>NC_060119.1:692253267-692873767 GCF_021461395.2 Schistocerca americana
GTGAGGACAGACTTTTATATACTCCTGTACCTGCAACGGTCGACCAATCCACGTAAGCGGTTATTGCAGGTAGGCCATCATGCAACCAGTGTTTAACGATGTTGAATATTTCTTGCCGAATGAATTTCACGTAGTCTTCATCCGAACCTGAAGACATTACATTAGCTTTAACAACAAATTAAGTGTAGACAAATAGTCAAATATCGTAAGCGTGTTGCATGGGAAACATAGTACTGAAGCCTGCCGCGCCGCGCGCTACATCGATAGCGGCTCGGCGACATGTTGTGATGCGATACGTGGGACGAACGGGCCCGAAGAAACATTCATTATACAGGAGAATAGGCAGATCTAGGCGGCTGATTCTTGTCAACTGCATCAGATAATTGGTCAGTTTACAGTTTGAGAGGTGTAATTCCGTAGTATATTGCGGTGTATGCCATTTCCGCTTCCGTTGAAATTGCAAGTTAGGCAAATCATTGACGTTTTGTATGAACATCGAAAAAGATATAATATAAATAGGATAACCGCGAGATTTAGACTGTATTAGTGTATGAATATGTCCTACAAACTTGTAGTAATAGTTTCCATCTTGTAGAATTGAATTTCTTCACTTCACCGCGTAAATATCCACTCACTAACCGAGCGTAAATTTGTCACAGCGACTCGTGTGCTCTCGATGAAGGTCTATGAACTGACGTAATTTGACAGGTATCGAAGGTAGGGACCTATCCTTTTGGTGGCAGATGCAAACCTTCCCCTACCCAACCCATCCTTCCTAATTTCCAGAATCTAAGATTCGGTTTTCGGTGTTTTGGCCACGTTTTGGAGATTCGACCCCACCGTGCATCGCCGGCACAAAGACGAATGCCGCAGGACAACACACCAGTCGCCGTAGGGCGCACGACAGAGCGCCAAGTACGGCAGAAAACGAAACTGAACACAGTTGTGTTCATTCCCCTCCTCTTGTTTAATTGCATCATGCCGTTTTACAATGTTTTATATCCACAGAAAATAGTTTTATGATTGTAGAACCACAGAAGATCTTATGTACGTTATTTCAAGTGTACCAATTTTAACCAATTCCCAAATGGTTCAAGTGGCTCTGAGGACTATGGAACTTAACATCTATGGTCATCAGTCCCCTAGAACTTAGAACTACTTAAACCTAACTAACCTTAGGACATCACACAACACCCAGTCATTACGAGGCAGAGAAAATCCCTGACCCCGCCGGGAATCGAACCCGGGAAACCGGATAACCAATTCCCATCCCACCCTCTAGTAATCTCTGTATTTTTAATTTTTCAATGGTATTGCGTATAATCACAGCTTATGGATGTGATACAGTTTTACCTACATCTATAAGGGTTTTGTTTGATTCATGGAGAGTAAAAAAAAGAAAAAAAGAAAATTGCGACATGTAGCACAAGTAAAAAGGGAACAAGTTATGTGAGGTATCACCATAAGCGCAGCGTTAGCAGTAATACTGTCCTGGTTTTCACATGATTGTTTTTTGGACGGTGCTTTGAACTGATGTTGAGGATTGAGGCATTTCAATTACGAAAGGCAGTCTGGGATGGTTGTATATTTGGGATGGAAATTACATATGAGTTTCCAAGGTTGCGCCTCTTCAATTGTATGATTCCTTGTATAAACGTGCATTTGCTCCCATTGGCGGAAGTAGCAACGCATGGGGGCGACCTGTTGCTGATACGTGAACGCTACATGCCTCAGCTGGTATTTCGACTCTGTAAATTCTTATAAAAACGATATTTATGGACTTTTACTGATGGTAGTAATTTATATGCTGTAAGGTATCAAAGGAAATGTTTATTAATAGACTGTTGCCCCCAGCGCCAAACAACGAATTCTTCCAATGCATTAATTTCGACCACTCAAGATCTGTAACACATTGTTTTGTAAAGAAATACCTTTTGTAAAACATTGTAAAGTGAGTTCCATGTTTACTGATGAAACTGTTTTATACGATGTAACAATGAAACTTATGGTTGTAAACAAAACAAAATGCAGCGTGTACCACGTACCCAGCGCCATCTAGCGGTTTAGTCAACTTGGTTTCCAAAATTTTCCCTTGGTAATAGTTTCCACTTGTCTCGTGATTGAGAATGTCGACGCCATACAATGTACCTAATGAACAATTTTCTATGGCTAATATAACACTGGTAAGATGAAAGCCATACTGTAGTCGTTGTACTGCGTCTCTTACCAAAGCTGAAACGTAGCATATTTTCAAATCTTCTGATACCTGTTTTGTGTTGCGATTTGTAGCCTTTGAAAATGACGGGAGCTCGAAACGCGTAAGCTGTTTCTGGAAATAATAAATGTGAGGCCAAGACATAAGAAAACTTGTTAAAGTGCATCCAAATGGCTGCTTCGTCTCACAGCATTTTCATGCAAATTGTACACAATTGTGTACGTCTTCGGCGGAGGGAAACATAACTCCGTGAATCTCACGACACGTGAGGATCGTTTGGACACCGATTTATGCTGCCGAAACGAGGGAAATCCGTTCGCAGGAAATGTCAATCCATTAGACTACAAACATAGCTTATCCATTCAAAATTTCCAAGTGTACAAAGAGAACAACAATACATTACATCCAAAAAGTTTAATAACTCATTACGATAAAGTGCTATCGGAATCGTGGCCACTGAAATAAAAACTGGAACCTATCTGCGGACTTTTAGTGGGGTAGATTGTGGAACATTTGCGCAGTGTTGCTGAGAGCTGTTGCTCTTATAAAGAATTCAGGGAAGCGTTCCTTTGTTCATATTACAGTTATATGTATACGGTGTCTGTTCTTTCGAAAGAACAGACACCATATACATATAAGTATACAGGGTGGTCCATTGATAGTGACCGGGCCAAATATCTCACGAAAAAACTACAAAGAACGAAACTCGTCTAGCTTGAAGGGGGAAACCATATGGCGCTATGATTGGCCCGCTAGATGGCGATGACATAGGTCAAACGGATATCAACTGCGTTTTTTTAAAATAGGAACCCCCATTTTTATTACATATTCGTGTACTACGTAAAGAAGCATGAATGTTTTAGTTGGACCACTTTCTTCGCTTTGTGATAGCGCTGTAATAGTCACAAACGTGTAAGTACGTGGTATCACATAACATTCCGCCAGTGTGGACGGCATTTGCTTCGTGATACATTACCCGTGTTAAAATGGACCGTTTACCAATTGCGGGAAAGGTCAATATCGTGTTGATTTATGGCTATTGTGATCAAAATGCCCAACTGGCGTGTGCTATGTATGCCGCTCGGTATCCTGGACGACATCATCCAAGTGTCCGGACCGTTCACCGGATAGTTACGTTATTTATGGAAACAGGAAGTGTTCAGCAACATGTGATACGACAACCACGACCTGCAGCTAATGATGATGCCCAAGTAGCTGCTTTAGCTGCTGTCGCGGCTAATCCGCACAACAGTAGCAGAGAAATTGCGCGAGAATCGGGAATCTCAAAAACGTCGGTGTTGAGAATGCTACATCAACATCAATTGCACCCGTACCATATTTCTGTGCACCAGGAATTGCATGGCGACGTCTTTGACCGTCGTGTACAGTTCTGCCACTGGGCACAAGAGAAATTACGGGACGATGACAGATTTTTTTGCACGCGTTCTATTTAGCGACGAAGCGTCATTCATCAACAGCCGTAACGTAAACCGGCATAATATGCACTATTGGGCAACGGAAAATCCGTGATGGTTGCGACGAGTGGAACATCAGCGACCTTGGCGGGTTAATGTATGGTGCGACATTATGGGGGGAAAGATAATTGGCCCCCATTTTATCGATGGCAATCTAAATGGTGTAATGTATTCTGATTTCCTACGTTATGTTCTACCGATGTTACTACAAGATGTTTCTCTGCATGACAGAATGGCGATGTACTTCCAACTTGATGGATGTCCGGCACATAGCTCGCGTGCGGTTGAAGCGGTACTGAATAGCATATTTCATGACAGGTGGATTGGTCGTCGAAGCACCATACCATGGCCCGCACGTTCACCGGATCTGACGTCCCAGGATTTCTTTCTGTCGGGAAAGTTGGAGGATATTTGCTATCGTGATCCACCGACAACGCCTGACATATGCGTTATGCATGTGCGAACATTACGGAAGGCGAACTACTCGGTGTTGAGAGGAATGTCGTTACACGTATAGCCAAATGCATTGAGGTTGAAATCATCATTTTGAGCATTTATTGCATTAATGTGGTATTTGCAGGTAAACTCGCTGTAACAGCATGTGTTCTCAGAAATGATAAGTTCACAAAGGTACATATATCACATTGGAACAACCTAAATAAAATGTTCAAACGTACCTACGTTCTGTATTTTAATTTAAAAAACCTACCTGTTACCAACTGTTCATCTAAAATTGAGAGCCATATAGTTGTGACTATTACAGCGCCATCTATCACAAAGCGAAAAAAGGGGTCCAACTAAAACATTCTTATTTAGTTACGTACTACACGAATATGTAATAATAAATGGTGGTTCCTATTTAAAAAAACGTTGTTGATATTTGTTTGACCTATGGTAGCGCCATCTAGCGGGCCAACCATTGCGGCATCTAGTTTCCCCCATCAAGCTAGACATGTTTCATTCTTTATAGTTTTTTTCGTTTGACGCTTGTTTCGTGAGATATTTGGCCGGGTCAAGATCAATGGAACAGCCTGTATACCTTTCCTGTCACTACGTCACCCCATTAATCTAAGAGTAAAGTGTAGTGATCATGAAAATATTTTTATTCCTTGGTTTTTATATTTACAATATGTTGCAATGTACTGATAACTTACGTGGATGGAAACATCGCTTTTTGCTAAAGCATTAGGAGATCACTTGAAAACCACAGGCAGGTTAGTGGATAAATAATGCCATAGTCTTCAGTCTGATACACGGTTCCTATGCGTGTCTGACCGAGCTCAGTCTTGCAAAATAGCAGTCTTCACATTGTCATGTTAAAAGTTTCTCACTCTCGTTTTATTTTCAGCTATTGATACTATTGCGAGTAAGCTGTGTTACTGTATATAGCAAATGTCGATACACCAGACTCTCATTTTGATGCCACTTTTCAAGCGAGTTTCTTCTTTATGGTAACGGTGTCTCGAATTTTGACAACTCAAGTTAGAACATAGTTCTCCATACAATGAACCCTTCTTCCAACGCCAACTTAAATCAAGTTCCTTCTTCATGGTAACGGTGTCTCGGTCTCTACCAACTCGGGTTTAAATAAAGCTCTGCAATGTTAAGTATCAAGTGCTTCATGCTTGACTTTCTTACAATTCGTTTCTCACTGTCCATGCATCACTTAATTATAACGCTGTACTTCAGGCGCACCATGCCAGTGACATACATCTAAATTCTATATCCCATGCTTGTTTCAAAGGAAGTTTTCCACGATTGCGTCAGTCAACTTTTTATAACTGCGGAGAACTGCCCTTCTGCATGATCATTACTTTCACTTACTGACATGCTCTTGCTGCTACTTTGCCAGATTATATGTTTGATTGGTCGTTCCACCAATTCTAAATATTCCTTGTAAATTTTGCCCTGAGTTTTGATCTGTTGTTCAGTGCTTTGTCAAATGACCTATTTAATATTACTTTTAAATTTTCTTCAGTCGGTGGTTTCGGAGCTATACGAATTGGTCCCTGTACAATTTACTCTTTTATCCGCTGTTGTAACGTATCTCTCACAATTATTATCGGCGTCTCAGAACTTTACTTTTCTTCTATTGCTGCCTCTATTACTGTAGGCAAAAATTTATTGACATATTAAACTCACTACATTTCTCACGTTTACCAGTTTTTGCATTCTCATAGCATGAGTTTTAGGCATGATTATTGCTCATGTTAGTGAACTATTTTCGCTGGCGGTGTCTACATAAATTACTTAGTTTCGCATTGTTAAGTCGTTAACATTAAATGGGTTCTATACATGCCACTTTTTTAGTTTAGCGCCAGCTACACAACTAATATTAATATTCCTTTTTATATGTACAGGCGAGCGCTGATAATATGGTTACTATGAACATTCGAGTAAATAGTCAAATCTCTGCTGCTGTTGTACCAAGCGTTTGATAATTGCGGATGTCATTCTGGACTTTGACCTCAATAGCTCAAACAGATGTACACGTTCTGAAATTTCACTAGATAGCTGAGCTCCGTCGCCAATTTTTCTGTGAGCACTTAAGTTCCCAGTACAGGTATTTGTAAGCGCAGTAATTTATCTCCTGAACGATCTTCAAAGCAGGAATATATTGGAGCTCAAATAGTTTCTACAATCATTTTAAGAACTACATACATCGTTCCCATAAATAGCTGCAGGAACTTTTGTTAACGATGTAGTGACGACACTATGGTTCAGAAAACATATACTATTCTATCTCACGCAATTTCATCTTCTGTCCTGGTCTCAGTGAGAATGGAATTTATACGGAATTTATATTGCATTGCCGTCTGTTCACACCTTCCTCCGTAATACAGACGATACATGGTCGTTATAGCGGCGTTTTCCCTTCTTTCTTTCTACGTGGGAGATGACGAGAGCGATCCTAGCTGCAGCACTTGGAGTCTCGCACTAGTAATGCCCTCAGCGGAGCGCGGATAGCTGTGAGCTCCATATCGCTGCCTGGTGGGGATATCAAAGCACCCATAATCTCCCGAAATAGCATGAGGCAGATCAACCGAGTATCTCCGGAAACGATTGTCCCTACCGGCCAAGCGATATGTGATGGTGGGGGGATAGAGTATCGATTACCAGCGTTGCCTGTCCCTAATGTCCGCTGCCTGTGCTTCTCTCAGGGAGTAGGAGGTGGAGAGTCTTCTAGTCGAAATTTCGATAACGCAGCATCTCTTGCGGAATATGTGGAAAGTGCGATACAATGTCCGTTGGTATCTTCGTCATATATGCTTATTTCCAATACCTCTTTTATCACAAAGTCCGAATATCCATTAGCATTAACCGGAAACTTCTGTTGCAGAAATACGCACTTTAAGCGGTTATTTTTTGAAAAATGTATAGTTAGGCTACTAATTTGAACGCTTCAGCAGCGTCTTCTTCAGGCCCTATTCTAATATCATGTTGGGCGTCCTTCTGTCCAGCGTCGTGAAGCAACTCGACGTGGCATGGACGGCTTGGACACGACAAGTCAACAAGTCATTGGAAGTCTCCTGCAGAAATTCTGGGTCATCCTGCCTCTATAGCCAACCATAACTGCTAAAGTGTTACCAGTGCAGGGTTTTGTGCACAAACTGACCTCTCGATTGCCGACCGGTGTGGTCGAGCGGTTCTAGGCGCTACAGTCGCAGGTTAGAATCCTGCCTCGGGCATGGATGTGTGTGATGTCCTTAGGTTAGTTAGGTTTAAGTAGTGCTGAGTTCTAGGGGACTAATGACCTCAGACGTTGTCCCATAGTGCTTATAACCATTTGAACCGTTTTGACCTCTCGATTACGTCCCATAAATTTTCGATGATATTCATGTTAGGCCATCGGCGTCGCCAGACCATTCATTTGAACTGTCCAGAATGTTCTGACATGGCACATTGTCATCGATGGAAATTCCGTAGTTGATTGGATACAAGAAGTCCATGAATGACTGCAAATGGTCTCCAAGAAGCCGAACATAATCATTCGCAGACAATGATCGCTTCAGCTGGACCATAGGACCCAGTCCGTTCCATGTAAACACAGGCCACATCTTTATGAAGCTATCAACAACTCGTACAATGCCTTGTTAACAACTTGGATCCATGACTTCATGGGGTCTCCGCCCTACTCGAACCCTACCTGAGGTATTACTACTGAAATAGGAACTCATCCGACCAGGCCACGGTTTTCCAGTCGTATAACGTCCAACCGCCCAGGAGAGGCGCTGCAGGCTATCATTCTGTTAAAAAAGGACTCGCGTCTGTCGCCTGCTGTCATAGTGTATTAACGCCAAATTTTTTCGGCACACTGTCGTAACGGGTACGTTAATCACACGTCTCACAGTGATTTCTGCGGTTATTTCACACAATGTTGCTTGTCAGCAAGCACTGACAATTCTATGCAAACGTCACTGCTCTCGGTTGTTAAGTGAAAGCCGTCGGCCACTGCGTTTTGCGTGTTGAGAGGTAATGCCTAAAATTTGGCATTTTCGGCACGCTCTTGACACTGTGGATCTCGGAATATTGAATCCTCTAACGATTTTCGCAAAGTAATGTTCCAGGCTTCTAGCCCCAACTACCATTTCGCTTTCAAAGACTGTTAATTCCTGTCAAGTGACCATAACCACGTCGGAAACATTTTCACATGAATCACCTAAGTGCAAATAACAGATCCGCCAATGACTTGCCCTTTTATACCTTGTGTACGCGATAATAACGCCTTGTTTATATTTGCATATCGCAATCTCAAAACAACAAAATAAGTTCAATCATACAATAAAACTGCAAAGTTGCAACTCACCATGTAGCGGAGGTGCTGAGTCGCAGATAGGCACAACAAAAAGACTCTCACAATCATATCTTTCGACCGTTAAGGCCTTCGTCAACAATAGACACACATACACGCACAGACACACACACTCAAGCGAACACAACTCACACGCACGACAGAATTCTCAGGCAACTGAAACCACACTGCGAGCAGCAGCACCAGTGCATAATGCGAGTGGCGACTGGGTGGTGGTAAGGCGGGGAGGGGGAGGGAGAGTATGTTGGGGGTGGTGGACAGCGAAGTGCTGCAGGTTAGACTGAGGGCAAGGGAAAGTTAAGGGGGGGGGGAGCGGAAAAGGATAGAAATAAAAAGACTGGGTGTAGTGGTGGAATGATGGCTGTGAAGTGCTGGAATAGGAACAGGGAAGGGGCTGAATGGGTGAGGATAGTGACTAACGAAGGTTGAGGCCAGGAGGTTTACAGGAACATAGGATGTATTGCAGGGAAAGTTCCCACCTCCACAGATCAGAAAAGCTGGTGGTGGTGAGAAGGATCCATATGGCACAGGCTGTGAATCAGTCATTGAAATGAAGGATATCATGTTTGCCAGTGTTTCACCAACATGGTATTTCACTTGTTCCTTGGCCACAGATTGTCAGTGGCCATTCATACAGACAGACAGCTTGTTGGTTGTCATGCCTACATAGAATGCAGTACAGTAGTTGCATCTTAGCTCTCCCGTGCCTTATCTTTCCAGTCTCCCACTACCTCTCAAAGTCCCAACGACTGGAGCAATCCCCTTGTAACTAAGTACCACCCAGGACTGGAGCAGTTTCATTACATACTCCTCCAGGGTTTTGATTGCCTCTCGTCATGCCCTGAAATGAGGAACATCCTGCCCACTATCCTTCCCACCCCTCCCACCAATGTCGTATTCTGCCTTCCATTGAACCTACACAATATATTCGTTCATCATTACACAACCCCTGCTCCCAATCCCTTACCTCATGGCTCCTACCCCTGCAATAGAGCTAGATGTAAAACCTGTCCGATAAGTCCTCCCGCCACCACCTACACCAGTCCGGTCACTAACATCACCTATCCCATGAAATGCAGGGATACCTGTGAAACCAGTCGTGTGGTATACAAGATAAGCTGCAACCACTGTGCTGCATTCTATATAGGCATGACAACCAACAAGCTGTCCGTTCACATGAATGGCCACTGACAAACCGTGGCCAAGAAACAAGGCCGGCCGGAGTGCCCGTGCGGTTCTAGGCGCTGCAGTCTGGAGCCGAGCAACCGCTCCAGTCGCAGGTTCGAATCCTGCCTCGGGCATGGATGTGTGTGATGTCCTTAGGTTAGTTAGCTTTAATTGGTTCTAAGTTCTAGGCGACTGATGACCTCAGAAGTTAAGTCGCATAGTGCTCAGAGCCATTTGAACCAAGAAACAAGTGGATCACCCTGCTGCTCCACACACACACTGCCAAACATGATATCCTTCAACGACTGCTTCACAGCCCGTGCCATATGGATCCTTCCAATCAACACCAGCTTTTCTGAATTGCACAGGTGGGAACTTACCCTGCAATACATCCTATGTTCCTATAACCCTCCTGGCTTAAACTTTAGTTAGTCATTGTCCTTAACCATCCAACCCATTCCCTGTTCCCATTCCAGCACTACACAGCTGTCATTCCATCACCACACCCAGTCTTTTTGTTTCTCTCCTTTTCTGCTCCTTCTCCCCCCCCCCCCCACCTCCCCACCTCTCCCCTGTCCTCAGTCTAACCTATAGCACGTCGATGTCCGTCACCCCTACCATACTAACCCTCCCCCTACCCGTCCAAGCCCTCTCCTTACCCCCACCCAGCCGCCACTCCCATCATGTACTGGTGCTGCTGCTCACAGTGTGGTTTCAGTTGCCTGAGACTGCAGTCGTGTGTGTAAGTTGCGTTTGCGTGTGTGTGTGTGTGTGTGTGTGTGTGTGTGTGTGTTGTGTGTGTGTGCTTCTGTCTGTCTATTGTTGACAAAGGTCTTAGTGGCCAAAAGCTATAATTCTGAGAGTCTTTTTGTTGTGCCTGTCTGTGACTCAGCATCTCTGCTATATAGTGAGTAGCAACTTTCCTTCTCATAAAACTGTTACATAATGTAGATACAAGTAAATAATTGTGAACTAAAAGTAATACGAACAATAGTAGCTCATAGACATAAGGCATGACTACATCAGGTCTATTAAGACAACTATGGAACCCAGTGGTGTCAATGTAATGGGATGTAGCAGCCTACATTCTTAATATTCAAGATATGAACAACATTTAGTAAGAAATCAAGAATAAAAATGTCATAAAGAAGACTGATAAGAATGATGCAGAAATGTGTAGCCATATTGCGTGAAAAAATATGTACAAAGTAACAGTAAAAATGATAGTAATTATGTGCAATTTTAAATATTGTAAGGTGAAATTGTGTGTGAAGTGTGTGTGGCATAAAAATAAATTATTTCTTTGGCTCAAAAGAAAGTCAGGAAAAGGTCATGTTATATCCGAAACTATGTCAAGCTATGCGTGAAAACCACACAATATGGTGAAGCAAAGTGGGATGAAAACATGTAAACTTGCATCAAGAAACAGCAACCATTCAGTTGCAACAACATCCTATTGGTACGAAAGGTCCGAGGTACTTGTCAGATTATATAAGGAAAGAAATACCTGATTAACAGTTACGAGACAATAATTCATAAATCTTTTGAATATGGAATTTCGTACAAAGATGAATCGGTGTACCTTATTATCGAAAATACCCACTATCCACTTGAAGACGACACCTTAAGAAGAAATGATTATGAAAATGAACTGGGACCTGAATTAAAATAGGCGTTCCATCATGAAAGAGCAAGAACGAAACAAAAGGGTGACATACACAGCTGTAAGAAGATCCCATGTCAACTCAATGACGAACATGATGGTATGTCGCGAGAGACCTAATTTAGAATGGAGGATCTATGTGGAGTTTAAGTGAAAACATGCACTCTGTATATATAAAAGGTATTAAATATAATAGGAAAATTATAATCGCAAGTAAGAAGAAAGGCGATCTGCCTTAAAATATTGTAAGTCATAAAAACATTTAATCATCACATGAGCGACGAATTGTAATTAAAAGTTATTTTTTAAGTCATCGACTGGTGGATGCAACCCGTCACTATTTCCTCTCATGCGCCAATCTGTTCATCTAAGTATGGCAATTTCGGCGTACCCTTTCAATTACTTGCAGAATGCATTCCAATCTCTGTCTTCCTTTACAGTTTTTATCCTCTACAGCTCCTTCTAGTACCAAGGAAGTTATTCTCTGGTGTTTCAACAGGTGTCCTATCATCATATCCCTTGTTCTTACAATGTTCTCATATGTTCCTTTCTTCGCCGATACTGGTGAGAACCATTACATTCCTTACCTTGTCAGTGACCTTCTGCGGGCAAGCGCCCTACGTGCTGAGATACCCAAGCCCAACTCACGATCCTCACTCACGGCTTTACTTCTGCCAGTATCTCATCTCCTACCTTCCAAACTTCACAGAAGTTCTGCTATATGTTCTGCGGGACTATCACTCCTGTAAGAAAGAATATTGCGTAGACTTGGCTTAGCCACAGTCTGGGACATTGTTTCCAGAATTCATTTTCACTCTTCTGTGTGGGCGGCTAAAGATAGTGCTTGGACAGCTCAGTCTGTAGAACACTTGTCTGTGAAAGGCGAAGATCCTAGGTTGGAATCCCGGTCTGACACACAATTTTAATTTGCCTGGAAGTTTCTAATGATATTTGTTTTGCCGCACGGAGTGGCTGCGCGGTCTTGGGTGCCATGTCACGGATTGCGTGGCCCCTCCTGCCGGAGGCTCGAGTCCTCCGTCGGGCATGGGAGCATAAGTTAGTTTACGTTAGTTTAAGTAGTGTGTAAGTCTAGGGACCGATGAGCTCAGCAGTTTGGGCCCTCAGGAATGCACACACATTTCAACACTTTTGATATTTGTTTTCATTCGATAATATTTATGTGATCATGTAAAGGACTTTTAAGAACATAACAGCTGGAAAAACGATTATAAAATTATTTACGAATGATATTTTGCAATGACTGACTCATCTTCAAATGTTTGTGGTTTCAGAATGAAGCCTGTTCATGCGCTGTTAGGAAGTCTGTTTACTTACTTTTTTCTTGAGTGATTTACTGTACAGTCTAAGTGAGACAGAGATTTATTTATCCAAGTGGAATATGTTATAAATAGAACATCTCTGCCACATTTAATGTGACTTTTTCCGTTTCGGAATTTGTTCGATCCGTCTCCAGTCATATAGGTGCTGTTATGTCACAAAATTTTGCAAAATACACATCGTGCACTACTATTTAGGTAGATACAAGACAATGACATATAATTATTGTTACAGATCAACGCAGTACTCAGGACCGTCATCAACAATATAGTAATTAGCTTCAAATCATGTTGAGGATGTAAGAGATGTAATCATTGTCTAGATCTACATTATTTTACACATAGTGTGTTTTACATAATGTTTTTTTATGCGTGAAACGATTATCTATTTAGATAGATAAATGTAGAAATTTTAGTCTTTATGGGGATACTTGTACGTAGTTCATTTAACAGGAAAAAAAATGGCTCTGAGCACTATGGGACTTAACATCTGAGATCATCAGGCCCCTAGAACTTAGAACTAGTTAAACCTAACTAACCTAAGGACATCACAAACATCCATGCCCGAGGCAGGATTCGAACCTGCGACCGTGACGGTCTTGCGGTTCCAGACAGCAGCGCCTTTAACCGCACTTAACAGGAAAGATTTATAATTTTTGTAAACAGTTTATTTTTTCTGTCTCATAGCTAATGTATTTAAACAAATTGTCTACAAACAAATTTAAACCAAATGTCTAGCAATTTTACTTACAGAGCTAAAGAAGCTGAAGTTTTAAGGGTGGATACAACGAGCTCTTCATAACTGGCTGTGTTCAGAAGGATACTCTAGTGGAAGAAGGTTCATTTAACTGAAATGATCAAAGGAGAGGCTGTTTTCCTGGACAAGGAAATAATTGCGCTTTCTAACGAACTGCAGTGAGAGGCAACGTTGGTGCTGTCACGGAACCATAAGACATCTCTACTTCATTGCATGTGTCTGCATCAGCAACACGTCCACGTACACGTGCCATCTTAGACACTGTATAACACTTAAAACACTCGAAAATAGCACTTTGAAGCCGAAATCATGATCGTGTAAATGTAACGCTGGAAATAAACAACAGTCTAATGGCGATATTGACTTTAAAGAAACTTAGCATTTCATCTGCAGGTCGTTTAGACGACGCACTGAGTCGTGTAGTCTGAGTCAGGAAGGATCCGCCGGCCAAGACAGCAGCAACAGGAAAGTGACCAATTTTGTGACATTTTAAGAGTTCCTAACCACTAGTGAATTATATAGTTTCATCTATGGGCATTGCTAGCTTAGTTTTTGAATCGCTGCGTGTTAATCTATTATATTAGACACAGTTATAGCGTTTTCGTCAGTGTCTACAGTAGAGTCTGGTAGCGCGTGTCGATAGTCGTTTCTTTGTCTGTGTAATGCAGTTTTACACCGTATTTAGTGTGGGTGGGGACTGTGATTGCTGTGTGTGGATGCGAGCTAGTTGCTGATACTTCTCTCTCAAATCCAGGCTGTGTTGGCTTCGGTTACACGGCTTGAAGCTGCAGTAGATGGGCATCACTGTAGTTGACCAGCTCTGGAGATTCAACGGACGTCCAGCACAATCTACGATTCCACCGATCGGTCTGCAGCACTGGCCAGCCCAGTTACTGTTCACACTGAGGCTGACCCCTCACCAATGGTCGAGTGGGAGGTCGCCTCGGGACTTGGCAGGCTGCAAAAGATTTATCGGGGAGGTCAAATGTAAGGCCTCCCCTGTTAGTCTGACGAACAGGTTCCACATGCTATCTGTGGCTCGTAGTGTCCTTCAGCCAAATGCAGTCGGTTATCCAGTTTCAGAGGAAGCACGCAAGATCCGGGTAGTCGCAGAGGGTGACATTATTGCTAGCTGGGAGTTCCAATGTTAGGCGAGTTATGGGACTCCTTAGGGACTTGGCAGTCAAGGAGGGGAAAAAGAGCCAGTGGGCACACCACGCGCTTATTGGGTGGAGTCATTCCATATATGGAAGAGGTCCTTCCCGATGCTGTGAAGAACACTGAGTGCAGCCAACTGCAGGGTAGCTCATGTTGGTGCCAGTGATTTTTGTCACTTTGTTCGGAAAAGATTCTCTATGGTTTCGAGCGGCTATCAGAAATAGTAGAGGCTGCTAGTCTTGCTTGTCAGATGAAAGCAGAGTTCACTATTTGCTTTGGTAAAGATCCGAGTAGAGTGTCTGAATCAGAAGCTGACGACCCTACGACTGTGTAAGCTGCAGATTCCTCGACGGCGCCATAGGGTGGTGAGGTTTCGGGTTCCACTAAATGGGTCAGCAGTCCATTACACGCAGGAAGTGGTTACACGAGTAGCGGAGCTTTGGGGCATAGACTGGACTGTTTTATGGGTTAGAGCGCTTCGGGGAAACACGGCAAGGGCTTCAAAGGGCGCAGGTCGAACACAGGGTAACGTGGATACAGGGACCATCGGTATAACAGTTGTAAATTGTTGTAACTGTATTGGGAAAGTCTCTGAGCTCCAAGCTCTAATAGAAAGCACCGATGCTTAAGTAGTTATAGGCACGGAATGCTGGCTAAGGGCGGAGATAAGTTCAGCCGAAATTTTTGCGAAGTACCTAAAGCTGTTCAGCAAGGATAGGCTAAATACAGTTGGCGGTGACGTGTTTGCCTCCCTTAGCAGTAGCTTATCTTTTACCTGTTCCCGTGTATTAGTGTGCGTAGAGGTAATTCTTGGCAACCGGAATAAAATAATGATTGGATCCTTTTACCGACCTCCCAATTCAGATGATGCAACCGCTGAAACGTTGAAAGAACACTTGACTCTAATTTGAAACACGTATCCGACTCTTACAGTTATGGTTGGTGTCGACTTCAGTTTACCCTCGATGTGTTGGCGAAAATCCGGAGCTACGCACAAAACAATTTCGGAAATTGTGCTAAACGCATTCTCTGAAAATTATTTCAAGCAATTAATTCATGAGCCCATTCGAATAGTAAACGGTTGTGAAAACACAATTGACCTCTTAGCGAGAAATAATCCTGAGATAATATCGATCATCAAAACGGATACAGGAATTAGTGAACACAGGGTTGCCGTAGCGAGCTAAATATCGTAACTCCAAAATCCACCAGAAATAAACGAAAAATATATCCACAAAAAGAGCAGATAAATATTCGCTTGACGCCTTCCTGAGAGACTATCCCCACTGCTTCCAAATTAACAATGTAAGTGTGGACTAGATGTGGCATGAATTCAAAGAAATAGTATCGACAACAATTAAGAGATTTATACCAAATAAATTAACAAGCGATGGAGCTGATTCCCATAGTACACAAAACAGATCAGAATATTGTTGCAGAAGCAACGAAAAAACATGACAAATTTTAAAGAACGCGAAACCACCAAGATTGGAGATCTTTTACAGAATCTCGAAATTTAGTTCGGACTTCGATACTAGATGCTTGCAATGGTTTCCACAATGAAACTTTGTCTCGAAACCTGGCAAAAATCCAAAGAGATTCTGCTCGTATGTAAAGTACGCTAGCGGTAAGACACATTCAATGCCTTCTCTGCGCGATAGCAATGGAAATAGTGTCAATGACAGTGCTCCTAAAGCAGTTACTAAACACAGTCTTCCAAAATTCCTTCACCAGAGAAGATGAAGTAAATATTCCAGAATTCTAATCAAGAATATCTGCCAACGTTAACTTGTAAGTAGATATCATTGGAGTAGTTAAGCAACTTAAAAAACTTAATAAAAGCAAGTCTTCCTTTCAAGATGGTATACCAATTACGTTCCTTTCAGGGTATCATGATGCAGTAGCTCCGTACTTAACAATCAAATACAACCGCTCGCTCGACGAAACATCTGTACCCAAAGACTGGATGGTTGCACAAGTCAACAAATCTTCAAGAAAGGTAATAGGTGTAACCCTCTAAATTAGAGGGCCATATCATTAACGTCGATATGCAGTAGGATTTTGGAACATTTATTGTGTTCGAACATTATGAAGTACTTCGAAGACAACTGTCTATTGACACACAGCCAGCACAAATTTAGATAACATCGTTCTTGCGAAACACAACTTGCTCTTTACTCTCACGTAGCGTTGAGTGCTATCGACAAAAGATATCAAATTTATTCCGTATTTCCAGAAGGTTTTTGACCCTGTAGCTCACAAGCGGCTTGTAATCAGATTGCGTGCTCGTGGAATATCGTCTCAGTTATGCGATTTTATTAGTTATTTCCTATCAGAAAGGTCGCAACTCGTGGTAACTGACAGACAGTCATCGAGTAAAACAGATGTGATTTCTGGCGTTCCCAACGTAGTGTTACAGTGCCTCTGTTGTTCCTTATCTATATGAACGACATGGGAGACAATCTGAGCAGCAGTCTTAGGTTGTTTGCAAGATGATGCTTTCGTTTATCGTCTAGTAAAGTCATCAGAAGCTCAAAACAAATTGCAAAATGATTTAGAAAAGATATTCGTATGGTGCTCAAATCGGCAGTTGACCCTAAATAGTGAAAAGTATGAGGTTATCCACATGAGTGCTAAAAATAATCTGTTAAAATTCGGTTACAAGGTAAATCAAACAAATCTAAAGGCCGTAAATTCAACTAAATACCTAGGAGTTACAGTTACGAACAAGTTAAGTTGGAAAGAACGCATAGAAAATGCTGTGGGCAATACGAACCAAAGACTGCGATTTATTGGCTGAACATTAGAAGATGCAACAGATCTACCAAAGAGACTACCTATACTACACTTTGTTCGTCCTCTTTTGGAGTACTGCTGCCTCATGTGGAATCCATATCAGATAGAGTTAAAGGTGAACATCGAGAAAGCATTATCAAGAAATATAGAAGAGAGTGTGATGCACATGACACAGGATTTGGGGTGGACACCATTAAAACATTCGTTACGGCGGGATCTCCTCACGAAATTTCAATTACCAACTATCTCCTCCGAATGCGAAAATATTTTGCTGACGCCAACCTACGTAGGGAAGAAATAATCACCATAATGAAATAAGGGAAATCAGACTTTGCACGGAAAGGTACTAATGTTCGTTTTTTTCCGCGCGCTGTTCGAGAGTGGAATTACTGAGAATTATTGCCGGGCACTTAAGTGTGATTTGCAGGGTAGCCATGTAGATGTAGATGTAGTAAGCAAGTCCGCAGCTCGTGGTCGTGCGGTACCGTTCTCGCTTCCCGTTCCCGGGTTCGATTCCCGGCGGGGTCAGGCATTTTCTCTGCCTCGTGATGACTGGGTGTTGTGTGATGTCCTTACGTTAGTTAGGTTTAAAGTAGTTCTAAGTTCTAGGGGACTGATGACCATAGATGTTAAGTCCCATAGTGCTCAGAGCCATTTCAACCATTTTTTTTTGTAGTAAGCAAAATGGGCACTGTCACCAGCCAGTGCATAAGACGAACTGTTCATCTCATGCACTGGTTGTTGACACTCAGTCTTCTGGCATCCTAGTAGCCATGACGTTCGGTTATAGCCGGGATTAGCCGAGCGGTCAGGGGCGCTGCAGTCATGGACTGTGCGGCTGGTCCCGGCGGAGGTTCCAGTCCTCCCTTGGGCATGGATGTGTGTGTTTGTCCTTAGGATAATTTAGGTTAAGTGTTGTGTATGCTTAGGGACTAATGACCTTAGCAGTTAAGTTCCATAAGATTTCACACACATTTGAACTTTTTTTTTTTTAATTATTATACAGATGTAATGTTGTGGCGATTTGTGTACATAGTAATTTTACCTTTTACTTTTATTGCGATCTTGGCTAAAAAGTTTTTCTTCTCCTAAGTAAACACAGATCGCCCCTTCATCCTCAGTATGAATAAACTAAGTGAAAACTTTGCCGTCGTCAGCTGTTGCCATCTTGTTACCTACTGCAGAGGATTAAGAATAGTCAGATGCTGACGATGATGAGTAAGATAGAAACGTCGGTGAGGAAGAAGATGAAGGTGAAGAAAAAGAAGCACAAAAGAAAGAAGATTAAGAAGACTTATAAAACTTTCAACTTTTGTTACTAATACATAATTTCTGTAAAAAAGACAGTAGCACAGCTGCTATGTAATAACTTTACTATTAAAATTATAAATGTTCACCGGAAACATTTTTTGTCCTCTTCATTAATTTTTGGCAGACTATTTTCGTCATGTTAGATCTACCATTTTGAATTTTTCAATTTTTAAATAAAAATCAATATCAGAAGGGCCAGAAACACCACTATACCCATTTTGGCCATATCGGAGCAGATTTTCACAATTTTGGCCAGAGTTTTAGGATTTCGGCCTACTGTACGGCGGATTAACGACGTCGTGTCGTGTCCATCAACCTGGATGTTGTTTGTAGGCGGTTTCCCACGTCTGACTACCTGAATACCGCGCTGGTACATATGTCCTTCTCAGTTACACGAAGAAACGTTCTCACACTTCCACATGGTATACAACCCTTCCCAGTGAGTTAGGGGTGGCGACTGGAGATACGTCCGACCATCCTCTGCCGCTAACATGGCCAAATCGAGATTAACATGCTGACCGTGTGATGATACGGGATAAACGACAGGAAAAAAGAGGAAGACAGTAAATTCAAGTTACTAACCAGTTTTATCAGTTTCAGGGTATTGTTGCTAATATTTGCGTAGATACGATTGTGTTACACACATTCCTGTGAGAGATTATGCCTAAGTAACTGTTGCCAAGTGTTTTAATATTGGCTATTTAATGACGAATCGAACAGCTACGTCGCTTCATTGCGCTAGAGCAGACACAGGGTTGGTTCCGATAGGTAGTTCCACGAGGAAGGAAAAAGCAAGCTCAGAGACACAGATTTTCTTAATCTTCTGTGCTGGGAAACCCTGGTTTGGAAGTTTTAAGCAGGATATAAAGGACGCAGACAAGAAATTAGTTAAATTAGTGAAAGTTCGTAAGTAACGACTGCTGTTCGAGGAGATGAGAAATGGCAAACACAATAGGGCATCTATTGTAAACAGCCTTGTTAAGTCTCAAAATGAGCCCCTTGATTGCGATGTCGTAGTTCAATCTTTAGTAAGGCTCATTTGGAAATGTTGTGTTAATAATTATGATAGGAAAAATATTAGCTGCTAATGACTCACTATGTGGGTCAGGGAGGCGACTGGAAACAAGTGCCCGGGAGGTGCAGAGACCAACCACATCACAAAATGGATATCGTAGACATTCAGCCACTAACTTGCGCCGCGAACAAGGAACGACGAATGGCGCGTCACATTCATCACAAGCGTTTCACCACGAAGATCGAAAGCGAACTCGTTGGGACACGCAAATCGTGAAGGACGTTCATCTAGGCATCCACTCTTAATGAACACTTATAGAATCATAATGGTGTAACGGGGTGATGAGGACTGATTGAATGTCATGGTATGCAACGAATACGAAACAGTGTGTCGTGGACGTTATCGTGAAACTGTCTATTCTTTAAGACATAGCTGCAGATAGTGCGATAATATTTTTTATACGCACAAAAGAAAACCATCCGGAGACTGAATTGGTCCAGTGGTTCCATGTGATATAAACTGCCATGTGAGGCATTTTTCAGGAGGAATAGTTCGATTTTTATTTGCATAACAGGAATCAGGCTTAAGTGAGTCATTTTGACCAGCGATTAGCTAAAAGCAGTCCTCATACCATACTTGTACGAGTAGTTCTTGTACGCCCATTTCTCCGCTCTTGCTTGCTGTGATGTACTTTGTCCCTACTGCCCCTGCAAGATCACGCACACAAGAAAGAATAATAGAGCGCGGAGCACCTCCAACTTTTCATAGCACAATAAATAACTTTCCAGCCAATTTACCATCCAGATTAACAGTCGACATAATTGTGTAGGAATGCGGTAAAGCACTGATGATCTTGATACAATTCTTTCCCTACTTCTAATTCCCAGGGTTCCTTTCATACGCATTTACTCTTCAAATCCCGATTGGTCGGAGAACAAATTCCTTACTGAACGATGGGATAAGTTTGTTTATCTCATCTACAAATTTTCGAGCCGATTCCGCAGTTTGCTGTGCATCATCAAGTTGACACTTTGTTTTGAATTTCATTACCTTACGTCTTCCAGTTCTGTAGCACTGTTTGAAGTTATGCAACTATTCACCCCTTCTCTTGAAATCACCGTAATCTGTGTCACGTGCAATTTGATGTGCATAACTTAGTAGGTCACTATCTGGCACATCCTGTAAAATGTATCGAGCATCCTTGAAATGCGCAAACACTAGTTTTTGTAACAAATGCGCTTTGTCCTCCCTTCTCCCTTAAATATCCGCAGTTTTCGTGGGCATTACACGGTCGTATTGCTGCGGACTTATTCGAAATCTGTTCATAATTTTTGATACGGGTGATCTTCCATGTACGTAATTATATCTAGCACCTTCTCCTTGGAAGTTCCACTAAGTTCCACTAAAGACGAGATTTGTGGCTCCCTGTCCGACAAGGATGATGAGTTACATGGTTCGACACCCGTCTCAGTATGACTTTCACTTCTTAAGCACATCTCGTCATCGCTGTATTCCTTAAGTACATTGTCCGCACAGTCAAGCGTATATGACACCAAACATGTCACTGACATCTTGCAGAAACGCTAATATTTTATCTGCCACTTCTTTCTCACTCTGTGAAATTCCTTGGGTTCCTTTCTGACGAAATGTCAACTTCAGAAACTGTTGTTGTAGATGTAATACTATGTTTGCTTTGTTTATCGTTGCCATTCTCTGCTTTGTATCAACAGTACTTTCACTGTAGTACTTTTGCGAGTTACTCGTCGAATGAGCAGTTCATTGCGCTCCGTAGCCTGATGCTGTGCTCGCCATTGCATATCTCCAGTCCCGCCAAATGTTGCCTTTAGCAACCAATATTGTGACTTCACGGTAGACGATATGCGGGGCGTCGAATGCTGTAAACACTGTTGGTCTCTTGGGACTTCGCACTCAGGGTGTTCCTTGTCATGTCCATAGCAACTGAAAAATCGTGATCCCAGGGACAAGGGATGCATTTGTAACTGAAGAATTATGGAACTGACCAACGGTAACACTTATGCAGTTAACTGTGACTGGTTGTAATAGAAGGTTTCAAGCACTGAAAGACAGGAAAAGGCTGAAAGGATCGATTTTTACTCGCCCACCACCTACTGCTCCCCACACTATTCCAACAAGTCCCTCCATTACCATAATGATAAATACTTGATGCCTCTGGATGCTCCCTATCACCATAGAAGACAGATATCTTCAGTACGGACATCCTAATACCTAATTTTATGTGCACTGTCAGAAAATTTCTCTTTTTCAGGCACTCTTTTCTTGCTGTTACAAGTCTGCACCTCTTTTTTCTTTAGTTTTACTTTCTAATATAATCAGATTACTTATTCGTGCAGATACATGAACAATGTAGTTGGTTGTGAAGGACAGACTGCACGGAATGGCTGAAAGCACTCAGGTATTAACATTGGATGCATTCATCCTCCATTAGAGCACCAAGGTGAAGGAAAGGACTAAATTGGTTAAGTGCTTCTCGGAATTGGTGGCGGCATTATTTAGGCGAAAGGACAGGCGCTGCTGTGCTCCGTGGACTCTGAATTTCTTTGAGAAAAGATTTTTCATTCGACAGCGTGATAGACTTTCAAGAGGCTGTTGAACTTGCCAGCAACCATCACAGATTCTGCTTCGAGATCGACATCTAGATAACTCGGTTACGGCTGCTGTGCTGCGTGTAACAATGCCTTGTGTAGAATTTTGCTCGAAAAGTAAACACTAGTCATAACCTAAAACTCTCGAAAAATGTATTTCATGGTAGAAGGATAAAATTAGCAACACGCAAAAAAATACAACGAATTTTTAGCTGTGACTTCATGTAGTATATTAAAATACTTTTTACTTACTTGAGTTCTTAACACTACAAATACAGCTTTCAGAGAGAAACAGCCATGTATTTTCCCTGTCACATCTTTTGCCAAGACAAGTCGAAGTTTTGGAGCGTTTTGTCAGTTAAATACAACGCCAGCTAATTCCCACTAATTAGTACATTAATTAACTAACTACGCGATGAATTCCACACAGCGTAAAAATGCAATACGGCGAAATTAAAAATGTGGAAATAATTAAAATTTCTACGAGCAGAATGCTTTAGTCGTTTTTAGTTATTTGTTGCGTGCTGGAAGGTATAATCAAAAGCGCTTTTATTACTACACTCATTGAAGTGGATGCAGCTGCTATAGATACAATAATAATCTATGAATTATTCCATGAGTACTGCATGCTCGGACTATACAGCGTAACTGAGCTTTCTCTCAATATCATTAAGAGAATTGCTATTAAGATTTTTGGGATAAAATTTTCTGATACTTAGTAGACTGTTCAAGGAACAAATGTCTGCTTGGTATGTCGTTTCGAAAGATTACTTGTTACGAGCCAAAGCCAGCTACAGAGCTGATTGGACTGATGCGTCACCGACTGGCAGAGTCACTGTGTAAGATTTCACTGGACAAACCTTACGTATAAAGCAACCATGTATTGCCGCAGCAGAGACGATGTGATTTTTTACTAACATTTGCAGAACATCTGTGAACTGTGAAGTGTGACAAAGGAGGTAGTAGCTGAGATCATCTAGTTACTGACGATACGGTAACAGCAGTTGATGTTTCCGTAGACTTTGATCGTAGAAGGTCGCAGTCTCCACTGGATTCCGTAATCAGACAGTAAACTCTCGATAGCCATGACAAAACTATCGATAAAGCGTCACCAAGAATTTAGTATGTAATTTGTTCTTAAAATACTTCTTCAGGTAAAAACAAGTAAGTGAACAGCATATTTGAATCACCAAAGACCAAAGATGAAGAAAATAAAACAGAATGGATAATGAATCCAGCGAGAAGGGAGTGCGCCTTAACTAGTGTAGGGAGTAGAGCACTGCATCTGCGTGTGAATCCGCATGAGTAGCGTTCGCCTACGTCAGTCAATATGCACATGCATGCTGAAGCACGCGGCTCGCAGTTCACCCATTCGAAATCACGCAGCGTTCACTCGCTGAGTGCTGGTCATCCCGCTAAGGACACATAGACTCTGCACAGCTTTGTCACAACAGTGGTAATGAGCCAGGCAGGCTTTGGAATGCGTTGAGAATTACAATTTCTTTTCAGCCCATGCTTTCTGTTAAGAAAGTGTGTGTTGTATACCTGAGATTCACCACGCGTTATCACAACAGCTGAGTATGGTCATGTATAACGAAAGTTAAAGTGACCATCAAACATTGAACGCTATTGAAAGTCACTGCTTTTGCTGCGGAACAATAAATTTGCCTGAAGAACAGCTGATGAAACAATTCTCGCTTTCAGTCCGCTACTGAAACTGCACTGACTTTTAGACATATTTTGGACGCAACTAATTAAAAATATTTATGTTGAGGAGAGTGACAACAGACTACAATTGCCAACTTTGTTTCCAATTGATGAAGAACTTCAATCCAATTACCACCACAGAGTTTCGTGAGTAAATTGCGCAAATGAGTTTATTGGACTCATTACAATTGATAATATGATATAAGCATAAGGTGTAGTGATAAGCACAAATATGCATTGTTGTTGTTGTGGTCTTCAGTCCAGCGACTGGTCTGAAGCAGCTCTCCATGCTACTCTATCCTATGCAAGCTTCTTCATCTCCCAGTACTTACTGCAACCTACATCCTTAAGAATCTATATAGTGTATTCATCTCTTGGTCTCCCTCTACGATTTATACCCACCACGCTGCCCTCCATTACTAAATTGGTAATCCCTTGATGCCTCAGAATATGTCCTACCAACCAATCCCTTCTTCTAGTCAAGTTGTGCTGTAAATTTCTCTTCTCCCCAATTCTATTCAATACCTCCTCAGCCGGCCGAAGTGGCCGTGCGGTTAAAGCCGCTGCAGTCTGGAACCGCAAGACCGCTACGGTCGCAAGTTCGAATGCTGCCTAGGGCATGGATGTTTGTGATGTCCTTAGGTTAGTTAGGTTTAACTAGTTCTCAGTTCTAGGGGACTAATGACCTCAGCAGTTGAGTCCCATAGTGCTCAGAGCCAATACCTCCTCATTAGTTATGAGATCTACCCACCTAACCTTCAGCATTCTTCTGTAGCACCACATTTCGAAAGCTTCTATTCCCTTCTTGTCTAAACTATTTATCGTCCATGTTTCACTTCCATACATAGCTACTCTCCATACAAATACTTTCAGAAACGACTTCCGGACACTAAAATCTATACTCCATGTTAACAAATTTCTCTTCTTCAGAAACGCTTTTCTTGCCATTGCCAGTCTACATTTTAAATCCTCTCTACTTGGACCATCATCAGTTATTTTTCTCCCCAAATAGCAAAACTCATTTACTACTTTAAGCGTCTCATTTCCTAATCTAATTCCCCCAGCATCACCCGACTTAATTCGACTACATTCCAATATCCTCGTTTTCTTTTGTTGATGTTCATCTTATATCCTCCTTTCAAGACACTGTCCATTCCGTTCAGCTGCTCTTCCAAGTCCTTTGCTGTCTCTGTCAGAATTACAATGTTATCGGCAAACCTCAGTTTTTATTTCTTCTCCATGGATTTTAATTCCTACTCCGAATTTGTCTTTTGTTTCCTTTACTGCTTGCTCAATGTACAGATTGAATAACATCTGGGATCGGCTACAACCCTGTCTCACTCCCCACCCATCCACCGCTTCCCTTTTATGTCCCTCGAATCTTATAACTGCCATCTAGTTTCTGTACAAATTGTAAATAGCCCTTCGCTCCCTGTTTTTTATCCCTGCCACCTTCAGAATGTGAAAGAGAGTATTCCAGTCAATTTGTCGAAAGCTTTCGCTAAGTCTACAAATGCTAGAAACGTAGGTTTGCCTTTCCTTAATCTTTCTTGTAAGATAAGTGGTAGGGTCAGTATTGCCTCACGTGTTCCAACATTTCTACGGAATCCTAACTGATCTTCCCCGAGGTCGGCTTCTACCAGTTTTTCCATTCGTCTGTAAAGAATTCGTGTTAGTATTTTGCAGCGGTGACTTACTAAACTGATAGTTCGGTAATTTTCACATCTGTCAACACCTGCTTTCTTTGGGATTGGAATTATTATATTCTTCTTGAAGTCTGAGGGAATTTCGCCTGTCTCATACATCTCGTTCACCAGATGGTAGAGTTTTGTCAGGACGGGCTCTCACAAGGCTGTCAGTAGTTGTAATGGTATGTTGTCTACTCCAGGGGCCTTGTTTCGACTTAGGTCTTTCATTGCTCTGTCAAACTCTTCACGCAGTATCATATCTCCCATTTCATCTTTATCTACATCCCCTTCCATTTCCATAGTATTGTCCTCAAGTACATCGCCCCCGTATAGACCCTCTATATACTCCTTCCACCTTTCTGCTTTCCATTCTTTGCTTAGAACTGGGTTTCCATCTGAGCTCTTGATATTCATGCAAGTGGTTCTCTTTTCTCTAAAGATCTCTTTAATTTTCCTATAGGCAGTATGTATCTTGTCCCTAGTGATGTAAGCCTCTGCATCCTTACATTTGTCCTCTAGCCATCCCTGCTTAGCCATTTTGCACATCCTATCGATCTCATTTTTGAGACGTTTGTGTTCCTTTTTGGCTGCTCCGTTTACTACATTTTTATATTTCGTCCTTTCATCAATTAAATTCAATATTTCTTCTGTTAACCAAGGATTTCTGCTCGCCCTCGTCTTTTTACCAACTTGATCTTCTGCTGCCTTCCCTATTTCATCTCTCAAAGCTACCCATTCTTCTTCTACTGTATTTCTTTCCCCCATTATTGTCAATCGTTCCCTAATGCTCTACCTGAAACTCTCTACAACCACTGGTTCTGTCAGTTTATCCAGGTCCCATCTCCTTAAATTCCCACCTTTTTGCAGTTTCTTCAGTTTTAATCTACAGTTCATAACCAATACATTGTGATCAGAGTCCACATCTGACCCTGGAAATGTCTTACTATTTAAAACCTGGTTCCTAAATCTCTGTCCTACTATTATATAATCTATCTGAAACCTTCCACTATCTCCAGGCTTCTTCCATGTATACAACCTTCTATCATGATTCTTGAACCAATATGCATTATTCCAAGAAATTTCTGTCTCGATAATTATCCGAACAAGTAGATCATTCATACAAAGTGATTCACCAATAAACTTTTGGAACTTAATTACTGAATAGCATACAATGCCACTCCACTCCCTTTGGTTACTTTTTGAACAGAATTCTATGACTAGTATTTGTTCCCTTAGTCAGTGCAGTTTCTGTCTGGTAAATAACTTACAAACGACTTGTGGAAGGGTGGGACTTTGTGGCTCAGTGGGTTAAGTTCCAGACTATGAAAATAAAGTTTTGTCCTATGATTTTCTTTGTTACTTAAATTTTTTTCACCTATAATACTGCCAGTAATGCCAAGTCGAATTTTCTCTGTATTTTGCAGTACATGTTGAAATGTAGGTCCCTCATTAGCTGTATAATACTGTTCATAGGTGAGATAAAGTCAAGGACACACCATTATGCATTGCAGTGTTCACATCAGTCTTCGAGATGAGCACATCTTTACTTGATTTACAGTGTAACAAATGAAAAATAAAAATACTTAGAAGCAAAAGGCCTGAGCAGTTACATCGCCGACATGGAACCACTCGACTGTCTCAGCACCTGCCAATACTTCTCCCCCTGGTAACATACACAAGTACTCAAAGTAAGCAGCCAACGATGAGAATGTAGCTGATAAAAACCTTTGATCTTCAACATCTTCCTCGGACTGACAGCATTATTGGATACACATGTCTACTTGATTTAATTATGCAATTAATAACAAGTGAGTAAAGCATGCAAGAACTCAGTGGTTGTTAAAACTAAGATCACCATACTTTTAATCGAAAGTTTCCTAATACTTTTATGGAATGCTGCTGCTCGTACAATGTCATCCAAAAGTGTTGTAGGATTAACTCTGAGTTAGCTTGCCTCTAGATTATGGAACAGTTTTCCGATCCGACATGCATCTGTGCATTGAGCTTCGATGTTGAAGAATTACAGAAGAGACACTGTGTTTTAGTATGTAAAAGAGTACATAATATTGCAGTGCACTGGCAACTTTTTTATCGTGTAAATGTCAAGAGACGATTGGAAGACGTCTTTCTATACCAACTATAATTAATGCAGCAAAGCCTTTTCCACGATTCAAAAACAAGTAGTTACCTGTATTGCTGCTCATGACTAAGGGAACCTTACAACAAACTACAGTTATGGAATAGATAAACTATGATGTTTTGAGGTAAAAAGGTTTTATTTGGAATGTAATTTGTGAAATGAACCTAACGTGGAACCACAACGAATTATTTACCAAAAACTACAACAGAATTGAGGAGTTTTCAAATTTTACTGACGGAGATTATGTGTTGAGATAAAGACGAGTTCAGGACTCATAACACACTGGTATCTTCTTTGCATGTGTAAAACATGTTTTCTGTAGTGTCACAACAAATATTCGAAAATAAAATATAGTTTATGATGATATTTTAGAAAAATAAGAACTATTCTGAAAACTAATTTAAAAGAAAGAAAGCATACATTCATTTAATAAATGACAAAGAATTGGAGCTGTAAATGGCATTGTATTTCTGTTATTCTTAATCATTTTTATTCACAGATGACGAGTAAATTTTGTTATTTGTGCAAGTGAGAAGCTTTCGAATAACATTTTGTTATTCACAAATAATGTTTAATAACAGCTGCAAAATGTGGATAAAATTAAATATAGATCTGTATTCGTTATTTATCATTTATACATCTACATCTACATTTATACTCCGTAAGCCACCCAACGGTGTGTGGCGGAGGGCACTTAACGTGCCACTGCCATTACCTCCCTTTCCGGTTCCAGTCGCGTATGGTTCGCGGGAAGAACGACTGTCTGAAAGCCTCCGTGCGCGCTCGAATCTCTCTAATTTTACATTCGTGATCTCCTCGGGAGGTATAAGTAGGGGGAAGCAATATATTCGATACCTCATCCAGAAACGCACCCTCTCGAAACCTGGACAGCAAGCTACACCGCGATGCAGAGCGCCACTCTTGCAGAGTCTGCCACTTGAGTTTGCTAAACATCTCCGTAACGCTATCACGGTTACCAAATAACCCTGTGACGAAACGCGCCGCTCTTCTTTGGATCTTCTCTATCTCCTCCGTCAACCCGATCTGGTACGGATCCCACACTGATGAGCAATACTCAAGTATAGGTCGAACGAGTGTTTTGTAAGCCACCTCCTTTGTTGATGGACTACATTTTCTAAGGACTCTCCCAATGAATTTCAACCTGGTTCCCGCCTTACCAAGAATTAATTTTATATGATCATTCCACTTCAAATCGTTCCGCACGCATACTCCCAGATATTTTACAGAAGTAACTGCTACCAATGTTTGTTCCGCTAACATATAATCATACAATAAAGGATCCTTCTTTCTATGTATTCGCAATACATTACATTTGTCTGTGTTAAGGGTCAGTTGCCACTGCCTGCACCAAGTGCCTATTCGCTGCAGATCTTCCTGAATATCGCTGCAATTTTCTAATGCTGCAACTTCTATGTATACTACAGCATTATCCGCGAAAAGCCGCATGGAACTTCCGACACTATCTACTAGGTCATTTATATATACTGTGAAAAGCAATGGTCCCATAACACTCCCCTGTGGCACGCCAGAGGTTACTTGAACGTCTGTAGACGTTTCTCCATTGATAACAACATGCTGTGTTCTGTTTGCTAAAAACTTTTCAATCCAGCCACACAGCTGATCTGATATTCCGTAGCAGCTGCTCACGCTAAGCACGGCGCTCCTAAGCTAACACTCTCCTTGATGTTGCCTATCTTGCACATGGACTACTCAGTTTGTATATTTTGTTTATTTTTTTCCTAGTTCCACACAACTTCTTCCTGTTTCCTCGATTGATCTGTGTTCAGTTTTTCAAGACCTATCAACTGTGCTAACTTATAACTAAATCTGAGGGGTGTGCGATGGGGAGGTTCCCTTGTGAAAGCATTTTCATATGTTCTATCACTATTATGCATGAATTATATTTCTTGTTTGCTCCCGCCCTCACTGTTCGTAGCGTCTGGAGGTGGTGCTCCGGGGTGTTACTTGTTACCCGCCGGTCCATCGGACGTGGCCTGTCCACGTCGGCTGTGTACCTGCGCACGGGCAGCGCGCCGCATCCCATCTCACCGTAGCCTCTGAGACGTTACGTCCTCACACCTGCATGTACGTCATTACTCTGCTATTCATAATGAAGTGCCTGGCAGAGGGTTCATTGAACCACCTTCAAGCTGTCTCTCTAACGTTCCACTCTCGAACGGCGCCCGGGAAAAACGAGCACTTAAATTTTTCTGTGCGAGCCTTGATTTCTCTTATTTTATCGTGATGCTCATTTCTCCCTATGAAGGTTGGTGCCAACAGAATGTTGTTGCAATCGGATGAGAAAACGAGAAAACTGGTGATTTTAGTTAATTTAATCGTATGGCTAGCGCTCAGCAACAATATATTCTAGGTCGGTGGTCGGTAAAACGACCCAATTAATAGCTTAGTCCGATTGTCAGGTATAACCGCTACCCATACTACTTCGCAGGAACTATCTACTTCAATTTCATTACAAGGCAAACTACTTCTGATAGCAATAAATACTCCACCACGAATTGTGTTTAACCTATCCTTCCTGAACATTGTTAGATTGTTTGAAAAAAATTTGGACTGAACATATTTTGGGCTTTAGCCAGCTTTCTGTACCTATAACTAATTGAGCTTCAGTGCTTTCTATTAGGGCTTGAAGTTCTGGTTCTTTTCCAACACAGCTACGACAATTTACAACTACAATACCGATCGTTTCTACAACTACCTTATTATATTTTACCTGTACCCTTTTAGTCGGACGCGCTTTCTGTGGTTTCCTGAGACCCTCTAACCCAAAAAGCCACCCAGTCCCCTCCACACAGCCCCCGATACCCCTGTAGCCACCTCCTCTGTGCAGTGGGCTCCTGACCTATTAAGCGGAACCCAGAAACCCAGCACCCGATGCACCGTAAGTCACGGAATCTGCAGCCTATACAGTCACAGACTGCCTGAGCCTCACATTCAGACCCTCCACACGGCTTTGCACCATAGAAACTCAGTCGGTTCTATCGACGATGCAACAAATGGTGAGCCCTACCTTAATATCGGAAGCAAGGCTGGGAGTCTTTACCATTTCCGCTAGCCGCCTAAAACCAGAGAGAATCTGCTCCGATCCAAAGCGATACACGTCATTGGTACCGACATGAGTCACCACCTGCAGTTGGCTGCACCCTGCGTTCTTCATGGCATCTGGAAGCGCCCTTTCCACATTCAATATGACTCCCCCCCCCCCCCCCCCCCGTATGCACACGGTGTGCACACTGACTTCCTTCCCCTCCTCGGCTGCCCTGTTCCTAAGGGAGCCCATTATGCACATAATGTTGGATCTCCCAACTACCAGCAAACCCATCCTCTGTGAACGCCCAGACCTTGCGGGCTGAAAAGCTTCCTCTGAAACAGGGTGGATGACTGGCTTAGAGACATCGTCAGCCACAGATATCGCCCGAAACTAGTTCGTCAAACGAACTGGGGAGGCCTACGATCGGCCTCTCGGTACGTTTTTCGCTGCCTGTCAGACTTTGGAATGATAACCAACTCGACCATGGGTGAGGGGTCAACCTCGGTGCATGCAGTACCCGGGGCACCCCGGCAGTGGAGCAATCGTGGGCACGTGGGATGTGCTCGATGTCCCTCTCATCACCGCATCCGCTCCCCCACAGTGATGCCCCTTGGCAGCCACCTCAAGCTGTGTGACAGAAGCCAACACAGCTTGGAGCTGTGAGCGAAGGGTCAGCAGCTCAGATAGCATCTGTACACAGCAATCACAGTTTCTATCCATTACTGCAGTCACTCCTGTTTGAAGCTTGTAAAAATATGTAACAAACGAATGGTGTACTTGGCTCATTACCAGCAGGAACACGAAGAGCTCTGCCTCTGATGTCCTACTGACTTGCTATAGCATCTGTTGCCGGCCGAAGTGGCCGTGCGGTTCTCGGCGCTGCAGTCTGGAACCGCGAGACCGCTACGGTCGCAGGTTCGAATCCTGCCTCGGGCATGGATGTGTGTGGTGTCCTTAGGTTAGTTAGGTTTAACAAATTCTAAGTTATAGGGGACTAATGACCTCAGAAGTTGAGTCCCATAGTGCTCACAGCCATTTCAACCATTTGTTAGCATCTGTTATAAGTTTCTGTCTCGTAGCAAATGGACGTTAAATTACACAATAGTACCCATTATTCTAAACCATCTTATTCAGATCTGATCAGCTTTACCTGCCGCTTCCATGGTTTCTCTGCCTGCAGTTTGGTTTTAAACGTAATACTTTTAATGTTGATATAATGCTCAATTTGTCAAATAGTATTTCATTATTTCTCCACATCAGTATCTTAAATGTGCGAAAGGGCCATCCCTCATTGGGCAAATATATTTTCAGAATTACGTGATTCAACTTTGGCCAGAGTTATTAGAAAAAGGTATTTTCATATATAACCTTTTTGTGTTCTGATTACCTGTAAATCTGAATGGAAGAGTTTCCATTATTAGTGTATGTTTGAAAAATGCTCTGTATTTATGGTGGTAAGATGGAAAAAGAGAATTCAGAAGAAACATGTTTTCTGCCAGGCACCTGAGTTATAAGATTTATCTATGTAATGAAATGTTGTTGAACTCTTGTGAAGTAACAAATGACTTGTGATAAATGGCCTGCACCTTTCCATGCGAGTTTAGTTCTTTCTTTATCCTGGGGCTTCCTTTGACATTTCATCAACCAGCGGCTATACTGTCGTGTTGCACAACTCCCAGGAATTTTACGCTTTATACCTCACGGTTTCTTATATAGTTTTTGGTTTTCGGAGCCAAAAATGTATCATAAAATATGTTAAAGCCAGTTACCGTATGTCGTCCAATGCCTTAACAATGCAGCACAGTGGTTGCAGCTTAGCGCGTGAATCACATGACTGGTTTCACAGTGATTTACAAGCTGAGCTGCAGCCACTGCTGCATTCTATGTAGGCATGACAACCAACAAGCTGTCTGTCAGCATCAACGGCCACCAACAAACTGCGGCCAAAAACAAGTGGACCACCCTGTTGCTGAACACGCTACGAAACATGATATCCCTCATCAATGACTGTTTCAGAGCCTGTGCCATATGGATCCTTCTAACCAACACCAGCATTTCTGAACTGAGCAGGTGGGAACTTTCCCTGCAATACATCCTACGTTCCCGTAACTCTCCTGGCCTCAACCTTCATTAGTCACTGTCCTCACCCATCCAGCTCCCTCCCTGTTCCCATTCCAGCACTACACAGCCATCATTTCACTGCCACACACAGTCTTTTAATTTCCTTTTATTTCTCTCCTTTCTGCTACTTACTCCCTCCCCCCTCTTCTCTCTAGCCCTCGGTCTAAACTGCAACATTTCACTGTCCGCCACTCCCACCACACTATCCCTCCCCCACCCTGCCCCAGCCTCCTCCTTACCCCCACCCAGTCGCCGCGCCCATCATACACTAGTGCTGTTGCTTGCAGTGTGGTTTCAGTTCTCTGAGACTGCAGATGTGTGTGCAAGTTGCGTTTGCGTGCGTGCGTGTGTGTGTGTGTGTGTGTTTGTGTGTGTGTGAGTGTGTGTGTGTGTGTGTCTACTGCTGACAAAGGCCTTAATGGCCGAAAGTTATAATTGTGTGAATCTTTTTGTTGCTCATATTGTGATTCAGCATCTCTGCTATATGGTGAGTAACAGTTTTCCTTCTCTGGTTTTGTTACATTCCATCCTGGGTATCCGTTGTTTAAATAGCATTAGTAGTTTTATTTCAAAAAAGGAAATTGACTATGAAAAATGTCGCTAGCGAGAGCCAACATGAAAACAATATTGTCTGATAGCGAAACACTAAACACTTTGCAGACTCGGGCCAATCTAAGCGGCTAAGCCTAACAGGAGCTGCAGATACATTCGCTTGCTGCATGGGGCGCACCTGGTGCGGCGTGGTCCAATTCCGCGCACTATTGGCCGCCCTTTCTTCAGTCTTTTCTGCTCTTGTGTGCCGTCTCTTCATTCCGGCGTTTGTGGTTATGTTGGAACAGTTTCTATATGTAATGGGTTGAGAACGGGACGTTGACAGAAAGGGTCAAAACTAGTCACAGACGTATAATGTCGTTTTTATTATTTAGTGCCATTTACAAAATTTGTACAATATGAGCACCGGAAATGAGGCATCCGAAAATCGACGTGATGAACAGTTACAGGGTTATTACAAATGATTGAAGCGATTTCACAGCTCTACAATAACTTTATTATTCGAGATATTTTCACAATGCTTTGAACACACATACAAAAACTCAAAAAGTTTTTTTAGGCATTCACAAATGTTCGATATGTGCCCCTTTAGTGATTCGGCAGACATCAAGCCGATAATCAAATTCCTCCCACACTCGGCGCAGCATGTCCCCATCAATGAGTTCGAAAGCATCGTTGATGCGAGCTCGCAGTTCTGGCACGTTTCTTGGTAGAGGAGGTTTAAACACTGAATCTTTCACATAACCCCACAGAAAGAAATCGCATGGGGTTAAGTCGGGAGAGCGTGGAGCCCATGACATGAATTGCTGATCATGATCTCCATCACGACCGATCCATCGGTTTTCCAATCTCCTGTTTAAGAAATTCCTTTTCCGTAAGATTTTACAAACTGTCGGCTGTGTTAGCTCCCTGCTTGCTTTATTCGTCGACTTCCGCGGGCTACGCGTTAAACTTGCCCGCACGCGTTCAACCGTTTCTTCGCTCACTGCAGGCCGACCCGTTGATTTCCCTTTACAGAGGCATACAGAAGCTTTAAACTGCGCATACCATCGCCGAATGGAGTTAGCAGTTGGTGGATCTTTGTTGAACTTCGTCCTGAAGTGTCGTTGCACTGTTATGACTGACTGATGTGAGTGCATTTCAAGCACGACATACACTTTCTCGGCTCCTGTCGCCATTTTGTCTCACTGGGCTCTCGAGCGCTCTGGCGGCAGAAACCTGAAGTGCGGCTTCAACCGAACAAAACTTCATGAGTTTTTCTACGTATCTGTAGTGTGTCGTGACAATATGTCAATGAATGGAGCTACATTGAATTTATGAAATCGCTTCAATCATTTGTAATAGCCCTGTACTTGCAACAAGTCCAATGGAATCTCAGCAACGTGTTGCTGTATACTCGCCTTCAGGTCAGGTAGAGGTCAAAGTTGTCCCTGTTAAAGATGTCATTTTAGATATCCCGGAGCCAAAAGTCACATGGATTCACATCAGGTGATCTAGCAAGCCATGCATCTAGAAAACCTCTGGAGATAATAGGGGCGTGGTAAGTTGCATTAAGCCAATCTTTCACTGGGCGAGCGACATGAAGTATTGCCCCATCTTCCATGAGAACAGTGGTCTCCACACAGTTGCCCTCTTTCAAAGCATGAATCAAATGCTGTATTTGAAAACGTCCATAACGTGTCGATGTCACGATTACCAGAAGGGCTCTTGGTGATGCTTGTGAATCCACACTACACAGTCACATACGGCGAGTGCAATGGGTCTTTGTGTACAACAGGCGGTGGTTTAACAGTACCCCAAATTGAGCAATTCTATTTATTTATTGCACCCTGTAGGGGCACCCTATAGGGGCAATGAACTTCGATCCATGTCAGAAACCGATGAGCAAATTCAGAGCGATACAGCGGATGATGAAGTTTCAGGTGCTCTCTCGTCTGGATCTTTTACTGGCACAAATGTAAAACAGATCGCATAACATACCACACTGTAGTCCATGGGATAAACAATCCTCATCACACTGGACAAGTGTCACATGCTGCGTCGTCAATTACAGCAACAGCAAACTCGTCAATGACTTCTATTGATACAGAACGCCTTCCTCTTCCACATGCCACGCCAAGTTCACCCGTGCTTTCGTAATTCGTTATGATCTTCTTTAAACGACTTAACATCGTCGGGTCCCTCTTCAGACCATTCAGCCAGCGATACTCTCTCAACGCAGCGCTTTCATTGCCACCGTTCACATAAAACCGATTCACAAACAAAGCACAGTCTCATTTCTCGATAGTGATACTGTTTACTCACGCTAAAGCTTGTCAAATGATAGCGTGGATGTCATGTCGCCATAAAAAACAGTGTACAGCGCCAGATTTTCGCCAGGTGACCACAACTGGAACTAGTGTGTTTTCCAGTGTAAGTCGGTTCCGCATTAACGCGTTAGCATATCTGCAATATTTCGCTGCCATACGATAATTAGGCTCCTCCAGGAGTAAGTACACGAAACAATTGTATGTGTAAAGAGACTTTTTGGTCATTATATGCAGGAATGCCCGTTTTCTACATTTATTCGCATTCTTCTCTTAATTCGTCACGGTAGAATATATATTTTATTCGCTTAGCTCACACCTGCCACACCCTCACCCCCTGGTGTCTCCCTACCTCTCCATCCCCAACCCGTTGCAGCGCCTTTACCGTTGTGTCCCACCCTCTCTCCATCTCCACACCCTCCACCTCCTTTCCCAACGCAACTTCCACCATCTATCCCTCCCGGATGATGAACTTCACCCTGACATCTACCCTTCCTATCCACTCTAACCGCATCTTCCTGCCTCCTCCTCAGGACCGAGCGAGGTGGCGCAGTGGTTAGCACACTGGACTCGCATTCGGGAGGATGACGGTTCAATCCCGTCTCCGGCCATCCTGATTTAGGTTTTTCGTGATTTCCCTAAATCGTTTAAGGCAAATGCCGGGATGGTTCTTTTGAAAGGGCACGGCCGATTTCCTTCCCAATCCTTCCCTAAGCCGAGCTTGCGCTCCGTCTCTAATGACCTCGTTGTTGACGAGACGTTAAACATTAACTACCACGACCACCACCATCCTCCTCAAGGCTCCCTCTCCTCCCCCTCCCTCTCTTGTGCTCCCTTTCAGTGTCTCTGCACTCCCTCCTGCCTTGTCTTCCCTCTTCATCTCCTGCCCCACCAGTCTCCTGCCTCTTAGTGTACCTGCTGACGCCCCTACTCTCTTGATCCCGCCGCCTCCCCTGCTGCCCCTTGCTCTCCCCTCCTTTTCAATCCTCTCCGTTCTCTCCCTCGGCAGGTCCCACCTGACAGTTTTATTCTTCATCGTTTGTGCTGCAAGTGAGTTTTAAGTGTGTTGTTCTGGAATGTTTTTAATACTGTGCCGACTTTGAACCTGTGCATGGGCATTCAGTGTCTTCTTTGTGTTTTAAGACTCGCCAACTGTGTTTTTTAACTTTCAGGTGACTTAATTGTCCCCCCATGAGCGTCTCCATGTCAGTGTATTTTTACCTCCATTTTCTCCCCTTACTCTGTTTTCTGTTCCCCTTTTTTTATCCCCTTATATATGTAACATTTTATTCTTGTTGTAGTTGTCATGTCACTTGGCTGAAGAGCGACAGATTGTGCCGCTGACAGCCCTCCCCTTCCCATATGGGGCAGGGGAATGAAATCACAATAAACGAAAAAAACTCTCCCCCCAACCTGCCTCAATCAACATACCTTGGCCTTCTCCTAGGTCTTGCTGGTCCAGGTAATTGCAAAGCCGTTTGGGAAAGCTTCCCACGTATTTTAGCAGTGAATTAACTGTCGGCTTAACTTCCAGTACCACGCAGTGCTTCGCTTTCAGAACGCCTCAGTTTCTTCCATAAAGCGCAGTGATGCAGGAGGCAACGCGCTGAAAACGCGTTATTGGGACACTCATCAGCGTATGAAGCGGCCCACCGGCGCAGGGCAGACGCAGGCGCGTGAAGCGGCCACGCACGGTCTCGGCGCCAGCGCCCCGCATCGTGTTTACGCGGTCAGCTGGCGGCGCTAATCATAGTTCTTCATTAGCCGCCGGCTTTTGATCTCCGGGCCTCATACTATACACACATAGGTAGCGGGCGAGCCCTGCTGACCTTTCCGCGTCGTTATTGCCGCGGCACAAAGGGGTGCGCCTGGGCCCAACACGTTGCACACAGTGCCCTGTGTTGTCCTGCTGCTCCCTTGTAGAGCGGCGGCAAACGGTGCCCCTGGAGCATCACGCGCCTCATCAGCTCCCATACTGAGCCCAGGTACACACACTTCCAGTTTTTACTCGCCACTGTTGTTTGTTCGTTCAGTGTAGCGCAACAATTATGTGCGTTCTACTCATGTCTAGCTTCATTAATTTAATGGGATTACATAGGTAAAGAAAAATAATGCTCCCACGTTCAGTAAAGCGCTATACACTGCAAGACAGAAGGAGACTTATCACGAAGGAATTATCCGAGTAGGACAGTGATGTACATGTCCTGACAATAGGATAGAAATGGATACATGCGATGTACATGAACTGCCAAACGAAGGACTACAATTTCAGGAAAGGAGATTTATTCTAGAGAAAGACCTTCACAAACTGAACAAGTCAGTAACACGGTGGTCCATCTCGGCCTGGCATTTGATACAGATACGAATGCTCTCCCAAGAGATATCGTGCCAGATTCTATCCAATTGATGCATTAGATAGTCAAAATCCCGAGAGGGGGATTCCATCGGGAAGCGTTTCTCAGTTGGGAAGACATCGGGCGACTTTGGTGGCCAAGGTAGGATTTGGCAAGCGCAGGGACAAACACTAGTAACTCTCGCCACGTGTGGGCGGGCATTACTTTGCTTAACTGTAAACTCAGGAGGCTTACCATGGAAGGCAACAAAACAGAGCGTAGAATGTGCTGTAAGGGTGCCGCTGATGACAACCAAAGGGGTCCTTGTATGAAATGGAATGGTACCCCAGGTTATCGGGCCGTATGGCGGGTGACGGTCAGGTTGGTATCCAAATGCTGTTCGGGACGTGTCTAAACACGTCTTTGCTATTCATCGTGAGTCAATTTGAGCGGGACTCATCATTGAAGACACTTCTACTCTATTCAATAAGATTCCACCTCCCCGTAAGCACGACAAAAGAAAAATCAAGAACACGTTATGGGTTTTTTCGATTTGGAGAAAGCGCAAGATGTTAGAAATCCTGAGAAAAATAAGGGTAAATTATAGAGATAGAAGAGTAATAAACAATATGTACAGGAACCAGGAGGGAACATTAAGAGTGGAAGACCAAGAACTAAATGCCCAGTCCGAAAAGGGTGTAACACAGGGATGGCTGTTTAGTCTATACAGCGACGAAACAATGATGGAAATGAAAGAAAGGTCCAAGAGTGAGTTTAAAATTCAAAGTAAAAGGATGTCAATGTTAATATTCGCTGATTACATATCTCCTGTCCTCATGAAATTGAAGAAGACCTACAGGACATATGGAATGGAATTAACAGTGTAATGAGTATAGAACATGAACTGAGAGTAAATGAAAGAAAGATGAAACTAATGAGAAGTAACAGAAACGAGAATAGCGGGGAAATTGATATTACAACTGGTGATCTCGAAGTAGATGAAGTTAACGAATACTCCTACCAAGGCACCAGACGGCAGAGGAAGGAGAACGTAAAAAGCAGACTACAAATTGCGAAACGGGCATTACTGCCGTTTTTAAAGACTTGATTATCACATTCAGATGCGAATAAACTGTTATACATGGAACTTACATAAATAAGTGATCGACAGACGGAATAAATTTGGGCAAAACAGGACGCGACAGATATAGGTAACTGTACAGCTGCATTAATATTTACCCGGGTATGTGACAATTCGGGATACCACCACGATTCATTAAAATGCCAGATGCCACCGAATACCTAAGACAAAGTAGGATGCTCCACTTTCACGACTGAGTCAGGTTTCTAAGAAGAATACTGGTCAGAGCTTACTTGCACCAGACTGGCTTCCGCGAGTACAGCTGATAGTGTTACAGCTCGCTGTAGTAGGTCAGAGATAGATAGATAGATAGATAGATAGATAGAGAGAGAGAGAGAGAGAGAGAGAGAGAGAGAGAGAGACTATCAAATGTATATTTGTGTGGATGACGAAAGGACTTTGTCAGATGAATAAGAAGTGAGACAGATTCCTCGCACGTGTTATGTTTACGTGAACAAGTACAGTATTTTACCAGACATGAGATAACGGTCTTACCGTTGTCCCCACCTTAGCGGCCATTGATAATAAAGTGTACGTTACAATATCTCCATTCCTTTCTGCCTAATCGCTGTGAGGAATATTTCACACCATGAGCAGCAATCGGATGAGGTGCGCCCTGCTGCGCTATTTTAGCGTCTTCGACTAGGGAAGATTGTGGCCATCATATGTATTCGAACACATGAACAGTCATCTTAAATATTACTATTGTAATTTACGTATGAATAGTTTCCGAAGATCTATTTTTGTTTAGGATAACTTAGCTTTCCCTTCATCAGTTTTGACTATATATTTCAATTGATTTTCGCTTTAGCATTTAATATGCCGTCATATTTCGTGACGATGGTGACTCACAGCTCGTAAATATATGAAAAATATATATTTAAGAACTTTCAGGACCTGCTGATGAAATAAATCTTGAGTGTGCCGAGCGTACGCCTCTTGGTCTCCTTCTACGATTTCTACCCTCCACGCTTCCCTCCAGTACTAAATTTTTGATCACTTGATACCTCAGAACGTGTCCTACCAACCGATCCCTTCTTCTACTCAAGTTGTGCCACAAATTCTTCTTATCCCTAATTCTACTCAGAACTTCCTATTTAGTTACGTGATCTACACATTTAATCTCCAGCATTCTTCTGTAGCACCACATTTCGAGAGCTTCTGTTCTCTTCTTCTCTACATTGTTTATCGTCCATATTTTACTTCCGTACATGGCTACACTCCATACCAATACTTTTGGAAAAGACTTCCTGACACCTAAATCTATACTCGATGTTAACAAATTTCTCTTCTTCAGAAATGCTTTCCTTGCCATAGCCAGTGAACATATTCTGTCCTTTCTGCTTCAACCATCATCAGTTATTTTGCTCCTCAAATAGCAAAACTCATTTACTACTTTAAGTGTTCGTATCTTAATCTAATTTCCTCAGCATCACCCGATTTAATTCGACTACAATCCATTACCCTCGTTTTGCTTTTGTTGATGCTCATCTTATATCCTCCTTGCAAGAGACTGTCCATTCCGTTCACCTGCTCTTCCAGGTCCTTTGCTGTCTCTGACAGAACTGCAGTGTAGTCGATAAAACTCAAAGTTTTCATTTGTTCTCCATGGATTTTAACTCCTACTCCTAATTTTTCTTTTGTTTCCTTTACTGCTTGCTCAACATACAGATTGAATAACATCGACGATAGGCTCGATCACTGCTTCCCTTTCAGGCGCCTCCACTCAGAACTGCAGTCTGGTTTCTGCACAAATTGTAAATAGCCTTTCGCACCCCGTATTTTACACATGCACCTTCCGAATTTGAAAGAGTGTATTCCAGTCAACAATGTCAGAAGCTTTTTGTAAGTCTACAAATGCTAGAAACGTAGGTCTATCTTTCCTTAGCCTATCTTCTATGATAAGTCGTAGAGTCAGTATCGCCTCGCGTATTCCAGCATTTCGGCAGAATCCGAACTGATTTTCCCCGAGGTCGGCTTCTATCAGTTTTTCCATTATTAAACTGATGGTTCGGTAATTTTCACACCTGTCAGCACCTGCGTTCTTTGGGATCGGATGTCTGAAGTCTTGAAGTCTGAAGGTATTTCGTGTGTCTCGTACATCTTGCTCATCAGATGGAAGAGTTTTGGCTGGCTCACCCAAGGCTATCAGTAGTTCTAATGGAAGGTTGTCTACTCCCGGGTCCGTGTTTCGACTTTTTCGGTGCTCTTTCAAGTTCCTCACGCAATATCATATCTACCATTTCGTCTTCATCTACCTCTTCTTCCATTTCCATAACATTGCCCTCAAGTACATTGCCCTTGTATAGACCCTCTATTAACCCCTTCCACGTTTCTGATTTTCCTTCTTTGCTTAAGAATGGTTTTCCATCGGAGCTCTTGATATTCATATAGGTGGTTCTCTTTTATCCAAACGTCTCCTTAATTTTCCTATAGGCAGTCCATACCTTACCCCTAGTGATATACACTTCTACATCCTTACATTTGTCCTGTATCTGTCCCTGCTCACCAATTTTGTATTTTCTGTCGATATCGTTTTTGAGACGTTTGTATTCGTTTTCGCTTGCTTCATTTACTGCATTTTTATATTTTCTTTTTTCCTAGTTAAAATTCAATATCTCTTCTGTTACCCAAGGATTTCTACCAACCCTCGTCTTTCTACCTACTTGATCCTCTGCTACCTTCATTATTTCATCTCTCAAAGTTACCCATTCTTCTTCTACTGTATGTCTTTCCACTGTTGTTGTCAAGCGTTCCTTAATGCTCTTTCTAAAACTTACTACAACCTCTGGTTCTTTCAGTTTATCCACGTGACATATCCCTAGATTCCTACCTATTTGCGCCGGCCCGTTTGGCCGAGCGGTTCTAGGCACGTCAATCTGGAACCGCGCGACCGCTACGGTCGCAGGTTTGAACCCTGCTTCGGGCATGGATGTGTGTGATGTCCTTAGGTTAGTTAGGTTTAAGTAGTTCTAAGTTCTAGGGGACTGATGACCTCAGATGGTAAGTCCCATAGTGCTCAGAGCCATTTGAACCTACCTATTTGCCGTTTCTTCAGTTTTAATCCACATTTCATAACCAATAAATTGTGGTCAGAGTCCACATCTGGCCCTGGAAATGTCTTACAATTTAAAATATGGTTCCCAAATCTCTGTATTACCATTATATAAGCTATCTGAAACCTTCCAGTGTCTTTAGGCCTCTTCCACGTATACGACCTTCTTCCATGGCTCTTAAAACATGTGTAAGCTATGATTAAGTTATGCTCTGTGCAAAATTCTATCAGGTGACTTCGTCTTTCATTCCTTACTCCCAGTCCATATTCGCCAACTACTTTTCCTTCTCTTCCTTTTCCTACAATTGAATTTCAGTCCCCCATGACTATTAAATTTTCGTCTCCCTTAATTACCTGAATTATTCCTGTTATCGTATCATAGATTTCTTCAATATCTTCATTATCGGCGGAGCTAGTTGGCATGTAAACTTGTAATACTGTGGTAGGCGTGGGCTTCGTGTCTATCTTGGCTACAATTATGCGTTCACTATGCTGTTCGTAGTAGCTTATCCGCGTTCCTACTTTTTTTAATTTTTTTTATTAAACCTATTCCTGTGTTATCCTTATTTGGTTTTGTATTTATATCCCTGTATTCTCTTGACTAGAAGTCTTGTTCATCCTGTCACCGAACTTCACTAATTCTCACTATATCTAACTTTAATCTATCCATGTCCCTTTTTAAATTTTCTAATCTACTTGCCGGACTAAGCTACCTGACATTTCAAATCCCGACCCGTTGAATGCCAGTTTTCTTTTTCCTGATAACGACAACCTTCTGAGTAGTACCCGCTTGGAGATCCGAATGGGGGACTACTTAACTCCGGAATGTTTTACCCAAGAGAACGCCATCATCATTTAACCATACAGTAAAGCTGCATGCTATCGGGAAAAATTACGGCTGTAACTTCCTGGCAGATTAAAACTGTGTGCCCGACCGAGACTCGAACTCGGGACCTTTGCCTTTCGGGGGCAAGTGCTCTACCATCTGAGCTACCGAAGCACGACTCACGCCAGGTCCTCACAGGTACTGGCAGAAGTAAAGCTGTGAGGACCGGGCGTGAGTCGTGCTTCGGTAGCTCAGATGGTAGAGCACTTGCCCGCGAAAGGCAAAGGTCCGGAGTTCGAGTCTCGGTCGGGCACACAGTTTTAATCTGCCAGGAAGATTCATATCAGCGCACACTCCGCTGCAGAGTGAAAATCTCATTCTGATTACGGCTGTAGTGTCCCCTTGCTTTCAGCCGTTCGCAGTAACAGCACGGCAAGGCCGTTTTGGTTGATGTTACAAGGCCAGGTCAGTCAATCATCCTGACAGTTGCTCCTACAACTACCGGGAACGCTGCTGCCCCTGTTCAGGAACCACTAGTTTGTCTGACCTCTCAAGAAATACTCCTTCGTTGTGGTTACACATACGGTACGGCTATCTCTATCGCTGAGGCACTCAAGCCTCCCCACCAACGGCAAGGTCCATGATTCACGGGAGGGATTAATTAATTATGGAAATGAAATGGAAATGAGCGTTTGGCGTCATTGGCCGGGAGGCCCCTCGCGGGGCAGGTCCGGCCGCCATATCGCAGGTCTTATTACAGTCGGCGCCACATTGGGCGACCTGCACGCCGGATGGGGATGAAATGATGATGAACACAACACAACACCCAGTCCCTGAGCGGAGAAAATCTCCGACCCAGCCGGGAATCGAACCCGGGCCCAGAGGACGGCAATCCGTCATGCTGACCACTCAGCTACTGGGGCGGACAATTAATTATGTCAATGGATTTTATATTTTGCATACTGCATTTTACAATTTAGGGGGTGATGTAGAACGGCTTTTATTTCATTTGACGCCACAGTAGGACTGGCTCTCGTAAATACTTATATGATTGCAGTAGATGATAAGATGATCGAAATCGGTAGTTAATAAAGATGTATTTTAATTGTATTCTTGGTGAATCTTCCTTTTTTTCAGTTACTCAGAATTGTTTTTCTCCAGAGATCAGAAAATTTCGATCATTTTCCCAACAACTGTGGTTTTATTTGAATGCGTTCCCCGAGCCGAAGGCAGGTCAGAGTGAATTTCTGGGACTGGGCGAGTCGTAGCGGGTTAGCTGAAACCCGTCTCTGTTAATTGGCTCTGTCTCTGCCACTAATTGAATGCGTGAAGCGTTAACTCGTCAGCGCGATGACGCGATCAGTGGGCCGCGCGTTTGGCACAAAATCGGCTGGCCTGCGCTGGCCGGCGGCGCGTGCATAAGCGCGTCAGAGGCCGGCCGCGTCTGCCTGCCCGCCTGGGGACCGCCAGTCCGCCTCTGTCACGCGGGATGCCTACCTCTGCGGGACAGCTGACAGTGACGGTCAGCACGACGCTCAGCGGTACCGCACATCACTTGTTACCGAGGGACCCATGTCACATTGTTCACTGCCCGAGTGTACTTAAACATACTGTCATAGCATATGCGTCACCCTAAATGCGCTAATGGCAATATATATAGGCTAGTGACAATATATATTGATGTTGTTTCCAAAAGGTAGCAAACCCAGAAAATTCAGAAAATGACTTAGAGATGGCAGGCTGTACCTAGTAGCTTGATGGATGTAACAAGTAAATATTTTCTTGCAAACAGTATCAAATCCCATATATAGATGTAATCAAATACAGCATTTTACACCAAATCATACACATCCCTTTGAACTTTCTTAGTAAGAAGTATCACATCCTCTTGAACCAATGTGGCTGAATGTTATCTCACAAACAGTCAAGCAACTTCAGTTTGTTGTTGTGTTATTTCATGTAATATTCTTGTGTTTTCTGTTGTGTTTGTTTAGGGTGAATATTTAAAATGGATTCTTGTATGTCCGGTGAATATGCCGATGTGCCTGAATTTAGACTGAAGGCAAGGAAACGTAAAAGAAATGTAAATACGTGGAAGTGGAGTGTTTTGAAGCACGAAAAACATAATGCTCCTGGAAGTGCAAAGCCTACAATCTGGTGTCAACATAATGATAACTTTGCAAAGCACTATGTATATCAGAAGACGATATGATACATAAAAATAACAGATACTGCAAAAATACAGGTGCTATGAGTTAGAGAAACGTTTTAGTGGGGCATCTTAATGTGAACTATCCTAAAAGGACAAGGCCTGAGCAAGGTAAAAAAAATGTTAAAGCAAAAAGTAAATTATAAGGCACAGTATTCAAACCGCTCTCCTGTGGAATGTCCCGGTTTGTAGACGTAGTATTTTTAATGTTGGGAGAAGCAAGATTTGGCATGCAGCTGATAATAAAATGATTACTGGGGCAGCAGTTTCTGGAACAAGAGGTGGTGCAAGGTTGGGTGGTGACATGAAGAAATTACAAGCTGAAATTGTAGCACTCATAACATGTTTCAAATGCAGAGAACAGTGCTGCAGAAGAAAAAAAAAGACGAACTTAAGAAAATACTTTCTTCCAGTATTAACTAGACGTGAGATGTGGAATTTATATTGCGAGGAGGGTATTATTCGTTCATGAAGTATACTTACTTTATGATCGCGACAATGGATCCCTTTGCGGGCACATGACGCGATAACAAAAGTATGTAAGTGGAGCAGACATGAGGTGGGGGATCACGTTGGTGAAGACATTGGCTACAAATGAGGAAACCCATTGAGAGAAGGGAATTTGACGAAGGGCAGATTATTATTAGGTAGTCTATATAAATGAGTATCTCGAAAACGGAACGTGGGGTTCGGAGGTTTGTCTGTTGTGTAAAGCAGGATGGAGAGTGTTTTGTGACATCTCTACCGTAAGACCACAATGCTCGTGCAAACCCAAGGTTACAGAACACTCTGATAATCGTACATTGTTGAACATAGAGCTCCACATTTTGACGGAACGACATGCCAATTACGATTGCAGTGGGCACGGGGGCATCGATCAATGGAAACATGTTGGCTCTTCGGTTGAATCACATTTTCGCTGCCCTACGTCCCTGGTCGTATTCACAAACGCCGTCATCGAAGTGAACGGCGGCTCTAAACGTACAGCAGCCATGGACGCAGACTGATTGGAGCAGTATTAAGCTGTGGGAGACAATCACTTCCGTTTGCATGGGGCCTGTGGTAGTAATCGAACACATGGCAAAAGCTGGGGACCACCTGCATTTCTTCATGCTTAATGTCATTCCCGACAACGATGTCTTCTTTTAGCAGTAGAATTATCCGCATCTCTGAGCCTGAATCGTACTACTGTAGTTTGAGGAGTATTATAGTGAACTCAAGCTGATGTCTCGGCGACCAAATTAGCCTGATGTAAATCACATACAACGCATCTTGGTCACTATTGGGCACCATCATCGTGTAAGCAAATCAGCAGCTATCATTTACATTGATTACAGGACCTCTGCTTATACATGTAATGCCACATATCTCCATAAACCTATAAATCTCCCAACATACTGTCGGATCTCTGATACGTGGACTCAGCAATGTATTCGTTCCAAGGACGGACAGACAAGCAATCAAGCAACAGGTGGTCATGATGTTTTGGCTGCTCAGTATATATACAAGGTGGTCCATTGATCGTGACCGGGCAAAATATCTCACCAAATAAGCGTCAAACGAAAAAACTACAAAGAACGAAACTTGTCTAGCTTGAAAGGGGCAACCAGATGGCGCTATGGTTGGCCCACTAGACGGCGCAGCCATATGTCAAACGGATATCGACTGCGTTTTTTTTCTAAACAGGAACTCCCATTTTTTATTACATATTCGTGTAGTACGTAAGGAAATATGAATGTTTCAGTTGGACCACTTTTTTCGCTTTGTGATAGTTCGCGCTGTAATAGTCACAAACATATTGTTGTTGTTGTGGTCTTCAGTCCTGAGACTGGTTTGATGGAGCTCTCCATGCTACTCTATCCTGTGCAAGCTTCTTCATCTCCCAGTACCTACTGCAACCTACATCCTTCTGAATCTGCTTAGTGTATTGATCTCTTGGTCTCCCTCTACGATTTTTACCCTCCACGCTGCCCTCCAATGCTAAATTTGTGATCCCTTGATGCCTCAAAACATGTCCTACCAACCGATCCCTTCTTCTAGTCAAGTTGTGCCACAAACTTCTCTTCTCCCCAATCCTATTCAATACCTCCTCATTAGTTACGTGATCTACCCACCTTATCTTCAGCGTTCTTCTGTAGCACCACATTTAGAAAGCTTCTATTCTCTTCTTGTCCAAACTGGTTATCGTCCATGTTTCACATCCGTACATGGCTACACTCCATACAAATACTTTCAGAAACGACTTCCTGACACTTAAATCTATACTAGATGTTAACAAATTTCTCTTCTTCAGAAACGCTTTCCTTGCCATTGCCAGTCTACATTTTATATCCTCTCTACGTCGACCATCATCAGTTATTTTACTCCCTAAATAGCAAAACTCCTTTACTACTTTAAGTGTCTCATTTCCTAATCTAATCCCCTCAGCATCACCCGATTTAATTTGACTACATTCCATTATCCTCGTTTTGCTTTTGTTGATGTTCATCTTATATCCTCCTTTCAAGACACTGTCCATTCCGTTCAGCTGCTCTTCCAAGTCCTTTGCTGTCTCTGACAGAATTACAATGTCATCGGCGAACCTCAAAGTTTTTACTTCTTCTCCATGAATTTTAATACCTACTCCGAATTTTTCTTCTGTTTCCTTTACTGCTTGGTCAATATACAGATTGAATAACATCGGGGAGAGGCTACAACCCTGTCTCACTACTTTCCCAACCACTGCTTCCCTTTCATGCCCCTCGACTCTTATAACTGCCATCTGGTTTCTGTACAAATTGTAAATAGCCTTTCGCTCCTTGTATTTTACCCCTACCACATTCAGAATTTGAATGAGAGTATTCCAGTTAACGTTGTCAAAAGCTTTCTCTAAGTCTACAAATGCTAGAAACGTAGGTTTGCCTTTTCTAAATCTTTCTTCTAAGATAAGTCGTAAGGTCAGTATTGCCTCACGTGCTTCTACCACTTTTTCCATTCGTCTGTAAAGAATTCGCATTAGTATTTTGCAGCTGTGACTTATTAAACTGATAGTTCGGTAATTTTCACATCTGTCAACACCTGCTTTCTTTGGGATTGGAATTATTATATTCTTCTTGAAGTCTGTGGGTATTTCGCCTGTCTCATACATCTTGCTCACCAGATGGTAGCGTTTTGTCATGACTGGCTCTCCCAAGGCCATCAGTAGTTCTAATGGAATGTTGTCTACTCCCGGGGCCTTGTTTAGACTCAGGTCTTTCAGTGCTCTGTCAAACTCTTCACGCAGTATCTTATCTCCCATTTCATCTTCATCTACATCCTCTTCCATTTCCATAATATTGTCCTCAAGTACATCGCCCTTGTATAAACCCTCTATATACTCCTTCCACCTTTCTGCCTTCCCTTCTTTGCTTAGAACTGGGTTGCCATCTGAGCTCTTGATATTCATACAAGTGGTTCTCTTCTCTCCAAAGGTCTCTTTAACTTTCCTGTAGGCAGTATCTATCTTCCCCTAGTGAGACAAGCCTCTACATCCTTACATTTGTCCTCTAGCCATCCATCCTTAGCCATTTTGCACTTCCTGTCGATCTCATTTTTGAGACGTTTGTATTCCTTTTTGCCTGCTTCATTTACTGCATTTTTATATTTTCTCCTTTCATCAATTAAATTCAATATTTCTTCTGTTACCCAAGGATTTCTATTAGCCCTCGTCTTTTTACCTACTTGATCCTCTGCTGCCTTCACTACTTCATCCCTCAGAGCTACCCATTCTTCTTCTACTGTATTTCTTTCCCCCATTCCTGTCAATTGTTCCCTTATGCTCTCCCTGAAACTCTCTACAACCTCTAGTTCTTTCTGTTTATCCAGGTCCCATCTCCTTAAATTCCCACCTTTTTGCAGTTTCTGCAGTTTCAATCTGCAGTTCATAACCAATAGATTGTGGTCAGAATCCACATCTGCCCCTGGAAATGTCTTACAATTTAAAACCTGGTTCCTAAATCTCTGTCTTACCATTATATAATCTATCTGATACCTTTTAGTATCTCCAGGATTCTTCCAGGTATACAACCTTCTTTTATGATTCTTGAACCAAGTGTTAGCTATGATTAAGTTATGCTCTGTGCAAAATTCTACAAGGCGGCTTCCTCATTCATTTCTTCCCCCCAATCCATATTCACCTACTATGTTTCCTTCTCTCCCTTTTCCTACTGACGAATTCCAGTCACCCATGACTATTAAATTTTCGTCTCCTTTCACTACCTGAATAATTTCTTTTATCTAGTCATACATTTCATCAATTTCTTCATCATTTGCAGAGCTAGTTGGCATATAAACTTGTACTACTGTAGTAGGCATGGGCTTTGTGTCTATCTTGGCCACAATAATGCGTTCACTATGCTGTTTTTAGTAGCTAACCCGCACTCCTATTTTTTTATTCATTATTAAACCTACTCCTGAATTACCCCTATTTGATTTTGTATTTATAACCTTGTAATCACCTGACCAAAAGTCTTGTTCCTCCTGCCACCGAACTTCACTAATTCCCACTATATCTAACTTTAACCTATCCATTTCCCTTTTTAAATTTTCTAACCTACCTGCCCGATTAAAGGATCTGACATTCCATGCTCCGATCTGTAGAATGCCAGTTTTCTTTCTCCTGATAACGACGTCCTCCTGAGTAGTCCCCGCCCGGAGATCCGAATGGGGGACTATTTTACCTCCGGAATATTTTACCCAAGAGGACGCCATCATCATTTAATCATACAGTAAAGCTGCATGTCCTCGGGAAAAATTACGGCTGTAGTTTCCCCTTGCTTTCAGCCGTTCGCAGTACCAGCACAGCAAGCCCGTTTTGGTTAATGTTACAAGGCCAGATCAGTCAATCATCCAGACTGTTGCCCCTGCAACTACTGAAAAGGCTGCTGCCCCTCTTCAGGAACCACATGTTTGTCTGGCCTCTCAACAGATACCCCTCCGTTGTGGTTGCACCTACGGTGCGTCCATCTGTATCGCTGAGGCACGCAAGCCTCCCCACCAACGGTTGTTCCAATGTGATACATGTACCTTTGTGAGCTTATCATTTCTGAGAACGCATGCTGTTACAGCGTGATTACCTGTAAATACCACATTAATGCAATAAATGCTCAAAATGATGTCCGTCAACCTCAATGCATTTGGCAATACCTGTAACGACAATCCTCTCAATAACGAGTAGTTCGCCTTCTGTAATGTTCGCACATGCACTGACATTGCGCTGACGCATGTTGTCAGGCGTTGTCGGTGGATCACCATAGCAAATATCCTTCAAATTTCCCCGCAGAAAGAAATCCGGGGAAGTCAGATCCGGTGAACGTGAGGGCCATGGTTTGGAGCTTCGACGACCAATCCACCTGTCATCAAATATGCTATTCAATACCGCTTCAACCGCACGCGAGCTATGTGCCGGACATCCATCATGTTGAAAGTACATCGCCATTCCGTCATGCAGTGTACATCTTGTAGTAACATGGGTAGAACATTACGCAGGAAATGAGCATACATTGCACCATTTAGATAGCCATCGATAAAATGGGGGCCAATTATCCTTCCTACCATAATGCCGCACCATACATTAACCTGCGAAGGTCGCAGATGGCTTGGTTCAAATGGCTCTGAGCACTATGGGACTTAACATCTTAGGTCATCAGTCCCCTAGAACTTAGAACTACCTAAACCTAACTAACCTAAGGACATCACACACATCCATGCCCGAGGCAGGATTCGAACCTGCGACCGTAGCAGTCCCGCGGTTCCGGACTGCAGCGCCTAGAACCGCATGACCACCGCGGCCGGCTGGTCGCAGATGTTCCACTTGTCGTAGCCATCGTGTGCTTTCCGTTGCCCAATAGTGCATATTATGCCGGTTTACGTTACCGCTGTTGGTGAATGACGCTTCGTCGCTAAATAGAACGCGTGCAAAAAAATCTGTCATCGTCCCGTAATTTCTCTTGTGCCCAGTGGCAGAACTGTACACGACGTTCAAAGTCGTCGCCATGCAATTCCTGGTGCATAGAAATACGGCACGGGCGCAATCGATGTTAATGAAGCATTCTCAACACCGACGTTTTTGAGATTCCCGATTCTCGCGCAGTTTGTATGCTACTGATGAGCGGATCAGCCGCGACAGCAGCTAAAACACCTACTTTGGCATCATCATTTGTTGCAGGTCGTGGTTGTCGTTTCATATGTGGCTGATCACCTCTTGTTTTCTTAAATAACGTAACTATCCGGCGAACTGCCCGGACACTTGGATGATGTCGTGCAGGATACCGATCAGCATACATAGCACACGCCCGTAGGGCATTTTGATCACAATATCCATACATCAACACGATATCGACTTTTTACGCAGTTGGTAAACGGCCCATTTTAACACGGGTAATGTATCACGAAGCAAATACCGTCCGCACTGGCGGAATGTTACGTGATGCCACGTACTTATACGTTTGTGACTATTACAGCGCCATCTATCACAAAGCGAAAAAAGTGGTCCAACTAAAACATTCTTATTTCTTTACGTACTACACGAATAAGTAATAAAAAATGGAGGTTCCTATTTTTAAAAATATGCAGTTGATATCAATTTGACCTATGGCAGCGCCATCTAGCGGGCCAACCATAGCGCCATCTGGTTTCGCATTTCAAGATAGACGAGTTTTGTTCATTTTAGTTCTTTAGTTTGATGCTTATTTCGTGAGATATTTGGCCCGGACACTATCAATGGACCACTCTGTATATATATATGCACTAAACGTATGTGCAATAAACAGAAATATGTAGAAACGTGTTGTTATATTTCTTTCATAAATAATTTTTTATTGTGGCGGATCACCTGGACCATCAGTACTTCTTTTGCTGCAACAGAAATCTTTTGAAATGATGATTGTCATACCTAGTTCTTTACTGTATGTACTTACGGACAGATGTAATTGATTTTGCGCAAGGCCAGATTGTTATTTATGCTAATATTTAACTGGGAGTGACTGAAATATTTTAAGTCAGATACGGGAAAAGATAGCACCCATGCTCTGGACATGCAGGCGCGGTAGCTCAGTGTCATCGATCAGAGCACTGGCTGCCCTCTGTAGTAAAAGAACTGAGCACAGTTTTCGAGCCAATTAGAAGCGGTGTAATTTGACGTCCGCCCAGATCAAATGAAAAAAATGAGAAAAAGGGGTTACCGTCTTTGACTAGTAACAAAAAGTCTTCGGTTCCTCGTTCTAGACGCCATATCTACGTGCAGCAATCGCTCCAGGGTAGGTGCAGTACAGTTTGTGTCGTTTACAATCAAGTGGAGTTCTGCTATCCATTTCTGTGTTGTATAAAATATTCTTGTACTTTTTTTTTGTAGATACGTGATGATGGGTACATTCCGAAATGCGTCATAGGAGCAATAAAGTTCATTCCTTGCCTGATGTATGATTTTTTTACCTTTGCGACTCAGTTCTCTTGAATGCAGAACTACTCATTACTGTATTGATGGTCACCTGCCTCCTACATGGCTTTATATCACGTTGATAGCACTCCTTTTGTTGACGTTAAGCTACAATATATTTAATCTAAATCACGAACTTAGATTGGTAACTATCCAATTTGCTGGATAATTTTCATGAACTCTAAACAATTTGCAATGACAGTTGCATCGTATGAAAATATAAATTTGTGTCAACTATTTGTCGTGTTCAGTGGCAGGTCATTAGTACATGAGATATTTGTAGTACCAAGTAGTATGTTGCCTGTTTACCCAGGACTTTTTAGACTAAGAGATCTTGAATTTCTAACATGTAGCCCTTCCCAGATGCACATTAACTATCTTGCAGGTCTACCTGCAGAGTTAGGTATCTCACGCACTTAGCGAAACCGTAACGAAGGGCGCAGCTGTTCTTTGATATGTCTCCCCATTTCATCAGTTCTACTTACTAGTAACTCACAAGAAACATTCCAAATCAAGTGAAACGAGGTTTTTGTATGCTACCTCGTTCTTAAACAAATTAAATTTCTTTCAAAAATCGTAGGATGGCTTCTGGCTTCTCTACAAGTCAAATGGAAACGAAATAGGTGGAGAAAAGATAAGTAACTTGTTTATTATTTCAAAAGTAATCGCCATAACCGTTAATGCATTTATCTCTCTGTGAGATAAGGCGGTCAGGGCCTTCATAGAAAAATGTTTGCGGTTGCATACGGAAACACGTGGGTAGACCTATGTGATACCAAGGCTGATTAGAAAAATGGTTCAAATGGCTCTGAGCACTATGGGACTTAACATCTGTGGTCATCAGTCCCCTAGAACTTAGAACTACTTAAACCTAACTAACCTAAGGACATCACACACATCCATGCCCGAGGCAGGATTCGAACCTGCGACCGTAGCAGTCGCGCGGTTCCGGACTGAGCGCCTAGAACCGCTAGACCACCGAGGCCGGCAAGGCTGATTAGACTACGCTGTAGAAGTTCCTAGCATATCTTCCATATAATTCTTACCTCTCGCCATGTCATTTCCCCATTTTTGGAGCCATGAAGAAAGATATTCGTAGCCGCCTATTTGCTTCGGGTACAATCATGGTTCCGCAAGCAGTCACAAACATTTTTCCATGAAGGCATTGTCCGTCTTGTGTCACAGAGAGATAAATGTATTGACAATTGGGGCTATTACTTCGAAACAATAAAGAGTTTACTTACTTCTTTCCATCTGTCTCGTTTTCATTTGACTGTTATCGTTCCACTTTCAAATGCTCCGGACAGATATTAATAGATACCGTATATCATGTATTGATTGTTTCCACTGATTGCTTGCCAATAGTACAATTAAACAATAATAGTTATCTGTGTTTGTTTACACTCGATACGCTACACGTGTTTATCTTGGGTCAACAGCCAGCGTCGATCCCTTACAGGTCTTCTAGCATTGTGCTAGATTTGTTCCGCATCTATAACAGTAATGTCCGCCAACGGTTTTATGAATCTCTCTACGTCATCAACCAGTTGTTTTACAAATATCGTGGACAGTAACAGTTATTTAAAACTCTTGAAATATGAATGAACATCTGATGATTGCTAAACGCTGACAAAATTCAAAGTTGATTTCCAAAACATGTTGTGCGAAAATGAAGCCATTTTTGTGCTTTTTACTGGTTCTAATTTACCTATTTAATTTCAAGTGATCAAACACTTCCCATCGGAAACGGCGAAGAAGCATCTACATTACCGCTGCAGAGCGCAGCCGAGAATTGTCACAAAGCAGGAACCGTATGACAGTTATGTTATGTGGTCTGCATCACATCAGGAGAAATCTCTCACCAGGCCCTCATACTTGGCGGGAGGCACTATTTTCTAGGCATCTTTGCGTGCCCACCGTTCGCTCAGAACTGAAAAGAGGGACTGGCCGCGATCGACGGGCATACTAGGGATGCTGCCAAAAACATATGTGCAAAGTTTCGTCGGATTTTCACAGTGGTTTCCATTTCGTGAACTGTCGGAACTTACTTTCCGAACAACCCTCGTATAAAACGACAGCCAATCATCGACGTATGAGCAGATGTTTGCCCTTTAAGTGAACATATTTGGGTGTATCTAGCCGTGAGGTTTTATGCCCCTAAGATAGTTCTGTGTTTTTCGAGAAGGTGCACCAGTCATTTCTTCGAAAGTGTCAGCTATGTAGCGACGACGGAGACGCAAATGTTGAGCATTTGCTATAAAAGGCGACATATTCAAAAACGATATTACCAATACTACAGTATGTCCCAAAAAATTACTTAAACTTGAATTGCGTAAATTGGTGCCATATTCAAAGATATTTGCCAACACTACAGAATTTCCATTCCGAAAAAAACAAAAAATCTTCACCCGAATTGCATAAAATGGCACAATGTTCAAAGATGTTTGCTTATATTGTAGTATTTCCAAAGAAATGACGCAACCTTCACATGAGCCGTGAAAAAATTGCACTATGTTCAATGATAACTGCCAATACTACAGTGCTCACCTTTAAAAAATATGCTACCTGCACTTGATTTGGAGCCATGTTGAAAAAATTACTTAACGTGGTCACTTGAACTGCATAAATTGGCGCAATTAGTACGTCATGTATGAAAGTGCTTGTGTCAAATACTACAATCTTTACACAGTCATCTCTCTCTGCCTTACAAACTAATCCAGGAATTGTGTGTTCTTACAAGCGTTTTGTTTTTCTTTTCTTCACACACACACACACACACACACACACACACACACACACACACACACGTGAACAAACAGCATAACGTTCCACCACTGTACTTCAGCTCTATCGGTCTCCCTCTGTTTACGTAGAATACTGCACTGCCTCGTCATTAAAGTCCATCTCACAAGTGTGCAGCCAACATCAAAAACATACGTAACTATTTCTACTCCTGTCTCGTCATGATGATAATCATTAAACTTTGTACACTAAAACACATTTATTTCAAATATTGAACTACCTTAATAAATTATCTCTCTCTCTCTCTGCCCTTTCTCTCTCTCCCTGCCCTTTCTCTCTCTCTCTCTGCCCTCTTTCTCTCTCTCTCACTGTCTCTCTGCCCTCTCTCTCTCTCTCGTTCTCTCTCTCTCTGTCTCTCTATCTCTCTCTCTTTCTCTTTCTCTCCAGAATGGTTACTTTAATGATGCTTCAGCATTATGATATATCGCATAGGGAATGGGAGGAAGAGAACACGATCAACTGAAGTAGAGACATAAAGTTTATTATAACATTTTTACATTTTCATGCAATAAACTATATTTTCGCACATAAACTAAAATCACAGCTGACTATGACTAGCAGCTCATATCCTTTGTCATCTTATATTGCCTAAAATACGGATTTAATACACACTCCAATTCATCTTTAATACTTTTTAGAATATCATCTAATGCGAAAAGTACGCTATTACAATTTGAGTAAATGTGCGAGACATCTCAACAAGTTGACGAGATTTTGACACCTCTATCTGCCTTGATAAGATCGAAATGACACTGAATTACATTTTGAGGGCAAAACCAATGCTACGTGAATAATAAGTCCTTAGTGTAACAATGGGCCATTTTGTTGTATACTCATCACACACCTCAAAAGGAAAATTATGTTCAGAACCTGTAAAGGACTCCTATTCGAGAAACTAAATTCATTTTAAAAAGCGATTACATCGTAACCAAAACTAATGGGTTTATTTGTGAGAACTAAACACTTTTTCTTATTGTTAAATACAGAGGTACAACAGTCTTCTTTAGAGAGCAAAGATTAATATCTATTACACTTCCACAGTGTTATAACAATAGGGGCTGACATGTTTACGCACACTGTTTTTACTGCGAAGCACATATCAAATAAAAAGATGTTATGTTAATTGCAATGACCATTTTCGAAATCAGCTGTGTCCATATTGTTCACTCGACCGTGATATATCGTGTGTGCAGTGCCAGAGTTGAGAAAAATTCACTATCACCAATAGCCGATAATGTTGATGGTGGGGATATTCTGCACTCTTTCAGATAAACTAACGCTGCGCCTTCAAAGATGGCGGTCTAGCCCTCAATAATGGGAGCCGATCTCGTTTCTACAACGCCGATAGTCTTTCAGTGTGTATTCCCCTTCCATCCTCTCCCAGATGCTTCATGTTCTGAAACATCCGAGAAGAAAACCCTGCATTCTCGAATTGTAGGAAGTAATTGACAAATAAAATACAAAATTTATTAGTGCAAATAATATGTACTGCACGGCAAAATTAAACTGAGGCGAAGCAAGTGATGGAATAGCGATATGCACATACACAGATGACAGTAATATAGCGTACACAAGGTATAACAGGGCAGTTTTCCGACGTGATTATGGACGCACGACAGGGCTTAACAGACTTTGAACGCGGAATAGTAGTTGGAGCTAGACGCATGGGACATCCCTTTTCGGAAATCGTTAGGGAATTCAATTTTCGGAAATCCACAGTGTTAAAAATGTGGCAAGAATATCAAATTTCAGGCATTATCTATCGCCACGGACAACGCGGTGGCAGACGGCCTTTTCTTAACAACCAAGAGCAGCAGCGTTTGCCCAGAATAGTAAGTGCTAACAGACAAGCAACAATGCGTGAAATAACAGCAGAAATCAATGTGGGACGTACGAGGAACGTATCCGTTAGGACAGTGTCACGGAATTTTTCGTTAATGGGCTTTGGAGGCAGACGAGCTGCGCTGGAGCCTTTGCTAGCAACACGACATCGCCTGCAGCCCTTCTCCTGGGCTCGTGACATTATCAGTTGGGCCCCAGACGACTGTAAAAGAGTGGTCTGGTCAGATGAGTCCCTGTTTCAGTTGGTAAGAACTGGTGCTAGGGTGTGAATGTCGCGCAGACGCCGTGAAGCCATGGACCCAAGTTGTCAACAAGGCGCTGTGGTGGCTCCATAGTCGTGTGGGCTGTGATTACATGGAATGCACTGGGTTCTCTGGGCCAAGTGAACCAATAATTTACTGGAAATGGTTGTGTTCGGATACTTGGAAACTATATGCAACCTTTCATCGACTTCATGTTCCCAAACAACTATGGAATTTTTGTGGATGACAACGTGCCATGTCACCGAATCGCAATTGATCATTGGTTTTAAGAACATTCTGGACAATTAGAGCTAATGATCTGGCCACCCAGACCGGCCGACATGAATCACATGGAACATTTATGGGACATAATCGAGAGATCGGTTCACGCACAACATCCTGCACCGCCAACACTTATGCAATTGTGGACTGCTCTAGAGGTAGCATGGCTCAATATCTCTGTACGGAACGTCCAGCGAATTCTTGAGTCTATGCCCCATCAAGCTATGGCACTACCCGGAGCAAAAGGAGATCCGAGACGATATTAGAAGGTATCCCATGACTTTTGTCACCTCTATGTACATTTTGTGCCGAAAACTAAGTAAGCGCTGAACAATGACAACAACTGTGATGACGTGCGTGTCATCTTTTTATAACACACCGTGACGCTGAGTCAGCGGGTTAATACTAGTTTCAATATCTTCCGGCCTCTTCTGACAGGCAGAAAATTGCGATTAGCTATCGAGTTTGAGATTAGCCAGCAAGCTGTATAAGTCCTGTCCGTCATATTACCTGTTACATATGCATCATATTTTGCTTCCACGTTTCTAAAAACAGGAAACATGAGATAAAAGATACGAGTGCCTCAAGATATACATGATCAAGAAAAATGTATCTCAGTCTGAAACGCGCATGTGGTAACTTCAGCTGTGTGCTATTATTATATTTCAAATTGACATTTCAAGGAGCAGTAAACAAAACATCGGAGGTATGGGGACACAAGGAACTCAACGGCAGGTGTTGTCTCTCTTTACCACTGTGCTGCATGGTCACACTGCACTAAACGCAATTTTCTAGTAAAAATTAACTACAGCTGTGTACCTCAGAAGCATATATGTGTTGCTTCTCATACGTCAAGACAGTTGCGAGCCATCTGCTGGCCTCTCCAGGAGCCGAAAGCAGTTAAGTTTCGCAATCAGCAGAACGCACCTCACACATGCTATCTGTTGGGCATCAGCCTTCTGTCGAGGTGAGATCCTAATATTGGTGCACATCGCCGTCTATTCCCTAGATCCAATGCGTGGTGATCAGTATGTGAAACCTCACACATTAATCACGTGAACAAATCGGCGAAACGCACTTTTTGCGGCTTTCTTTCAAATGATGGAATGTTTTTATACACAGCTTCCAATTCAGCAGTTGGCGATTTCATTTTACACTAGAAGCCATTAAAATTGCAACACCACGAAGATAACGTGCTACAGACGCGAAATTTAACCAACAGGAAGAAGATGCTGTGATATGCAAATGATTAGCTTTTCAGAGCATTCACACAAGGTTGGCGCCGGTGGCGACACCTACAACGTGCTGACATGAGGAAAGTTTCCAACCGATTTCTCATACACAAACAGCAGTTGACCAGCATTGCCTGGTGAAACGTTGTTGTGATGCCTCGTGTAAGGAGGAGAAATGCGTACCATCACGTTTCCGACTTTGTAAAGGTCGGATTGTAGCCTATCGCGATTGCGGTTTATCGTATCACGACATTTCTGCTCGCGTTAGTCGAGATCCAATTACTGATAGCAGAATATGGAATCGGTGAGGTCAGGAGGGTAATACGAACGCCGTGCTGGATCACAATGGCCTCGTATCACCAGCAGTCGAGATGACAGGCATCTTATCCGCATGGCTGTAACGGATCGTGCAGCCACGTCTCGATCCCTGAGTCAACAGATGAGGACGTTTTCAAGACAACAACCATCTGCACGAACAGTTCTACGACGTTTGCAGCAGCATGGACTATCAGCTCGGAGACCATGGCTGCTTTTACCCTTGACGCTGCATCACAGACAGGAGCACCTGCGATGGTATACTCAACGACGAACCCGGGTGCACTAATTGCAAAACGTCATTTTTTCGGATGAATCCAGGTCCTGTTTACAGCATCTTGATGGTCGCATCCGTGTTTGGCGACATCGCGGTGAACGCACATTGGAAGCGTGTATTCGTCGTCGCCATACTGGCGTATCACCCGGCGCATGTTGCAGGTCCTATACGGGCCTTTCTGGATACAGAAAACGTTCAACTGCTGCCCTGGCCAGCACATTCTCCAGATCTCTCACCAATTGAAAAAGTCTGGTCAATGGTGGCCGAGCAACTGGCTGGTCACAGTACGCCAGTCATTACTCTTGCTGAACTGTGGTATCGTGTTGAAGCTGCATGGGCAGCTGTACCTGTACACGACATCCAAGCTCTGTTTGACTCAATGCCCAGGCATGTCAAGGCTGTTATTACGGCCAGAGGTGGTTGTTCTGGGTACCGATTTCTCAGGATCTATGCACCCAAATTGCGTGAAAATGTAAAGACATGTCAGTTCTAGTATAATATATTTGTCCAATGAATACTCGTTTATCATCTGCATTTCTTCTTAGTGTATTTCTCTCGACATCCACCCCAAACCTCAAGCAACACACGATGCTCCCTGAAGCTATTGTTCGATAAATATTAAGTCATTATCATGTCTATTATTGCCTGCCACTTTCGAAACTAGCAAGAAAACTAATCGCTCCACCAATTTATTCAGATTATTACGATCGCGAACGTCATTGATAACGTCATACGTCTGTCCCTGACATCCAGTTAACCGTTTTTCTCCTTCTCGTATAGGGAGATTTATTTCATCATCTCTCAGTTATGCGCCACCTTTATTTAACGCTGGATTACAATCTGACTATATTTGTAGACTCTATTGTAATTTATTGGCGTATGGGAGACATAGTTTTGCTTATGAGTGTTGGTTGCCCTGCGAATTTTACCATAATTTTGAATCTCCCTTGTTTCATCTATTAGTTTTCTCATATACCTGCCATAATTTTCTTTGGTGACTCTTCTGGAATGTCGTCACCATCTTCCTCATCATAATCTTCATCTTCTTCTTCTTCTTCTTCTTCTTCTTCTTCTTCTTCTCTGTCTTCCACTTTCATATCAGCATTGTTTTGTTTGGCTTCGTCTCATTTTGTCTTAGTCTACAATCTTCCCGATTTTCTCCTTTGACAAAGCCTGCTAAGCTGTTGTGTGTCCAGCATCTGGCATCGCTAGATCAGTGTCAGAAATTGAGAATAATGAATTTTACTAACATCTCCATCAAGTTATCAAAGAGAGTGTATGAAAATTGTATTTAACTTTCTTTTACTTGTTGACACCCTGTATTTATTGTTGATAATAATACTCATTAAAATATTATTTCTATACAAAATATTACTTTCTATAAACTAATGTTTTATTAGCTAATTAAACTGTAGAAGTATGTGCAGGAATAAATATTATGCCCAGCAGAACTAGTTTTCATTTTTCGACAGCATCGCCATAGTGTGATGAAAATTATTTCATATTTACTAGCAGCGTATCCAGTTAAAGATCCAGTTATTATTTCTTGTACCTCTTTGCTATATATTTCTTTGGGTGCTGTTCCTCTGTTTATCTTCTTTTTTTTAATTTACGGTAGTGACTACATAAGGTAAATATAAGGAATAGTCAAATAAAAACGACACACACTGGAAAAAGTAAGCAAACTGTATATTGTTTTTAAAGTAATCGCCATAACTGTTAATAAATTTGTGGAGGGCTTATAGTGACTTTCCAGTGAAAGTTCTACTGCATAGTCGTAACAACCTCTAATAAGGTCAAACACATAACACCAGTTATCTGGACGCATATAACAGGTCTGACTGAAAACAAGTCAACTGTCGAATGGTTTTACCGGCCACCCGATTTCGCTTTGTGTCGTTCAAGGGAAGTCTACGGTCAGTATCACGGAAATACCGGGATCATGCAACATTAGTAGAAGGTGACTTTAACCTACCGGATAGAGATTGGAACGTCTACGATTCACTGCAAGTGGTATGGACAGACAGTCTTGCGAAGCACTTCTGAACACGTTTTCCGAAAACTACCTTGAAGAACTTGTTAGAGAAGCCACACGCAGTGGAAATATTTTAGACATTACAGCTATACACGAACTTGACCCAATCGACAATGTCAGAGTAGAAACAGGGATTAGTGACCATGATGTCATCACAGCGAGAATGTTTACTAATGTTAACAAAACCGTCGAGAAGGCCAGAAGAGTGTTTATGCTAGAAAAATCAGATAAACTGTTGTTAGTATCGTACTTAGACAATGATTGAATATCATTTACCTCCAGCATCACAGACGTGGAGGGGTTATGGAAAAATTTAAATTAACTCTAAATCTGGCTCTAAAGAAGAAGTAGATTAAGGATGGAAAGGACTCTTCGTGATTTAATAACAAAACTCATAAAATGCTGAGGAACAGGGATTGTGGCACTCTTGGTTCAAAAAACAGATCGCAGTTGTTGACATGCAAAAGTTAGTAGAAATTCGTGCACCCGTAAGAACAGCAATGCACGAAGCATACAATAGCTTCCACCAACATACTTTAGCGAAAGCCATTGTCTAGAACCCGCAAAAATTCTGGTCATACATAAAATCACTAAGCTGGTTGAAGGGCCCACTGACCAGTCTCTGCTGTCAATGAAAGACGCTAAAGGAAAGCTGAAGTTTTAAATTTCACGTTTAAGAAATCATTCACCCACGAGGATCGTACAAACATACCATCGTTTGACGGTCGTACAAACTTCCAAATGGAGGACACAGAAATTGGCACCTGTGGCGTTGAGAATCAACTGAAAGAGTTAAGTTATCGCGAATCTCTCGGCCAATGAAAAGTCCCAAGTGAATGGAAAGAAGTTCACTTGACTGTATATAAGAACTGATTCCTGTAATTGCAGATCAATATTCTTAACATCTGTTTGCTGCAGAATTCCTGAACACGTTCTAAGATCGAATATAATAAACTTCCTTAGAATGGCTTTTGTCTATAGATCTACAGAGATTTCTAAAGCATTGTTCATGCGAGTCTCAGCTTGCCCCTTTCGTACAAACCATGGAAGGAGAGCAGCAGACAGATTACATATTCCTGGATTTTCTGAAAGCATATGACACGGTGCCCCACTGCAGATTGCTGAAGAGGTTCCGAGAATACGGATTTGGTTCCCAGATACGTGAGCGGCTCGAAGACTTTTTGAGTAACAAAACACGGTATGTGGTCCTCAGAGGCGAGTGTTATCAGAGACAAGGCTCAGCATTCTGTATATCTGCCATGTGTTTGCACGTATCTAAGTAACTTGTGAGTTAGCGAGCATTTCGCTCTCATGTAAGTATATGGCAGAATGAGTTAGCCTCCAGGAATTGTGAAACGAACCCTGTCGTCCAGGACCGGATGCCGCAAAAGGTGCAGATTCACCACGACGTGGGAAAACTCAAAGGCGTCTGTCGTCTATTGAGGCCTAAGCGCTGTAGTGTGCGAGTAAGACAGACGAGAACCCAGCAGAAGGCTTTTGTGGCCGAGGACATGTAGCAGTGTTAAATATGGCGGAACTAAGATCGGCCATAAAGGGAAAAATTTATGAAAATTATTTAATTCTGTAGCAATGCAAGGAATCAAACCACTGTAATTTTAATCTGACATCCTCCATAAATTTTCATGGTGATCCCAGAAAACTTGAATATTGAACATAACTATAATAGTTTAGGACTTACTGTTAAAGTGAAATTAACAAGTTTTGTAACAAAGACCTGAATACTAAAATCTGAACGCTTTAGTCGATCTTAACGATGGACATTTCATAAGAAGTGCATCATTAAAATGGCAAATGTTGTAAATGTCAACTCTGTAACTTTGCTTAAGAGATGTAGTAAATTTAAATTATCAGTGTTTAAAGTTAAGCATCAGATCATCGTTTCCTCCACACGAAAGACTTTGAACGATGACAGCGTGACACCTTACTGAATCATTAGGTAATAGAATGTTTATTGTAAAAGTTAGTGCATAACAGTTCCTTTGATCTTTGTTTATTTGTCAGAAAGCACATTGGTGCAAGGCTGTGCCATTCAAAAGCTAAGAAGGAAATTGTATTAATTTTATGTAAAAGAATTTAACGTTTATTATGTAATGGATATTACTGATACTTTATTTAGAACCTGAAAGTGGTCAAGCTTTGATTATTTAAATATGTTAAAATGTAAAATAATGTAGAATTAACTGTAGCCAATCAGATGGACGGCTTCAGGAAAGGGAACTGCCCTAGTCAGTTGAGTGACGATGTTCGGCTCGCGGGAAACGCGGTCGGGGAAGGGCAGAGAGGGACAGTTCTGGTATAGACACCAAAGAGTACAGTTCGGCTGGAGACACCAAAGGGTACAGTTCGGATTGAGACACGAAAGCGGACAGTCGGTCTAGGCAGCTAGGAAGTGATACGACTTAGAAAATTTCGCGTTGTGTGGTATCGCGGGACTCTGAGCGGTGAGCAGCCGCGCGCCTGGTGTGAACTAACTTTTCGCGTAGGTAACGAGGTGGAATATTAGACTTGTATTTCGCGATGAGACTGTGGGTGATCGAACTGTGTCAAATGGATATGCGCTCGAGTGTAACAATCACTCTAAACACGACCACTTTCGCTATTAGTTTGCCTTCTGAATAAACATTATTCAACTGTGTGGCCTATCTCTTTTATGTGTCGTTAATTTAGTTCCCGATATTATTATTACTGTTATTATATGTTATGTTAGCTTTGTATTTCGAAAACTTGCCATCAGCCAGACAATTTAACCAAAGGGTTCAAATGGCTCTGAGCACTATGATACTTAACTTCTAAGGTCATCAGTCCCCTAGAACGTAGAACTACTTAAACCTAACTAACCTAAGAACATCACACACATCCAGGCCAGAGGCAGGATACGAACCTGCGGCCGTAGCGATCGCGCGGTTCCAGTTTGTAGCGCCTAGAATCGCTCGGCCACTCCGTTAACCAAAGGGTCATAAATGTCTAAAATAAGAGCGTGTAATGCGACACGTGCGGTTCAACACCTAGACGAGTTTGAGCGAAGACATTTTGACGAAGAGGAACCGCATGTGAGCCCGAACATCTTTGGGCTCTTACCTCGCAAACAATTTGAGTAATTGTTATCCTTAATGAGTACAACACGGTAGTAATTAAAGTGCTCAATAAGCTTTATGTATCTTGACGGGATGAGAGGTAGTTGCAATACAGCATTTGCTACACTCTAATCTTTACCTGAAAAGTGAATGACCTAATAATTTTATTCTTGTAGAAACGAAGACCAGTGCATAAAGTGCGGATGAAACAGTTTTCAAGAGCATAAGAAACTCAACGCTTGATGATAACAGTACCCCAACAGGCCTCAATTGCCTGAGACTGCAGTAGTGTGTATGAGTTGCGTTTGCGTGAGTGTGTATGTGTGTGTTTGCCGTCTAATTCTGACGAAGGCCTTCTGACCGAAAGTTATTACTTGTGACAGTCTTTTTCTTGTGCCTACCTGCGACTCAGTATCTCCGCTATATGGTGAGTGGCAACTTTCCTTTTCACAATATTGGTACTACGTTACTCCTTGTTTTATTTTTACTATATAGAGCAGTGGTGGTGGAAAGGTCAGGAATTTCGGACTGACTGTCCAGGACGTGCAACGGCGTTTCGTATAATTTTCATTGTTGCCTTTAAGAGAAACAATGAAAAGGAAGCCGTTACGCTCAATGGTATTCTTATTATGGTGGGAGGGGGGGGGGGGAGGCAGGGGTTACTTTCTGTTAGTTGTAGTGTTGTGTTAGGAACAGGTCAGGTAGCTGATCTACTTACCTATGTTTGCTGAATGGAGATGCCACTTGAATTGACGAAGCGAAGTGAGCGTCTGGAGGGTTCAAATTTGCCTTCAAGAAATCTTGCACTAATGTACCATTTAGTCCTAAAAAAGGCAAAAATATTGTACTTGCATCCAGTTTCCACCATGATGACTGTTGATGAAGAGACAGACAAAGCGGAAACGATAGTTTTGCACAACAAGATGAAAAGAGGTGTAGACATATGTGACAGCTGTGTGCTGTCTACAGTTGCGCATGACTCTCTTGCTGATTTCCTATGATCATATTTTATTCCCTATTGAATGTTGAAGGTTGTTTCTGGAGCCGAGCGACCGCTACGGTTGCAGGTTCGAATCCTACCACAGGCATGGATGTGTGTGATATCTTTAGGTTAGTTACGTTTAAGTAGTTCTAAGTTCTAGGCGACTGATGACCTCAGCAGTTAAATAAAGTTGCATAGTGTTCAGAGCCATTTGAACCATTTTTTGAAGGTGGTTGTTGTTGTGGTCTTCAGTCCTGAGACTGGTTTGGTGCAGCTTCCCATGCTACTCTATCCTGTGCAAGCTTCTTCATCTCCCAGTACCTACTGCAGCCTACACCCTTCCGAATCTGCTTACTGTATTCATCTATTGGCCTCCCTCTACGATTTTTACCCTCCACGCTGTCCTCAAGTACTAAATTGGTGATCCCTTGATGCCTCAGAACATGTCCTGCCAACCGATCCCTTCTTCTAGTCAGGTTGTGCCACAAACTCCTCTTCTCCCCAATTCTGTTCAATACCTCATCATTAGTTATGCGATCTACCCATCTAATTTTCAGCATTCTTCTGTAGCACCACGTTACGAAGGCTTCTATTCTCTTTTTGTCTAAACTATTTATCGTCCATGTTTCACTTCCATACATGGCTACACTCCATACAAATACTTTCCGAAACGACTTCCTGACACTTAAATCAATACTCGATGTTAACAAATTTCTCTTCTTCAGAAACGCTTTCCTTGCCATTGCCAGTCTACATTTTATATCTACTTCGACCATCATCAGTTATTTTGCTCCCCAAATAGTAAAACTCCATTACTACTTCACGTGTCTCATTTCCTAATCTAATTCCCTCAGCATCACCCGACATAATTCGACTAGATTCCGTTATCCTCGTTCATCTTATATCCTCCTTTCAAGACACTGTCCATTCCGTTCAACTGCTCTTCCAAGTTCTTTGCTGTCTGTGACAGAATTACAATGTCATCGGTGACCCTCAAAGTTTTTATTTCCTCACCATGGATTTTAATACCTACTCCGAATTTGTCTTTCTTTTCCTATACTGCTTGCTCAATATACAGATTGAATAGCATCGGGGATAGGCTGCAACCCTGTCTCACAACCTTCTCAGCGACTGCTTCCCTTTCATGCCCCTCGACTCTTATAACTGCCATCTGGTTTCTGTACAAATTGTAAATAGCCTCTCGCTTCCTGTAATTTACCCTTGCCACCTTCAGAAATTGAAAGAGAGTATTCCAGTCAACTTTGTCAAAAGCTTTCTCTAAGTCTACAAATGCTAGAAACGTAGGTTTACCTTTCCTTAATCTTTCTTCTAAGATAAGTCGTAAGGTCAGTATTGCCTCACGTGTTCCAACATTTCTACGAAATCCAAACTGATCTTCCCCGAGGTCGGCTTCTACCAGTTTTTCCATTCGTCTGTAAAGAATTCGCGTTAGTATTTTGCAGCTGTGACTTATTAAACTGATAGTTCGGTAATTTTCACATCTGTCAACACCTGCTTTCTTTGGGATTGGAATTAATTTCGCCTGTCTCATACATCTTGCTCTCCAGATGGTAGAGTTTTATCAGGACTGGCTCTCCCCAGGCTGTCAGTAGTTCTAATGGTATGTTGTCTACTCCGGGGGCCTTGTTTCGATTTAGGTCTTTCAGTGCTCTGTCAAACTCTTCACGCAGTATCATATCTCCCATTTCATCTTGATCTACCTCCTCTTCCATTTCCATAATATTGTCCTTAAGAACATCGCCCCTCTATAGATCCTTTATATACTCCTTCCACCTTTCTGCTTTCCTTTCTTTGCTTAGAACTGGGCTTCCATCCGAGCTCTTGATGTTCATGCAAGTGGTTCACTTTTCTCCAAAGGTCACTTTAATTTTCCTGTAGGCAGTATCTATCTTACCCCTCGTGAGATAAGCCTCTACATCCTTACATTTGACCTCTAGCCATCCCTGCTTAGCCACTTTGCACTTCCTGTCGATCTCATTTTTGAGTCATTTGTATTCCTTTTTGCCTGCTTCACTTACTGCATTTTTTGTATTTTCTCCTTTCATCAATTAAGTTCAGTATCTCATCTGTTACCCAAGGATTTCTACTAGTCCTCGTCTTTTTACCCACTTGATCGTCTGCTGCCTTCACTATTTCATTCCTCAAAGCTCAGTTTATCCAGGTCCAATCTCCTTAAATTCTCACCTTTTTGCAGTATCTTCAGTTTTAATCTACAGTTCATAACAAATAGATTGTGGTCCGAGTCCACATCTGCCCCTGGAAATATCTTACAATTTAAAATCTGGTTCCTAAAACTCTGTTCTACCATTATATAATCTATCTGAAACCTTCTAGTATCATCAGGGTTCTTCCATGTATACAGCCTTCTATCCTGATTCTTGAACCAAGTGTTATCTATGGTAAAGTTATGCTCTGTTTAAAGTTCTATCAGGCGGCTTCCTCATTCATTTCTTAGCCCCAATCCATATTCATCTACTACGTTTCCTTCTCTTCCTTTTCCTACTCTCGAATTCCAATCACCCATGACTATTAAATTTTTGTCTTCCTTCACTACCTGAATAATTTCTTTTATCTCGTCATACATTTCATCAATTTATTCATCATCTGCAGAGCTAGTTGTCATGTAAACTTGTACTACTGTAGTAGGCGTGGGCTTGGTGTCTATGTCGGCCACAATAATGCGTTCACTATGCTGTTTGTAGTAGCTTACCCGCACTCCTATTTTATTATTTATTATTGAACCTACTCCTGCATTACCCCTATTTGATTTTGTATTTGTAATTCTGTATTCACCAGACCAAAGGTCTTGTTCCTCATGCCACCGAACTTCACTAATTCCCACTATATCTAACTTTAACCTACCCATTTCCCTTTTTAAATTTTCTAACATACCTGCCCCATTAAGGGATCCGTAGAACGCCAGTTGTCTTTCTCCTGATAACGACGTCCTCTTGAGTAGTCCCCGCCCGGAGATCCGAATGGGGGACTATTTTACCTCCGGAATATTTTACCCAAGATTGACGCCATCATCATTTAATCATACAGTAAAGCTGCATGCCCTCGGGAAAAATTACGGCTGTAGTTTCCCCTTGCTTTCAGCCGTTCGCAGTATCAGCACAGCATGGCCGTTTTGGTTAATGTTACAAGGCCAGATCAGTCAATCATCCAGACTGTTTCCCCTGCAACTACTGAAAAGGCTGCTGCCCCTCTTCAGGAACCACACATTTGTCTGGTCTGTCACCAGATACCCCTCCGTTGTGGTTGCACCTACGGTACGGCTATCTGTATCGTTGAGGCACGCAAGCCTCCCCACCAACGGCAAGGTACATGGTTCATGGGGGGAGATGTTGAAGGTATCACTTCTTTACTAATTCGTGCTGTTAACAACCCTGACAGTTGCACTAGACGGAGACCTTTTCCCCACCTGTTGTCTTATTAACTCGTTTCAGATCAAATCGAAGCCTGATCTTCCATTAAAATTGAAACCTAGTTAATTCTGTAATCACAATTACTTTTTATTTACAGATCTGGATATATCAGCATGTGGACTGAAAGTCTGCAGCGACTACTAAAATCATGGCAAGACTACTGCAGGGCTAATAGAACAATACTCTTGAATATTTATTATTGCATGAATCTTCGAAAAAATGAACAGAAACTTATCAATGGCTTAAGCTATATTCTCATTCTGTGATAAGAGACGTAACTGACTGCACTGATTTTGTCAGGGTCTGACGTTGAAAATCCCAGAAACTTAATTTTTTCCCTCACGAACTTGGATTTCTTTACATTTGCAGTTACACCTGCTTCAAGTTGTTAAGGCCCTAACACAGTATCTAGAGCAGTTTTGAAAACACCCACATTTAGACAAAATGGTAGTACACAAAATTAGTAGCTACTTCTAAGTTGTGTGGTCCGATTATTTCAGGAAGAATGGCCTTCTTAAAGGCCCTCACATCCAAAACTAGACGAACACTCTCGTCTGGTTTCGCCACAGCTAATAGTGGCCCACAATAAGATGATATGGAAGCGTCATTAGTCTTTATTCAATCATCTGTTTGCTTTCATTAGTGATCGCTGCTCTCTAGGTCCAACAGATGGAAAATGTGTTATGACTATCCATCTTATGGCGGTGGACTCCCATACCATGATACGTTTTTTAATACAGGTTTACTTTCACGATTCTGCTCGTAACAGTGTATCAGTAGTAGTGGATGCAGCAAGCTTATCTTTCACCAAATTCTCAACATTTTCAGCCTGACTACAGTGTGAAGGTGTGCTTCTGGTGCATTGTGTCTGTGTCTTAAGCAGACTTACCGTCAGGGCCTGACAATATTTACTATTTTCCAATTCTTTTTATTAAATCTACAACAACATTCTGGCTATGTTCAGAACACATTTTCTTGCGGAGAAGTCAATTATTGGATCCTTCTCTCGTAAGCAATCAGTTCCTAAAATGCCAGTAATACCTCCATAACTAGGGCTGGGCATTTTATTACTCTATTCCCTATTCTCGCATCCACATAAACCTGTGTCTTGACATTACATTATTTCAGACCAGTATATCCTGTAATTCGACTGTTCTGTACTGTATATGTGTGTGCCTTACTGATCTCGCAGATTTTCTTGAACAAATTAGACGATAAAAGTTTCACCATACCACCCATTTGTTTCACATGAGCGTAAATGGTATGTATTCCACTACTGCATGTATTGTGACCTGTACAACATCCTCATTGTGAACATAGCATTTAGAATGGTCTGTGGTGCGTTTCTCTCAGATCTCCATGTCACTGTTGTATCATACAAGCTTATTTTATTGTCTTGATCACCCTCAACCCATCCCTCAGTTTGAGCCTTCATGTCACGCTTAATACTCTGAGGCGTGGTTTCTGTGATATACAGAAATTCCAAGTAACTCTTATGTGATTTACATTTTCGTCTGTGGCCGTGTCATAATCAGAACACAATCCTAAATCAAGACAACATTAAAGACCTGGGTTTCTGTCACGTTCTATCTCTTTAACACTGTGGACAAAGTTTGGTGTGCTGCGTGTAACACAGAGGTTGCATCACTGATATTATCGTCTCATGATGTGCTGTGGCAACAAAACCTTAAGTGCAGCAGAGAGAAGTAATCCACGCCAAAAGTATTGTTCTAGTTTTGCTTGCTATTGTTATCGTTTTTATCGCTTGTATTAGCTGGGAACATCTGGGGGTGTTCGTCGTCAGATAAGTTTTCCTGTATTAAAACAGAGTGTAAATACGGTACTTCCTCCATCCCATATGATACATGTTTGGGTGACAACCTTTGTTTCCTTACTTTTTCTTACTGCACACTTCACTATGCGTAGTGTGCTTTTAACATGAAACTATTCGGGGTTTAGATGATAGGATATCAGAGTCCATTAGTATTTGACACGCATTTTTCAATGCAACGACTTTGGTTGTTAACATACTGCACTGTAAAGCCAAATTTATCACTCTTTTTCATAGAATTCTGCTGTAAAATTAAATTTGCGACAGTAGTGACCAAATTAGTTATCTTAGGAAAACTCGCCACGTAGCTGATCATGTTTAGTCGTTATTTCGTGAACAACTCGTTTCATAAAACTGATATTTCATTTCTTGTACACATTTCATTACGCAAACTTGAGATTTCATTTTTAGTAGACTTTTATTGGGCGTGGTAGACATTTGTGTAGACATTGGCTTTAACACTTAAACTAAACTACTTAGTTTTATGGTATTTGATTCTATGGTAGTGGTGTTACTAACAATTTAGAATCAATTGTTTCAACTTCATCATGCGATTGTTTCACAAACTGAGGTGCTCGCAGCATGCAGAACTGTGTCAGTATTTTCACTCTCACCTGTAAATTCTATCTCCTGCAAATTTTCGGAGTCCTTTTTAAGCAACTTCCCAATATTTAATATAACACTCAAAAATGACTGAAATAAATCAAATTAATATCACCTCATAACTGACTGAGTGTGCAGAACAAGTATTTTCTCGAATATGATGTTAATAACACGCAACAATCGAGCATCGCTGCGTCATTACAAGCACTCATGATATAATTTCAGCCATCTTTTACAACTAAGTCATTGATTATTATTAAGGCTACCTACCATTATAAAAGTAAAGCAGAAGTCAACTTCTGTATGAGTACTCATGTAAAAGAAGAACCCTCTGTGCTCTAGCAAGGCAAAAGCGTAGTGTGGACATAGAATATTGGAGGAGGAGGAGATTAGTGTTAAACATCCCGTCGACAACGAGGTCATTAGAGACAGAGCACAAGCTCGGGCTAGGGAAGGATGAAGAAGGAAAGTGGCCGTGCTCTTTCGTAGGAACCATCGCGGCATTTGCCTTCAGTGATTTAGGGAAATCACAGAAAACGTAAATTAGGACTGCTGAACGCCGGTTTGAACCGTCGTCCTTCCGAATGCGAGCCAGTATAACATCGAATTTTCAATTATTATATAATTATCGAGTATCCTCCCCCTTTTCTTACTGTGGTCATTTTTTATTTTCTCTGTATTTGGTTCCTTCTAGTATCTAAAGTTGCATGTCAGGCATTGTTCACATAAAAAGTAACAAAGAATGATTATAATAACTTGACTAGACGATGTTTTTTAAAAGTAATATACACAAAAATGGTCCTGTCGCGGAACAGCTAGTGCAATGTGTCTCGATCAGAAAAAAAGCTTTTGGAATTTAAACTGAAATGCTGATATTGCATTCTTCCGCAGCCTAACTGTTCGGAAGTCGGGACATTTCACAATGACTACCATAGGTATAGAATATGGGAAGCAAATTAAAAAGTAAGAATATCAATGTTGAATTATTTCTACAGTGGATGGTCAGTTTGATTCGGTCACCTGCGTTGATAATCGTTGACAGTCTCAGAATTTTTGTTGGGGGGTATATAATTCCAGTGACGGCAGACCGTGTTTGCATGAAATGTAACACAATGAAATAATTTGCATCAGACTTGAAAACATGAATCGGACTTCCTTAAAGATATTTAGACAGAAATGTTCGACTTTTCCTATATTGTGCAAATCTGACATAACGGTGTGCTGATGGCCTCCGAATCAACACGTCACAAACCGATCTCCTACCGACGTAATTAACAATAAAACAACGTAAAAATCTGTGGGTCATTAGAGGGAGGCAGTAACATCGTTTTGATATATAAAACGTAGAATAATCTGAATATCCAGTTATTATTATTTTAAATATACTAAAAACCCTATACAAGAGATGTTTACACTCTGAACGGCAGTAAATCACAGACAGCAGATAGGAGGTAATTCGTGCCTCTCTTGTTTTGAAAACTGAGTATGGAAAATAGCAGCATTGATGGCTATAGAATTATTACAGCGGTAACGTACAATTTCAACGCTGCAGTGTGTGAGCAAACTAATTAATTACAGTTTATGTGCCCTCAGCTTGTTTTTGTTAATACGAGGCCTATTTTTTTCAATCTCAGATCGGCGCAATATTAAAACAATAGTGAAACCCGGTGAAGGATGGCACGGATATGTTGCGTAGTGCGTATGGCACACTCGTCTATCCCGCCACGTGGCACTTATCACTTCTGAGCGCAGAGTGGACACGTAAAGGTACCAAGTGTGAAGTCCTGCTGAAGGGTTTCGCCTGGTTTCGTGCGTTTCGTTCTTCATAACAGTTCTCAGTGGCTTACTGCAATGGCAACGAAGAAGTTCCTGTAGCTTTTTCGACGGGAAGTGTTTGATCACCCACCATACTGCCCGTACTTGGGTCCATCTGATATTTATCTCTTGGCCCACGTGAACCACTGGCTATGAGGACAGAATTTTGGCACAGACAACAAGCTGCAGACCGGCGTAGAGAATTGGTGGGAATGACAAGAGACTGTCTTCAACGATGTGTACTGTAAAGCTTCTACCACGCTACGGCAAATGTCTAAGTCGGAGCGACGATTATGTAGAGAAGTAGCTGGAAGTCTTAGCTAAATAATGCAATTTTATTTTCATTTTGCTTTCCATTTCGTGACCGATCGGATGTTGAAAAAAACAAAAAAATAGCCCTCGTAACATTGCATCTTACAATTTTTGTCGACTATTTTACTACAAAAAAAAAAAAAAAAAAAGGCTCTGAACACTATAGGACTTAACATCTGAGGTCATCAGTCCCCTAGAACTTCTAACTACTTAAACCTAACTAACCTAAGGACATCACACACATCCATGTCCGAGGCAGGATTTGAACCTGCGACCGTAGCAGTCGCGCGGTTCCGGACTGAAGCGCCTAGAACCACTCGACCAACGCGGCCGGCGCAATGCTGTGTCTGCAGTATAGCTTATTATCTTGACACATATATAAGCATGGTACTATTAGCGTAACTGATTTGAAAGTCAAGCTTTATCAAGAGGCCAGCACCGAATATTAGCTTCCCACGTAAGGGGCCATGCACAACAATTTAAAGCTTGCCTAGCTTTGAGTTTGCCTGGATTTAACTCTTCAGGTCACCATCTGTAGGTTTTTGGCGTAACTGGTAATAGGAGGAGCAAGTTGGTTTAATTGCACACAATTTCCCGCCCTCGTCACTGACTGACTGTTGTTTTATTACTGTAGCCGCACAGCGGTGCATTTCCGACTTACCCGTATTCGGAAAATTTTGCCTCATTCGGCATCAACATTTCTCTGAGGTTATTAGCATGTTGTTTTTCTCCACCCTCCACAGCATGTAGGAGACCAGGGTATTAAAATGTAGGGGGCAATCCTAAATACGGGAATCAATGACACACAGCTAATGATACAAGCGCGTGGGTCGAAATACTTAATGGCTATGTGCCTAGTTTACCTGTTTCCCTTCGGTGCTTATCTTCTCAGTGTTTTAACCACCACCTATAATTTAATTCTGTTATTCTTAATTCAATTGACTGGAGGTTGTGGCAACATAAACAAAATTAGGACCACAAAAAATGTTCAAATGTGTGTGAAATCTTATGGGACTTAACTGCTAAGGTCATCAGTCCCTAAGCTTACACACTACTTAAACTAAATTATCCTAAGGACAAATACACACACCCAGGCCCGAGGGAGGACTCGAACCTCCGCCGGTACCAGCCGCACAGTCCATGACTGCAGCGCCTAAGACCGCTTGTCTAATCCCGCGCGGCTGAGGACCACAAATACCTGCAAAAAATCAACATATATTCTACCAGTAAAACACTTTAATGTGGCTGCCACAGTGGTGTACAAGCGATACCTTACATCCTATTGATGTGCTGTTCAGTCACAATGTTCGTTTACTAATACCTCGATTATTTGAAAGCCATTGTTCGGGTGCTTATTGCTGCTCTCGATAGTTTGCATGGTTTCTTGAAGTCAACATTAGTTTGTCCTAACGATGCTATGATCACTACTACCAGCATACGCATGATCGTTTCACGACAAGGCAGAAAAGTGAACTCTCGACATGATGCACAAAGTATCTCCACTCGTGAATTGTACTTATACAGCCTTTATAAGTGTCTCTCAATTCGATTGTTCACTGACTTATTATCTGAGCACGTTTGTTGATTTTATGACGCCGCGACGCCGCATGATTTTTGCCCAACGACACGACACACAAATGTGGAAAGTGCACTTTTCATTATATTCTGCAAATACTTTTGCTGATGAACGCTAATATGAAACACACAACTTCTATGGCGAACGTAACAGTTGGCTTCATTCTAGGACACGCTTCCGGCAGTACGCGTAAGCCTAAAACGAAAACTCACGTATGCTCCGTGACAATCACATCCCTGCTCTGGAGAGGCAACTATCGATTCTGAGAGGGACCGCGATACGACAGTACGCTTACAAGACGGATATTAAATATTCTCTCATCTTTTACATTCTTCTTGTCCTGATACAAATTGTAGCTGAAATTAGTTTTTATTAAATATACGAAAATGTAGATAGGAATATTGTGAATACTGCAACTATACGAGCGCTCTTTTCGTGTATGATATTGTCCAACCGCAAGGCGGACTCTGACATGAGGATATCAAGAGCCTGACGTAGTCAGCTCGCTTTTTAGGCTTTCGTGCATGTATATGTAAAACCGGAGCCCTAATTGGATGGCATTGTTGTCCGTCTGTCTGTCCAACTGTTAAGAACCCTTTTTCTCAGGGACGGGTAGACAAGCTCAAATTTATGTCACATATTAAGGCCTGTGGGGCGTTGGCGGTGTATGAATTTTAAGCTTCTAAATCACTTCAATCAAAAAACATGGGCGTTTATGTCATAATTTTGATACTCGAAAACTCACTCGTCAAAACCTATAGGGTGCTTCCCGTTGACCTAGGATCATGAAATTTGCGTCGAAGAAAGGTTTCACAGTACACGTAAAGGAGAAAGAAACGAAAAAATCCGAAAATTGTAAATCTGTAATTATATAACACGAAAATAATATTTTTTTGTCGTTTTATCTGTTTGTCTGTCGGTCTGTTCTCTGGAACGGATTGGAGTATCAAGTTAAAATTTATGTCAAATGTTAAAGTCTACGGGCCCCTGGCGGTATGAAAATTTTAAGCTTCTAAGTCTCTTCACTCAAAATATACGGCTATTAATGTCACAATTTTGATATTCGAAAACTCACATGTCAAAACCTATAAGATGCTCTCCACTGACCGACAATCACGAAATTAGACTGGAAGCAGGGTTTCATAGTACAAGTAAAGCAAAAAATCTGAAACTTGTTAAACTGTAATTATATCACATAAAATATACCTTTCGCTACTTAAACATACATTACATTCAACATCGGTCAAAAGCACAATAGACGAACATTATTACATGCAGACACAAAATGTAAGTTATGATCATGTTTCAGTAAGTCTTCATATACCCTCCGCCTCCGCCACACCGTCAGGTGACTTGTGGAGTATAGATGTAGGTGTAAATGTAGATATACACGGTGTATGATTCATGGCGTAAACGCGTAGAGTTGAAAGTACACGATACTAGAAGCAAAAAAGTCTCAGCAAACATAGGGGCGAAATTGCATACATTAAGAGCTACGAGCAATTTTTCATCTTCTGCTGCAGGCTCTTTGTTTTTGATATTCAGGGAAATGTTAATGCGAGCCAAAACCAGAAAAAACTGTCCAGTACTATGTGCTCTAAAATGCATACCTTAAGAGCTATGAGCACGTGCTCATCTTCGCTATTTGGAAACACAACTCTTTTAATGAACAACTGCTCATAACTTTTAAAGTATGCATTTTAGAGCAAATGTTTACTGGACATTTTTTCTTGTTTTGGTCCACATTGCCATTTCCCAAAACATGCTAAGCAAAGAGTTTGTGATAGAAGAGATTTGCTTCACAGTATCGAAGATGAAAAATTGCTCATAGCCCTTAAGGTATGTATTTTCGACCCTATGTTTACTGAGACTTTTATTGCTTCTAGTATTGTGTACTTTCAACTGTATGCGCTTACGCCATTGATTATGATACACCCTGTATAAACTGAAACCCCTTGCTTGCTTCTTTTTGTATGTCCGGGCTAGTATGAGAAACTCTTGTAGAGATTTTGATACAGTCTTGGAATTCCTGGGACCAATACCTTGCCAGAATCTATATCGGTGGAAGACTAACATAGTTGAGGCTTGTGAACCGCAGGATGGTACATATAAAATTAAGTTTGTGCGGATTTCTCAGTGCACAGATCCTACTCGCAAATGGCCAATTTTTTGACTTGAACTCAGTTGAGCCGCAGTACTCAGGAGGACTGCAGACAATACACAGCTACAACGAGCCATTGCTAACATCAAAAGGTGTCGCCGCTGACTTTGGTCAACGGGCTGACCTGACATTGTGAAGAGCTGCTGTCAATACTGTTTTGTTACGTATGGAATCGTATTCGTTTCGTAGCGAAACGTGTTAAAATGAAACTTCCTGGCAGATTAAAACTGTGTGCCGGACCGAAGCTCGGACTCGGGACTTTTGCCTTTCGCAGGCTTGTGTTCTACCAACTGAGCTACCCAAACAAGACTCACAACCCGTCCTCACAGCTTCAATTCTTCCAGTACCTCGTCTCGTACCTTCCAAAATTCAAAGAAGCTTTTCTGCGAATCTAGCAGAACTAGCACTCCTGGAAGAAAGGACATTGCGGAGACATAGCTTAGCCACAGCCTGGGGGATGTTTCCGGAGTGAGAAACTGGAAGCATCCCCCAGGCTGTGGCTAAGCCATGTCCCCGCAATGTCCTTTCTTCCAGGAGTGCTAGTTCTGCTAGGTTCGCAGAAGAGCTTCTGTGAAGTTTGGAAGGTGCGAGACAAGGTACTGGCAGAATTGAAGCTGTGAGGACGGGTCGGGAGTCGCGCGTGGGTAGCTCGGTTGGTAGAACACATGCCTGCAAAAGGCAAAGGTCCCGAGTTCGAGTCTTGGTCAGGCACACAGTTTTAATCTGCCAGGAAGTTTCATATCAGCGCACACTCCGCTGCAGAGTGAAACTCTCATTCTGGAAACGTATTAAAATGTTCTCAGGGCGGCTTTTAGTGCCAACTGTATCACTGTACCTTATCGTCGTTTCACGGAGATTTCTCGACTTACCTGCACGAGTGGTTAAAGTTGGTCACTACAAGAAGTATAGGAAGATGAAACAGAAATGTATTATTGTAATAGCCTAAGGAAAATTAAACGATCAATGTAATTACAACGTTACTATAAATACTTACAGTTAACTGAAATAAAACCTTAATTTTCATGTTTTTTATCAATGTAATTAACACCAAATTTTGGAAGTAGGCTCTTCCAAGGTTCTGCCCTTGTGTCATCTTTCACTATCAGAAATATAGTTTCTTAAATTTTCAACATCATTGTTGGTCCGTGTTCGAAACCAATATTATTCTTTCGTTCTCTTAATCTTGTAAGCATCTCACATATCACAGAGCAATACATCCTCTATGCAGATAGTTTATTAAATAATGTAACTGTACTGTTTCTTCTACCTTGTCTCTCATGTTTCGGCTATTGTCTCGTTGTTTCACTATTATTCAGTATTTTTTCGCGCTGGGCTAAAGAGTTTTTTGGCCAAATATTTTAGTGGAACGAAAACAAGACTCCCTAGCTATTATACACAATTAAATAAAACTTAATGAGTTGAGGGGAAAATGATCTATCTCATTAACATCTGCTGCTAGCTGTGTAAATTAAGTGTCGAAAAGTTCATCTCTTCAAGGCTTAGCTACTTTGCGCGTAAAAAGTTACATTGGTGCGCTACGTTGTTGTTGTGGTCTTCAGCCCTGAGACTGGTTTGATGCAGCTCTCCATGCTATTCTATCCTGTGCAAGCTTCTTCATCTCCCAGTACGTACTGCAGCCTACATTCTTCTGAATCTGCTTAGTGTCTCATCTCTTGGTCTCCCTCTATGATTTTTACCCTCCACGCTGCCCTCCAATACTAAATTGGTGATCCCTTGATGCCTCAGAACATGTCCTACCAACCGATCCCTTCTTCTAGTCATGTTGTGCCACAAACTCCTCTTCTCCCCAATCCTATTCAATACCTCCTCATTAGTTATGTGATCTAATCTTCAGCATTCTTCTGTAGCACCACATTTCGAAAGCTTCTGTTCTCTTCTTGTCCAAACCATTTATCGTCCATGTTTCACTTCCATACATGGCTACACTTCATACAAATACTTTCAGAAACGACTTCCTGACACTTAAATCTACACTCGATGTTAACAAATTTCTCTTCTTGAGAAACGCTTTCCTTGCCATTGCCAGTCTACATTTTATATCCTCTCTGCTTGGACCATCATCAGTTATTTTGCTCCAGCAAAGGAAAAACTCCTTTACTACTTTAAGTGTCTTATTTCCTAATCTAATTCCCTCAGCATCATCCGACTTAATTCGACTACATTCCATTATCCTCGTTTTGCTTTTGTTGATGGTCATCTTATATCCTCCCTTCAAGACACTGTCCATTCCGTTCATCTGCTCTTCCAAGTCCTTTGCTGTCTGTGACAGAATTACAATGTCATCGGCGAACCATAAAGTTTTTATTTCTCCTCCATGGATTTTAATACCTACTCCGTATTTTTCTTTCGTATCATTTACTGATATCTCAATATACAGATTGAACAGCATCGGGGATCGGGGAGAGGCTACAACCCTGTCTCACTCCCTTCCCAACCACTGCTTCCCTTTCATGTCCCTCGACTCTTATAACTGCCATTTGGATTCTATACAAATTGTAAATAGCTTTTCGCTCCCTGTATTTCACCCCTGCCAGCTTCAGAATTTGAAAGAGAGTATTCCAATTAACATTGTCAAAAGCTTTATCCAAGTCTACAAATGCTAGAAATGTAGGTTTACCTTTTCTTAATCTAGCTTCTAAGATAAGTCGTAGGGTCAGTATTGCCTCACGTGTTCCCATATTTCTACGGAATTCAAACTGATCTTCCCCAAGGTTGGGTTCTATCAGTTTTTCTATTCGTCTGTAAAGAATTCGCGTTAGTATTTTGCAGCCGTTGTTTATTAAACTGATAATTCGATAATTTTCACATCTGTCAACGCCTGCTTTCTTTGGGATTGGAATTATTATATTCTTCTTGAAGTCTGAGGGTATTTCGCCTGTCTCATACATTTTGCTGACCAGATGGTAGAGTTTTGTCAGGACTGGCTCTCCCAAATCTGTCGGCAGTTCTAATGGAATGTTGTCTACTCCCGGGCCCTTGTTTCGACTTAGGTCTTTCAGTGCTCTATCAAACTCTTCACGCAGTATCATATCTACCATTTCATCTTTATCTACATCCTCTTCCGTTTCTATAACATTGCCCTCAAGTACATCGCCCTTGTATAGTCCCTCTGTATACTCCTTCCACCTTTCTGCTTTCCCTTCTTTGCTTACAACTGGGTTTCCATCTGAGCTCTTGATATTCATACAAGTGGTTCTCTTTCTCCAAAGGTCTCTTTAATTTTCCAGTAGGCGGTATCTGTCTTACCTCTAGTGAGATAAGCCTCTACATCTTTACATTTGTCCTCTAGCCATGCCTGCTTAGCCATTTTGCACTTCCTGTCGATCTCATTTTTGAGACGTTTGTATTCCTTTTTGCCTGCTTCATTTACTGCATTTTTATGTTTTCTCCTTTCATCAATTAAATTCAATATTTCTTCTGTCACCCAAGGATTTCTACTAGCCTTCGTCTTTTTACCTACTTGTTTCTCTGCTGCCTTCACTACTTCATCCCTCAAAGCTACCCATTCTTCTTCTACTGTATTTCTTTCCCCCATTCTTGTCAATTGTTCCCTTATGCTCTCACTGAAACTCTGTACACCCTCTGGTTTAGTCAGATTATCCAGGTCCCATCTCCTTAAATTCCCACCTTTTTGCAGTTTCTTCAGTTTTAATCTACAGTTCATAACCAATAGATTGTGGTCCGAGTCCACATCTGCCCCTGTAAATGTCTTACAATCTAGAACCTGGTTCCTAAATGTCTTACCATTATATAATCTATCTGAAACCTGTCAGTGTGCTACGTAGGTGACATAAAAGACTTCCTTGCAATCACGTAATGAATTTAGTGCGTTTAGAGAGTAGAAGACGCTGGAAAAACAATTGTGACGTCAGTAAGATTATGATTTCTGAGCAAAACTTGAAAATTAAAAAAAAATTAAATTAAATATCGGAATTTTTTGTGTAATGATTGGTCTAAATTTAAAAAATGAAATAGAGTAACGAAGCATTTTACGTAAATCATTTGCTGTGTGTAATTTCCAGCATTCATTCAAAGGTGATCCAAATGTTTCTCTAATTTATTTCATTTCTTATTTTTTGCGAAATCATTTCACAAAACAATTGGACGATACTTTTTAAATTTTTAAAAAATAATTTACTGCCGTATGCTCAACTGAGGAAAGCTCATTGTCAATGTGCTTCCCTTAGCGATCTGAAGATGGATGGTGACGACGAAAGTGGTAATTTCCTTTTGAATTGTTTTGTGGTTGAAGTGGTCAACAAACAATTTTAAAAAATCATAGATGTATGCAACACTACTGAAATGTCGTTCTTTCCTAAGTACATTAGCCTTTTTATTTTTATAATCCTTATACAGTTTGAGCTCAAACGGAAGGGCATTGTCAACCACTATCCGAAGGATTCCTGTTCTTTCTCATCGTACTTGCACTATCCTTCTTTGAACTCCATCGCTGTCTCGTTTAACACATTACCTAAAAAAGAAACTGATAATTTTCTATGCCTCTGTTTCAAGATAAATACGAGCTACTCTTTCTTGAATTCCATATTTTATTTTTCCTGTTTTTTTGTACAAGTTCAGAAAATTTTCACAAAACTGCTTTACCCTTGATTAGTAATGATCAGTAATATCAGGAAGACAGCAAAGTGTCTGATAATGACCACTGTCTGTTGGCGCTCTTGTAGCCCAATTATTTCGAGACGTACACTCTCTAATTGCTGGTAGTGACTGAAGCTTTGCGACTACTCTTGTCACTCTCTCTCTCTCTCTCTCTCTCTCTCTCTCTCTCTCTCTCTCTCTCTCTAGTTCGTGCTCGTTCACCACTCACTGAAAGAACGGCATTACGTGTTCAACGTGCTTACCGTGAATCAAGATAACGTCGCGAAGGTTGCATTTCAGGGGACGTGAGCCAGATACATTTCATAAAAAGCCCCGTAATTGCTACTAAGTCTCCTATCTACACGCCTTTTGTGCAGGCGCGTGTCAACCAACACAAAGGGAGGGGATTTGTAAGCGAAGTGAAGGCACTTTTCTCTCCAGTCTTGCGTCCTCAACGACGCTGCTTTCAGTCCATATGGCTGCATTCACGAATTTGGTTGAGTGCACTCAAATATACAAGGTTGAAATACTATTTGCTGTCTGGTACGTGTCATTATCTTTTATTCAAAAATTAAAAAAAGCTTTTGTTTCCGTGACCTGCATCTTAAACGATTGCAATTGGAGCAATTAAAATATAATAAAAAAATTTGAACCACCTAGTTAAGCTTAGACAGATTTACGTAAGCTTTATAACCATGTGTCAGTGCAAGGCAAGTGTCCCATGGCAGAAACTTGTGTTAACTACGTGAAACTAAATTTGGTGAGCAATAAATTTGCGGCAGTATATTGTTTTTGTGTATTGATGGTAAGGGTACCTATGCCATATGTTACGTACATATGAAGAACCTGTGCGAGGGGAAAGGAATATCATGGTGCACATCGTAATTCTTAATATTAGACGTTGTCCAGTCGACGTAGGAAAATCAAGGGAAAATTTGTGTAGTGACAAACTTACGAACAGTGAGTGGTAGGGAGATGTGTAATGAAAAACATACTAAAAATCCAGGTCGGTAGGATGTGAGCGTGGGATTGAAGAGGTTTTCTGATTTTTCACGGACATCTCGAAAACCGCTGCTTCTAGCGAAAGTGTTTAACAGCACAAAATTAAAACATTACATTTTATACAAAACAGATACTATCAATTATTTCACTAGCACTAATAATGTCCGCATTACAGGGGATGGAAAAATCGCAGATTATTAAAAATAGCTCTTTAATGGTAAATATTGTCAAATAACGTAGGTTAAAAAAAGGATTTTTAATGTTCGTACCACATCATTACTGAAGTGACAAATGTCATGGATTAGCGATATGCTCATGTACAGGTGGAGGTAGCATCGCGTACACAAGGTGTAAAAGGACAGTGCATTGGCGGAGCTGTCATTTGCTCTCAGGTGATACGTGTGAAGAGGTTTCCAACGCTATTATGGCCGTACGACGACAATTAACAGCCTTCGAACGCAGAATGGTAGTTGGAGCTCGACGCATAGGACAATCCATTTCGGAAGCCGTTAGGAAACTCCGAATTTGAGATCCACAGCGTCAAGAATGTGCCGATAATACCAAATTTCAAGCATCACCTCTCACCACGGACAACGCGGTGGCAGACAGCGTTTACTTAATGACCGGCGTTGGCGTGGAGTTATCAGTGCTTCCAGATAAGCAACACTGCTTGAAATAACCGCAAAGTCAATGTGGCACTCTCGTTAGAATAGCGCAGTGAAATCTGGTGTTAATGGGCTATGGAATGGGCTACGGCATCAGACGATCGAAACGGAGTGCCTTCGCTAACAAGTCATCTTCTGCAGCCTCTCTCCTGTGCACGCTACCGTATCGGTTGGACGCTAGATGACTGGAAAGCCGTAGCCTGGTCAGATTAATCCTTGTTTCAGTTGCTAGCAACTGATGGCAGGGATCGAGTTTGGCACAGACACCACGAATCCCCGGACACAAGTTGTCAACGAGGTACTGCGCAAGCTGGGGTTGGCTCCAAAAAGATATGAGCTGTGTTTACGTGGAATGGAATGGGTCCTGTGGTCCAACTGAAACGATCATTGAGTGAAAACGGATATTTTCGGCTGCTTGGACAACATTCGCAGCCCAAAAACGACGGAATTTTTAATGGGTGACTATGCATCATATACCCAGGGCACAATTGTTCGTGACTGGTTTGAAGAACATTCTGGACAGTTCGGAGAATGATTTGGCCATCCAGATTGAACATTTAAGGAGGCATTACCTAGAGGCCAGTTAGGGTACAAAAGCCTGGAAGGGTAACACTTTCGCAATTATGCACGGCTGTAGAAGCTGGGCTCAATATTTTTGCAGGGGATTAAGGCAAGCCACTTGGAGTTGCTGTTCTACGTCGAGCAGGAGGAGGTCCGACACTCTATTAGGATATATCCTCAGAGTATGTGCAGAAGAACCGTATTAAGGGATAATTGTAGTAGGGAGGAAAGTGGGTGGTGGAGTGTAGATGCACAAGGGAATGTAGGTCACCGGATTGTAGTCGTGTACTTCCGTCCTTCATATTTCTGCAAAATAAAGAGCGAGCCGTCAGTGCGCTATTCTATGTACTACATACCTCATAAAAAGTGAATACAGGTTGTTTCACTAGGTTATATCGACCCTCCCACAGCTCAACTTATGAATCACTAGGAATGCAGTTTGCAAACATACCCGCGGATATTCATTTTCCATAAAGTACGTAAACACTATGTGGAATACAGGTATGAATTACTAGCAACGTTAACATAAGAAACAAATCTACGTAAATGTCTGCATGCTAGAGGGGAAATGGATTCTTGGCCGTTCAGTGCGGGAGCTGCGGCTTCCGGGAAACGCAATTTCCTCCACCACGAACGCAGCTCATTTTTCAATATGGAGACAGACTACACCTCTCCTGCATTTCCTGTCCGGTTCTCTTACGTGACTAGACAAAATAACGTCACTGAACTTGTATAGATATAGGTAAGTTATTTTCAGTTTCTTCTGGTAAACCTTCCGGGATGTAAGGTCGTGGTCCATGAAACTCTCCAGCTCCTAACGTTTCGTCCAGAGCTGCGCTGGACATCTTCAGAGGGGTGTTGCCGACTCACCGGAGGAGGAACACTCCTCTGAAGATGTCCAGCGCAGCTCTGGACGAAACGTTAGGAGCTGGAGAGTTTCATGGACCACGACCTTACATCCCGGAAGGTTTACCAGAAGATATGTCATCCGGTCGTGAAAGCTTTCATACTATTTTCAGTTTATTAACTGATTATTTATTCGATGTTGTTTAAAGAGCTATTATGAAAGAAAATTCAACAGGTTGGGCTGTCAACACTCTACCACACTGAAGAGCCTGCCACACGTGTTAGATGCTGTCAGTATGTATTCGACAATGTTGATTTCCTTGTCAACCCTATCAATGGCTGGAATACTTTTCGCAGTCGGAGGGTACCGAATATAACATTACAACCTCAGCTTTCCTAGTGTCTGAAGAGGCCCAGACCCTCTCTCTGTAACAGAAGTGGGTCGCCTAGTTGTTTCGGACTTTCAGATATTTTAACACGAAGTCAAGCATTACAGCAGAATACTATTCTATATTTAAGCTTGATTAGTCCTATTCCATCAGACATATTGACACCAACTCTGCAAGGTACACAGTGGATGTCTGGTAAGTGCAGCCCACTTTACAAGCACCAGCAATTTCTGAAAGGAAAAATTACATGCAAGCCGCGAGTAGCACAATTAATGGTGAAAGAAGTGCGGTAACTTTCTGATCATTCATTAGCTCACCACCAAGTGACTAAAACACAGTTCCAGGGCTGCACAATATACTGTCAACGACAGACAGCAGCAAGATGCCACATTCACCAACCAATCCCTTTACCAGCAATACTACTTACGTCACTGACAACATCACACTTACAAATTAAGCATTTCTTAGTCATTGTTTATAGGAACGCATTTTACATAAAAGCTCACTTAATAACTGCAAACCGAGCGAGGTGGCGCAGTGGTTAGCACACTGGACTAGCATTCGGGAGGACGACGGTTCAATCCCGTGTCCGGCCATCCTGATTTCCCTAAATCGCTCCAGGCAAATGCCGGGATGGTTCCTGTGAAAGGGCACGGCCGACTTCCTTCCCCGTCCTTCCTTAATCCGATGAGACCGATGACCTCGCTGTATGGTCTCCTTCCCCAAACAACCAACCAACCAACCAATAACTGCAAATAAAAAGGACTATTCACTTAATTAACTGAAAATAACTCCACTACACAAACACGAGGTCACCGAAGTTATTTTGTCGACTTACATATGAGATCTGGCCAGAAAGTCCTGTAGAGGTATCGTGTGTCTGTAAACTGAAAAGCGAGCAGTGCTTGTCGTGGAAGAAATCGTTTTTTCCAGAAGCACGCTAGAACTGCTACACAGGACGAATAGGAATCAATGTCTCCAATGGCAGCGTAGAACAGTGTGCTGTGATTTGTATAGAACCCATCCACATGCTTTTCTTGCATTTGTATTATTAGCAACTGATCTGTGTATTCAATTTAGAGTAAACACACTTTGTTGAAAAATAAAAGTGTCTGCGCATTGCGTCGCCAGTAATTTCGTAAGTCAAACTGCGGAAGATTCGTTATAACTTCGTGAATTACACCGAGTTGCTTTTTCTGACGTAGTGCGGTAGAGAGAATAAGGAACTGCGTGCTCGCTCTTCATTTGCAGATATATGTAGGAGGGAAGACCATGGCCACAAATCAACGACTTACTTTTCCTCACACATACCCACCCTGTAACACCCCAGAAAACAATTTTGCCCTTTATAAATCTGCCCTTTTTCGTTCCCTGCAACGCTCAAACTGTTACTCCTTTAAAAAATGAATACGACCTTTTTTGTAGGAAATCTGATCTTATTTAGTTTTGTACAGTTAAACATTTTCGCTAGAAACAGTGGTTTTCGAGATATTCAAGAAAAAACTAAATAAGTGACATTTACACTCCCACCCAACCTCACTCTCACACTTCACCGATCACAATTTTTAGTGTGTTGTTCATGACAGTTACCACTGTGACAACTCGAATGTTTTCCACCAGGCGATATGTTTTGGTCTTCCTTGACTGTGCTAACACGTGCCGGCAGTTTACTAATCTAAAAGATGATGAAGCGACGTCAGTGCCAGACGATGCATTCGCACTGCTGCTCGGCGCCCTGCTCGTAATATTGGAAGAGGACGTAGGTACAGATCAGGACTGGATGACCGCTGTTTGACCACTTGTGATGACTGAGCCGCTGATGATAGCCACATCTCACTCGAACCTCGCCAATAAATCAAGCTGCAGTAGCACATCTGCTCCGAGACTAAATTGTGGCACCGACCTCCGCAGCAGTGAGAAGTGATAAATAATGTATTTCATTATGACCGCCACTAAAAGGTAACACCTTGAAATAGTTAATTGCTCTCACCACTCGCTCAAATTTCGTTCTGAGAAAGACGAAACTAAGGATAGCAAATTTGTTTCTTGTATTATTATCTTGGTACTTATTCTGTTCCTGTGCGGATTAATTACTCTGAGTTATTGCATTAGTAACCATAACCAAATCGTTTCTTTAATACTAAACAGCTACCATAACTGGCTAAGGTCAACGTTTAAATCATTTGACGTGTGATACTTGCCGCTTTCCCCATTTGTTTTTCATTTACAATGGTGAAAACACTGAACTTTGGGAGAAATTTCGATTACTTTTAAAATTTCTTTCGCTGGTAATTACTGTAGTACTATTTAAATTTGAATGAGAATATGTTCATACGAAACAGTGAATGATTATTTTGTTTAATGTTCAAATATGTGTGAAATCTTATGGGACTTAACTGCTAAGGTCATCAGTCCCTAAGCTTACACACTACTTAACCTAAATTATCGTAAGGACAAACACACACTCCCATGCCCGGGGGAGGACTCGAACCTCTGCCGGGGCCAGCCGGACAGTCCATGACTGCTGCGCCTGAGACCGCTCGGCTAATCCCGCGCGGAATTATTTTGTTTAATGTTCTACGGAATTGCGTCATCTCAGTCTGAGTTGCCTTGAATAACATAGCTAAAGGTAGTGTTGCTTTCTGTCTGCAGTGATAATGTAATGCAATTTTAGCTTCGACGTCGTTTGAGACGTACAAAGGGAAGAAACAGCCGAATTTTTTTCGAAATTTGCAAACGAGCTCACGTCGTCACGATATCTTTCACTGGATTCACCTTTTCTGTTCCAAGAAGTGCAAGAAATGGGGAAGTTTTACTGGTAACTCTTCTTAAAAAGTAATTGCCGACTTGAGGATTTGAGAGGAAACAATGAACCGCTTGTCCGTAGTTCACAACTCAAAAGAAAAAAAAAACCGATTTATTTATTCAGCGTTTCTTCAACGCGCGTTCCTATCCCTCACTGCAACTAAATACTTCTTGTCCTTTCAATGGTACTGAGAGCAGTAACATGCTTTCAGAAATACTGTTTTCGGAAATCAGAATTCGTCTACAATTTACATTTATTACTTTGCGCAGGCGTCCCTTCCGTAAGAGTATCTTTCTGAAGTTAAATATTAAAAGTACTCTCTAGGGGTGGACGACGGTTCAATCCCGCGTCCGGCCATCCTGATGTAGGTTTTCCGTGATTTCCCTAAATCGCTCCAGGCAAATGCGGGGATGGTTCCTTTGAAAGGGCACGGCCGTCTTCCTTCCCCGCCCTTCCCTAATCCGATGAGACCGATGACCACGCTGTCTGGTCTCCTCCACCAAACAATCCAATCCAATCCTACTCTCTAGGACAATAAAGTACCCACAAAAGCATGGCATCAAGAATGGACTCATACAAGCTCGAACTGTTTCTCTGAAACGAATAAGTTTATTACATTTGAATACATTACAGGAAAGGCAGTGATCAGTGTCTTACTAATCTTTACTATTAAAAACAGTCTTGATCACGATTTATTTATCAAGGTGAATTTTAGCTTGATAAATAAATCGTGATCAAGACTGTTTTTAATAGTAAATACGAATAAGTTTAGATGGTCTGACTGGTATGAGTAATTATTCATATAGTGTAACTTACTTAATCTAGGCTATGCGAGAGAAAGCAGCATTAAAATACATTTATTCACTAATAAGTTCCTATCTTAGTATCTATTAGTTCTGTATTGGTGCGACATTTCTACGGAAGTGTGGATTAGTTTCGAACTATTGCTTGCTATTTATCCTTTACGTTATGGGTAAATACAATTCCGAAACACAGTTGGACAACCTACCGCTTACTATATGTCTATAATACTTAGTATTTAATAAATAAAGACATATGAATAAGAACACCTATAAGTACACCTTTCTATCACAAAAAATCTCAGGTTAGAATCGGGAATTGAGCTTGAGACTTCCGCTTTAAAAATTGACAAGGGTAACCGTCAACCTACGGAGTCACAGCTGCATCGTAAATCCACGGCTGTTAATTACTACGAAAAGAGTAGTAGACGACAGAACATTGCACTTAATCTGTTACAGTCAATGGACATCCGTAGTGGCAGTGGCAGTGTCAGCTGCGGCAGAGCTGCAGCTTGACGGGCCACCCACAGCTCGCCCCCTCCGTGCCTCCACCGTCCCCAACCCGCTAACCTCACCCCAGCCCTCGCGCCCAGCAATTAGGCGACATTAGCGGACACGGCACCCACTTAGCGTCCCGCACTCTGCTAATCCCATCTTCGCCATCGGGAGTGCTGACTCAACTGCTTCTCACTCCCTGCTCTGCTCTTTGCTTTACTAGGAAAACAATTTGTTTTTCCATTGCTTCTTTATTTCGCCAGTCCTTCTCCATATCTACGTGTATGTCTTTATTACTGATCAACTGCGAGGATAGTCATCGAAATGCATGGAATTTATTTACAGACAAACTGTATGTCACTTGAAACTTCCTGCCAGTTTAAAATTGTGTGCCGGACCGTGACTCGAATTCGGGACCTCTGTATTTCGCGGGCAACTGCTCTACTGACTAAGCTGCTAATGGACGACTCACGACCCCTATTCACAGCTTTACATCCTCCAGTAGCTATCTTCTACAGTCCCAAGTTCGAGTGTCGTTCTGGCACACTGTTTTCGTCTGCCAGGAAGGTTCATATCAGCGCACACTCCACTGCAGAGTGAAAATTTCATTCCCTATGTCACCTATCTTTCATACGTCGGATCTGGTGATAAAGCGAAAACGCTCGTGCATGGAAACCGAAAGCTCACGGAATCGAATCCCGGTTGGACTGTGGAATATTTCAGTCTGTCTTTTAACTAGCCTTGGCCTCTTAATGACGTCAAGATGCTCCAGGATTGGCGTGTGATTCGTAAACTGTAGATCTTCTTCTCCTGGTGCTATTATCGGAATGCATATTATTATCTTTCAAATCAGGTCTTATCCATGTTTAACTAATGAAATTCTTAATGTACCTACAATTAAATTACTTACGACACAAAAATATCAGGGTTTTGCGTCTACAGGTACACGGTAACACTCCTTGATCCGACCTTACAAAAACACGGCAACATTCCTGGATCTGACCTCCAGTGCAGCCAGGAAACTTCTGATTATGGGATGTCTGGAATGGTATGCTCTCAGCTTACTGTCGTGTGAACAATTGAGGAGCTACTTGAAGAAGAAGATGTCGCTCCACTTTCGAAACCTGACACGAAACCACTCCTGTCCAACTCCCAAGATGTCAAGCAAAATCACCACGCACAACAGCGGCCAGATTCCACTCATTTTTACCAGGTGACGAAGATATCCAATATGCACATTGGATTATTGCGAATTGTACCATGCTGACACAAGATACGTTCCTTCTGCCTCAGGGCACATGAGCAGCTGCGTTGTTTAAGTCTTTTACGACAGATAATCTGAGGCGCTATTTTTGATGATGTCGTTCAATTGTCGTTATATTTTCGAGAAAACTTTCACTCTTAATTCTCTCCTGACGATGTTGACTGCCTGTAACGATACTCTGCGGTAAACGGTATGCAGCGTGCGAAGGGAATTACGCAACCTAATAGAGATCAGAAACGGAGTGAGTACGAGTCTGATGTTACGGGTTGCATACTTCACAAATCAAGGCGCCGCTGTTGCATGAGCCCTAACGGGCTTCTTTCGTTCCACCTGCAGTTCCACAGATATGACGACTCTGAGAATTGTGGCGCTGCAGTCGCTTTAGACCAGTCGACTCTTTTCCTTTTACTGAAGCATGCAGAAGTGTAAGGCTAGGCGTGACATAATGTTAGTACGGAAGATGAGTACACGATCTTGCTGTTGTACGGCAGCGTTGACATGACAAAATGACCGATTTTAGGGGACCGTATGGCCCTTAACTAAGCTGTGTTGTGTGAGATTGTGATGGGTGTAAGCCGAAAATCACACAACTGCAAATGTGTTCCATTAGAGGAGGAGGGATGTCTGGAATAAGTTAAATGCTACAGTCCACGCTTCTAACGAAAAACTTACAAATTTCGTCAAGTGCAAACAACCTGGTTCTCTTGTTGTTCATTGTACCTCCACCATAAGAAAACATGCGCTGCTTCAAACGAAAACTAGGCACAGAGCAACGTCACATTCATATCCGTGTGGCAAAAAATGATATTTCTGTATTCGTTTGGTCAGGAAAACTTGGTGTGTAGAGATAATAGCGAGATGTGTAGCTTATCATTCCTTTCTGTAATTTATTTTAGTAATTAATTGCTACTTATAAATTGCACTTCACCTTCGTGTCATGTTTTCTGGTTCTTCTGTTACAGATTCAGTAATGCCTTGGAAGTGTGTATACATCAACGTAATTCTTAGACATTCTCTGAATAGATATTAAATACTTGTATTACAAAAAATTTACAGCAGTCTTTGTAAAAGTTTTATCTATATGAATGTACCCGTAAACAGAGCTGTTAAGCGATCAGTCATTGTATTGGCGTATAATAATTTTCATGTCCTATGGTTGCTTCTGTCATTTCGGCAGGTCGGATATTTTCTGCACTTGAGAGTGGCAATAAAGTCGGACTCATGATTGCATGAAATAAATGAATAGTAACTTACAGTTTGACGGCGAAAATCTCTTTCAAGATTGCTGCCCACGCACTGCGAATGTCGCGAATCCACAGTTATACTTCCTAGCTCGCGTAATCGCTCTATCGCTCTCTTTTCTGTATGGATCGGGGGCACTTGAACCCGACAACTCACTACGGTGACGACTGAGCTGTGCCAGAGGCACACGATCAGATCTATGGGCACTCGGAGACGGACAATTCGCAGATGACCTCACAGGACTCACTGACGAATTTAAAGTATACCGAGCTTATGTCCAATCTCTACAATATATTGCCTATAGATTTAGTTGGAAACGTCCATTGCCGGCCCCACTGCTAAAGTTACAAAATCAGTTTAAATAAGGGTCGCCACACTATTTTCGACCCGCACTACCCCCATAATAATAATAATAATAATAATAATATAATAATATTATAATAATAATAACAATAATAGGCCGGCCGGTGTGTCCGAGCGGTTCTGGGCGCTTCAGTCTGGAACCGCGCGACCGCTACGGTCGCAGGTTCGAATCCTGCCTCGGGCATGGATGTGTGTGATGTCCTTAGGTTAGTTAGGTTTAAGTAGTTCTAAGTTCTGAGTCCCATAGTGCTCAGAGCCATCTGAACCAATAATAATAACAATACATACATACATACCCTGTAACATTCTAGTTACTAGACACATTCTGTGGTCTGCTCACTGGACTGGAATATCTACATCGCTAAACAGTTCACATATCACCTGCGGCTGACTACTAGCAAAGTCTGCCGATAATCTCCATAAAGGCAAAACGGAAACGCAATTCACTGTCAGGTAGCCAGAATATAGAAACACCAAGCTTCTAGTTTCCGACTTACCAAGTCCATGGATTTCGTCAAACATCGCTCCGACCTAGACAATGGCTCCACGTTTTGATCTAAGGCTTCATCATTAAGTTGCAGCTCTCAGCCAGGAAGCGCAAAATAATCAGAATTCCATGTCCATATATGGAAATTAATTTTTCCGTGCTGAAAAAGCAACTTTGTGGGTCATGAAAAATCACTTACCATTGACTCCACAACAGTCAACACTTTCAGGTACCATCTCCACCCCACACGGCATACGAATTGCCTCCTGCACCTAAGGGGGAGTTCGCCAACTCCTTGATTTCGCGAGCTCCAAAGTGCTGCACAAAATTTTTCTATTATTCTGCCTTTCCGTCAAGAAATTTTCGTTGGTTATTCGCTGCTCCTGCTAACTGGATTGCTCCGTAAAGTGCTGTTTCCCGCAGAAAACTTTCACAACTTTATTTCCAACGCGTACTGGAAAATATCCGCTGTCATGGGAAAGTTAGTAGTCATTAAGCCAGCACAGAAGACCCCGAGTACAGTCCATCTGGAAGGCATGATAGCTGGAGAAAACTTCACAAGCCAAGGTCGCTAAAGTATTTTAGTGGATGTGCGGTTTCGACAGAGCTTTCGGAAATACATTTGTGTCGGTAGCATATTTAAGTGATTAACATTAGAAGATCACATGTTAATGTACGTTTGAGATAAGCCACTGAAATGCTGGTAAAATAGCAACCAGTGTAAGCCCCAGAATGTTGAATACAAGCATGCAAACGTGAATGCATTGTGTTGCGCAGGTGCCGGATATCAGCTTGTATGATGGAGTCCCATGCCCGTGGCATTTGATCGGCCAATAAAGGGTTGGTGGACGATGATGGAGTTATCGTCCGATGACATCCCATATGTGCTCGATTAGAGACGGATCTGGTCATCCAGCAGGCCAAGGAAACATGTCGACACTACGTAGAATATGTTGGCTTACAACATCGTAGTGTGCAACGTCGTCCTGTGGTAAATACCTCTTGTAATGCTGTTAGCGAATGACAACTCAACACCTCGAATCAGAAAACTTTCAAATTTGCAATCAGCGTGCGTTGGATAACCACGAGAGTGCTCTTGTTGATATACGAAATCTCACCCCAAACCATAACTCCAGGTGTAGGTCCAGTGTATCTAGCACACAGACAGGTTAGTTATAGGACCTTAAATAGCCTTTTTCTAATCAACACACTACCGTCAAATGTTCAAATTCCTGAGGGACCAAACTGCTGAGGTCATCGGTTCCTAGACTTACACACTACTTAAACTAACCTATGCTAAGAACAACACACACATCCATGCCCGAGGGAGGACTCGAACCCCTGGCGGGAGGGGCCGCGCAGTCTGTGACATGGCGCCTCAAACCGCAAGGCCACTCAGTGCGGCACCGAGGCGGCCCCAGCTTTCATCAGAAAACACGACAGACCTCCTCCCTGCCTTCCAATGAGCTCTTGCTTGACACCACTGAAGTCGAAAATGGCGGTGGCTTGGCTTCAGTGGAATGCACGATACAGGGCATCCTGGGGCGGAGCAGTCCTTGCAGTAACCGATCTCTGACAGTTCGTTGTGTCACGGTGGTGCCAATCGCTGCTCAAATTGCTGCTGCAGTTACAGTAAGATGTGACAGAACCATACGCCAAACATGACGATCTTCCCTATCGGTAGCGCCAAGTGACCGTCCGGCGCCTTTTCTTCTTGCGACCGTATATTCTCCTGACCACCATTGCCATCAGTCATGTACAGTGACTACATTCCTGCTACATCCTTCTGCAATGTCGCAGAAGGATCATCCAGCTTCTCGTACCTCTGTTACACGAACCTCGTCAAAACTCACTAAAGCACTGATAATGGTGTCTTTGTCGCCTTAGAGGCATTCTTGACGAACATGAACTCACGATGTCCAATCTCAAAACTAACTAACGCTCACGACCGTTACAGAGTGTATTTAAAGCAAACCTGATTTGCATCTTCATAGTGGTCTACTTGTGGCACTCTTATGCGACTGGCACGAAACTGGACTAGACGTCATCTTTCTGATGTAGAAACACGTCTACCAACTTTAGTTTATGTGGCACAACCCCTCGGTGTTGCGATTATTTTTTTCCGTCAGTGTATATTGTGGTGGTTACTGAGTTGCCCATTCTATCTATGTATTTGATCGGCTGTTGCCGTTGTTTGCTTATGTATAACCCCTTGAGGTTAAGCGATTGCCTAGCGCTCTTCCATTATTTAATTTGTTTGTGGTTTGATGTGAATGGTTCCTCCTAAATTCACACTGCATAGGGGCAACATTTAGTATAGGTTCAGCCTACTGCTTTGCTTGGCCATTGTGCAGTGAAGTTCACAATGTAGCTGTTAATGAATTTCTTGTAAATTAACAGAATTTCAGGCTTAACCTAAAACACGTTCACTAATTGCAGTGCTTGTTTGATGGGCGCCAGTTGTTAATTCAGTTATCCTGTACATATTTTCCTTTTAAAATACCACCAAACTTCCTTGTCTGCGAAATTTTAATACTTTAAAATTTGTTACCGTTTTGTGATTTTGTCTTAAGCCATTTTCACAATTGTACAGTCGCAGTGTTGTGCAACTGCACAATTCATTAGTCTGCACCTGTAACTCTTTGTCTACAATATGTACTACAACTGCTTAATACTTTAAATTATGTAGGCTATTCCGTGGAACACATTTATCAAATGGTTCAAATGGCTCTGAGCACCATGGGACTTAACTTCTGAGGTCATCAGTCCCCTAGAACTTAGAACTACTTAAACCTAAGTAACCTAAGGACAGCACACACATTCATGCCCAAGGCAGGATTCGAACCTGCGACCGTAGCGCTCACGCGGTTCCAGACTGTACCGCCTAGAACCGCTCTGCCACTCCGACCGGCTACACATTTATCACTGGGGCTTTAAGCTGTTTGTGCAGATGCTAAGAGTAATAGTTTGAACGATCTCACCTATATCTCTTTGTTAGTCGCTTCCAGTACTACTCTCTAATACTTTACAGTCTTTCGGGCATCTTCCTGGAAGAAATTTATCAATGGGTCTTTAGCTGTTTGTGCAACTCATAAATTTTTTAAATGATCTTCTTTTAATCATATTATTCTCAAACATTTTAAGGGTTGGTTTTAACTGCGAATATTATCATTATAAAAGATTTAATTAATTTGGTCTGAGAAACTTTATTTGGAGGACCCAGTACCCTTCCACTATCCAAACAACCTCCTACCGCTTGGAAGACGAGAAAAAGAGAATGATGCCAGGAATCGACATGAAAAATCCAACTATTTACAGAATCATACTACATACTTCACGTAGTTGGTATCCATAAGGAACCAAAATCATAGTGAGATAAACTAATCGCTCAAGATGTTTAGTGACGTTTCCTTAGTAGATATTTAATTAAATTCCCACCCAGTAAGCATCTGTACAACACGTATATGTTGGACTATCTAAGACCTTTCGGTTAATGACTTGAGAGTACTCTAAAGAGGTAATAAGAAGAATGAAATTTAGTTATGAGTATGGGAGAAGGATATACCAGGTGACCCAGAAATATTGCGACAAAATTTGAGGCACTGTAGAGGGTGTATTGAGCAACAAATCGAGGGTAGGAACCCGCATCCGGTAACGTCATCCAACGACGCTGCAGAGTCGAAGTTACAGGACCAGCACCTGCCACCAAGCCACCCTTCGGCAGCAAACGTGACTGTTGGCTTTGTAAGCTGACGGACCGTAGGCGGAGCGTCTCGCGACGTTGTTTGTTACTCAGCGATCGCTACTGATTGCCATGGTCACCACTGGAGAAGATGGAGCCAGTTGCTGCACAGAAAGGCCTTGTTTCCTGCGATTGCTATGCTCTGTTGCCCCGGTGGATGACTGCTTCGGACACAGGTTTCCATCCGCAGGCGATCGCAGCTGTCAGTCGCGATCATTGACTAACAAACAACATTCCGAGAGGTTGCGCTTACGGTCCATAAGCGCACGAAGTCACGTTTGCTGCCGAAGAGGTGCTCTAGTGGCACCTGCCAATACCTATAACTTTGACGCTCTGTGGCGTCGTTGGGTGATGTTTCCGGACACGGATCCCTATCCTCGATTTGTTACTCGAGACACTTTCTATAGCCCTTCGAAGTTTATCGCAACATTTCCGTGACACCCTGTATATTAACGAATCCCTCCATGTAGCATGTGTAGTTTCTGAACAGAACGTCAGAAGAGACACCTACAACCAGTCGAAGTTTACCGCAACATTTCTGGGACACTCTGCATACAAACGAATCGCTCCCCGTAGCATGTATCTTTTCTCAACAGAATATCAGAAGAACTACGACAGAGAAGTCTGGCCAGAGACTGTGTTGTTGAGTGATAGGCTATAATTCGTCTTCCCAAAGCATTACAGAAATGCATAGGATACCAGAACTTCATTTGGCAGGTCACGTGGTGCATACCATCAAGAGCGAGTCATACACCGTGAAGCTCGCTGCAGAAGCTAAGTCTATTTGAAGTGCGTCTCTCATTAGTCACACACTTAAGCACTTGTTGATACACACGTTGTTAAAAGGAAACGGTGCGTGAAATATTTTCGATGAGTGGTGGTCCATCGCTGTGAGATACTTTATGAAAGTCATGCTCCAAAAAAACTGACAGCTCCTAAGTGAATCACTTTATTGTGCTACTAGTTTCCTCCTACAAGATCATCACCATGTCGAAAAAACATATAGGTGTCAGCTTCGAGAGATAAAAGCAGAAAAGAACCGTCAGTGACCTTGAATGAAGCAGAACAATCTCAAATCGTTTTAGGTACCGAACGCTGATTAATGCTGAAGATAAGGTCAGCCAAATTTTATACAAGGGACCTAACGGCGTTCAGAAATGATATGTTAAATATCACTGGTGTTGGAATGATTGATTCCGTTAGAAGTAGTTTATCTTGTAGTGAAATTGAAGTATACAGTTCCTGTGTGTGTAGATATCACACTTGAAACGCTTAACAAACTGAATAAATTAATAACTCCTTCCATTTACCGCCCCCCCCCCCCCCCCCGACTCGCATGATATAGTTTCTACAGACTTCAAAGAAAACGTGAGTCTCATTTCAAGTAAGAATGCCACTCATACAATTACAGTTGGTGGTGACTTCAGTCTACCGTCGATATGTTGGCAAAAATACATGTTTAAAGTCGGTGTTAGGCATAGTTCCCACAGTAAAACTCCGTCTCGAAATCTAGAAGAGAGCCCGAAGAGATTCTGGTCGTATATACTTTACACCAGCGCCAAGACACAATCAAATGGTTCAAATGGCTCTGAGTACTATGGGACAACAAATCAGGTCATCAGTCCCCTATAACTTACAACTACTTAAACCTAACTAACTGAACGACAGCCCACCCGGTTGGCCATGCGAACGCACGGCTTTCCGGGCGGGAGGAGCACCTGGTCCTCGGCACGAATCCGCCCGGCGGATTTGTGTGGAGGTCCGGTGAGCCGGCCAGTCTGTGGATGGTTTTTAGGTGGTTTTCCATCTGCCTCGGCTACACTGTGTCGGCGATTGTTGTGCAAACAAGTTCTCCACGTACGCGTACACCACCATTACTCTACCACGCAAACATAGGGGTTACACTCGTCTGGTGTGAGACGTTCCCTGGGGTATCCACCGGGGGCCTAACCGCACAATAACCCTGGGTTCGGTGTGGGGCGGCGGAGGGGTGGACTGCGGTAGTCGTCGTGGGGTTGCGGACCACTGAGGCTGCGGCGGGGGACGGAGCCTCTCCGTCGTTTCTAGGTCCCCGGTTAACATAACATAACATAACCTAAGGACATCACACACATCCATGCCCGAGGCAGGATTCGAACCTGCGACCGTAGCGGTCACGCGGTTCCAGACTGAAGCTCCTAGAACAGCTCGGCCACAGAGGCCGGTTCAAGACACAATCAGTGCCTTCACTAATCAGTATCAATGTTACCAATGACAGTGCCACTAAAGCGGGGGTACTAAACACAGTTTCCCAAAATTCCTTCGCCAGAGAATACGAAATCACGGAATTCGAATCAACAGCAGCTGCCAAGATGAGTAACTTAGACGTAGATATCCTCTGTGTAACGAAGCAGCTTGGATCTGTTAATAAAGCAAACAATCCCATCGGAGGAACATCCGCAACTGAGTATTCTACTATAGGTAGAAAATATCGCTACAGTTGTGAGGTTCTTTTATTTAGGGCACCACCGTTTTTGGGCTATTATACGAGCATCTTCAGGTGTCGTAACTTGGTGCCGTGACTCCGAGCGTTGCGGCGGACGAATACAAGATGCGGTGTGCTGCTAGCGAGCGTTTCTTTGCTTCCCTGTGAACGAAAGCACTTTCAGTAAAGAACCTCGTTTTCTTGCTTACCTTATCTGATAAATCATTTGTGAACACTGAGAACTGCGCTTTCCCGGGGGACGCACTCCTGGACTGCCAGCTGCTCCCTTGATCACACTCGATGTTACTTTCCTTTCGATGAACATTGTCGGTCCAATATAAAGTTATTGTTTCTATTTCTCAAAAATGCATCGAGTCAGCATCATTTTGTGAAGATGTATGACTGCGGCTTTGTGTATCTCCTTTCTGGAATCAAAATCTGCATGTTGATAGGGTCCACTGTCCGGAAGGTATCGCATAGAATAAAGCAAACTATATTTTACATAAAGGGCTCTTCTGATATTGTTCCTTCGAGGAAACTTCTTTCCCTCCGTAGATACTGCCCTGTAATGGTATGCGTCCTTTTTTTAAAAAATTTGAGTGACCTGCGCTGTTTTCCAGTCGAGTGGTCCTACTTACTGCACTAGGAGACAAATTTGAATTATTAAACGGCTAATGCTGTAGTTCATCTTGCAGAAATTCCCTTAGGACATGATGCCTTGACCGCTTTGAGTGGATTTAACTGTTTTTCAGTGCTGCAACCGGCCGACGTGGCCGATCGGTTCTAGGCGTTTCAGTCTGGAACCGCGCGACCGCTACGGTCGCAGGTTCGAACCCTGTCTCGGGCATGATGCGTGTGATGGCCTTAGGTTAGTTTAAGTAGTTCTACGTTCTAGGGGACTGATAACCTCAGATGTCAAGTCTCATAGTGCTCAGAGCCATTTCAACCATTTTCAGTGCTGCAGATGCTTATATGTCATTGGTGGGAGTATGTAGGTTGCAGTAGGTACTGGGAGATGAAGAAACTTGCACAGGATAGGGTAGCATGGAGAGCTGTATCAAACCAGTCTCAGGACTGAAGATCAAAACAACAACAACATGTAGCTGAAGGCATTACTTCGGTGGTGTCCTCATGAATGAATACATTTTTTAAAGCGGGATTTGATATTGTTGTCGTCTGGTATCTTCAGTTTTACCACCAGTTACATCCATGAGAGATTAACTGGAAGGCTTGGATCCGTTCATTGATTATATATCTTATCAAAATTTCCTATGATTGTGAGATCCAACTTTCCATCTTTCTCTGGTATCTGGCTGTGAAAATTGCTGTAGGTTTCACGTGGAGCTTTCCTTATTGGCTGAACGGTCATTAAATTTTATGTATTTGTCTTGTTTTCTCCACTGTAGCGAGAATCCAACATCTGTTTTTCCAACACTCTTCAAATGGCACCCTGATGCGAGGTTGAGTCTTTGGAGTCTTTTGCTACATTATTTGGCACATAGACCGCAGTTTTTGATGTCTCTGTTTTTAACCAGTGTTGTTCTGCGTTTGTCAGATGTGAACTAAATGTATTCAGTTCGTATTTTGAGCAGGTTGTTAGAGGCTTCGTCAATTCGATCAAACACATTATCCTGGTTTCTTGATGATGGTCACTTATCTGCTTCTCTTTTGTGACACTTTTTGTGGCTAGATCATTTGAGGTATTTTTTCATGTGCGGGCTGATAGATAAGTTGTTCGAGACAGCTGCATGACAATCTGTGCAACATTACTTCGCAAAACTATTCCTCCTTACCGTCGATAACACGTCTCTAGTTTGTCTACTCCACAGTGGACAAATTAAATACACAACCTGTTACATCTGTATGTTCATATTATTTCCATGTAATCGAGTTGCGGTAGTCTTTGAATAAATCTACGACTGCCATATTTGAATTTTAATATACTTAATGGTTCTGCTTCTACTTTCCTAGTCTCTGAGTCTACGTACGTTGCACTAACGAGTCAGCGTTTTCATACATTATGGCATGGAAATAATTGAGGCAAATCACATCCTCACACGAAAAAACCATGTTGAAGTTTTCCCAAACAGTGGTAAAGCCGGTGTGAATGCGTGCAAATATGGTGCTAGTGCAAGACTTCGAAATGTCGTTCAACAAATATACAGCTGTGGTTCCGCACATGAAAAAAACTATCTTCATACTGTTTTCCTGACAAGTGGCACTATTAGTCTAGTGCGGTATTTCACTACGAGAACGAACACAAGTGCTATTTGTCAGTTACTTATGAACAGTTGGCTCACTTATACTTGGCTGTTCCCCATTTTTCTGCAGCGGCATAAAACACCATGTTTCCTGACTGAAAATGTGGTAACATAGCACTCTGCAAGGTCCTAGAATTCTGTGGGTATTGTAATGCAAAAAATTTTCAAATACAATTACCTGCGCTACTAACGCACGTCTCTATTACATTGCAATACGTGTATCCACTAGTTGACATTGAATATTTTCTTAATAGCAACTGAAGTGATGTTTTACGTATTCCAGAAAATATCAATAGCTGTTCCAACACAGGATGGAACATACTTAAAACTGTTGCAGTGCCATGCGTTGAAAGAATCAACACTGTCAGCAGCCTCCAATTCATGAAACATGACAGCCAGGTCCCGCATTTAACTCAGGAAACCGATGCACGAATGGAGATGAGGTATTGTGAGCCATCACCACAAGAAGAGGCATATCCAACACTCAAGTTTTAATGTAAGGCTCTTCGATGCAACTATACCTGTTAAGGGGATAGTGAAATATCTAGGGGTAACCTTAGATGAGAGACTAATGTTGACTCCTCACATGAAGAGTATCTGCTCCAAGGCAAAAAGTACTCTAGTGACTATCAGAAGGGCTTGTGGTAAAAACTGGGGCCTAAGCCCCAGAGGTGTGCACTGGATATACACCACAGTGGTTAGACCTAGGATTTCCTACAGGCCTGTAGTGTGGTGGAAGAAGGTAGAACAGTGGGGTGCAGCTAAGGAGGTTACTAAGGTGTAGGGACTAGCCTGCTTACCCATAACAGGCGGCATTAGTACCACACCAACCGCTGGGATGGAAGCCGTGCTGGACATGCATCCACTACACCTTTGGGTCAAAATGGAGGCAGCAGCTGGGGCATACAGACTTAAAGCTAGCAAAAACTGGATCTCATCGGAATATCCACAATCACGCAATAACATACTGAGGTAAACATAGGAATCGCTGGAGAAATGCCTGTCGACCATATAATAACTCCCAACTGCTTCAGCAAGCCTTATAATATAATAACTGGAAGCAGGGAGCGGTGGGAATAAATAGCTCGACATTGTTTGGTTCACCGTTGGGTCGAAATCAGACCAAGGCGTTGGGCAGGGGTGTACGGGGCTCAGCCAAGACTGGAGGGCCTCATCTCTCTAGGAAAACTGTATTCCAAGCTGAAATTACTGCAATCAGGGCAGGTGTGGAGGAGAATATGCGTAGGTGCTACAATGACCGAAGCATCTACATCTATTCAGACAGCCAGGCAGCCCTGAAAGCACTGGCAGCTCCTGCAACAAGATCTAAGGTCGTTGCAGATTGCCACAGGGCTCTGATGGAGCTACGGGCCAGCAATAGGGCAAACCTAGTGTAGCTCCCTGGCCAGTCAGGGATCTGTGGCAATGAACAAGCAGACAGATTGGCCAGGATGGGGCAACGACTCCATTTACTGAACCGGAACCTATCCGGACAATCACCAAGGCTATGATCAAACTAGAACTACTGAACTTGTTTAGGAAACCACGTAGGATATTGGACCAAGGTCCATAAACAAAAACATGGTAAGGTAATGATGCCCAAGCCATGTTTCAAAAAAAGCTCTGTAATCCTTGGACTGAACAGGAAAGAGATCAAACTCATGACTGGACTGATGACCGGTCACGGGAATTTCAAAAAACACCTACGCACAATGCGTATAACGGAATAAGACCCTATATATAGGATCTGTGATGAGGGTGAAGAAATTTCATCACACCCAATCTTAGAATGCATGACATTGGAGAGCAAAAGATACAGAATCTTCGGGACAACAAGACCTGAAGAAATTGCGTATATCAAAAAACTGGTAAGAGAACTCCTTGCACTATGTAAGGGCACTGTTACTAGATATACAGGGAGCGATACCTCTCAATAAACTCTGTTTCGGTGCGGGCAGTGGCGGGTTAGACCCATGCTGTTTCAGCTTCCCTGTCAAAATTAAATGAAATCAAATCAAGCCACCACCACAACTGTAGCCTCTGCCAACAAAATCGTAATGGAAACCATGGACCTAACACTAGATATTAATGATCTCAGCCTAGTCAACTGTTCACAATGCTGGGGTATTCTACTGAAATGGTTAGACTGGAACGAGCACGTAAAACTTATTGTGGGGACGGTAGATGCCAGTCTGAGACTCATTAGAAGAAAGATCAAGAAGTGCAGTCCAAGCGCAAAGGAGCTATCTTAGAAAACCTCGTTCGAACGATATCAGAGTATTGTTGATCAGTGTGGAACTGTCATCAGACAGAACTGTTAAGCGAAACAAGAAGCATCAATGAAGAAGAGCACGACTCATCACGGTTCGCGATGAGACGTCACTGAGATGGTCACTGAGCTGCAGTGGCACACAACACAAGAAAGGCGTTGTGCATCGCGTTTTGGTTAACGATTAAAATTTCGGGAGTCTATTTTCCAAGAAATAACAACAAATGTATTGCTCCCTCCTATGTGCTCCTTGCGAAAACACTATAAAGGCAAAATTAGAGGGATTCGAGCTCATACTAAGACCTTCCGGAAGCAATTTCTTAATGAATTTTTCACTATACAGCGTAGTGTGCGCTTATATGAAATTCCTGGTAGATGCAAACCGTGTGCCGGACAGGGACTCGGCCGCGCGGAATTAGCCGAGCGGTCTTGGGCGCTGCAGTCACGGACTGTGCGGCTGGTCCCGGCGGAGGTTCGAGTCCTCCCTCGGGCGTGGGTGTATGTGTTTGTCCTTAGGATAATTTAGGTTAAGTAGTGTGTAAGCTTAGGGACAGATGACCTTAGCAGTTAAGACCCATACGATTTCACACACATTTGAACATTTGAACAGGGACTCGAACCCGGGAATTGAAGCGAGTTGCTGGTGGAAATAAAGCTGTGAGGACGGGTCATGAGTCGTGCCTGGGTAGCTCAGACCGCAGAACACTTGTCCAAAGAAGGTAAAGGTCACGGGTTCGAGTTCCGATCAGGCACACAGTTTTAATCTGCCAGGAAGTTTCATATCAGCGCACGCTCCCCTGCGTAGTGAGCATTTCATTCTGGAAACATCCCTAGGCTTTGGTTAACCCAAGTATTCGCATATCCTTTCTACCGGGGGTGACGAAAGTCATGGGATGCCTCCTACTATCGTGTCAGACGCCCTATTGCCCAAAGTAGCGCATCAACGCGAGGATTCAGCAAGTGGTTGGAAGTCCCCTGCAGAAATATTGATGTATGCTGCCTCTATATCCGTACATAATTGCGAAAGTATTGAGGGTGGAGGATTTTGTGCACGAAGTGATGTTATTGATGTCGGGCCATCTGGGTGGCGAAATCATTCGATCGAATAGCCCAGAATGTTTCTAAAACCAATCGTGAACACTTTTGGTCTACTGACATGCCGCATTGTCATCCATAAAAATTCCATTGTTGTTTGGAAACATGAAGTCCATGGATGGCTGCAAATGGTTTCAAAGCAGCCAAACATAACCACTTCCAGTCACTTATCGCTACAGTTGTACCAGAGGAGACACTCCATTCCATGTAAACACAGTCCACACCATTACGGAGCGCCCACCTGCTTGCACAGTGTCTTGTTAACTTGGGTCCATGGCTTCATGGGCTCTGCGCCACACTCGAAGCCTATCAACAGTTCTTACCAACTGACTGAAATCGGTACTCATGTGACCAGGCCACGGTTCTCCCGTCGTCTGGTCAAGAGCTCTGGAGGCAATGTGGTGTTGTTACCAAAGGCCTTCGCGTCGTCGGATGCCATAGCCCATTAACGCCAAATATCGCCGCATGTTTTGACAGATACGCCCGTCGTGCGTCCCGCATTGATTTCTACTGTTATTTCACGCTTTGTTGCTGGTCCGCTAGTGCTGATAACTCCATGCAAACGCCGCTGCTCTCGGTCGTTAAGAGACGGCCTTCGGAAACTGCGATGTCCGTGGTCAGAGATAATGCTTCGGCACACTCTTCATGCTGTATTTCTGAATATTGAACTCCCTAACAATTCTCGAAATGGAATGATCCATGTTTATAGCTCCAACTGCCATTCCGCATTCAAATCCTGTTTGAATGGAATGTCGTGTTGCTAGGGCCTCCCGTCAGGTAGAACGGTTGCGTGGTGCAAGTCTTTTGAGTTGACGCCACGGCGACTTGCTCGTCGACAAGGATTGAGATGATGATGACGAAGACAACACAACACCCAGTCCCTGAGTGGAGGAAATCTCAGACCCAGCCGGGAATCTAATCCAGGTCCCTTTGCATGTCATTTTGCCACGCTGATCACTCAGCTATCGAGGCGGACTCAACTCCTGTTAATTTGGGTGGTGAGGCCATAACCATGCCGAAAACCTCTTCACATGAGTCACCTGAGTACAAAAGACAACTCCCCCAATTTACTGCCCTTGTGTACTTCGTATACACTGTCCCATGACTGTTGCCATCTCAGTGTAAGTTTCACAGATGATCTGGTGTGAAGTTAGGGAGGTGGGAGATGAGGGACTGGCGGAAGTAAAGCTGTGAGGAGGGGTTGTGAGTTGTTCTTGGCTAGTTCAGTCGGTAGAAGAATTGCCCATGAAAGACAAAGGTTCCTGGTTCGAGTCCCGGTCTGGCACAAGGCTTTATTCTACCAGGAAGTCTAAACAAAATTTGAATAGCTATTCTCCCCGCTCATCATTTGCGACTGGGATAGGAAAGGCGGGAATGTGTCAATGCTATAGGAAGTAACCCGAGCCATACGCTAGATGGTGGCTTCCAGAGTGCCCATGTAGATGTAAATGTAGAAACTATGGCAAAAGTGAGTCAGTTGGTGTGTTACACTATTCGACATAATGAGGTGACAAGGTACCGATTAGTGACAGTGTCGTTCCTATTTTTAGTCGTAATCATGCTGCATGTAATTAACTGGTATGGGGACGTGACTTGTGAAGCTGACAGTCTGTAATAATTGTAACTCTAATACACTCGACTGCAACGGAGAAAGACGCGTTGGGCGAAAACGTATTTTGCTGGAAGCAGATAAAGCTTCTACGACGCAAACGGAATACCTTGCTCTGAAGAACTGTAGAGAGCTGTCGCAAGATATTAAGACTGCAACCGTCGACGCGTAGCATACGAAAGGCGAGGAATCAGCCGGAACGTTTTCATTTCCAATTCCCCCCCCCCCCCCCCCGTCAAGCGAGACGTCGTGCCGAGCTAAGCGAAGCAGAAGGCACTTGGCGCGGGCGCGCGGCGCACTGGGAGATTTTCATTAGGAGCGCGCGTCTCGTCGCGGGCCGTGGCTGGCGGCGTGTCGCGGGTCTCAGCTGAGCTGGGGACGGCTCATTGTGGGCCGCGCTCACTGCCAGCCGCGCGGTAATTAAAAGCCGTGCTGCGCGCGCGCCCCGCTGTTGCCCGATCATAATAGCGGCTGCCGGCGCCGGCTCCGCCCCGCCATTGTGCCCGGCCGCTGGGTCGCGAACTTTTTCTGATTATCACACTGCTGCTAAAGGAGGCCACGGGGTGCAGCTAAGCGCGCCGTGTCGAACCACCAGGGAGCAAGGTTCGGAGAATTATTCGACTCTGTGTACGGTGTTATTCCTACGATCCGTCGTTCTGGTCCGCTTTCTGACCCCTAGCAGTCCTTGGATGCTTCAAAATAAAAACAAAGAGTCTTGAGAGCAAGAAACCTTCAGTCTCGTGCCCACTGGTTTCGATCAGATACTGATCTTTAGACGTCATACCATGTAGATAGGCGGTGGCGGTGAACGGGTTAGGCATTACGATCTCCACGAATGTCAATTGCTCGTGGAGCTCGTAACACCTGCTCCGTTCACCACGACCGCCTACCAACATGGTATGAGGTCTGAAGATTGTTAGTAACTGACCGAAACCGGTAACCACAAAAATAAAGGTTTCTTGTAGTCAAGATAGTTTATGTTCCTTTTAAAGCGCTAAGAAAAAAACGCTGTTTTCCACGCGAAATGTTCTAAAAGATTACTGAGTCCTTGGATACGTGTGCCACTCAGTTGCTGTAAGAAATACAACACTAACTGTACTGCATGTAGACAATGCCCACCGCTTACCCTTCTGGACTTACCAGACACCGGCAGAAGATCGTAGCGATATTTGCGTCTTGTAATACCTCAAATTAGCTAGATTTGAAGTCTGTCTTAAATTATAGGTCCCCCCTACCCGTTCCTCGTAACTCTTCCTCCCTTAAATGGTTGAGAGAAACTCGAGGGACCGTGCCTAGTAAATAGGGTTGTAAAAATACTGTATGGTATCACAAGTAAGCACAGAGTATAGCGCCGGCCGGGGTTGCCGAGCGGTTCTACGCGCTACAGTCTGGAACCGCTCGACCGCTACGGTCGCAGGGGACTGATGACCACAGAAATTAAGTCCCATAGTGCTCACAGCCACATAGTAATTTTCCTCGTAACCGCGGTCAGTTAGATCATAACCGAGTTATCTGTATGTGTCCTTATTGCGATCGATTTCTTCCCATATGCGATCAGTGTCTTACTAGATTCCCCTAGCAACCGGAAGCGCAGATCTGTGAGTAAGGACATACAATGAAGAGCCCAAGAAACTGGTACAGGCATGCATATTCAAATAGGGAGATACGTACACAGGCAGACTATGGCGCTGTGGTCGGCAACGCCTGTATAAGATAACAAGTATCTGGCGCTGTAGTTAGATCGGTTACTGCTGCTACAAAGGGAGGTTGTCAAGATTTAAGTGAGTTTGAACGTGGCGTTATGTTCGGCGCACGAGCGATGGGGCACAGTATCACCAAGTTAGCGATGAAGTGCGGATTTTCCTGTACGACCATTTCACGAGTGTGCCATGAATATCAGGAATCCGATAAAACATCAAATCTCAGACATCGCTGTTGCTAGAAAAATATCCTGCAAGAACGGAAGCAACGACGAATGGCTAGTAATACCTCAAATTAGCTAGATTTGAAGTCTGTCTTAAATTATAGGTCCCCCCTACCCCTTCCTCGTAACTCTTCCTCCCTTAAATGGTTGAGAGAAACTCGAGGGACCGTGCCTAGTAAATAGGGTTGTAAAAATACTGTATGGTATCACAAGTAACAGAAGTGCAATACTTCCGCAAATTGCTGCTGATTTCAGTGCTGGGCCATCAGCAAGTGTCAGCGTGCGAACCATTCGACGAAATGTCACCAATATGGGCTTTCAGAGCCGAAGGGCAATTCGTGTACCCCCTGATGACCGCACGACACAAAGCTATACGCCTAACCTGGGCCCATCATCACCGACGTTGGACTGTTGATGACTGGAAACATGTCACCTGATCGGACGAGTCTCGTTTCAAATTGTATCGAGCGGATGGATGTGTACGGGTATGGAGACAACCACATGAATCCATGAACCCTGCGTGTCAGTAGGGGACTGTTGTAGCTGGCGGAGGCTCTGTAATGGTGTGTGTGGGGGGCGGGGGGGGGGGGGGGGGGGGGTGCAGTTGGAGTGATATGAGACCCATGTTACGCGTAGATACGACTCTGACAGGTGACACTTACGAAAGCTACCTGTCCATACATTCATGTACATTGTGCATTCCGACGGACTTAGGCAATTCCAGTAGGTCAGTGCCACACCCCACACGTCCAGAATTGCTACAGAATGGCTCCACGAACATTCTTCCGAGTTTACACACTTCCACTGGCCACCAAACTCCCCAGATATCAATATTATTGAGCATATCTGTGACGCCTTGCAACGTGCCGTTCAGAAGAGATCTCCACCCCGTCGTACTCTTCCGGATTTATGGACAGCTGTGCAGGATTCATGGTGTCAGTTCCCCCCAGCACTATTTCAGACATTATTCGAGTCCATGCCACGACGTGTTGCTGCACTCCTGTCTGCTCGCGGGGGCCCAACGCTATATTAGGCAGGTGCATCAGTTGGCTCTTCAGTGTACATAAGTCCGTTCAATGGTTGAAGGAACGCGAGGGACCATGCCTAATAAATAGAGTTGTGAAAATACCGTAGACTATCATAAGTAAGCATAAAGTACAGTGGGTTTCCTAGCAGCCGCGGTCAGTTAAGACCATGACCGTGTTACCTGTATGTTAGGTGTGTTGCATACCTGTCGGCCGTTATCTTATTGAGATCGCTTTGTTTGCATACGTGATCAGTGTCTTAATAGATTCCTCTAGAAATCGGAAATGCTGAACTGCCTGGAAAGGGAGTGAGGACATACAAAGAGCCACGTAACATATGGAATATTTTCGCTCTACATAGTTATCCTTCTGTCCATTTCTTAAAAATAAACACTATTTAAAGGATTATTGAAACTTTCTATGTTTAACTCAGGTTTATTCGAAAATCGATGGTTTGTAACGTGAAACAGGGATTTTGTAGAAGAAATAAAAGGAAAATACAGTTTTATCATATAGCACTAGAAAACGCTATTTCAGCAAAAAATTGTGTTATTCATAAATAACTATTGCACTTATCAATAATAAAAGAAAGAGACTCTTGCATCTGATCATGCTGAAGAACGTTCCCCTGAATACAAAATAACAAAAATAATTATGCAGATTTCTTTGTGTAAACTGCACTTGCGTCAAAAGTAATTGCTATGGTTATATAAAATCGCAGAAGCTATGCGATTTCCTAATTTTTATTACTTATGAAATGCAATTTATATTTTGTAAGGTTATAAAACACACAGTGGATTAACACAGAACGTGTGCAAACAAGAATCAAAGAACTCATCGGCTACCAGTTTCTCTCTCACACATTCACTATAATGCGTAATAAAATAAGGAACATACTACAAGCAACATATTATTGGTTTAAACAGTTCATCCCTTCCTTTTTCGCTTCTTTCTAAGGACTCCACCTTGCTGAGCTCTTTTCAAAATCCTGAAAGATATTGTAGCAAAGATTTTATTACACTTTGGTCAACAGTTGGAATGTTGTCTATCAATCTTTCAACCATATCTTCGTGCACCATGTTTTCTATATTCTTTTTCCTGTAATGTTCCTGGCTCATTTTTCAGACACGAAGTCTTTCGTGTTATAGTTTTATTAGTTTTCCTGTGTGGTCAGTGATGCACTCCTTCTCCAGACTGCCTGTAACTATAACTCGCTGATACTGAAAACGACAGTAAAACTCATGGAATTCCAAAACGGGGCATGGCGCGTTGCTGTAAAAATTTGTAAGTGTGCGACAAATACCGCGTGGCTATGGTCCCCAAGTGTTGCAGAATATGCAGAATTGTAAGAGCGCATAAAGCTGATATGTGGACTGTCGCGCACATGAAAACGGATTATCTGGCTAGGCATTCAATCTCGCAAGAGCTGCAATGGTCCTGTTTGCCGTTGAGTTGCCGCCTGATATAGAGAAAAGTGCTTCAAATATACCGGAGAAAACTGAAACTAAAAATTAGCAAGTTATGGATATTTACAAGCACCCTGTCAAGGGTGACGAGCGGGGACAAAATATGAAAAAGGCACTTGAGGACTATTGTCTCCTTCCGTGCAACAACAAATCCATTAGCAATGTTCTTCGCCACGCCCTTGAGAATAATTGGTTGCGAATATTGCTCTATTGTTTGTACATCTTTGGAAGCAACGAAAAATGCCGTAACTTATTTGAAAAGGAATGGCCATGCAAAAGATTCGTAGTGGCATTTTACCATGAGGAAGCACGATGAGAGTCACGTCAATCATCACGTGTCAAGCAAAATCCATGTCCATGCAGCATGAACAAACTGCAGAAGTTTTATGTGAATTCGGGAGAATAAGCTTGCTTGGGAATTGGGATTACCAGGTATCAGACAAATTAATTCAGTTTCTTAAAGCATTTCAAGACGTATGGAACCTGACAGCTGTCCGACGCTGCAGTTTCTGAATGTACCAGATACATGACACTGTGCTGAGAATGTCGTGGAGAATGAGGTGAGTATAGCAATATGTGTAAAACTATGCATTTACACCGAAGAGCCAAAGAAACTGGTTCATCTCCCTAATATCGTGTAGAGCTTTCACGAGCACGCAGAAGTGCCGCAACACGACGTGGCGTGGACTAGACTACTGTCTGAAGTAGTGCTGGAGGGAATTGACACCATGAATAAAATTAAACCAATAATAGCCCTCGGGAGAAAAAAGATGTTTTTTGACCTACGTTTCGGCACTACTATGAGTGCCTTCATCAGAAGTAAAGCACTCAAACTAGCATGTCATGTATAAAATAAATATCAAGCGATAAAGCTTTAGGCACAAGATTTTTGAATGGAATACATGGAAGGCAAGCCACTATGGGCTGCTCACAGATGTCGAGCTGCAGGTAGTATCAGTCTCATAGTAGAGTTGAAACCTAGGTCAAAAGACTTCTTTTTTTCGACCGAGGGCTGTTATTGCTTTAATTTTACTTCGTAAACGGTTGCTAATTACGCAGCCATGTTCAAAATTTTAAGACAGTAGGACTCTTCCAGGGCTGTCCATAAATCCGCAAGATTACGAGAGCGTGGAGATCTCTTCTGAACAAGACGTTGCAAGGCATTCCAGATATAATCAATAATGTTCATGTGTGGGGAGTTTGGTGGCCAGCGGAAGTGTTTAAACTCAGAAGAGTGTTCCTGGAGCGAGTCTGTAGCAATTCTGGACTTGTGGTATGTCGCATTCTGCTGCTGGAATTGCCGGCCGGGGTGGCCGAGCTGTTCTAGGCGCTACAGTCTGGAACCGCGCGACCACTGCGGTCGCAGGCTCGAATCCAGCCTCGGGCATGGATGTATGTGATGTCCTTAGGTTTCTTAGGTTTAAGTACTTCTAAGTTCTAGGGGACTGGTGACCTCAGAAGTTAAGTCCCATAGTGCTCAGAGCCATTTGAACCATTTTGCTGCTGGAATTGCCCAAGTTCGTCGGAATGCACAATGGACATGGATGGATGCTGTTCCTCAGACAGAGTGGTTACGTACGTGTCACCTATCAGAGCCGTATATACACGTATGAAGGGCCCATATCACTCCAACAGCACACGCCCCACACATTACAGAGCCTCCACCAGCTTGAATAATTCCCTGCTGCCACGCAGGGTCTACGGATTCATGAGGCTGTCTCCATAGCAGTACACTTCCGTCCGCTCGATACAATTTGAAACGAAACTCGTTCGACCAGGAAACATATTACCAGTCATCAACAGTCCAATGTCGGTGATGACGGGCCTTGGCGAGGCGTAAAGCTTTGTGTCTTGCAGTCATTAAGGGCACACGAGTGGGTCTTCGGCTCCGAAAGCCCATATCGATGATACTTCGTTGAATGATCCGTACGCTGACACTGGCTGATGGCCCAGCAGTGAAGTCTGCAGCAACTTGCGGAAGAGTTGCACTTCTGTCAGTTTGAACGATTCTATTCAGTTGTCGCCGGTGCCGTTGTTGCCGGATCGATGTCGGAGATTTGTTGTTTTACCAGATTCCTGATATTCACGGTACACTCATAAAATGGTCGTACGGGAAAATAACCACTTTGTCGCTACCTCGAATATTCTGTGTCCCATCGCTCGTGCACCGACTATAACACCACATTCAAACTCACTTAATACTTGATAACCTGCCATTGTAGCAGCAGGAACCGGTTTAACAACTGTGTGAGACATTTGTTGTCGTACATAGGCGTCGCCGACCGCAGCGCCGTATTGTGCCTGTTTACATTTGAATGCGAATGCCTTTTACCAGTTTCTTTGGCGCTTCAGTGTATAAATACTTAAAATTAAAATTTTTGGTTAAATATATTAAACACCTTATTAAACATAAGAGGAGGTATTTAAAGAAGACGGTTTTCAAACCAAACAGGGAAATAATATCTGAAAGGTTTCCAAGACTCTTCAAATATACTTCTGTAAGAAAAAACTGAGTCAACGGCTCAACACTAAACTCGAATGGATGTCATGGGACATCGGCACCGAACAAATGCAACGAACAAAATCGAACAAAATGAAAACTTTAAAAAAGAGGGTTGTGTCTTTGATTCATAATCAAAATGTCTTCGGTCCCGGGCTCGAATCCCGCCGCTGCTAAAATTTTGATAAATAATCAGTATTTGCGGCCGAAGACTTCCTGCATAAGAAGTCACCCTCATTCTGCCAACGGCCTTGTCAAAGAGGGCGGAGGAGCGGACAGAGGTTCAGGGCACTCTCTTGTCCTAGGGGTGGGAAATTGCCCCTAAAGGCGGAAGAATCAGCAATGATCAATGGCATTAGGATGCAGAAGGCAATGGAAACCACTGCATTAACGACAAGTAACGTGCATCCACAGGACATGTGGCTTGTAATTGAAGAAGTGTCATGATGATCTCTCCATTGCCAAAAGATTTCGGAATGGTCCTCCATTCGGATCTCCGGGAGGAGACTGCCCCGGGGGGAGGGGAGGGGGTTTACCATGAGAAAAAGACTGAATAATCACGGAAGGATAACGTTCTACGAGTCGGGGCGTGGAATGTCAGAAGCTTGAACGTGGTAGGGAAACCAGAAAATCCGAAAAGATTTTTTTTTTTAAATAGAGATGGGGCCCCTCCACGTCCGCACCAACGTGGTGACCAAACCAAAAGTTCTACTGTCACCTCCGTAAACATGTTAGTTGTCTAGTAAGTGGATCACAGGATGCTGGGCTGTGATGTTGTCCGTGCGTCTGGGTAAGGCTACGCATTAACACGGTCCATCAGGTGATAGATAGTGGACGAAACGCGAGTGAGGGTAGCGATTTGAAGAGCAGAGGGAAAAAAGTGCCATGGCTCGTGCCGTGGGAAAAAAACCTCTGCGACAGTGGGATGGGTAGTAAGACCAGTAGTGGCTTAGTAGCTGCGATAGCTCGTGCAGGGTTGGATTTGTTAGTATAGGTATCATGCATCATTGCCATGACAAGCGATGGCGATGTGTCCCAGTTGCTCCAGCTGCTACATTCCTGGAACAATCAAGATCGTTATACAGTAGTGGGAGATCGGCCATAGATCATCTCACTGTGTGGGGGATGTATGGAGCTTGTTTGCATGCAGTGTACGGTACGGCTTCCCTGTGTGGTGCCAGTTATTCGACAGTGTATTTCAGCTGGATATCCAGTAATGGCGTCTGATTAACAGGGGCTCGCCTGTGCCATTATGTTTGCGTATGCTTGGCCATAGATGTTATCTCCTTACAAGAGTATTCTTTTGGTCTTTTATGTTTCCCTCTATGGTTGTGGTCGTAGTTCCCCAGATTCAGAATAAAGGGGTTCTGGGAATGTCTGGAGTTTCCGTATAGTCTTGTGGTGAGTTTGTGGATTACCTCCGTGAGAGTCTCAAGTCGGTATTCCCGGTGAAGGTCCGCGATGCGTGTGTATCGTGGAGCAGTGCTTATGATTTTGAGTACTTTGTTTTGTATGAGCTGCAGACGGCGCAGGCGTGTAGGCGCAGCGTATCCCCAGACAGGAGCTGCGTACGTCATCAGGGGTCGGACAAGTGTCATGTACATGGACCTCGACACCCTTCTGTTCAGTGTGCTACGCCTGTTGAGCATAGGATAGAGCTGTTTGAGCCTCGCGCTAGCTCGGTTGGTCATGTGTTGTATGTGGCCCCCCCAGAGTAATTTCCGGTCCAGCCAGACACCGAGGTATTTGACTTTCTCGCGGAAACGTATTGGACGTGCATGTGGAGTTATTGGTCTGCAGTAGCGGTATTTGCGCAGTTGCTTCGGTCTTCTAGTGAATAGACGGCTTCGCACTTGTCGACGTTTACTCTAACACGCCATTTCTCCAACGAAGGCTCGGCAAGAGAAATGCAAAGCCTCAATCTAGACACAGTAGGGATCAGTGAAGTGAAGTGGAAAGAAGACAAGGATTTCTGGTCAGATGAGTATAGGATAATATCAACAGTAGCAGAAAATGGTATAGCAGGAGTAGTATTCGTTATGAATAGGAAGGTAGGGAAGAGAGTGTGTTACTGTGAACAATTCAATGACAGGTTTGTTCTTATCAGAATCGACAGAAAGCCAACACCGACAACGATACTTGAGGTACACATGCCGACGTCGCAAGCTGAAGATGCAGAGAAAGTGTATGAGGATATTGAAATGGTAATACAGCATGTAAATGGGGATGAAAATCTACTAGTCATGGAGGACCGGAATGCAGTTGTAGGGGAAGGAGGAGAAGAAAAGGTTACAGGAGAATATGAGCTTGGGACTAGGAATGAGAGAGGAGAAAGACTAATTGAGTTCCGTAACAAGTTTCACCTAGAAATAGCGAATACCCTGTTCAAGAATCACAAGAGGAGGAGGTGTACTTCGAAAAGGCGGGGGCATACGGGACTGTTTCAGTTAGACTACATCATGGTCAGACAGAGATTACGAAATCAGATACTGGATTGTAAGGTGTACCCAGGAGCATCTACCCAGGAGCATGTACCCAGAAGCAGATATAGACTCAGATCAAAATATGGTAGCGATGAAGAGTAGGCTGGAGTTTAAGACATTAGTCACGAAGAATCAATACGCAAAGTAGTGGGATACTGAAGTACTAAGGAATGACGAGATACGCTTTAATTTCTCTAAGGCTATAGATACAGCAATAAGTAATAGCTCAGTAGGCAGCACAGTTGAAGAGGAATGGACATCTCTAAAAAGGGCCATCAAAGACGTTGGGAAGGAAAACATAGGTACAAAGAAGCTAACTGCGAAGAAGCCATGGGTAACAGAAGAAATACTTCAGTTGATTGATGAAAGGAGGAAGTACTAAAATGTTCCGACAAACTCAGGAATAGAAAAATACACGTCGCTGAGGGATGAAATAAATAGGAAGTGCAACGAAGCTAAGACGAAATGACTGCACGGAACATGTGAAGACATCGACAAAGAAATGATTGTCGGAAGGACGGTCTCAGCATACAGGAAAGTCAAAACAACCTTCGATGAAATTAAAAGCAAGGGTGATCACATTAACAGTGCAACGGGAATTCCAGTGTTAAATGCAGAGGAGAGAGCGGATAGCTGTAAAGAATACATTGAAAGCCTCTGTGAGGGGGGAGATTTGTCTGATGTGATAGAGGAAGAAACAGGAATCGATTTAGAACAGATAGGGTAACCAGTATTAGAATCAGCTTTGCAGGAATTAAGGTCAAATGAGGCAGAATGGATAGATAACATTCCATCAGAATTTCTAAAGTCACTGGGGGAAGTGGCAACAAAACGACTATTGGTTCAAATGGCTCTGAGCACTATGGGACTTAACTTCTGAGGTCATCAGTCGCCTAGAAATTAGAACTAATTAAACCTAACTAACCTAAGGACATCACAGACATCCATGCCCGAGGCAGGATTCGAACCTGCGACAGTAGCGGTCGCTCGGTTCCAGACTGTAGCGCCTAGAACCGCACGTTCACTCCGGCCGGTGACGACTATTCACGGTGGTGTGTAGAATATATGAGTCTGGCGACATACGATCTGACTTTCGGAGAAGCAACATCCACACAATTCCGAAGACGGTAAGAGCTGACAAGTGCCAGAATTATCTCACAATCAGCTTAACAGCTCATGCATCCAAGTTGCTTACAAGAATAATATACAGAAGAATGGAAAATAAAATTGAGGACGAGCTAGATGACGACCAGTTTGGCTTTAGGAAAAGTAATGACACGAGAGAGGTAATTTTGACGTTGCGGATAATAATGGAAGCAAGACCAGAGAAAAATCAAGACACGTTCATAGGATTTGTTGACCCGGAAAAAAGCGTTCGACAATATAAAGTAGTACAAGATGTTCGAAATTCTGAAAAAAAGTAGGGGTAAGCTATAGAGAGAGGCGGATCATACACAATATGTACACAACCAAGAGGGAATAAGAGTGGACGACCAAGAGCGAAGAGCTCGTATTAAAAAGGGTGTAAGACAAGGATGTAGCCTTTCGCCCCTACTGTTCAATCTGCACATCGAAGAAGCAACACTGGGAAGAAAAGAAAGGTTCAGGAGTGGAACTAAAATTCAAGGTGAAAGAATAGCAATGATAGATTTGCTGATGACATTGCTATTCTGAGTGAAAGTGAAGGAGAATTACATGATATGCTGAACGGAATGAACAGTCTAATGAGAACGCAGTATGAATTGAGAGTAAATCGAAGAAAGATGAAGGTAATGAGAATTAGTAGAAAGGAGAACAGCGAGAAACTTAACATCAGGATTGATGGTCACGAAGTCGATGAAGTTAAGGAGTTCTGCTACCCAGGCTGTAACATAACCAATGAAGGACGGAGCAAGGAGGACATCAAAAGCAGACTAGCTATGGCAAAAAAGGCATTTCTGGGCAAGAGAAGGCTACTAACATCAAATATCAGCCTGAATTTGAGGAAGAAATTTTGTGAGAATGTACGTCTGGAGTATAGCGTTGTATGGTAGTGAAACATGGACTGTGGGAAAACCGCAACAGAAGAGAATCGAAGCATTTGAGATGTGGTGCTACAGACGAATGTTGAAAATTAGGTGGATTGATAAGGTAAGGAATGAGGAGGTTCTACGCAGAATCGGAGACAAAGGAAGGAATATGTGGAAAACACTGATAAGGAGTAGGGACAGGATGATGGGACATCTGTTAAGACATGAGGGAATGACTTCCATGGTACTAGAGGGAGCTGTGCGGGGCAAGCCGGCCCAAGTGGCCGTGCGGTTAAAGGCGCTGCAGCCTGGAACCGCAAGACCGCTACGGTCGCATGTTCGAATCCTGCCTCGGGCATGGATGTTTGTGATGTCCTTAGGTTAGTTAGGTTTAACTAGTTCTAAGTTCTAGGGGACTAATGACCTCAGCAGTTGAGTCCCATAGTGCTCAGAGCCATTTGAACCATTTTTTTGTACGGGGCAAAAACTGTAGAGGAAGACAGAGATTGGAATACATCCAGCAGATAATTGAGGACGTAGGTTGCAAGTGCTACTCTGAGATTATGAGGCTGGGACAGGAGAGGAATTCGTGGTGGGCCGCATCAAACCAGTGAGAAGACTGATGAAAAAAATAATAAAATAAAACAAGAACAGATGAATCTCTAACGTGAAATGATAGAGTAACGAAACCCTCAATCTGATGAACGATACGATGCTGTCTTGCACGGTACAAGCGTTTGTGTTTGGTCCCTAAGGTAATAAATTTTAGCTGTTGATTTTTAAGAAAATTTCTGCCAAAGAAGTCAGAGTCTGAAGTCTGCTTTTGGTAAGGTGAAGCCGGTGAGCGAAGATAATCTTCGTACAACATAAGAACAGTTCTCTCGCGAGATAACCATGCAGCATCCATGCATATCAATAAAAAGTATCAAATACTTCGCATTTTATCATACAGTTTTACAAAAATTCGATAGTTAGTTGGATGTACTGTAATAAAATTAACTATTGCCACTGTGTCAAAGGGTACAGAGTTTTTTGAAGTGCATGTAACAACACATTGGTTTAACAATTACTAAAAACGGAGGACATTTGAGGAATCATCTTTTTCCCGATTCTACAGCCGTCAGTTAATTTAACATCAGACCGAAGGTGAAATATTGTATCAGTATATACTGAACGAAGTAGAAACTGCTTGCAAGCAGACGACAGGAATTTCTTCTCGCGCCCGTGCCGGCATCAGTGTAGTAGCCGAGCTACACGGGCGCCCGGCCGGACTCTGGCACCGGTGGGGCACCGCGCTGCCCGGCTGGCGAGCCCCGGAGCGGCTCCACTGGCTGACCGGGCGGCGCGAGTCGAGGCTCACGCGGCAGTCGTGGCTGCGCTACCGGACGGGCCGCTCAAGCTCGGCGCAAGCGTCTGCCTACCACACGAACTCCTTGGAACCTTGTGACTGGCAGGGGAGCACGTTGCAGAGCACGTACTGACGTCCGCGGCGAGACGTGCAACAAGGGAGTCGATGAGGGTCTGGATGTGGAGCAGAGATGGGGAGCCATGCCGACTTCAGAGAAGTGACCAGCGGTGCTAGTTTTCTCGGATGGGACCTGTGGAGCGAACAGCCCCATCGAGGTTTTTCCCGCAAATTCTCGGCTGTGTATAAATCAGGGGAATTTGGTGGCTAGGGATGTACTGGAAATTCAGCCTCATACTCTTCCAATCACGCACACACGCTATGAGGTGCGTGACACGTAGCATTGTCCTGCTGGTGCATGTCATTGTGCCGGGGAAAGACAAACTGCACTTCAGAGTGGACTTTGTCCCCAAGGATAGATGCATGGTTCAGTATTGCCTTCCAGAATCATGAGATCATTCAGGGAGTGTCCTCCTCCAGTCTACACCCTTCCGACAGTTGTTGCTTTGTTTGCTTTCAGACGTACAATATCAACGGCCTCCTATCCCATGGAGCGTAAAACGTGATTCATCTGAGAAGGCTGCCTGGCGCCATCCAGAGGACGACCAGTTGCGATATTGGCCTGCAAATCCCAGCCTTCCTCGCCACTGAACAGTAGTCAGCGTCTCACGCACCAGGCGCTTGCTGTCGAGGCCCATACACAGCAACGTTCGCTGAACTCTCGTTGAGGAGACGCTGTTGGTAGCCCCTTGGTTCTTCTGAGCGAACAGTTGCTCAACAGTTTGTAACATTATGTGATTGCCTTATCATTTTAAATCATTCACCAATCGAGCAGTCGCTCGGCAACAGCTACAGTTAGCAAATAATGTTGCGAGAATGTAAAAGGTGAACGACCTGTGACGTAACTTGTTTATTGGCGAAGCGCCGTCAGAGATGCTGTGAGTTATTGACTTTGAAAACCGCGGCGCGAAAAACGGACAGAAGAAGAACGCTTTTTTACACATTTTTTTTGATGTACGAGATATTCTCGATGAACAGTTACTCTTTCTTCTCTTGTCTCCTGTAACGTGTGTCGGACGCGCATGTCTTGCCGCCGTATTATTATCGTTAAAAATAATATTGTTTTAGTGTAAAGTAAATGTGTAATACTAATAGTGCCTAGCAGTAGATTTATGGTGCGACGTGTATGTGAAAACATCAAAGGAATTGTTTTCATTACGAGAAGTGCCAGTCAAAACGGCATCCATGTTAAATCCTTCAACGCAGTGTAAGTTCGTCTGTTAATTATCATAAATTCAGATTTAAATGGAACTGGTGTATGGACTATTTATTTAATATAGAATCTATGTCTCACTCCTTCATGAAGTTATTTAATTTTCTTTATGTTTCTGCCAAATAGAGAGTTCACAGTCACGAATTCTTTCGTCGAAATCGGACGGAAGTTGTATGCGGCGAAATATTTTCTCCGCGCCATATTCTATTGGTAAATGCATGATAAACACGGTCCCTTAGGAAATTCATGTTGAGCTATCCAAAAATAATTATATTTTGAATAGGCATTTACTCTCTTCCGCAATGCAACTTCCGACTGATCAGACGATCCAACAAGAAACAGCCGCACACGGTCGACGTTCGCAAATATGTTTCCACCGCTGATTATAGCTATATGTTACAGCACAAAAGTAAACATATTGTAACAATTAGCGGCTACGAACGGGGACATTTATAACTGTATGTTTATGTATACAAATTACGTAAACATATCGTTATAAGTTCCACGTCTCACAGCCGTCGTCCACTCCAGTCATCTGTGAGCCCTGCTGCACAGCAGTTCCCTCTGCGGCGGTTTTGGATATCGCTGTTTCGCCGTGCATGGCATATTTTAACTTAGGAGGCACGCGAGAAATTTAGAAACTTTAGCCGTTTGAAAAATTCTTCCACCCTTAGCCCGAAAGCAAACGATAATGCCCTTTTGGATGTCAGATAAATCGCTCCATTTCCTCATAAGCACAGCGACTACACTATTTTCCGCGTATCCCTGACACACTACATGTATACTCTCCACTGCTAGTGCTCCCTCCCACGGTCTGTGAGTGTTTATAGCTAGCATAAGCATAGACTTTGGTCAGATTAATGTGACTGGACTATTTAAATACTATACAGCCTGCATGACATACGAATTTTATTCTGTCTCTCATGCTCGTGATCTTGGCCATCTTCTTAGTTGAAACTTCATTCTATCTTCTTAGTTGGCAACATCTTATCAATATGCTAACTTAAACTTTGTGTTCTGCCTTAGGGAAGGTCTTGGTATGGGGGAAGCCTCGTCAGAGAGATCCAACGCATGAGCGTCTAGGGAAGTGATTCCAGTGGTGGTTTCCCGTAGCCTTCCATTGATGATGATGAAATGATAATGTGGACAACATTACACGCAGTCCTTGAGCAAAGGAAGTCTCCGACCCAGCCGGCAAACGAACTGGGGTCCCTTGGCGTGACAGACCGCCGCGCTAACCACTCAGCTATCGGTATCAATATGCAGTATGTCCTAGAAAGGTTTGCCAGACAAAAACAATGTTTCTAAGTTTCCTGAGAATGTGTAGACTATTGCCAGTGCATGATATCAAGTACTTCAATTTTGTTTCAGCGAATGTATCTTTCACAGAAGAATTACCAATTTATTTAAACGGATACATCAGTTGTAAAAATAACACTATTGGCGAAAATCACTGGTCCTTAGAGCGACAAGCTTGCGTTTTGCTATGCGGAATGGAAGCCGTTTTCTTTGAAACTGTCTTAACCTATTAAAGTTACTGTCGGAGAATTCATAGCATTACATAAAAGATGTGCATAATTGCACTCTCCAAGATGCTACTCGAATATAATTCGGCTGATTGCCCCTTGGGAATATCAATAGGCCTAGACTGCCATTTACTGGGAGCTAATTAAGGTAATATTTGTGGCAATATTTTATGAAATTACTGTACAAAAGCTATCAACGCATCTACAGGAAGTTGAAAAAGAATGTGACCATTTAATTAACTGGAGATGTGGGGTGTTCACAGCACCCAAGGTGTAAAAGTTTACTGGTATTTAGTGAAGCATGTTGGTCACACTGTTGAGCGCCTTTTTACCTTTGTTCAAAAGGATGCACATTGTTGCGAAACCATTGTTCGTGTTTTTAGAAGTACGCAACACTGTACACAACAAGTTTTAAACGCTGGGTTGCTGATAACACCCCACCTTCCTGGTAGTGCGACTTTCTGTGTTGAGCAATGTACATCATGATGTCATACGAGGAGCAGCAAAAACGTCTTAGAAGGCTGTTGGAGGATGTTTTTAATGAAGATGAAGACTGTGAGATTCCAGAGTTTGAAGATTCAGATGACAATGAAGAATAACAGAAATGACGACACCTTAAATCATCATGGTATTCGCGGGAGAATTATCGAGCTGAAATGCGATGTCACAGGTAGGCAGAACGTTCTTCAATTCTAACAAACTATCTATACGATGCCAATTCGTGACGCAAAACTACCACTATTTTTGTTTAACAGTGGTCAGTGTTGACATAGTTTTTGAACGCTACAATAAAGATAAGAAATTAATCATTAACAACATATTCTCTAACATTGTCTAAAACACTTTGACCATATTCAGGAAGTTTACTGGTTCGACGCCTGTAGAAACCCACTCGTTAGAAGTTAAAGATGTCGTCAGGTTAGGCACGAAGCGCATTTTCGTCTGGAAAGGGCAGGAGATGAGAAGAATAAGTGAGTGAGGGATGACGTCCGTCGATCGCTTTGCTTGTGAAATCAGCAGAATGTGTTGTCATGTAGACAACATTGCGATTGAAAGGTGTTTAGTTGTTCGGAAACGCTGCCAAGATGCTGCACGCCTCCATCATCTGGTCGTTAGACGACATTTTCCAATTCATGTTAACAAACATACCACGACTACTACAACTCAGAATAAGATTTGAATAACAGGGTGTAATTGAATACCTCGGAATGGTGTTTTATTGTGAAATGGTAGAATTATTAAGATTCCAATACATAAAAATAAGACGATAGCACCTTGTAAGGGATCCATGATCCCACGAACATAGATGCTAGTATCCGACGCCCAGGTCGATAGTAGACAGGAGTCGATTGTCCAGAGCTGCAGGAGGCAGTGAGATTAGTGTTGAGGGCAGTAGTAGTACTGGAGAGTGTCTAGCGAGAGGTAGTGCGGGAGAGACGGGCAAGAATGGTGGTCGAGTGAGTTGTAAACGGTAATGACCCTCACTAATACCGATTCGCGAGTGATATGAAACAGAAAGTGACAAGTGCCGAATTACGTGTTTCGCGTCAACCGCGTCGGCCAGCAACAACCATGGATTGCAGTGGGGATTGTTGTGAATGTTAACCATCAGCATTGCGTGTGACGAAGTACTGAAAATCAATCAATAAAAAGATATAACCGTAATTAGACGTGTAAGGCGAAGGTAGCAACTGCCTCAGAATTTGTGTGTTCGTAGAAAATACAATATAGTTTGTACATCGCAACCTTTGTGGTCCTTAATAATAGACAAACTTTGAATCATTCCACTACTCAGTTGCAAAACAGTCGCACTCGGTTGAAATATCCCCGAAACCACAGCAGAAAAACCGATAGCCTTTCATCCATTAAGCACACGGTCATATAATTATAATAATTAACTGTTTGGCGGCTACGATAAATTATACAAAATCCAATAAAGGAATTTAAACGGGGGTGTTTCAACCTTTTAATTTATTTGGAATCGGTCATAAACCTGCGTAGGCATCCGGTTGAATATGAACTGTCTGATGGACGTCGTATAATGAGGGAACCATCTAAAATAATCTGTTCTATCAGGTCGCAGCCACGAGCACTTTCATGGAAGATTTTGCTATCTCATCAAACATACCTTTAGCAGAGAGCTGAAGTAATGTTAAAAAAAATGAAGGAATGGATTGACTCGAACTCGCGGCTTTGCATCCGCATTAAGCGACGCTTACTGCACCAGTAGCAGAAGACAACACATCATCCGGACACTTTCGCAATCTTACACCGTTGCCAGATCGTACAGTTAACCGGCCTTAGAATTCTGAGTGTCAGCCAGTTTTTGTGGTCTCAAATGCACATAACCGGTGTCCGGTACATTTTGGAAATTATATCCCTGGTTTCTGTGTGGCTCCAAAAAATTATGCTACTGTGACAAGGAGAACCTGAGGAAGAAAACGACATAGGTTGTCGAAAACTTCTTCTACAAAGATACAGGAAACAACTGAGCGTATCGTACATCATCAGTGCCGTTTAACCTTTAACTGGGGAGGTGAGCATCCATAACGTAACTAGGGACGTGGAGTATTCACCGCACCTTACATAAATTCGATACTGAAGTTTCGATTTTTTTTCTTAAATTGTTTGTTATACAATAAACACTGCATTTAGTCTTTTATTCATTCATTTAAGTTCAGTTTTAATCACTAAGGTACTCGAATAATTATCCATAACTGATAAATCAGTAACATGTGTGAAATGGTTTCAAATGTTCGTATACATACTATGTTTCAAATTAATCAAATAAGAAAAGGTTTAACCATTTGGAAATTATAGAGAGATGTTAACATAAAAAGCAACAGGCATATTTATATAACTTAAAACAATTATTCACGTCAAAAGTCTAGGAATGTTCAGTGAACGAACTGATAAGGTTGAAACAAAAGTGCAGTGTTAGTGAATCCTTCCATTGTCATCGCTTTTGATTAGTGCATGCAGTACTCCTACACTCGATTTCTGAACCTTGCCTGTTGAATGCAAATGTCGAAGAAGGTTGATTGGTCGGAGTTCATCACAGTGTCAGTTACCGTGACTTCCTGCATGTGGAAAATCATTGTGGCCAGAATTCCTTGTGTGGTATGATCTGACGAATAGCACTCGCCCTATACACGACACATATTTTCCAAGCCACCTTGACTGCCATCAGTCATCTATGAAACTCAAAGCGAACAATATTTCGCAAAGGGCAGACCTTTTCCATTTTGACTCTATTTTATAACACTTAATATTCATAATGGAACATGTGTGGGGTCAGCTCGGACTTCAACCCCATACCATTGGCATTATGCAGTTATCAAGGACCAGTTACAACAGGTGTGGGCCAGCCTGCTTGAAGAGAGGATGCAATGGCCTTGACATCCTCCCCAACCGAATCAATGCGTGCATACAAGCTAGACGGCGCGGGGGTGGGGGTGGGGGGGGGGGGGTCTGTTGGGGTGTTTGAAACGTCATATTGATACGAATGCTTAAACAGACAAGGTCTTTATTAATTCGACTCGATTTGTAATCACTGTAACGATGTCACAGACCCTCTCATCCCATGAAGTTCCTTTTGTCAGACAATATAAGTTGAAAAATCAAATTCTTTGTACTTTCCCCTTTAAACAGGTTTTCTATGTATAACCCCATGTGCTGCTTCGCTACAACCATATTTACGCCTGGAACTGAATTAGTATCCATTTGAAGCTTACAGGTATCATTCTCATCGCAGTGTATACCGAACCTCCCCTCCAGTTGCCTCATAAAATACCAGTTTTGCATCGTTGTAAGTTACATTTAACCCGGCTGCGTGCCTGAAGCCAACAATAGCACGGTAAGCCGTAGACATAATAGCGGCCAATAGCAGCGCTAATTGCTGCGTCTGCGTAGGGTCAACACGTGGGCACACAATAAACAGCGGGGTTTACTGACAGCAACAGATACAGCTGTCAATGGCGGAGAGCAGCGCGGCGCCCACCTCCCCATTTAACCGCGTTTAATTAACTGCACCCGTGCCACAGTCACGGTTTATGTTAAGTTACCCTGACCTGTCGCTTCCCCAGCGGTTTGAGGTGTGTTGCGTTAGTAGGATGTAAGCAGTAACTCTCTTCTTTGAATGGACAAATTAAACGTGTTACCATTAAAATGCAAAAAAAAAATATTTAGAGCCATTAAAATCATTCGTTAGACTACCTCAATGAGGGTAGAAAAATACAACGAAGGCTTGTTTACACACGTAGCGTGTTTGAGTCTGTGGGTTCCATCATGAAACTAGTTGCTGTAGGTACATGTACGTATATTCAGTTTCGATGTCACGATAAGAATAAAAATTATTTTTGTTGATTGTTTTATATTTACTAGTAAGATAGAAAACGCAAACGACTTTAGAAAAATATGATCTACAATCCGAACGGTTACTTAATAAATCGGTTTGCCCCCAATTATTGTTATACTCAAGGCGTTTTCTCGACTGTGAGTACATTAAAATTAAACAGTAGCTCGAGCTGAAATTCGCTTTATACACAGATTCACTTACGACGATTCATTGTGAGATTGTCTAATAAGTTGTGCCAGCACTTGAAATACAATAATCTCAAAATGCTCGTGCTTCATTACCAAAAAATTAAAGGGAATGCGTTTACAAGCACACTTAATTATGTATAAAAGTCGGTTAAATGTTCTATAGCTCGAAGTTGCCAAACCAGTATGACACAGTTGTGAGGAAATGAAGTGTTTTATGGGACGAAAGATAGATTGAAAATCGCCAACGTATTTCTCTTCAGTTGTTATGTGTATATGTATAAAGACGAATGTGCGTGTTAATTAGAAATGTCGAATTTTCAACAGATACTGGGAGTTCATGAAGCATGGAAGTGACTTTAATTTCCAAATAAATGTTTCACCTCACACTTACGACGTTTTATACTTGTACCATAATCTGACCCTCCAAACAATTGTTGCGAAATACGCCCTGTCTATTCCAAAAGAATTAACCTATTGTGCCCAGCGTCTTTTCATAAGAGAGTCGAAAACTTTTGTATCCTCACTCCTGTTTTTGTCACTTAAGTGACAGAGTACACAGTGAGATTTTTTATTCTAACTTTGTAGCCTGACTTAGGTAATAGTGGACATACCTGTTAACTAGAGTGCGTTTTAAAATATTATTTTCTGTTTTAGATGTACTAACTTAGTCTCAAAATTTCTTACTTCCAGCCAGTTATAAATTCGCTTGTTAGGACCATCACCCTCTTCGTGTTCAGGCATAATTGTGGTATGAGATATTAATGTCAGTCGATAGCGACGTCAACTTATTAGTGTCAGTCGCTCTTCGGTTGTCACACTAGCTTGTTAGCACCTAAGGCTGTGAGTGTTGTTTTCTTGACACTTCATGCCTGAGATACCATTGCTATCCCCGCACGTCTTTGACTTTTCGGGTATTCCTTGCTCATGGTAATTACTTTGATGGCCGCTAGAACTGTTCTGTCCACCAGAATTTTAGTGAAACACTAGCAGAGACTGTATTAGCTGGACGATAACGGGTAGCTAGCGAGGAGCTGGAATGTACCAGGCCACAGAACACACAACCCTTCAACCAGGAAAGATAAGCTGATCTTATTTAAGAAGTTGTGTAAACAGTTATTGTGATTTATTTGTTTACATGTGAAATCTGACAAAGCGAAGCTATGCAGATGAACAAAATCAGTAATAAACATTTATAATTTCAAATCTGAGCAATAATAATTTGAAATTTCAAATTATGAGTTTGCGTGGAGCTTGACCTCACTCAGAGAGTTCTGTCTCAAAATAAATTCAATAATACACAGTATGAATCGAGATGCTACTCGAACAGGCAGCAAAACATTTCAACCAACGAAAGTTTCAGAATAATACACCAAGGTTCAATAAACATTTATTTGATACATCTGTACCCCAGACCACAACAGGTAATGAGCGGATTTAAAAACAATGTAAAATGTTACCTTTATGTAGAACACATGAAGATTATTGAAACTCCCATTTATAGGTAGTGATGGAGTCATTAAAGTGTTCAACATAAGGACCAATTTCCCAAACGTAGAATTAGATGGGCTGGAAATTTATCCTGGAGATAATGTACAGTAGTATGCATATTGACAAATTACGAACAGGTGCTCAAACCCGTCGGACAGGAATCAGATAACCTGTGTAATATAACTGTGTCGTAAGTAGTTCTACGAATATAAGCTACCCAAGTTGGGACCGGCAAACTCTTTAAATGAAATCGGATTAACTCAAACCCAAAACAATATACCACACACAAATTAAATTAATCTATGGCACAATGGGTAGCTCCGAATAGTGCTCGTACAGTCTTCGTCATGAAGGGCCAACCTAACAAGTCCAACAGCTCACTTTGTACATGAATCCTGCAGCCACAAATAGCAAAGTTCCTAGGCCGTCTTCACCAGATCGGAGTGAAGTGTTTCACAGGCATATAATTTGATAGAATAGAGATCACACAACTGCTCAGAGTCAAGCTGAACTTTAGCAACTGACAGTCCCCCTACGATGACCATCCTGCAGATATCGATAGTGGCGAATGAGGTCGAGCTATGAGACAATTGCAGGAAATAGTAACTACTGTAAGAAATACCTAGACCGAATATTAACTATTATGTACCAATCTGGAAGCCTTACTGGGTCAGATTAATAGACGATTGAACATAGTGCTACTAATGGCTCTGAGCGCTATGGGACTTAACTTCTGAGGTCATCAGTCCCCTAGAACAGACCTACTTAAAACTATCTAACCTAAGGACATCACACACATCCATGGCCGAGGCAGGATTCGAACCTGCGACCGTAGCGGTCGCGTGGTTGCAGACTGTAGCGCCTAGAACCGATCGGTCACCCAGGCCGGCCGTAGTGTTACACCAATGAACTCATTTGGTCAGTGCAAGAGAGGACCATCCAACATGGGGAGGCTCTATGGTAAAAATAAAATCCGAGGGAATGTATTCCTGGTAATATATATATTCCTGGCATATATATAGAAATCAAGGAACATGCACACAATGTCAGAATTAGTGTGAATGGAATGTAGTGAAACGAGACACAGGACAACTAGCCACAGAACAAGACAACTTCACTATTGAAATGAATGGAATGACTATAAATGATGAATCACATGTTGCAAATACATTTAATAATCATTTCTTAAGTATAGTATAAAGCATATGGACAATCAGTTCAAGAGCAAGATCATAGCCTTTATATTGAAAAGTCGGCATGGAGGCGGGTGCACCCCTGACGGGATCTGATAGAGGGAGCTGCTTAGCTACACAGGCAAAGATTGTACCACACTTTCGAGTTCATATCGATTTAGCGCATAGTTCAGTGTAACTGCACCATGCAACCCAAAAAGACAATCAGATCACTTCCGAATCTGCTGGTAGGTGTGCCTAAGATATCGATACGATAGCGACAGAGCTAAAAGTTCCACGTGGGAAATCGTAATAGCCGTTAGCTTGGTGAACGATGGACAAGCAGAGATCGCCGACCGGAGTGGCCGTGCGGTTCTAGGCGCTACAGTTTGGAACCGAGCGACCGCTACGGTCGCAGGTCCGAATCCTGCCTCGGGCATGGGCGTGTGTGATGTCCTTAGGTTAGTTAGGTTTAATTAGTTCTAAGTTCTAGGCGACTGATGACCTCAGCAGTTAAGTCGCATAGTTCTCAGAGCTATTTGAACCATTTTTGAACAAGCAGAGATCACAATCGTGATGAAGAGAAATAGCACAGTTCGGAGTAATAAAGACTGCCAGAACCATTCAAGATGTTAACACAATGAGAAGTCAACATGAACGAGACAGTGTGTAGGCGGTGCACTGTCTTATGAAATCTTCCTCCGCCACGGCCACGCTGGAGTCGCTGTAGCAGCACACACTCAATCTGGCGGACGGCCGCAGATATGTTGTCGCCGTTCAGGAACGCCATACTGGTGGCCACAAGTATGTTTATTGGCATAAACAGACAGATTTTGCAAAGTCTCATTAAAGGTAACATATATGGGGCATGTTGAGCACCCTGTAACAACGCTAGTCGTTTCTTGCTGGCCCCTTTATGACCGCATGTCTGCCACAGATTACAACAAGTTTTTCAACATTATGCCACCCCATCTGTCCCAATTAGACTACTTCTCGGCAACCAGCGGTGTTACCGAAATCTGTGACACTGCTTCAGCATTACGACAGACTGAGGCTACAAGGCGCTTGGGGCATCTGCACAAAAACATCCTGGGTGGGGGCGCGAATAGATAGCACCCGACCAGTTGGCAAATGGCTTCGAATATGCAATTACCGAGTAGAGGGGTAACGTCGTGTGCTCCAGAGAAGTATCGTCGCTCAACCACCATCCGTTGGAGCAGTCATCAACGTCAGTCATCATCGTTCATTGGTACTGCTTGCCATACAATCCTGTATCTATCACAGGCCCTAGTTTCGAACTGCAACACTGCTATGCACTGAAGAGTTTAGCGATGGCCGTCGCCGAACGTCACCTGCGGGGATTGTTGGACAGGCTGTTGGCAACACTCACCCGCCGTGTGGCCTCCGAATGCGACTGCAACGCTAGCATTGACTCAGAATCAGCCGCTGACAAGCTGTCAACCTAGGAAGAACGCTCGACTCAGAGCCAAGCTGTGTCGTTTACTCCTGTGACCTGGATCCTAATAGCGCACTGCCGCTGAGGACTATAATACTGGTGCCACGTCTGCGCTTTGGAACTGGGGCGTGTAATGATCCAGCTGCAAACCCTTTCTTCATTCCTCTCTAAAATATTAAATTTGAATCTGTAGAAACTGACCTATTCACCTATTCGATGATAAGTCATAACTTCTGAGATCATTAGGTTAGATTAGATTAGTACTAGTTCCATGGATCACTAATACGATATTTCGTAATGATGTGGAACGAGTCAAATTTTCCAATACATGACATAATTAAGTTAATTTAACAACATAATGAAGTTAATATAACAACTTTTTTGTTTTCTTTATTTTTTTTTCTTAATTTATATCTAAGAATTCCTCTGCAGAGTAGAAGGAGTTGTCATTCAGAAATTCTTTTAATTTCTTCTTAAATACTTGTTGGTTATCTGTCAGACTTTTGATACTATTTGGCAAGTGACCTAAGACTTTAGTGGCAGTATAATTCACCCCTTTCTGTGCCAAAGTTAATCTTGAATAGTGAAGATCATCCTTTCTCCTAGTATTGTAGTTATGCACACTGCTATTACTTTTGAATTGGGTTTGGTTGTTAATAACAAATTTCATAAGAGAGTATATATACTGAGAAGCTACTGTGAATATCCCTAGATCCTTAAATAAATGTCTGCAGGATGACCTTGGGTGGACTCCAGCTGTTATTCTGATTACACGCTTTTGTGCAATAAATATGATAGATTACTCCAAAATACACTCCTGGAAATGGAAAAAAGAACACATTGACACCGGTGTGTCAGACCCACCATACTTGCTCCGGACACTGCGAGAGGGCTGTACAAGCAATGATCACACGCACGGCACAGCGGACACACCAGGAACCGCGGTGTTGGCCGTCGAATGGCGCTAGCTGCGCAGCATTTGTGCACCGCCGCCGTCAGTGTCAGCCAGTTTGCCGTGGCATACGGAGCTCCATCGCAGTCTTTAACACTGGTAGCATGCCGCGACAGCGTGGACGTGAACCGTATGTGCAGTTGACGGACTTTGAGCGAGGGCGTATAGTGGGCATGCGGGAGGCCGGGTGGACGTACCGCCGAATTGCTCAACACGTGGGGCGTGAGGTCTCCACAGTACATCGATGTTGTCGCCAGTGGTCGGCGGAAGGTGCACGTGCCCGTCGACCTGGGACCGGACCGCAGCGACGCACGGATGCACGCCAAGACCGTAGGATCCTACGCAGTGCCGTAGGGGACCGCACCGCCACTTCCCAGCAAATTAGGGACACTGTTGCTCCTGGGGTATCGGCGAGGACCATTCGCAACCGTCTCCATGAAGCTGGGCTACGGTCCCGCACACCGTTAGGCCGTCTTCCGCTCACGCCACAACATCGTGCAGCCCGCCTCCAGTGGTGTCGCGACAGGCGTGAATGGAGGGACGAATGGAGACGTGTCGTCTTCAGCGATGAGAGTCGCTTCTGCCTTGGTGCCAATGATGGTCGTATGCGTGTTTGGCGCCGTGCAGGTGAGCGCCACAATCAGGACTGCATACGACCGAGGCACACAGGGCCAACACCCGGCATCATGGTGTGGGGAGCGATCTCCTACACTGGCCGTACACCACTGGTGATCGTCGAGGGGACACTGAATAGTGCACGGTACATCCAAACCGTCATCGAACCCATCGTTCTACCATTCCTAGACCGGCAAGGGAACTTGCTGTTCCAACAGGACAATGCACGTCCGCATGTATCCCGTGCCACCCAACGTGCTCTAGAAGGTGTAAGTCAACTACCCTGGCCAGCAAGATCTCCGGATCTGTCCCCCATTGAGCATGTTTGGGACTGGATGAAGCGTCGTCTCACGCGGTCTGCACGTCCAGCACGAACGCTGGTCCAACTGAGGCGCCAGGTGGAAATGGCATGGCAAGCCGTTCCACAGGACTACATCCAGCATCTCTACGATCGTCTCCATGGGAGAATAGCAGCCTGCATTACTGCGAGAGGTGGATATACACTGTACTAGTGCCGACATTGTGCATGCTCTGTTGCCTGTGTCTATGTGCCTGTGGTTCTGTCAGTGTGATCATGTGATGTATCTGACCCCAGGAATGTGTCAATTAAGTTTCCCCTTCCTGGGACAATGAATTCACGGTGTTCTTATTTCAGTTTCCAGGAGCGTATGATTCCATATGCAAGCAATGAGTGAAAATAGGCGTAGTAAGCTATTTTACTAAGATGTTTATCACCAAAATTTGCAATGACCCTTATTGCATAAGTAGCTGAACTCTAACGTTTCAGCAGATCATCAATGTGTTTTTTTTTCAATTTAATCTCTCATCAATGGACACACCTAAAAATTTTAAATGTTCTACTTTAGCTAAATGCTTCTGATTTAGGACTATATTTATTAACGGCGTCATACCATTTACTGTACGGAACTGTATGTACTGTGTCTTATCAAAATTCAGTGAGAGTCCGTTTACAAGGAACCACTTAGTAATTTTCTGAAAGACATTATTGACAATTTCATCAGTTAATTCTTGTTCGTCAGGTGTGATTACTACACTTGTATCATCAGCAAAGAGAACTAACTTTGCCTCTTCATGAATATAGAATGGCAAGTCATTAATATATATTAAGAACAACAAAGGACCCAAGACCGACCCTTATGGAACCCCCTTCTTGATAGTTCCCCAGTTTGAGGAATGTGCTGATCTTTGCATATTATGAGAACTGCTTATTTCACCTTCTGCACTCTTCCAGTTAGGTACGAATTAAACCATTTGTGCACTGTCCCACTCATGCCACAATACTTGAGCTAACTGTTGTTTAAATGCAAAAATTGTTAAAATTATGCACTGTGTTACTCATTAAACATTATTTTATTTGATTCATCAGTCTTCTGACTGGTTTTGGTGCAGCCTGCCACGAATTCCTCTCCTGTACCAACCTTATCATTTCAGATTAGCAATTTCAACCTATGTCCTTAATTATTTGTTGGATGTATGTCTCTTACTTCCTCTGCGGTTTTTATCCTCTAAAGCTCTCTCTAGTATCATAGAAGTTATACTGCGATGTCTTAACACTTATTTACAGATTCAAAAATGTTGGTATTACGCAAATTCAGTTAATTTGTAACATACTGGCCGAAACTGTAGATACCGATGGAAGATGGTGGTCATAAATTGCAGAAATGTCATCGCGTGCTGCTGCAAATTGCGAAATGGAGGCTAATAAAGGTTGAGGAACGTAACTGAGCATGAGTGAGGAGTGTTTTCGGTGCTCTCATTATGGTGTGCAGAACCAAGTGAAGAAAGAAACATCATTCCTGGATGTAAGGCTTGTGTCAGGTTACTATAAAACCGCTGTCTGGGGCGTTTCCAGACACGTCTTCACTCGTCATCAGGCCTCAGTTCGAAATGAGACTCGTCATTGAAGAGAATCCTACTCCACGCCAAAGACGTTTTGCAGGTGCCCTTGACAGCGGTGGGATGCCAGCCTGACTGTTGCTCACAATCGATCCCGACAACCAGGAATGACAGTGTAGCATGACATTTCTCTTCGTAGCTGGATCTGTTGGGTTGCCATCCTTAGCACCATTGTAGCGCAGAGGTACATCGACGATTTCTACGCCCCAGTTTGTTGCTCTTCAAGACGTGCAATCCTGGGCTTACAATGCAGCAAGATAGTGTCCACCTGCACATGACGTGGGTTTCTGCTGCTTGTCTTCGTGTTTGTCGAGCACGGAGCATTATGGACAGGGCCCTTGACCTTCTCGGCATTTTGACGACCTAACACGCCAATTGAAGAGAATTTGGCACGATGTGCCTCAGGAAGATGTCTGACAACTCTACCAATTAATGGCGAGCCGAATAACTGCTTGCATGAGGACTAGATGTGGACCAATGCGTCATTGAGTTGTTCAATCTGTGACGCTCTTACTCTTGAATAAATCTCTGAAATTGTAGCTATTTGTTTATCTGTATACATACATCACACCTTGTAAGTAGGCTGTTTAGGTTTTCATGTTGGTAACGCCACGTAGCGCTCTGTATGAAAATCACTGGCTGTGCTGTGTGCAGTCTGTGGCTGGTTTGCATTTCTGTTTGCTATTGTAGTGTTGGGCAGCTGGATGTGAACGGCGCGTAGCGTTGTGCAGTTGGAGGTGAGCCGCCAGCAGTGGTGGATGTGGGGAGAGAGATGGCGGAGTTTTGAGAGCGGATGATCTGGACGTGTGTCCATCAGAGACAGTAAATTTGTAAGACTGGATGTCATGAACTGCTATATATATTATGGCTATTGAACACTATTAAGGTAAATACATTGTTTGTTCTCTATCAAAATCTTTCATTTGCTAACTATGGCTATCAGTAGTTAGTGCCTTCAGTTGTTTGAATCTTTTATTTAGCTGGCAGTAGTGGCGCTCACTGCATTGCAGTAGTTCGAGTAACGAAGATTTTTGTGAGGTAAGTGATTTGTGAAAGGTATAGGTTAATGTTAGTCAGGGCCATTCTTTTGTAGGGATTATTGAAAGTCAGATTGCGTTGCGCTAAAAATATTGTGTGTCAGTTTAGTGTTGATCAGAATAGGTAAAGAGCGAAACGTCAGAGTACGTTCAGTTCTGCTCAGCTGTGTGAAAATCAAATAATGTAAGAGGTTTATCAACACAGTAGTCCATTAATTTTTCTAAGGGGAGGTTTCAACCTACCTGTTTCGTTCCCTTTCGGATAGTTCTTTAGTGGTGCGTCGTTTTATTTATTTAGCCTATTTATTTTTGCTGACGAAATTATGGAGAATAATCTCTTTTTTTTTTTTTTTTTTTTTTTTGGTCATCAGTCTACTGACTGGTTTGATGCGGCCCGCCACAAATTCCTTTCCTGTGCTAATCTCTTCATCTCAGAGTAGCACTTGCAACCTACGTCCTCAATTATTTGCTTGACGTATTCCAATCTCTGTCTTCCTCTACAGTTTTTGCCCTCCACAGCTCCCTCTAGTACCATGGAAGTCATTCCCTCATGTCTTAGCAGATGTCCTATCATCCTGCCCCTTCTCCTTATCAGTGTTTTCCACGTATTCCTTTCCTCTCCGATTCTGCGTAGAACCTCCTCATTCCTTACCTTATCAGTCCACCTAATTTTCAACATTCGTCTATAGCACCACATCTCAAATGCATCGATTCTCTTCCGTTCCGCCGGCCGAAGTGGCCGTGAGGTTAAAGGCGCTGCAGTCTGGAACCGCAAGGCCGCTACGGTCGCAGGTTCGAATCCTGGCTCGGGCATGGATGTTTGTGTTGTCCTTCGGTTAGTTACGTTTAACTAGTTCTAAGTTCTAGGGGACTAATGACCTCAGCAGTTGAGTCCCATAGTGCTCAGAGCCATTTTCTTCCGTTCCCGTTTTCCCACAGTCCATGTTTCACTACCATACAATGCTGTACTCCAGACGTACATCCTCAGAAATTTCTTCCTAAAATTAAGGCCGGTATGTGATATTAGTAGACTTCTCTTGGCCAGAAATACCTTTTTTGCCATAGCGAGTCTGCTTTTGATGTCCTCCTTGCTCGGTCCGTCATTGGTTATTTTACTGCCTAGGTAGCAGAATTCCTTAACTTCATTCACTTCGTGACCATCAATCCTGATGTTAAGTTTCTCGCTGTTCTCATTTGTACTATTTCTCATTACCTTCGTCTTTCTCCGATTTACTCTCAAACCATACTGTGTACTCATTAGACTGTTCATTCCGTTCAGCAGATCATTTAATTCTTCTTCACTTTCACTCAGGATAGCAATGTCATGAGCGAATCGTATCATTGATATCCTTTCACCTTGTATTTTAATTCCACTCCTGAACCTTTCTTTTATTTCCATCATTGCTTCCTCGATGTACAGATTGAAGAGTAGGGGCGAAAGGCTGCATCCTTGTCTTACACCCTTCTTAACACGAGCACTTCGTTCTTGATCGTCCACTCTTATTATTCCCTCTTGGTTGTTGTACATATTGTATATGACCCGTCTCTCCCTATAGCTTACCCCTACATTTATCAGAATCTCGAACAGCTTGCACCATTTTATATTGTCGAACGCTTTTTCCAGGTCGACAAATCCTATGAAAGTGTCTTGATTTTTCTTTAGCCTTGCTTCCATTATTAGCCGTAACGTCAGATTTGCCTCTTTCGTCCCTTCACTTTTCCTAAAGCCGAACTCATCTTCACCTAGCGCATTCTCAATTTTCTTTTCCATTCTTCTGTATATTATTCTTGTAAGCAGCTTCGATGCATGAGCTGTTAAGCTGATTGTGCGATAGTTCTCGCACTTGTCAGCTCTTGCCGTCTTCGGAATTGTGTGGATGATGCTTTTCCGAAAGTCAGATGGTATATCGCCAGACTCATATATTCTACACACCAACGTCAATAGTCGTTTTGTTGCCACTTCCCCCAATGATTTTAGAAATTCTGGTGTAATGTTATCTATCCCTTCTGCCTTATTTGACGGTAAGTACTCCAAAGCTCTTTTAAATTCCGATTCTAATACTGGATCCCCTATCTCTTCTAAATCGACTCCTGTTTCTTCTTCTATCACATCAGACAAATCTTCACCCTCATAGAGGCTTTCAATGTATTCTTTCCACCTATCTGCTCTCTCCTCTGCATTTAACAGTGGAATTCCCGTTGCACTCTTAATGTTACCACCGTTGCTTTTAATGTCACCAAAGGTTGTTTTGACTTTCCTGTATGCTGAGTCTGCCCTTCCGACAATCATATCTTTTTCGATGTCTTCACATTTTTCCTGCAGCCATTTCGTCTTAGCTTCCCTGCACTTCCTATTTATTTCATTCCTCAGCGACTTGTATTTCTGTATTCCTGATTTTCCCGGAACGTGTTTGTACTTCCTCCTTTCATCAATCAACTGAAGTATTTCTTCTGTTACCCATGGTATCTTCGCAGCTACCTTCTTTGTACCTATGTTTTCCTTCCCAACTTCTGTGATGGCCCTTTTTAGAGATGTCCATTCCTCTTTAACTGTACTGCCTACTGCGCTATTCCTTATTGCTGTATCTATAGCGTTAGAGAACTTCAAACGTATCTCGTTATTCCTTAGTACTTACGTATCCCACTTCTTTGCGTATTGACTGTTCCTTACTAAAGTCTTGAACTTCAGCCTACTCTTCATCACTACTATATCGTGATCTGAGTCTATATCTGCTCCTGGGTACGCCTTACAATCCAGTATCTGAATTCGGAATCTCTGTCTGACCATGATGTAATCTAATTGAAATCTTCCCGTATCTCCCGGCCTTTTCCAAGTATACCTCCTCCTCTTGTGATTCTTGAACAGGGTATTCGCTATTACTAGCTGAAACTTGTTACAGAACTCAATTAGTCTTTCTCCTCTTTCATTCCTTGTCCCAAGCCCATATTCTCCTGTAACCTTTTCTTCTACTCCTTCCCCTACAACTGCATTCCAGTCGCCCATGACTATTAGATTTTCGTCTCCCTTTACGTACTGCATTACCCTTTCAATATCCTCATACACTTTCTCTATCTGTTCATCCTGAGCTTGCGACGTCGGCATGTATACCTGAACTATCGTTGTCGGTGTTGGTCTGCTGTCGATTCTGATTAGAACAACCCGGTCACTGAACTGTTCACAGTAACACACCTTCTGCCCTACCTTCCTATTCATAACGAATCCTACACCTGTTCTGCTGCTGTTGATATTACCCGATACTCATCTGACCAGAAATCCTTGTCTTCCTTCCACTTCACTTCACTGACCCCTACTATATCTAGACTGAGTCTTTGCATTTCCCTTTTCAGATTTTCTAGTTTCCCTAACACGTTCAAGCTTCTGACATTCCACGCCCCGACTCGTAGAACGTTATCCTTTCGTAGATTATTCAATCTTTTTCTCATGGTAACCTCCCCCTTGGCAGTACCCTCCCGGAGATCTGAATGGGGGACTATTCCGGAATCTTTTGCCAATGGAGAGATCATCCTCAATTACAGGCCACATGTCCTGTGGATACACGTTAGGTGTCTTTAATGCAGTTGTTTCCATTGCCTTCTGCATCCTCATTTCGTTGATAATTGCTTATTCTTCCGCCTTTAGGGGTAATTTCCCACCCCTAGGACAAGAGAGTGCTCTGAACTTCTATCCGCTCCTCCGTTTTCTTTGACAAGGCCGTTGGCAGAATGAGGGTGACTTCTTATGCCGTAAGTCTTCGGCCGCCAATGCTGGTTATTTAACGAAATTTAGGCAGTGGCGTGGATCGAACCCGGGACCGAAGACGTTTTGACTATGAATCAAAGACGCTACCCCTAGACCATAAGGCAATATATATTGCAAACCACCCATCTAATTGCGACTTATTTGATGATCATATGTAAGATTAAAGACCTGTAATCATATGTGTATATTGTGACATTTATGACATTCAAGCTGTGTCTGCTTTGAACATGCACTAGTAATAGACACCCCAAAACCCTATATAGAGATGACATTTAGCAGGGTATGTTTTTTAATTAGTCTCGGCATCTTTTAGAACGGAAATATTGTGCTATCGTTTCACCCTCCCCACAGAATAAGTGATTTTAAACCAATTCTTTCATGGAGAAGATTCCTATCAGACAGCACTTGCTTTCCCTATGTCTTATCTTACGTAGCCATTATACTCTAGGTCGGTCCAGATACCTGGTGCTAAGTGAGGTACAACCACCAGTGACTTGTCGTAATAGAACAGTAGGTAGCCTCTTCCCATATTTATGTGTACTAGTTTCACCTGTAGTGGCACCCTTGGCCCAGGTGTAGTAATCAAAGCGTCCTCAGTAACGGGTTCGCAACCCACTACAGATTAAATTTTGATTAATAATGAACATTGGCTACCGAAGACTTCCGGCATAAGAAGTCACCCTCATTCTGCCAACGGCGCTTTCAAAGAGGACGGAGGGGCAGACAGAGGATGAGCACACACTCTTATCCTAGGGCGGGAAACTGCCCCTAAAGGCGGAAGAGTCAGCAATGATTATCGGCATGACGATGCAGAAGGCAATGGAGGCTACTGGTTTAAAGACGCATAACTTATATCCGCGGGACATATGGCCTGTGATTGAAAAAGTTTCGTGATGATCTCTCCATTGGCAAAAGATTCCGGAATAGTCCCCCACTTGGACCTCTAGCAGGGGACTGCCAACGGGGAGGTCCATCAGAAAAGGTCGCATAACCAACGAAAGGATAACGTTCTACGAGTCGGAGCGTCGGATGTCAGAAGCAAGGAAACCTGAAAAAAGAAAATATAAAGCCTCAATCTGGACGTAGTAGGGATCAGTGAAGTGAAATGGAAAGAAGACAAGGATTTCTGGTCATATGAGTATAGGGTAATATCAACAGCAGCAGAAAATGGTATTCGATATGAGTAGGAAGGCAGGGCAGAGAGTGCCTGACTCTGAATATTTCAGTGGTGTTCTTATCAGAATCGGAAGCAAACCAACACCGACAATGATAGTTCAGGTATACATGCCGACGTCGCAAGCTGAAGATGAAGCGATAGCGCAAGTGTATGAGGATACCGAAAGGGTAATACAGCACGTAAAGGGAGATGAAAATATAATAGTCATGGGAGACTGGAATTCAGTTGTAGGGGAAGGAGGAGAAGAAATGGTTACAGGAGAATATGGGCTTGGAGCAAGGAATGAGAGAGGAGAAAGACTAATCGAATTCTGTAATAAATTTCAGCAAGTAATAGCGAATACCCTGTTGAAGAATCACAAGAGGAGGAGGTGTACTTCGAAAAGGCCGGGTGATTCGGGAAGATTTCGATTGGATTACATCGTGGTCAGACAGAGATTCCGAAATCAGATATTGAATTGTGAGGCGTACCCAGTGGCAGATGTAGATTCAAATCAATTTAGTAGTGATGAAGAGTAGGCTGAAGTATAAGAAATTATGCAGGAAGAATTAATATGCAAAGAAATGGGATACGAAAGTAATAAGGAATGACGAGATACGCTTGAAGTTATCTAAGGCTATAGATTAAGAAATAAGGAATATTTTAGTAGGCAGTACAGTTAAAGAGGAATGGTAATCTCTAAAAAAGGCAATCACAGAAGCTGCAAAGAAACCTTGGGTAAGAGAAGAAATACTTCAGTTGGTCGAGGAAGCACAAAAATGTCCAGGAACGTTGAGGAATACACAAATACAAGTTTCTGAGGAATAAAATAAATAGGAAGTGCAGGGAAGCTAAGATGAAATGACTGCATAAAAAATGTGAAGCAATCGAAAAAGAAGTGATTGTCTGAAGGACAGACTCAGCATACAGAAAAGTCAAAACAGCCTTTGGTGAAATTAAGAGCAAGAGCGGTAACATAAAAAGTCAAACGGGAATTTTGCTGTTAAATGGAGAGGAGAGAGCGGATAGGTGGAAAGAGTACACTGAAGGCCTCTGCGAGGGACAAGATTTTTTGATGTGATAGAAGAAGAAACAGGAGTCGATTTAGAAGAGATAGGGAATTCATTATTAGAATCAGAATGTAATAGAGCTTTAGAGATCAAATATGGCAGAAAGGATATATAACACTAGATCAGAATTTCTAAAATCATTGGGGGAAGTGGCAATAAAACGACTATTTACGTTGGTGTGTAGAATGTATGAGTCTAGCGCTATACCACGTTACATTCGGAAAAATATAATCCACACAATAACTCTGAAGACTGCAAAAGCTGACAAATGCAAGAATTATTAACACCTCTTGCATCCAAGTTAATGACAGGAGTGTTATACTGAAGAATGGAAAATAAAATTGAGTACGTGGTAGACGACGATCAATTTGGCTTTAGGAAAGATAGAGGCATCAGGGAGGCACTTCTGACGTTGCGGTTGGTAACGGAAGCATGACTAACGAAAAATCAAGACACGTTCACTGAATTTTTCGGTCTGGAAAAAGCTTTTGACAATGTAAAATGGTGCAAGATGTTACAAATTCTGAGAAAAAAATTGTAAGCTATAGAGAGAGACGGGTCATATACAATATGTACAAGATCCACGAGGGAATAATTAGAGTGGACGACCAAGAATGAAGTGCTCAGTTTAAAAAGGGTGTTCAATCTGTACATCTAAGAAGCAATGACGGAAATAAAAGAAAGCTCCAGGAGTGGGATTAAAGTTCAAGGTGAAAGGATATCAAAGATACGATTCGCTGATAACATTACCGTCCTGTGTGGAACTGAAGAATAATTGCAGGATCTGCTGAATCGAACGAACAGTGTAATGAATACAGAATGGGGACTGAGAGTAAACCGAAAAAAGACGAAAGTAATGAGAAGTAGCAGAAATGAGGGCAGCTGTCGCTACTTCTCAGTACTTTCGTCTTAACATTAGGATTGATGGTAACGAAGTAGATGAAGTTTAGGAATTCTACTACCTAGGCAGCAAAATACCCAATGACGGATAGAGCAGAAGGACATCAATAGCAGACTAGCACTGGCGAAAAGGGCGTCACTGGCCAAGAGAAGTTTACTAGTATCAAACATAGGCCTTAATTTGAAGAAGAAATTTCTAAGATAGTATATTTGGAGCGGAGCACTGTATGGTAGTGAAACATGGACTGTGGGAAAACCGGAACAAAAGAGAATCGAAGAATTTGAGATGTGGTGCTGCAGACGAATGTCGAAAGTTAGGGGGACTGGTAAGGAATGAGGTTCTGCGCAGAATCAGAGAGGGAAGGAATATTTGGAAAACACTGGCATGGGGTAGGGACAGGATGACAGGACATCTTGTTGAGTGGTACTTAAGATAGGTGAATAAATTAGTGAAATCAATGTGAAGTGAAGTATAAATTAGAAAATAAATGAAAAACTTATTTTAGTTTAGAAGAACTACACACTGGCAAACAGCGGGCAAAGCAGCCGTCGCTTGAAGTCAGCACGTTCAGGAGAGAAGCGGAAACTGTCGATTCAGCCGTCAGGGCATCGCCCGACCGGCTCACGTGTTTCTCAATTGTCACATGTGATCAAAGGCCCTCGCCTACATTTCAAGAGCCAATGACCGACGTTAAGAAGATTCTTCGAGAAGCTTTTTAACGTGACAGAAGAGGCAATGACCGTGAAGTCGTTCACCTCCTGTGAACTGAAGTGAATAAATACGCGAGACGCAGAGGGCCCGACGAGAAGAATAGCAGTAGTTTTCAGTCAGTTTCGGTGCTGAAGGCCGTCATGCAAGAAGAGACTACATCATACACAGACGCACCAAGTCCACCGCTGTAATGGAATAGCAAGCAGCAGCCTCGGCGCCAGAAGACAGAAGTTAGAAGGTATTTGAAGACTTATTTTCACGTACCCGGGTGACTCGTGAGGACGGGAAGGAGACGGCCTTACATCAGCAGTCACCTGTGAGTTGAGATGAAGATCGGACAGCCGAAGACTGGCAAGCTGGAGTCCGTTGTTCGAGTCCGGGACACTGGCCTTCCCCCGCCGCGCCGCTCCCCTGGCCGACGCACAACACTGACACACGCGGCCACTTAGAGAAGAGAAACACTGGGACGCCACACCCAAGGTATTACCATCCGATTCACGACTTCGTTCTCAATAATTAAACGGGCCGCTTACGATGCGCGTCTCCAGTCGAATGGGCGAGACGGCGACACGAGATACACACCGCCAGACGTAATCAGACGTCGCCGCTGCCGCAGCAGAAGGCTTCGCAAACGACACAGCTGCTGCTCTCCCAGCCGAACAACTGAGTAAGGAAATAGTTGCACAAAATTTTCAATAAAAGTTATCTTATATAAAAAATGCTGTTTCATTCTACCTCATACCCGAGCCAAGGAAGAACCCACCCTGCCCACATGTTGTTAAGCGAGAAAAATTAATTTATTTAGTATTTTCACCCTGACATAATGCTTTAGAATTAAATGCCCATTGCAGTAATGCTCATCCTGACAATTGACTAGCATCAAAAGAGAAAACCCAGTTACATTTAGTAGCAGAAGTGTTACAATCTGTTAAGGCACCAGGGAATGACTTCCATGGTACTAGAAGGAGCTGTAGAGGGCAAAAACTCTAGAGGAAGACAGAGGTTGGAATACATTCAACAGATAATTGAGTATGTATGTTTTAAGTGCTACTCTGAGATGAAGAGTTTGATACAGGTGAAGAATTCGTGATGGGCTTCACCAAACCGTTCATAAAGACTAAAAAAAAATTCATTTAGCTGCATCTCTACCTCCAAATGCTTACTATGGCGTTATGGTAATGTCGACTTTTTATGGAACAGAGCACAAAATACTGCTCATTGTATATATATATAATGTGTGTGTGTGTATGTATATATATTACTCCTATAGATTTATAAAAGCACGAACATGTTTGAAAGCAATTTTGTTTCATAATTCGGTGATGAACTTGGAGATTATGCATTCTGAACAAACGAACATGAGCTTTTAACCAACAGCATAACCCCTTTATATATATGGTATATATGTACACACTGGCATGCAATGTTGCATCATAATTTCAAAGCAATTGGTGTAGAACGTGTTGAAGTAAATGTTTATTTGCTCAAAATCCGCAAAAAAATCATCACCAAATTCTTCTAAATTCTGTCACAACTTTGCATTCGGATACACATGTGGTTTTATATACCTATTTTTTTAAATATATATAATACAATCTCGAAAAGTTCTTGACCAATTTATTTCACATTTTTGCACAGCAATATAACGAATATTCAGATAGATATAAGCTGTATATGCTTAATATATACAATCTATAAACGTATGTCTATTAAATCTTGACCATGGTTTTGGTGGTTTCAAAATATCTTTTTGAGAAGGCATTGTATTCAGTATTACATATCATCTATAACCAATATCAGAGTCATTGACTCTGCTGTATTACATGTGCATGTCATCCACTTAATGACCATTTAAAATACATGATTTAAAAACAGGAGCTCTCTGGTGTAAGACCTTATCTGAAAACTTTTTAAATCATCACACATTTGACAAAGTATTCAGCAATGTGTAGTGTGCCCCTTGAAAGATTTGTATATATATGACATTTAATTATAAAACTTGGCAGTGGATCCTACAGAGTGAAAATACCATATGCCAAGCCCTAAGCTAGAGAGCTACAGTAGATAACTATTACTTTTAAATCATGCATTTTAAATGGTGACTAAGTGGATGACAAGCACATGTACGAGGCAGAATCAAAGACTCCCACATCAGTTATAGATAAAATGTGATTCTACGTACAACAACTTCTGAAGAAGACAGTTTTAAAGCTGTCGAAACCGTGTCAAGGTTTAATAAACCTGTATTTTGCCACTGGTTGGCTGTTATTTCAAATCCATTGAAGCTCTTGGATCCACAATTTCTGAAGTGCAGCCATGTTTCAAATCTTTCACAAATATATATGTAGTACATATAGGAGGAAACACTGGTACCAAAAATCTCAAGAAGTGCTTGACTGATTTACTTCAAATTTTTGCATGTTACTGTAATAAACTTTGGATACATGAAGGCTGTAAATAATATGTAAATGCATATAAACTATATGTTAGTGAAACATTGTTAGCAGTCAGGAAAATTGTATTTATAGCTTACTGTCCTATGTTTAGAATTCTACAGCAAAATCTGAATTTCCAATAACAATAATCAAGGCTCAAGGTCAGAGAGAAGGAGTAAAAGGAGATGGACAGTGCGGTGTGTGAAAATGGACACAGAAAGCGGAGAGGAGGAGATGGAGAGATGGGGAAGGAGAATATCACCATAGAAAGGGGGAAGGAGGTGATGCATAGAGAGAGGGGAAAGGGAGAAGGGGCAGGAGGAGATAGATGGAGAGGGGGTAGGAGAAGATAGACAGAGAAAAGGGGAAAGGGTGATGGACAGAGAGAAGGGACAAGCAAAATGGAGAGGTGGATGGAGAAGGTGGTCAGAGATGCACACAGAGTATGAGAGGGGGGTGGGCAGGAGGAGAAGATGGACGGAGAATGAGGGAGGAGGTGATGAACAGAGACAGAGAGGGGGGGGGGAAGCAGATGGACAAAGAGAAGAGGAGGAGGATATGGAAAGAGACAGGGGGAGAAAGAGATAACGACATATATCCAGTTATCACAATTAGAACCATACTGAGTCAAGCAACATGTTTCTGGGAACGGCTAGTAGAGATATAAATCAAGGCACCATATAAAGAGGCTGGAGAATACCTAACCAACAATATCTCAGCAACGCGATTTTATCAGTAGTAGTATTTTGAAAAGTACATCTTTCACGGATGAATGACATTTCTCTCAGCCCAGTACCACTTCTGGCTTATGTATCATTTCCACTCTAGTTAAGCCAATTTTAGGAATGTTACAGTAACTACTGTTTCGGCAATAGCGTATTAGAACAGTATTGGATTCTTCTCCTGCGATAGGCTCTACATCCAGGAAATTAAAGAAATAGTTCTCTTCTTCGCCACTCAACTAAACCATCCCACTGTGGACTGACGGGTTTTAACCTGATAACACTCCTCCCAACACTCTGGCAGATGACACAGCACCGAACGTTTTGCCAACAGCACTCTGCGAGTGATGAAATGTCGTATTTTTAAACGTGTGCAAGGCTGTCCGCATCTACAAAAAATATTATTGTCTGTCAGTTCTACGTTTTAGCACTAAAATCGTGATTCCTCAGCGTTAACCAGTTCCTTTAAAGAAAGTGTTAACATCACTAAGGAATCGCATTAAGAACTGACTTAGCTAGACATTATCTGTGTCTATATAGAACGACAATGTGTCATGTCTCATTTCTTCAAAAACATCCAAATCCTAATTATACAACATTTTTTGCTAATTACACCATAGGATCTCCTATGCAATGTGACTAAACAGAATAACCAAAGCACATACTAGTTTTTTATGTCTGAAGTATCGTGTAAACTAATGTACACTTAGCAAACAACTTAAAAACCCTCATTTCTTTGGCAAATACATCAACGTATCATGATACAGTTTTAGTGATACATCCTGTACCACAATTTCGTATCTGAATTTTTTTCGTATTTTTCCATATTTTCATTTTTTACACATTTCTTTATATTTTGTGTGTAAATATAAAATTATATTTATGCTCTAATTGCTTACCCTATCAAGTTTCTTTGGCATCCAACAGTGGTTTCGATGCCACTAGCAAGCCACAGGGTGTCTGCATAGTTTCTGCAAGATCACACGGTCCTCTCCTGGTTCCAGTTGTTAACGTACAAAAAAATTAATGACATTCAATGATAACTGCCGAAGCCAGCCCTTAAATACATAAAATACAAATGGATTACAGTGGAGGTGGAGTTCCAACTTTAGCTATCTTAAATGCAGCTTAATGTTAACAGATCGTTACAAAAAGAATGTACCCGCATGACCGCCTGACAATTATGACATCCATTTTTGTTTTTGTTAGTTGACAACACACAGCACTGAACAACTGCTGTTGACAAAGCTTCGTATATACTCTAAAGATATGTATGGCATTACTGACCGGGAGACCCATCTGGTGTTGTCCGGTCGCCTGCTGGAAGTCTATTTGTTGGAATACTTCTTGAGACATGAACCTACTTCTTGGGCACTTTGCATTGCCTTCGACCTAGGCAAAGCAAACTCCTTTTCCCTTTTCCATTTGCAATGGAGTCAGTCACCTCTTGCTAAAATACTTGCTATATGCTAAACACAATGCTTCTTCGTGCGTGACAGAACAGCGCTATCTTGAATGGTGGGTTGCGTCTTCCTGGTAGCTTTCTATAATTTTTCAGTGTTTGCGTATAATGAGAGCTATCCTCGTTCCGAGAAGCCACTCTACACTACGTGATCAAAAATGTCTGGACACCCCCCAAAACATACATTTTTCATATTAGGTGCATTGCACTGCCACCCACTGAGAGGTACTCCATATCAGCGACCTCAGTAGTCATTACACAACGTCGGAGAGCAGAATGGGGCGCTCCACGGCACTCACGGACTTCGAACGTGGCCAGGTGATTGGGTGCCACTTCTAAACATCCCTAGGTTCACTGTTTCCGACGTGATAGTGAAGTGGAAACATGAAGGGACACGTACATCACAGGAGTGTACAGGCCGACCTCGTCTGTTGACTGACAGAGACCGCCAACAGCTGAAGAGGGTGGTAATGTGTAATAGGCAGACAGCTATCCACATATCACACAGGAATTCCAAACTGAATCAGTATCCACTGCAAATACTGCGGCAGTTAGGCGGGAGGTGAGAAAACTTGGATTTCATGGTCGCGCGGCTGCTCGTAAATCACGCCGGTAAATGCCAAACGACGCCTCGCTTGGTGTAACGAGCGTAAACATTGGACGATTGAACAGTGGGAAGACGTTGTGTGGAGTGACGACTCACGTTACACAATGTGGCGATCCGATGGCAGGGTGTTGGTATGGCGAATGCCCGGTGAACGTCATCTGCCAGCGTGTTTAGTGCCAAAAGTAATATTCGGAGTCGGTGGTGTTATGGTGTGGCTGTGTTTTTCATGGAGGGGGCTTGCACTTCTTGTTGTTTTGCATGACACTATCACCGCACAGGCCTACATTGATGTCTTAAGGACCTACTTGCTACCCACTGTTGAAGAGCAATTCTGGGATGTCGATTGCATCTTTCAACACGATCGAGCACCTGTTCATAATGCACGGCCTGTGGCGGAGTGGTTACACGACAATAACATCCCTGTAATGGACTAGCCTGCACAGAGTCCTGACCTGATTCCTATAGAACACCTTTGGGATGTTTTGGAATGCCTACTTCGTGCCATGCCTCACCGACCGACAGCGATACCTCTAATCAGTGCAGCACTCCATGAAGAATGGGTTGCCATTCCCCAAGAAACCTTCCAACACCTGATTGAACGTATGCCTGAGAGAGTGGAAGTTGTCATCAAGACTAAGGGTGGGCTAACACCATATTGAATTCCAGCATTAGCGATGGAGGGTGCCATGAACTTGTCATTGTCAGCCAGTTGTCCGGATACTTTTGATCACATAGTGTACCTTACCCTCGCATTATTTTCATTTCACCACTGAATTGCAGAATGACCTAACTCAGAAGGTGCTTCGGAAGACTTGAGATCAATTAAGGCAGAAGACATAGACAACTTTTTTTCGGAATTTCTAAAATCATTTGGTAAAGTGTAAACCAATTCGTTATCCAAAAGAAAGTGTAAAAGCCCTGAGACTGGTATTATACTTTGGGACTTCTCTGGTTGAATTTTTGTATGGAGCTAATCGCAGCGGTTACAAGAATACTTTTTCAATGCTTTATATTTTGAACTACTTGTGGAACACGGAATATTCACTTGGTTGTTAATTTCTAGTTTTTCTTGTTTCTACATAACCTCTATTGTTACATGCTTCCAAATTATTCGTTACCAGGTATATTTCGACAGTAATGTGATTTGTATCTAGGAATTTTATTTATACCAATGTTTTTCTTATGTGTCTTAGAGATACATACATTAAAATCATAAGAAGCTAAAGGGGAGTACGTACACAATTACATCTATACGTCGCAAGTCATTTCACGGCGTGTTAGAATGTGCTCTGTGTAGCACTTAGATCTACTTCGTTTCATGTTCCTGTCGCGAACTGTCCAGTAACGATTAGGAACAGTGATCCAAGCCTCTAAATGGTTTTAACGGGATTACCACTTCACTGGTTCCGGACAAGCCTATTCTAGTTTAATAAGAAGGTTGCAAGCAACACATCCAATGTGGTACCATCTGAAGGCACTTTTAACGAAGCGCTAACTCTCCATTCCATGTTTCCATATTAACAAAGGTCAACCAACAGCCATAGGTTCTGAATAGTGATATAAGTCATAGAAATGACATTAGTGACCGTAACAAAACACTGTTTTGTTGTTTCTGGTGTTATAAGATCTTAAATAGTATGAATCAAGGAACCAATAAGAAATGCAGTTGAAGAGGAATGGAGAAGTGACCCAGAATTTCCTAATCTACGTAACGAATGTTTTATTTAACTTTAAGACATACATGTACAATACTGTTGACAATATATGAAGTTGAGCTGTGAATGAGAGGTTGTTTAATTAGTCCATATGTTATACAGACATTACATAAAAATTATATTCCCACAATTATTGTGTTTGAAAAGTCCCTAATGTGTACATCCTTCGCGTAAACCTAAGTTACCATTGGCTCTTTTTCATTTAGTTAGTTAAGTTAATTTTTACATATTTTAACATTATTTATTCATACTCTGGTCTAATGAAATCAATGCAACCTTGTGCAGTCCAGCGTGTGTAAATATAGCCATTATTATTATGGTAACATGACACTGGTGTGTGGTCTAATCGTAGCGCCTTTGCTTAGTAATCAAAACGTCCTCGCTCACAGGTTCAAAACCAGCTACCACCTAAATGTTGTATAAAAGTCATTAGTTTCGGCGATCGAGACTTCAGGTACAGAAATTTGGAAATTTGTGGTAAGTTCTTCTGCTACCAAACTGCTGAAGTCATCGGTCCCTAAGTTTACACACTACTTAATCTACACTCCTGGAAATGGAAAAAAGAACACATTGACACCGGTGTGTCAGACCCACCATACTTGCTCCGGACACTGCGAGAGGGCTGTACAAGCAATGATCACACGCACGGCACAGCGGACACACCAGGAACCGCGGTGTTGGCCGTCGAATGGCGCTAGCTGCGCAGCATTTGTGCACCGCCGCCGTCAGTGTCAGCCAGTTTGCCGTGGCATACGGAGCTCCATCGCAGTCTTTAACACTGGTAGCATGCCGCGACAGCGTGGACGTGAACGGTATGTGCAGTTGACGGACTTTGAGCGAGGGCGTATAGTGGGCATGCGGGAGGCTGGGTGGACGTACCGCCGAATTGCTCAACACGTGGGGCGTGAGGTCTCCACAGTACATCGATGTTGTCGCCAGTGGTCGGCGGAAGGTGCACGTGCCCGTCGACCTGGGACCGGACCGCAGCGACGCACGGATGCACGCCAAGACCGTAGGATCCTACGCAGTGCCGTAGCGGACCGCACCGCCACTTCCCAGCAAATTAGCGACACTGTTGCTCCTGGGGTATCGGCGAGGACCATTCGCAACCGTCTCCATGAAGCTGGGCTACGGTCCCGCACACCGTTAGGCCGTCTTCCGCTCACGCCCCAACATCGTGCAGCCCGCCTCCAGTGGTGTCGCGACAGGCGTGAATGGAGGGACGAATGGAGACGTGTCGTCTTCAGCGATGAGAGTCGCTTCTGCCTTGGTGCCAATGATGGTCGTATGCGTGATTGGCGCCGTGCAGGTGAGCGCCACAATCAGGACTGCATACGACCGAGGCACACAGGGCCAACACCCGGCATCATGGTGTGGGGAGCGATCTCCTACACTGGCCGTACACCACTGGTGATCGTCGAGGGGACACTGAATAGTGCACGGTACATCCAAACCGTCATCGAACCCATCGTTCTACCATTCCTAGACCGGCAAGGTAACTTGCTGTTCCAACAGGACAATGCACGTCCGCATGTATCCCGTGCCACCCAACGTGCTCTAGAAGGTGTAAGTCAACTACCCTGGCCAGCAAGATCTCCGGATCTGTCCCCCATTGAGCATGTTTGGGACTGGATGAAGCGTCGTCTCACGCGGTCTGCACGTCCAGCACGAACGCTGGTCCAACTGAGGCGCCAGGTGGAAATGGCATGGCAAGCCGTTCCACAGGACTACATCCAGCATCTCTACGATCGTCTCCATGGGAGAATAGCAGCCTGCATTGCTGTGAAAGGTGGATATACACTGTACTAGTGCCGACATTGTGCATGCTCTGTTGCCTGTGTCTATGTGCCTGTGGTTCTGTCAGTGTGATCATGTGATGTATCTGACGCCAGGAATGTGTCAATAAAGTTTCCCCTTCCTGGGACAATGAATTCACGGTGTTCTTATTTCAATTTCCAGGAGTGTAACTTAAACTAACTTATGCTAAGGACACCAAACACGCCCATGCCCGAGGGAGGTCTCGAACCTCCGACGGGGGAAACGGCGGGAACCGTGACAAGAGGCCCTAGACCGCGTAGCTACACCGCGTGGCACTTCATGTACAGCTAAGTCTACATGGATACTCCGAAAATCATACGTAAGTGCCTGGCAGTAGGCTCATCGAGCAACTTACACATTAATTCTCTGTTATTTCAATCTCGAAGAGCGCGCGGAAAAGAACGAATACCTATATCTTTCCGTGCAACTTCTGATTTCCCTTATTTTGTTATGATGTTTCTCCCAACGTAGGTCGGCGTCAACAAAGTATTTTCGCATTCGGAGGAGATAGATGATGATTCCCTCCCATGAACCGTGGACCTTGCCGTTGGTGGGGAGGCAACGACACAGATAGCCGTACCGTAGGTGCAACCACAACGGAGGGGTATCTGTTGAGAGGCCAGACAAACGTGTGGTCCCTGAAGAGGGGCAGCAGCCTTTTCAGTAGTTGCAGGGGCAACAGTCTGGATGATCGACTGATCTGGCCCTACAACATTAACCAAAACGGCCTTGCAGTTGTGGTACTGCGAACGGCTGAAATCAAGGGGAAACAACAGCCGTAATTTTTCCCGAGGGCATGCAGCTTTGCTGTATGATTAAATGATGATGGCGTCCTCTTGGGTATAATATTCCGGAGGTAAAGTAGTCCCCCATCCGGATCTACGAGCGGGGACTACTCAGGAGGACGTCGTTATCAGGAGAAAGAAAACTGGCGTTCTACGGATCGGAGCGTGGAATGTCAGAGCCCTTAATCGGGCAGGTAGGTTAGAAAATTTCAAAAGGGAAATGGATAGGTTTAAGTTAGATATAGTGGGAATTAGTGAAGTTCGCTGGCAGGAGGAACAAGACTTTTGGTCAGGCGAATACAGGGTTACAAATACAAAAAGGGGTAATGCAGGAGTCGGTTTAATAATGAATAAAAAAATAGGAGTGCGGGTAAGCTACTACAAACAGCATAGTGAACGCATTGTTGTGGCCAAGATAGGCACGAAGCCCACGCCTGCTATAGTAGTACAAGTTTATATGCCAACTAGCTCTGCAGGTAGTGAAGGGAGACGAAAATTTAATAGTCTTGGGTGACTGGAATTCGGTAGTAGGAAAAGGAAGAGAAGGAAACGTAGTAGGTGAATATGGATTGGGGCTAAGAAATGAAAGAGGAAGCCGCCTGGTAGAATTTTGCACAGAGCATAACTTAATCATACCTAACACTTGGTTCAAGAATCATGAAAGAAGGTTGTATACATGGAAGAACCCTGGAGATATTAAAAGGTATCAGATAGATTGTATAATGGTAAGACAGAGATTTAGGAACCAGGTTTTAAATTGCAAGACATTTCCAGGGGCAGATGTGGACTCTGACCACAATCTATTGGTTATGAACTGTAGGTTAAAACTGAAGAAACTGCAAAAAGATGGGAATTTAAGGAGATGGGACCTGGATAAACTGAAAGAACCAGAGGTTGTACAGAGTTTCAGGGAGAGCATAAGGGAACAATTGACAGGAATGGGGGAAAGAAATACAGTAGAAGAAGAATGGGAATCTTTGAGGAATGAAATAGTGAAGGCAGCAGAGGATCAAGTAGGTAAAAAGACGAGGGATAGTAGAAATCCTTGGGTAACAGAACACATACTGAATTTAATTGATGAAAGGAGAAAATACAAAAATGCAGTAACGGGTTCAGGCAAAAAGGAATACAAACGTCTCAAAAATGAGATCGACAGGAAGTGCAAAATGGCTAAGCAGGCATGGATAGAGGACAAATGTAAGGATGTAGAGGCGTATACCACGAGGGGGAAGACAGATAATGCCTACAGGAAAATTAAAGAGACCTTGGGGAAAGGAGAACCACTTGCACGAATATCAAGAGCTCAGATGGAAGCCCAGTTCTAAGCAAAGAAGGGAAAGCAGAAAGGTGGAAGGAGTATATAGAGGGTCTATACAGGGGTGATATTCTTGAGGAAAATATTATGTAAATGCAAGAGTATGTTGATGAAGATGAAATGGGAGATATGATACTGCGTGAAGAGTTTGACAGAGCACTGAAAGACCTAAGTCGAAACAAGGCCCCGGGAGTAGACAACATTCCATTAGAACTACTGACGGCCTTGGGAGGGCCAGTCTTCACAAAAATCTACCATCTGGTGAGTAAGATGTATGAGGCAGGCGAAATACCCTCGGACTTCAAGAAGAATATAATAATTCCAATCCCAAAGAAAACAGGTGTTGGCAGACGTGAAAATTACAGAACTACCAATTTAATAAGCGACGGCTGCAAAATACTAACACGAATTCTTTACAGACGAATGGAAAAACTAGTAGAAGCCGACCTCGGGGAAGATCAGTTTGGATTCCGTAGAAATGTTGGGACATGTGAGGCAATACTGACCCTACGACTCACCTTAGAAAATGGATTAAGGAAAGGCAAACCTACGTTTCTAGCACTTGTAGACTTAGAGAAAGCTTTTAACAATGTTGACTGGAATACTCTCTTTCAAATACTGAAGGTGACAGGGGTAAAATACAGGGAGCGGAAGGCTATTTACAATTTGTACAGAAAGCAGATGGCAGTTATAAGAGTCGAGGGACATGAAAGGGAAGCAGTGGTTGGGAAGGGAGTGAGACAGGGTTGTAGCCTGTCCCAGATGGTATTCAATCTGTATATTGAGCAAGCAGTAAAGGAAACAAACAAAAGTGCGGAGTAGGTATTAAAATCCATGGAGAAGAAATAAAAACTTTGAGGTTCGCCGATGACATTGTAATTCTGTCAGAGACAGCAAAGGACTTGGAAGAGCAGTTGAACGGAAGGGACAGTGTCTTGAAAGGAGGGTATAAGATGAGTATCAACAAAAGCAAAACGAGGATAATGGAATGTAGTCGAATTAAGTCGGGTGATGCTGAGGGAATTAGATTAGGAAATGAGACACTTAAGGTAGTAAAGGAGTTTTGCTATTTGGGAAGCAAAATAACTAATTATGGTCGAAGAAGAGATGATATAAAATGTAGACTGGCAATGGAAAGGAAAGCGTTTCTGAAGAAGAGAAATTTGTTAACATCGAATATAGATTTAAGTGTCGAAGAAGAGATGATATAAAATGTAGACTGGCAATGGAAAGGAAAGCGTTTCTGAAGAAGAGAAATTTGTTAACATCGAATATAGATTTAAGTGTCAGGAAGTCGTTTCTGAAAGTATTTGTATGGAGTTAGCCGTGTATGGAAGTGAAACGTGGACGATAAATAGTTTGGACAAGAAGAGAATAGAAGCTTTTGAAATGTGGTGCTACAGAAGAATGCTGAAGATTAGATGGGTAGATCACATAACTAATGAGGAGGTATTGAATAGGATTGGGGAGAAGAGAAGTTTGTGGCACAACTTGACTAGAAGAAGGGATCGGTTGGTAGGACATGTCCTGAAGAAGGGATCGGTTGGTAGGACATGTCCTGAGGCATCAAGGGATCACCAGTTTAGTATTGGAGGGCAGCGTGGAGGGTAAAAATCGTAGAGGGAGACCACGAGATGAATACACTAAACAGATACAGAAGGATGTAGGTTGCAGTAGGTACTGGGAGATGAAGAAGCTTACACAGGATAGAGTACCATGGAGAGCTGCATCAAACCAGTCTCAGGACCGAAGACCACAACAACACAACAACAGCAACAGATGATGATTGAAATTTCGTGAGAAAATACTGCCACAACGAGAAACGCCTTTGTTTTAATGATATCCTCAAATCCTGTATCATGTGAGTGATACCCTCTAAACTATTACGCTCTGATACAAAACGTACTGCTCTTCTTTGAACTTTATCGATGCACTCCGTTAATCCTATCCCCCAGACCGCGCAGCAGTACTCCAAAAGAGGACGGACAAGCGTAATGAAGGCAGTCTCTTTAGTAGATCTGTTACATTTTCTAAGTATTCTGTCAGTAAAACGCAGTCCTTGGTTTGCCTTCCCCACAACATTTTCTACGTGCTCTTTCTAATTTAAATTGTTCGTAATTGTAATTCCTCGGTATTTAGTTGAATGTTGCAGCCTTTATATTTGATTGATTTATCGGGTAACCAAAATTTATCGGATTCCTTTGAGCACTCATGTGGATTACCTCTCAATTCTGGCATAACAAGTCACCCTCATTCTGCCAACGGACATGTCAAAGAGGACGGACGAGTGAACAGAGGGTCAGGACACTCTCTTGCCTTTGGGGTGGGAAAGTGCACCTAAAGGCGCAGGAATCAGCAATGATCACGGCATGAGGATGCAGAAGGCAATGGAAACTCCTGCATTAAAGACATAACGTATATCCACAGGACATGTGGCCTATAATATTGAAAAATTGTTATCACGATCACTCGATGAGAAAAGATTCCGGAATAGTTCTCTTTCGGATCTCCAAGAGAGGACTAGAAAGGAGGCGGTAACTATGAGAAAAAGATTCATTAACCAAAGAAAGGATAAAGTTCTACGAATTGAGGAGGGGAATGTCAAAAGTTTTAATATGGTAAGAAAGCCAAAAACTCTGAAAATGAGAATGCAAAGGCTCAATCTAGATACAGTTGGGGGTCAGTGAAGTGAAATGGAAGGAAGACAAGGATTTCTGGTTGAGTATAGGGTAATACCAACAGCAGCAAAAATAGGTGTAACGGGAGTAGTATTCGTTATGAACAGGAAGTAGGGCAGAATGTGTTTTACTGTGAACAGGTCAGTGATAGAGTTGTTCTTATCAGAATCGACAGCAAACCAACACCGACAACGATATTTCAGGTATGCATGCCGACGTCGCAAGCTGAAGATGAAGAGATAGCGAAAGTATCTGAGGATACCGAACGGGTAATTCAGTACGTAAAGGGAGATGAAAATCTAACAATATGTCGGGCTGGAATTCGGTTGTAAGGGAAGGAGTATAAGACAGGATTACAGGAGAATATGGGCTTTAAGTAGGCGTGAGAGAGGAGGAAGACTAATTAAGTTCTGCAAGAAATTTCAGACAGAAATAGCCAATACTCTGTTCAAGGATCAGAATAGGAGAAGATATACTTGGAAAAGTCCGGGAGATATGGGGAGTATTCGGTTACATTATATGATGGTCAGACAGAGATTCCCGAAATCAGATACGGTGTGGCGAAACAAGCGCTGTATTAGTGTTAGAGGTACAGAGGCGAGCGAGTGTGCCGGGCTTAACCCGGTTCAGTACTACTAGCTTCACGTTATCATAATGCGTCTGTGTGTAGCATACAAATTATTAAGCCATAATCTAAGCACGAAATTAAAAATTAAAGCAACTTCCAAACTTGTCAGTATATTTATGTTATCATTATGAGGTATCAGAATGACCTAATGAAGATGTTTTGCTATACACATTATTTTAAGAAAAAAATAAATGGCGGTAAATATTGAAGCTACAGAACTAAGAATAATTCAGAATGTGCACAGATGTGTCTCAACCAAAAGTTACTAGCATCAAATTGATCGGTGCAATGTTTTGCCCAATATCGGCGTTTTTACGAAAACTTGAAGGCGTTAAATACGAGGGCGAGTCAAATGAAAACCTTAAATATTTTTTTAAATATTATTTACTGTGCAGAAGTGGTACAAAGCTGTATCACGTTTCAACATAATCTCCCCCACGCTCAATGCAAGTCCTCCAGAGCTTACAAAGCGTATAAATACCTTTAGAAAAAAATCTTTTGGTAGCCCGTGCAACCACTCATGCATCTCATGGCGTACCTCTTCATCAGAACGGAACTTCTTTCCTCCCATTGCGTCTTTGAGTGGTCCAAACATATGGAAATCACTTGGTGATGAGGAATGGCGCCATTCCTTGCTCGCTCTCTTCGTTTTCGGTTGGTGGATGTGAACCCAGGTTTCGTCCCCAGTAACGATTCTTACAAGGCAGCCATCACCTTCTCGTTCAAAGCGCCGAAGAAGTTCTTCACAAGAATCAACACGACGTTCTCTCATTTCAGGAGTCAGCTGCCGTGGCACCCATCTTGCGAACACTTTGTTAAACTGGAGCACATCATGCACAATGTGGTGTGCTTACCCTTGACTAATCTGTAAACATGCTGCAATGTCATTCAGTGTCACTCGGCGGGTTTCCTTCACTGTGGCTTCAACTGCTGCAATGTTCCGTGGAGTCACAACTCGTTGTGCCTGACCTGGACGAGGGGCATCTTCCACTGCAGTCACACCATTTGCGAACTTCCTACTCCACTGGTAGACTTGCTGCTATGACAAACACGCATCACCGCACTGAACCTTCATTCGTCGATGAATTTCAATTGGTTTCACACCTCCACTAGGCAAAAACCGAATAACAGAACGCTGTTCTTCCCTCGTGCAAGTCGCAAGTGGGGCGGGCATCTTTATACTGATACTGCTACGGTATGTGTGCATCTGCACTATGTTGCCACCCACAGGCCATTCTGCACACTGTTTGTAGCACGCTTACCAACTTACAGGATAAAGGAGCGAAATTTCGATTTGTTATTATAAATTTAAGGTTTTCATTTGACTCACCCTCGTATTAGACTTAAAAGGATGACAATTCGTAGGTAGTCCCAGTTTGATATAAAAACTCCAGTAAGCTAGTTCTATTAGTTTTACGTAATTTACTAAAAAATTAATTTGGAATCAAATCGTCACAATTAATAAAAGATTAAATATGATTTATATTTCTTACAGAAAGTTCTAATTACAGCACTCGATTACACTGATGAAATAATACAACTGTGCCAAGTTTCAAGACTTTAGAGTAAGTAACAATCATTACAAGCAATCTTAAACAAGCAGTTAAGAGATCATGTTCTACTGTCACAATTCCATTCTAAAAATTCAGCACTGAAGCGTCAAAGAAACTGGCATATGTATGCGTACTCAAATACAAAGATAAGTAGACAAGCAGAATCCGGAGCTGCGATCAGCAACGCCTGTATAAGACAACAAGTGTCTGGCGCAGTTATTAGATGGTTTGCTGCTGCTACAATGGCAGGTTATCAAGATTTAACTGAGTTTGAACGTAGTGTTATAGTCGGCACACGACCGATGGGATATAGTGTCCCCGAGGTAGTGATGATGTGGGGATTTTCCCATACGACAGTTTCACGAGCGTACTGTGAATATCAGGAATCTGGTAAAACATCAAACCTCCGACATCACTGCGGCCGGAGAAAGATTCTGCAAGAACGGGACCAATGGCGAATGGAGAGAATCGTTCAATGTGACAGAAGTGCAACCCTTCTGCAAATTGCTGCAGATTTCAAAGATGGGCCATCAACAAGTGTCATTGTGCGAATCAATCAACGAAGCGTCATCGATATGGGCTTTCGGAGCCGAAGGCCCTCTCGTGTACCCTTGATGACTGCACGACACAAAACTTTACGCCTCGCCTGGGCCCGTGGATATCGACGTTGGACTGTTGAGGCCTGGAAACATGTTGCCTGGTCGGACGAGTCTAATATCAATAATGCATCATGCGGATGGTCGTGTACGGCTATGGAGACAACCTCACGAATCCACAGACCCTATATGTCAGCAGAGGACTGTTCAAGCAGGTGGAGGCTTTGTAATGGTGTGAGGCGTGTGCAGTTGGAGTGATGTGGGACCCCTGATACGTGTATATACGACTGTGACAGGCGACACGTACGTAAGCAGCCTGTCTGATCACCAGCATCCTTTAATGTCCATTTGCATTCCGACGGGCTTGGGCAATTGGAGCGGGACTGCGACACCCCACACTTCAGGAATTGCTACAGAGTGACTCCAGCAACAGTCTTCTGAGTTTAAACTCGCCCGCTGACCACAAAACTCCCCAGACGTGAAAAATGTTGAGCATATCTGGGATGTCTTGCAGTGTGCTGTTCAGAAGAGATCTCCACCCTCTCGTCCTCTCACGCGTTTTTTGGCAGCCCTTCAGAATTCATGGTATCAGTTCCCTCCAGCACTACTTCCGACATTAGTGGAGTCCATGCCACGTAGTGTTGCTGCAATTCTGCGTGCTGACGGGGTCCCCTACACGATATTAAGCAGATGTACCAGTTTCTTTGACTCTTCGGTGTAGCTGGCATCGTTTAAATGCAGTCGAGCTAATACTTTTTCAGTAACTAAAGCCAACTTAACTCCATTCATATAGAAATTAAGAAGACTGTAAATTGTTAAACGACAGATATATTAATTAATACCTGACCGAGAAACTGACCATTTAGATGCTGCTACTTGTGCCCAGAGTGGTTGGTAGCGGATGTTACGTTCGGTGGACTGCTGCTCCCACATGTATATACAGCCACAGGGGCAGTGAAGAGACACTTTGCACCGTGGCTTCAACGAATCTGCGTTATTCAAACTCCGGTGCCATGGATGACGTCAGAGCTAGGCACCTATCAAACTCATGTTTTCGTTAAAAGTAGGAAGTGTATCTCGAGGACTGTAAACCATCCTGGGTCGCTTAGTTTTCATAGAAATAAATATGTGGGTGCTGCCCGTAATTCTGACAAGAAGACGTGGCATGTGACGAGATTATTTTCCGCTTTTAAGCGAGCAATTAACTTTGACGATTAGGTCAGAGTGATAGACCAGTTTACTTGGAACTTCCCACAGAGGAAATCTCTAAACTGTTAATAGTGCTGTTTCCGATAATCACAATATTGTTATAATTAGAAATGTTATTTACATCGTGTGTGTGTGTGGACTTTTACTGAATTTTTTAATCAGTTACAACACAAAACTTTTATTTATAGTCATAGTTTCTGCTCCCAGTGAGTAAATAGCAAGTAGAAAAAAATGTGTTTTCAGTGAGTACAAACAGTATTGTGGACTTGCAGAGCGGAAATTATGGTCAGTGTGTCCTCCATCGCTTTCTGGGTGACTACAGAAATAGTTTTCAGGCTATTGTAAACGGCGATACTAATTTACCTGCCGCACCACAACTTGATTACTGGATGCACCCAGAAAAATTTAGTAGGATGAAGAGCAGACTGAAGTTTAGGAGACTACGGAAATACTGAGGAATGAAGAAGTTCGCTTGAAGTTGTCTAAGGCTATAGATACTGTGATAAGAAATAGCTCAGTAGGCTGTTTAGTTGAAGAAGAACGTACATCTCTAAAAAGGGCAATCACACAATCTGGAAAGAAAAATATAGGTAAAAGAAGGTATCTGCGAAGAAACTATGGGTAACAGAACAAATACTTCATTAATCGATGAAAGAAGGAAGTACAAAAACCCCGAAATACAAGTAGTTTTGGAATGAAATGAAAAGGAAAGGCAAGGAAGCTAAAGCAAAATGGCTGAATGAAAAATGTGAAGAAATCGTAAAAGAAATGATTGGCGCAAGGATTGACTCAACATACAGAACAATCAGAACAGTCTACCAGTACTGTGAAATTAAAAGCAATGGCGGTAACATAAAGAATGCAATGGGAATCCTACTTTAAATGGTGGAAAAAGAGTATATTAAGGGCCTCTATGAGGGGAAGATTGTCTGATTTGATAGAAGAAGAAACAGGAGTCCATATAAAAGAGATAGGAGACCCAGTATTAGAATCAGAATTTAAAAGGGCTTTGGAAGACTTAAGATCAAATAAAGCAAAAGGGATAAATAACATTCCGTCAGAATCTCAAAAAAATTAGAGGGAGGGGCAACTAAACGATTATTCACAATGGTGTTATATGGGTCTGGCGATGTACCATCGGACTCTCGGAAAAAATATCATCCGCACTGTAAGGAGGCTGTTTAGGTTTTTTTGTATGAAAATCACTGACTGTGCTGTGTGCAGTCTGTGGCTGGTTGGAATTGTTGGAATATTCGCCATTGTAGTGTTGGGCAGTTGGATGTGAAGAGCGCGTAGTGTTGCGCAGTTGCAGGTGAGCCGCCAGCAGTGGTGGATGTGGGGAGTGAGATAGCGTAGTTTTGAGAGCGGATGATCTGGACGTGTGAGAGAGTAAATTTGTAAGACTGGATGTCATGAACTGATATATATTATGACCTTTGAACACTATTAAGGTAAATACATTGTTTTTTCTCTATCAAAATCTTTCATTTGCTAACTATGCCTAACAGTAGTTAGTGCCTTCAGTAGTAAGAATCTTTATTTAATTGGCGCTCGCTGTTAGCAGTAGTTCGAGTAACGAAGATTTTTGTGAGGTAAGTGATTCATGAAAGGTATATAGGTTATTGTTAGTCAGGGCCATTCTTTTGTAGGGATTATTGAAAGTCAGACTGCATTGTGCTAAAAATATTGTGTGTCAGTTTAGTGATGATCAGAATAGGTAAAGAGCGAAACGTTCAGTTCTGCTCAGCTGTTTGAAATGAAATAATGTTAGAGTTTTATCAGCACAATCATTCATAAATTTTTCTAAGGGGACGTTTCAACACATTTCAGAAGACTGCAAGAGCCGACACGTTATGTTCAAATACTTGTAGAATTCTTAACATCCAATTTGTATTGTTCAAACATATTTCCTATTGTTACATGGTTTCAGATTACTCTTTTTCGATTACATTTCAACATAATGTGATTTGTATCCAGAAAATCTAATTTCTGGTTTTCCACTTTCTGAACCCTCGCATCATCAATCTTATTATGATCCTCCTTCCATCTTCGTGCGTCAGAAACATCATCACAGGTAGCCTTTCGTCGTGTTGTGTTTACTATTTTAGGAAAAATACGAAATGGCCACACAAAAGAATCACGACTAACATCAACACCAGGAATATATTGTGCACATACTCGAGAACTTCTTCCTTTCAGACAATGCATTTCTTTGCCGTTTAATCGGCACCTGTTATACCGTAGAAGTACTAATCGAAGTCTTAGCATCGAGTTATAGTTCACTGTACTTCTTAAATATTATTTACGCTGTGTTTCTTCATTCATAGTATCTGGGCCTTTCTTCGCATATTTGCAAAGAACTTAAATTCATTTTAGAGCTTCAAAACGCCCCTAGCATATTAATAATTTTCGGTTCTGTTCCTATTCAATTTCCTTATTTTTGCACTATGTTCGAGATCCTTTTCGGCCCTTTCTTGGCCATTTCGTTTATGATATATGCATCTCTTCAGCTGGAGCCATATTTCCATCGTACAGGGAAAAAGTACATTTAATTCCAGATCTTCTTATTTTCAATTTTTTAAAATTTATTTGTTTGCCTATTTCTTAGTCGTAGGTCTTATTACTGGTTTGATGCGGTCCTCGAAGAATTCCTCTCCTGTGCCCACCTCTTCATCTCAGAGCAACACATGCATCCTACTTCCTCAGCTACTTGCTGGCTGTATTCCAATCTCTGCTTACTCTACAATTTTTGCCCTCAACGTCTCCTTGTAAATCCATGGAAGTTATTCCCTGATGTCTTAACATATGTCCTGAAATTTTGTCTCCTCCTCTTCTTCTTCTTCTCCTTATCAGTTTTTTTCCATTTATCCGATTCTGCGCAGAACTTGGTCATTCCTTACCTTGTCAGTCCACCTAATTTTCAACACTTGTCTGTAGCACCATATCTCAAATACTTCGATTCTCTTTTTATTAGCTCTTCCTTCAGTCACTCTTTCACCACCATACAGTGCTCAGCTCCAAAAATACATTCTCAGAGATTTCTTCCTCAACTTATGGCCTATGTTTTTTACTATTAGAAGCTCTTGGCCAGGAATACCCTTTTTGCCACTGCTAGTCGGTTTTTATGTCCTTCTTGCTCGGTCCAGCATGGGTTATTCTGCTGCCTAGGAAGCAGAATTCTCTAACTTCGTCTATTTCGGGTCAATCAATCCTGATGTCAAGTTTCTCGCTGTTCCCATTTCTGCTACTTTTCATTACTTTCGTCTTTCTTCGATTTACTCTCAGTCGATATTTTACACTCATTTGACTGTTCATTCCATTCCACACATACTATAACTCTTCCTATCTTTTATCGAGGATAGCAATGCCATCAGCGACTCCTATCATCGATTTCCTTTCACCTTGAATTTTAATTCCACGCCTGAAATTTTCTTTTATTTCCATAATTGCTTCTTCGATATATAGTTGAACAGTACGGGCGAAATACTACATCCCCGTCTCCCACACTTTTTAATCCAAGCACTTCATTCTTGGTTTTTCCCTCTTATTATACCCTGTTGGGTCTTGTACATGTTGCATGTTAGCCCTATTTTCCTCGGGTTTCGAACATCTACACCATTTGATACTGTCGAACGCTTTTTCCAGGTCGACAAATTCTATGAACGTGTCTTGATTTTTCATTAGTCTTGCTTCTGTTATCACCGACAACGTCAGAACTGCCTGTATAGTGCCTTTACCTTTCCTACAGCCAAATTAATCGGCATCTAACACATACCCAATTTTCTTTTCCATTCTTCTGCATGTTATTCTTGTCAGCAAGTTGGATGCATTAGGTGTTAACCTTGCTTTGCCATAATTCTTGTACCTGTCAGCTCTTACAGTCCTCGGAACTATGCGGATGACTTTTTCGGAAAATTGGATTATATATAGCCAGACTTATACATTCTACACACCAAGTGAATAGTCGTTTTGTTGCCACTTACCACATTGATTTAGAAATTATGGTGGTATATTATCTATCCATTACGCCTTATTTGATCTTCTAGTCTTTCAAAGTTCTTTTAAATTCTGATTCTAATGCTGGATGCCCATATCTCTTCTAAATTCACTCCTGCTACTTCTTCTATCACGTCTGACAAGGCTTCCCCTCATAGAGGCCTTCAATCTACTCTATACACCTATTCGCTCTCTTCTCTGCATTTGGCAATGGAGTTACTATTTCACTTTTAATGTTACCTTCCTTGCTTTTAATTCACCGAAGATTGTTTCTGTATGCTGCATCAGTCCTTTTCAAATGGTTCAAATGGCTCTGAGCACTATGGGACTCAACTGCTGAGGTCATTAGTCCCCTAGAACTTAGAACTAGTTAAACCTAACTAACCTAAGGACATCACAAACATCCATGCCCGAGACAGGATGCGAACCTGCGACCGTAGCGGTCTTGCGGTTCCAGACTGCAGCGCCTTTAACCGCACGGCCACTTCGGCCGGCCATCAGTCCTTTTACCAATCATTTATTTTTCAGTTTCTTCACATTTTTCATGTAGCAATTTCGCTTTAGCTTCCCTGCATTTCCTATTTATTTCATTTGTAATCGACTTGTATTTTCACATTCGCGAGTTTCCCGAAACAGTTTTGTACTTTCTTCTTTCATTGATCAGCTGAAGTATTTCTTCTGTTACTCATGGTTTCATCGCAGTTATCTCCTTTGTACCTGTGTTTTTCTTTCCAGCTTCTCCGATTGCGCTTTCTAGAGATACACATTCCTCTTCAACTAAACATCTTACAGAGCTGTTCCTTATTGCAGCATCTATAGCCTTCGAGAACTTCAAGCGTATCTCTTGAATCCTTAGAAGTTACGTATCCCACCTCTCTGCACATTGATTCTCCCTGACTCGTCTCTTAAGTTTCAGCCTACTTTTCGTCACTACTAAACAGCTTTCTGAATCTATATCTGCTACTGGGTACTCCTTACAATCCAGTATCTGATTTTGGTATCTGTGCACGACGTCCATGATGGGCTAACTGATAGCTTCCCGTATTTCTCGGCCTTTTCCTCTTGTGATTCTTGAACAGAGTAATCGCCATGACTGGCTGAAATTTATTTGCTGAATTCAACTAGTCTTTCTAATTTCATTTCTTGTCCCATATTCGCCTGTAACTGTTTCTTCTATCCCTTCCCCAAAACTGCATTCCAGTCCCCCCTGACTATTGAATTTTCATCTGCCTTTAAGTGCTGTATCACCATTTCAGTTTCCCCATATATTTTCTCTGTTTCTTCATCTTCAGCTAGCGACGTCGGCATCTATACCTGAACTATCGTTTTCGGTGATGGTTTGCTGTCGATTCTAATGACAATAATCCCATCACTGAACTCTTTACTGTAACGCACACTCTGTCCTACCTTCATACCATTTTCTGCTTGTTCTGATATTACCTAGTATTCACCTGACCCGAGTCCTTGCCTTCTTTCTATTTCTTTCCATTTCACTTCACTGACTCCACTATATTTAGACTGGAACTTTTCCTTTTCGGACTTTCTAGCTTCCGTATCACTTCTGACATTCCAATCCCCGACTTGTAGAACGTTATCCTTTCGTTGGTTATTCTATCTTTTTGTCCATAGTTACCTGCCTGTTGGTAGTCTCTAATCTTTTGCCAATGGAGAGAATATCATGACACTTTCTCAATTACAGATCACATGTCCTGTGGATACACCTGATGTGCCTTTAAAGCAGTGGTTTACACTGCCTTCTTTATCCACACACCGTTGACCATTGCTGAGTCTTCCGCCTTTAAGGTCAGTTTACCACCCCGAAGGCAAGAGGGTATCTTGAACCTCTATCCGCTCCTCCGGCCTCTTCGACAAGGCCGTTGGCTGAAAGAGGGTGACTTTTTAAGCCGTAAGTCTTCGGCTGTAAATGCTGATGATTTTTATTCCAAATTTTAATGGTAGTGGGGTTCTGACCCGGGACCGAATACGTTTTGGTTTCTAAGAAAAGATGCTATCCCTTTAACACGAATTCCTTTACTCTGTAGGAACACAAACGTAATCACGAGTTGTAACTGAAGCACTGCCTCCACACCATAAATCCTGGGATGGAACCTGAGCGTTGTGGTCTAGCACACCTCGGAATAGGCCGCTTACCAGTTATACGCTGTAGATATGTACGTCCGTCACCTGGATTCGGACAGAACCTACTCTCGTCACTGAAAACAACAGAGTGTCTTTCCAGATTTCAGTCAACTCTCTCACGACATCAAAGTACTGTGCCTGGTGGTGTCATGGTGTTGCTGTTGCAAGCAGACGCTTCCCAAATGTCCTTGGTGTCATGTCAGATGCAACGTGTGCCCCGATTTCTTCCCTGGAAGATGACCGGTCAGCAACTGCTCCTCTCACACAACGTATACCTTGATGTGTGTCTGTACTGCATGGACTTCCAGAACCTGATCTAGAGAGTTTTGCAGACACCACTGCCGAAAGTCACGACACACCATCGTCAGAGTGTGCCCAACATGTGCAGCAACGCTTCGGTATGTCCATCCAGCTTCCAGCAGCCCATAACGCCAACCTCTTCAAATGGCTGAAATAGTTCAACGGGAATACGTACGCGTCGGCGGAACTTTGTTGTGCCCTAGAATGAATACTGCATACACTGTTCATCTCTAAATTCACCACAGTTTCTGCGTACAAAGTCAAAATAGGAGGCGCACAGACTGGCCTCCATCTGATCGCCGATGACCATGACAAGCGAATCACTAACAATACAAGTTCCCACTATGCACATATTATACCTTGATTCATCTACATTTACATCTACAGCTACATACATACTCCGCAACCCACCATACAGTGCGTGGCGGAGGGTACCTCGTACCACAACTAGCATATTCTCTCCCTGTTCCACTCCCAAACAGAACGAGGGAAAAATGACTGCCTATATGCCTCGGTACGAGCCCTAATCTCTCTTATCTTATCTTTGTGGTCTTTCCGCGAAATGTAAGTTGGCGGCAGTAGAAGTGTACTGCAGTCAGCCTCAAATGCTGGTTCTCTCAATTTCCTCAGTAGTGATTCACGAAAAGAACGCCTCCTTTCCTCTAGAGACTCCCACCCGACTTCCTGAAGCATTTCCGTAACACTCGCGTGATGATCAAACCTACCAGTAACAAATCTAGCAGCCCGCCTCTGAATTGCTTCTATGTCCTCCCTCAATCCGACCTGATAGAGATCCCAAACGCTCGAGCAGTACTCAAGAATAGGTCGTATTAGTGTTTCATAAGCGGTCTCCTTTACAGATGAACCACATCTTCCCAAAATTGTACCAATGAACCAAAGACGACTATCCGTCTTCCCCACAGCTGCAATTGCATGCTTGTCCCACTTCAAATCGCTCTGCATTGTTACGCCCAAATATTCAATCGACGTGACTGTGTCAAGCGCTACGCTACTAATGGAGTATTCAAACATTACGGGATTCTTTTTCCTATTCATCTGCATTAATTTACATTTATCTATATTTAGATTTAGCTGCCATTCTTTGCACCAATCACAAAGCCTGTCCAAGTCATCTTGTATCCTCCTACAGTCACTCAACGACGACTCCTTCCCGTACGCCACAGCATCATCAGCAAACAGCCGCACATTGCTATCCACCCTATCCAAAAGAGCATTTATGTAGATAGAAAACAACAGCGGACCTACCACACTTCCCTGGGGCACTCCAGATGATACCCTCACCTCCGATGAGCACTCACCATCGAGGACAACACTGAAAACAGTCCTTGAGGCTACTGCAATTTTTTCCTGCAGTTTACTACCAAAATTTTTTAACTGTTTTTGATCTCACCCTCGCTTTTTATGCTGGGTAAAAGAAGAGTTGTTATAAAGGAAAAGAGGACGTAGGTAAACAGGATGTGGGTCACCTTTTGTCTATTTGTCCCACATACAGTCTCCTGTTTGGGTTGAAGTTTTGAACATGCCACATGTAGGTACGAGTGTGCTGTTGTTAGTGTGCATCACTCACGGAACACTGAATAGCCAGTGTGGTAGAGCGGGTGCCGATGTGCCTCTCCGCTGGCAGCTGCGGCAGGACACCGCGGCAGCCGCGGATGGGTGACTAGCGAGAGGCGTGCGTCCGCCCCGTGGGAGCGTCCGGACTGCTTTTTGCAGCACTCGCTGGGAAAGCCGCATTGTGCGGCCGGATTAAGCGCACCGGTCTGCCACTGGAGTACAGAGTTGGATGGGGGGTGGGGAGGAGGAGGGGGTGACGCACCACCCCGTGTGGGTGAGTTCAGGTCTGTAGGGGCTTCTGGCCCGAATTAATTTTATACGCGGGAATCAGCAGCAGTGTCGGAGAGGCACTCCCTCCGCTGGAGTGCTGGAGAAGGATGTTGGGTGGATGGGGAAAGGGGGGGGGGGGGGGAGGGACAGACGGCATGCTGGGTGAATGCCCGTTGGCTCGCGGAATTACCGGACTCGCGTCCTCCCAAAAACAATGGACCCACCTCACAGTTGCCGTGCGTGCAGTGCGTGCGTCGGCAGCATTCCTTTGAAGCCGGCCTCCGCCCCTCCCCGCCCCCTCGAACAACATGTATTCGGACGGTGCGCGGTCGGGCTGCAACGAGTGCAGCCATTAGTAAGCGTAGCAGCCGCCGCTGTTCCTACCGTTTCGGATGCTGGCCTAGCTACGCGGCAGCGGGAACGTACGTTCTTTCCTAGACGTCCCCTCTTACTTCTTTATTTCGTTTTTGTATCTTTTGAAATGTTTAAAAGAAGTTTTTAGGGATTCCAGGCGAACGAATGTGACATGAAAACACGCACATCTGCCTGTAATTCTAGTACTGTGAAATCTGACCTGCCTGTGTGTAAACCCTGAAACAAACCTAAAGCTAAATTTCTGATATTGTGCTTCATACTTATTTTCGACCTTTTCCCTTCAATTGAAACTTGGAAACTATCCTTCGTTAGCAGTCTCCGACAATGTTTATACAAATCATGTCGACCTGCTTCCAGTTTACCATTTTAATGTCTACACTATGAAATATTCTCCCCTTTATAACCTGATCCGTCTCTGATTGTATTTAAACGATACTGACATTGTTCGATAATGCACAATTTTTATCTAATTTAAGCAATATATAAATAATGGAAAAAGTAAATAATTACCAGTATCATAATTTATATCTATTAATTTGTTTGCTCGCATTCACTTTCAATCTGTTATGTTATATCTGCAGTTTCAAACTTTTTACTGATTATACGTGTATGGTACTCAAGAAGGATTGGATGCTGTCCATCTCTGTTAGGATAACATTTTAGCACACTGCAACTACCTGCTGTGGTACTAGGATAGTGAGTACATTGATGGCCACTTGTTTTATAACGTGTCGGCCCGCCTTCGGAAACCAATACAGCTCTGTACAGTATTATAACAGCAAAATCACAAAGGGGTGACTCAGAAGTAGGTCTAAAATGAATAAGAAAATAGGAATGCACATAAGCTCTATGAACATCATACTGAATGCATTATCGTAGCCAAGTTAGACACTAAGCGAACACCCACCACAGTACCGCAAGTATATATGCCAAATAGCTTCGCAGCTAATGAATAGCTGCAAAGAATGTATGGTCTGATGAAAGAAATTTTTCCCTTAGTTAAGCGAGACGAAAATTTGTAATGGAGGATGGGAATTTGATAGTAGGAAAAAGAAGAAAAGAAAAACAATAGGATAACATGGACTGGGTGAAACTGACTGAGGTAAGCTGACGGATTTAAGCTGACAAAAATTTACAGATTGATATTTTGTGAGACCCAAACACAACACGATGCTCCTACATTTCCACTTGGGAATCTGTCGACAATATACTAAATAGATGAGTGGTAGTAAATAACAGGACAAGATTCAATTTTTGAACGAAAATAAGTAACTGTTCTCACTAATATGAGCTTACAATGGCATACCCATCTTAAAAAGCCAAGGCCAAGAAGAGGAAAAGATAGCGAAGGAAACAACAAAAGACGAGTGTCAGACATATGACAGAAATTGCTTCACAAAGATATTGTATTTTCGACTTAGTATTACAAATTTTAGAACGCTATGGCTTCATGTTTATTATAAGATACTTTTCCTTATCATAAATGGCACAGTTCACCACATTTAGAAAAGAAAGTAATTTTTCTAGCAAAGGAAAAACGAGAACAAATACTAATCTGTTGTTACAATGCACCCTTTGTTTGAGTCAAGGAAATGATATTCACCTAACGAAATCAAACTTAAAAGTCTTTTAATAATTCTAATGTCGAGGATTGATAAATTCTTAATATCTGAAATAGACCAAATGTTCATATAAGTGTTTACCCGTGGGCAGAAACAAAGTCTTTCACTATTAGTTTATTACACCCATACTCTGGTCAGATACAAGAGATAAAAGACAAAACTGTTTTCATTATGTTGAATCGTCAGTCCGTTCCACAGCATAGATTTCACAAGGTCACAGCATTTAGGTAATTTTCTCAAAAATACTTGCGCACAACTCTTAGTTCGTTTGATTATTTAATGGGTAGCATCAAATCTCAAATGGTTTGATTTTAATAATAGTCGTTTCTTTGAAAAGTCTGGATAAAATTTATGTAGTCATCTTATTCCCGCCCACGAAAACTGACAATGGCCGTGAGAGCGATGTGCTAACCACACGCCCCTCCGTATCAGCATCCAATGACGCCTATAGTAAGGATGACTCGGTTGTCGGTCAGTACCTGTGGGGCTTCCGATAGCAGTTCGAGTGGAATTTAGTTTTGGTTTAGTCATATTATTTATTAAAATTGAACCAGGAGTTTCAACTGAATAGGACCAGTGATTTGGCCACTGCATACGACGGACCAGTTGCGTATGAGGTGATGACGTGATGTTTCAAGACCTGTCATCGAAAACAGGCCATTCAGGAAGATTATTCGGGATTAGTGGACAGATTATCTCGAGGCTGTTCAGGACAGGGTTCCATGGAAAGTGTGAAGACGTCCACATTCGGTGGATTACATGAAGAAACACAGGTAGACCCGTATAAGGATAGGTGTGCACACCAAACACCTACGTGCATAAGAGAAACTTATATTATGGCAGAGTTAATTTACTTTCCTTTCGTCTGATAATAGTCGATTTAGTGAACGTTCAGTTCGTGTGTGGAGACCGGCGATTTTACAACGTTTGACACCATTCACTGGATGAAGTGGCGGCTCCTTTTACGACTGGAAGTGCAGTCCGCCTCCACAACATCCCAGCGCTGGTATGTGAAGCGAACTTTTGTTTTCACGTAGTATATTTAGTATGTAGCACAGCTATTTCGTATCACTACCTATTTCTATTTCATCTTTTATTAATCACAAATAGCTCTAGCTATCATGTGCTGCTGAAAATTCCACAATTTCTTCAAAATAATTTTTGTCAAGAAGCATCTCCACCCCCCCCCCCCCCTCAACCATACCCTACCTCTTTCACACGTTAGATGACATACCAAGCATCATACTATTATTTAGTAATCAGCACGAATTGATAAGTTTCGTACCACTTACTATATAGAGGGCTGAAGATTAGATTATCCAGCCAAGGTATCTCTGTATTATTTCATCAGACCATTTTGTGCCCAAGATTTTTACTGCGATATGGCCATTTTAAGTTCATGGCATAGAATTATGTAGCTTTATCCTTCTAGGAAGAGCACAGTTCAACCCGAGTGATTTTAATGACTAAAGTCTCTTTATATTTTAATTACATTACTAATATAAATAGTTTATGGTGAAATTTCTTCACTTCTGGGTTTACAGATTCCGTTCATTAACAAGAGATATTTACTTATAGGCTAAAGAAATAAGTCCCCAGATAAATCACCAGTTTACGTGTTCTACGTTAAGCGGTTTCCACAGTATTTAGTTCATTACTCTTAGTATCACGAGGTGGAAAGCTCACTTTAATCTATAGAATACCAGTAGAATATTGTTACACAAAGATTGTGAATAAACCGTAGATGAGAGTTTATAAGCAAGGCTTCAGGCTAGAGTATACATTCTTATTCTATTACTTAGCTCATTTAAATTTCTAGTTTTATAGACGTTTGCCACTGCGTTATTCATTCATTCAGATTTCTGAGAACACTGCTACTTATTCTTTTCCTTTTATTTTAAATGAGACTGCACCTGCTTCATCACATACATATTTCACAAAAATCTTACACATTTGTTTACTTGCTCATCAGTTACATTCGTCCCCTCCATAATTCCATACTCCCAACCAAACTGCACCTGATCACTTATTTGGGTCGTTCAGTTGATTCTGATACTATTTTGTGAACGTATCCTAAAAATTACAGTGGCCATATACCTGTCCTTTACTCAGCACAACAGGTGTGTAACTACTGAATAACAGCAACTACCCACCAATACAGCGTATCATCCTTTTTGCTAATGTCATTTGTTTATCTAGAAAAGTAAATTGTGATTTCTGCAACATGTACGTAACAGTCAATGAGATTTCGCAATTTCCTGCTCTGAAGACGTACGGCAGGAATTATATAACCACCTTAGGCCTACTGCATTGTATGACAGTCAGCATGCAGAGATTCTCGAAACGTCTGCTGTCGGACAACACGTATTTGAAGTTGGAAATTCTTTCAACATTTCCTGAAACAAGTGGAGTGTACCACTTTGATATTTTCCTTTAGTTCCTAAAACGAACCTCAGAAGTCGACCCTCACGAATATCGATACTTTATAAATGGACATTACACTCGTTGCAGTATCGATATTGTTGTCTCTTTACCCATAGCCGGCACAATTAAACACCACTAAGCGACGTGACAATGAGAAGAGATGAACTGTGAATTTATTTTCAACATGTATTAATACATTGTTAAACAACATTGTTGGATTTTTCCTAGAGGCACCTCCACTGCTCGTTCTTGTTGAATTTAAAGGAATGAATTGTTGTGTCATAAAAGGAAGTTAAACATAAACATGTAAAAAATGGAGAAACCGTTAAAAATTTCATCATTCTTGGGACGTTAAATAAAGTACGATACCTGTACGATACAAAATGCAAAATTAAATTTCCATTTCAACAACCAGAATATTCGGGATTTTGGCACTTTTCAACAGTGCGGAGCTCATAAGGAAAGAGATATTGCATGTAAATAAACTCCAGAAATTACTAACGAGCTGTAATAAAATGAGATAATGCTGTTGATCGACTGAGGACGGAACTGGCAAACGTGTACTTGGTGCCATTAAGAAGGATATCCTTGTGATCTTGATAATGTTGCCATCCTAGGAAACGAAAAAGTCATCCTATCAGCTCCGACTTCACTAGGTGTGCGCACATATTCGTAAACCCCAAGTGGCTGCTGGTGTAACAAAACCATAGCTCGACAAAGCACACTCGAAAAAGCTAACATTGTCTTATGTTCCTTTTCAATTGTCGAAGAGGCGTTCATCTGTACTGTGTGGCCGCCGATCGGTATTCGGTGCTTGTCGGTGAAAGTAGGAAGTCGTCGTCACCGGAACTACTGCCAAACTCTGCGATCTAAGGCTGGGTGGCACTCATTGAATAACCATTGCACTACAGTCTTCTTTCATTTATTTCATAAGCCATTCTGCAAGTAAGCACCTCATTTGAATATTAATGTCTCCGTAATGTGCTGTCACGAAACTCAGTTGACCAGTACGGCACGAGAATGTTGGCGGCAGTGAATGGAGTTATAACTCAATTTTCCAATAGACACCAATGAGCAGGGCCGGTTAGAGAAAATTTTCCACACAAGCGACTATCATTTGCCCTCTCCCCGTCCGTTTCTCCGCACAAACGACACATCCTTCTCCCCCACCCCCCTTCCCTTCCCCCCCCCCTCCCCCCCCCCAACGCTACCCTACCTTCTTCACACGATAGATGCCATTCTTTTGGCTTTTAGAAAGATCTTTAAAAATAAATGTAAATCTAATGAGCGTGGAAGTCGGTTGCTTTCACTGCTAATTGTGGACACCATGTGAACGGATTTTGTCCTTGCGCATCTCTGGCGTCCCTCTCATCTTGGCTTACGAAGCGGCCGCTTGAGTCGCTTGGGCCTTAAACCGGCCCTGGCTGTAAATGGTCACCGGCGCATGAGTATGGTTTACTGAGAATTTTGTGCACTGTGAGGTGTAAATGACTAATGAGTGGAATGAAAAATGACCGATATTAGAAAAGTGTTGTGTTTTTGCTACCTCGTAAAGGAATGAAACCAAAATAAAAGTGAGAGAATCGAAATACCAAAAGTGACTCAAACCCAAGCATCTCCATTTAAAAATTCCAGTAACTGTGAAAATACAGGCCTAGGGTCCTAGCCAGCGCTTATTGGCTTCAAGTACTTTGATGCAAAGGATAGTTGTCTCCTGGTCAGTATTTACGATGTCGAAAATTACGTTGTAAAAGGGAGACTGTCCATTCTCTAAAGAACAAGATTTTATCGAATCCATGCCAGCCTGCCAAATATTAATATCAGGAATGACGTAGACGGTATGAATGGAACGTTTCGATTGGCCTGGCTGTCATAATACCCATGGTTGATTTATTCTAAAGTGGCCAAAGGCGCGCTTTTAAGTTCTGTGTGCTTCTTCAGCCACGTACAACGTATACCAATAAGCTATCCATTCACCAATTCCAAAAGTTTCACGAATCTGCAAAAGTTTGTATGAATTCTGAGTGGAATGAAAATGTACTTGAAAAATAAAGTAATTTTGTTAATACTATGACAAACAAAACGAAGTACATGGAAGAACATGATTCTTGTGAAACTGCTACAACCTAATCTTGCTGAACTGAAATTAATTGTTTCTTGTGTATTGTTTTGTGCATTACGTGACGTGCCTTTCAGAGGGAAAACAATTTCAAACGCCATTTCTGATGTTCTATTTCAGTGTAGAGGGCAGACAGGAGACGAAACGTTGGGGAAACATTTTGAAAGAACACCTAAAAATAATACCTATATTTGTCAGTGAACCGAAAATGATTTATATTCTGAAACAAACAGTACAGTTCCATGTTATGCAGTATGCTATAGTTTGTGAGTTTCCACATAAATCGATTTGAAGACAAATGTTGAAGGTTGTGGTAGTGGCTTAAAATCGCAAAATAGGGAAAATATTAGCCATACGGAATGAAAGGCAGGAAAATTTGTTGAGAGAATAGGACTTACGACGGGACCAACAGAAAATGTAAAAACTGGTTTGACTGTAATTACACTGTGAGCTTTGGATAGGGAAGAAGAAATAAAAAACTTTGAGGTTTTCCTATGACGTTGTCGCTGACAGAAAATGATTTGGAAGAACATGTAACACCGAAAATGCAGGATGCATGGCATCTGCTACCGATATGTAACTTTTTTTCTGAATTGCATGTAAATATTTGTAATTTAAATGCTTTCTTTTAAAAAATAGAGCATTGTTTCACTGTATGTGTACATTTACGTAGAAGTCTGTTTACGTTTCATTGCATTTATTTGTGTTTTAGTATGAAACTTATAAGCTCTGGGAAAAAGCAGAAGGAACTGTTATTTGCATCGACTAGCAACGATAACAGCAGTGCTTGTGGGTTGTAAAATCTTTGGGTAGGGAGTCTTTGCGCAGAGCGCGTGGAGAGAGCGAGAGACGGGTTCCAGCCATGGTAGTGTACGGAAGTGTGGTGTTAACGCTCTCGCAGTAGAGAGTACCATTTTCGGCGGCATCATGTACTCGCGCCGGCCAAACGTCCAGAGCAGGAGTACGGACAGTGGACGGGCGGAAGAGGCTGTGTTAATTACGATTGCCCGTTCCTGTAATTAGAGCTGGCTCCACAATATGCTACCGACTTCAACAACAGCAGCAGTTCCAGCAACACAGTTTCGTCGTCGGCTCCGAGTTTCGTCGTATGCACAGCACTGAAGTAACACTGTTCATTGGTAGAAAGTATCAACGGCTAACCCAGCAGCACAACTGAATGTGATTTGATTGATAAGATTTATTTAAATAATAATCAGTTAAACTTAGGGCGATTGTGTCCTCATTGCCTCCAGACATTGTTACCAAGCAGGATGCTTGTTCGTTTTTTTCCTAATATGCTAACTGAGTGTCATAAGAAACAAGTTGAATAGCTACAGCCAGTTTATTAATGAATAATATCTCTTTAAAGAATTTTAGCCTCAGTCTACTTTCAATTAACTGTTGGACAACAGAGGCTTCAGTATATGACTAAAGTAAAGCAATTTCATTTTTCAGGTTTGAGAATCAATCACTGGAAAAAAATCCAAATCTAAAGAAGTGCACAAATTAAGAGTGTGGAAGTTTTATTTATTTTACATATAGCTTGGAGCACTTGGCTGTTTGGATCGGTACATATTCTAGTATTTAATTCAGTTCAAGTCAGTAAAAAGGCTCAGTTGTTCAGACAATAATATGAAATCCAATTTGCGAAATAAGTAATGGCAAGGTAAAAAGTGCTTGCTTTTTTCTATATTTCTTTGATGACGTTATGCTGAGGTCACTGAAAGTCATTGTTCACGTAACGAAGTTCAGAACTAACATGCAGTTTAATTGCATATTTCAAATCATTACTCCATTGCCCTTTTCAAAATTTAGTGACAAACATAACGTGAGAGTGACTTCTCAGTTTTCTTAATCATTATATACTTACTTAAAATTAGTGTAAAAGAACCTTTAGTTGCCACACCAGTGTTTAATAATACATGGTTTTTCTTTCTCATCATCTTGTACAAGATTTTGGTTGTAAATAGCCCTAGTGGGCCGGCGTTAATTACTTCCTTTTTGTTCATTAGTGTAACTTTTGGATTCATGATCAGTAGTACCCCTTTCTGTCCAGTGTTGTTCGTGAGTGAATGCACAAAATAACTGTCATTTTCCAAATTATAGCCCTGTTCAGTTTAAATACTTTTATTTTTAGCAGACTTCCATCAGAAGGGTCGGTTGTACACTATCCTCATACTTATCGGTATCACTTCTTCGGGAAAGATGTTGTTGTTGTTGTTGTTGTCTTCAGTCCTGAGACTGGTTTGATGCAGCTCTCCATGATACTCTATCCTGTGCAAGCTTCTTCTTCTCCCAGTGCCTACTGCAACCTACATCCTTCTGAATCTGCTTGGTGTATTCATTTCTTGGTCTCCCTCTACGATTTTTACACTCCACGCTGCCCTCCAATACTAAATTGGTGATCCCTTGATGCCTCAGAACATGTCCTACCAAGCGATACCTACTTCTAGTCAAGTTGTGCCACAAACTTCTCTCCAATCCTCTTCAACACCTTCTCATTAGTTATATGATCTACCCATCTAATCTTCAGCATTCTTCTGTAGCACCACATTTCGAAAGCTTCTATTGTCTTCTTGTCTAAACTATTTATCGTCCATGTGTCACTTCCATACATGGCTACACTCCATACAAATACTTTCAGAAACGACTTCCTGGCACTTAAATCTATACTCGATGTTAACAAATTTCTCTTCTTCAGAAACGCTTTCCTTGCCATTGCCAGTCTACATTTTATATCCTCTCTACTTCGACCATCATCAGTTATTTTGCTCCCCAAATAGCAAAACTCCTTTACTACTTTAAGTGTCTCATTTCCTAATCTAATACCCTCAACATCACCCGACTTAATTCGACTACATTCCATTATCTTCGTTTTGCTTTTGTTGATGTTCATCTTATATCCTCCCTTCAAGACACCATCCATTCCGTTCAACTACTCTTCCAAGTCCTTTGCTGTCTCTGACAGAATTACAATGTCATCGGCGAACCTGAAAGTTTTTATTTCTTCTCCATGGATTTTAATACCTACTCCGAATTTTTCTTTTGTTTCCTTCACTGCTTGCGCAATATACAGATTGAATAACATCGGGGAGAGGCTACAACCCTGTCTCACTCCCTTCCCAACCACTGCTTCCCTTTCATGTCCCTCGACTCTTATAACTGCCATTTGGTTTCTATACAAATTGTAAATAGCCTTTCGCTCCCTATATTTTACCCTGCCACCTCCAGACTTTGAAAGAAAGTATTCCAGTCAACATTGTCAAAAGCTTACTATAAGTCTACAAATGCTAGAAACTTAGGTTTGCCTTTCCTTAATCTGGCTTCTAAGATAAGCCGTAGGGTCAGTATTGCCTCACGTGTTCCAATATTTCTACGGAATCCAAACTGATCTTCCCCAAGGTCGGCTTCTACTAGTTTTTCCATTCGTCTGTAAGGAATTCGCGTTAGTATTTTGCAGCCGTGACTAATTAAACTGATAGTTCGGTAATTTTCACATCTGTCAACACCTGCTTTCTTTGGGATTGGGATTATTATATTCTTCTTGAAGTCTGAGGGTATTTCGCCTGTCTCATACATCTCGCTCACCAGATGGTAGAGTTTTGCCAGGACTGGCTCTATCAAGGCCGTCAGTAGTTCTAATGGAATGTTGTCTACTCACGGGGCCTTGTTACGACTCAGGTCTTTCAGTGCTCTGTCGAACTCTTCACGCAGTATCATATCTCCCATTTCATCTTTATCTACATCCTCCTCCATATCCATAATATTGTCCTCAAGAACATCGCCCTTGTATAGACCTTCTATATACTCCTTCCACCTTTCTGCTTTCCCTTCTTTGCTTAGAACTGGGTTTCCATCTGAGCTCTTGATATTCGTGCAAGTGGTTCTCTTTTCTCCAAAGGTGTCTTTAATTTTCCTGTAGGTAGTATCTATCTTACCCCTAGTTAGATAAGCCTCTACATCCTTACATTTATCCTCTAGCCATCCCTGCTTAGCCATTTTGCACTTCCTGTCGATCTCATTTTTGAGACGTTTGTATTCCTTTTTGCCTGCTTCATTTACTGCATTTTTATATTTTCTCCTTTCATCAATTAAATTCAATATTTCTTCTGTTACCCAAGGATTTCTACTAGCCCTCGTCTTTTTACCTACTTGATCCTCTGCTGCCTTCACTACTTCATCCCTCAAAGCTACCCATTCTTCTTCTACTGTATTTATTTCCCCCATTCCTGTTAATTGTTCCCTTACGCTCTCCCTGAAACTCTGTACAACCTCTGGTTTAGTCTGTTTATCCAGGTCCCAGCTCCTTAAATTCCCACCTTTTTGCACTTTCTTCAGTTTTAATCTACAGTTCATAACCAATAAATTGTGGTCAGAGTCCACATCTGCCCCTGGAAATGTCTTACAATTTAAAAAATTGGTTCCTAAATCTCTGTATTACCATTATATAATCTATCTGATACCCTTTAGTATCTCCAGGGTTCTTCCATGTATACAGCCTTCTTTCATGATTCTTGAACCTAGTGTTAGCTATGATTAAGTTATGCTCTGCACAAAAGTCTACCAGGCGGCTTTCTCTTTCATTTCTTATCCCGAATCCATATTCACCTACGGCGTGGGCTTCGTGTCTATCTTGGCCACAATAATGCGTTCACTATACTGTTAGTAGTAGCTTATCCGCATTCCTATTTTTTTATTCATTATTAAACCTACTCCTGCATGAGCCCTATTTGACTTTGTATTTATAACCCTGTATTCGCCTGACCAAAAGTCTTGTTCCTCCTGCCACCGAACTTCACTAATTCCCACTATATCTAACTTAAACCTATCCATTACCCTTTTTAAATTTTCTAACCTACCCGCCCGATTAAGGGAACTGACATTCCATGCTCCGATCCGTAGAACGCCATTTTTCTTTCTCCTGATAACGACGTCCTCTTGAGTAGTCCCCGTCCGGAGTTCCGAATGGGGGACTATTTTACCTCCGGAATGTTTTACCCAAGAGGACGCCATCATCATTAACCATACAGTAAAGCTTCATGCCCTCGGGAAAAATTACGGCTGTAGTTTTCCCCTGCTTTCAGCTGTTCGCAGTACCAGCACAGCAAGGCCGTTTTTGTTAGTGTTACAAGGCCAGATCAGTCAGTCATCCAGACTGTTGCCCCTGCAACTACTGAAAAGGCTGCTGCCCCTCTTCAGGAACCACGCGTTTGTCTGGCCTCCCAACAGATACCCCTCCGTTGTGGTTGCACCTACGGTACAGCTATCTGTATCGCTGAGGCACGCAAGCCCCAAAACCAACGGCAAGGTCCATGGTTCATGGGGGGGGTGGGGGTGGGGGGGGGGGGGAAATAACCTATTACAATTCGAAAAAGTCCATTTGGCATACAGTCATATTTTATATTGCAAGCAGGATAGGCCGATTAGTAAGAGCGAGGTTACAAACAGTTGAATAAAATGTATAGTGTCTTGAAAAGAGCGTATAAGCTGAAAATCAGCAATGTAAAAAAATAAAAGGGGTGCCGTTGAACTAAATCATTAATGTTTAAGGAATTAGGATGTAAGACCCTAAAAGTAGTAGAGTTTTGCTACTTGAGCCACAAAATAACGAAGACGGCCGAGGATGAAGGGAATTTAATGGTTAAAATGTGTTTTCTGTAGATATTTGTCTGGAGTGTAATCTTATACGGAAGTAAAACGCGAGCGATAAGCAGTTCAAAGAAGCATAGAAAATTTATACAGAAGAATGCTGAAGATTAGATGGGTAGGTTGAGTAACTAATGAGGAGGCGGTGAATCTAACGGGGGGAAACTGCCGTTTCATTTGTTGAATGTATCACACTTGTAACAAGATCACTCCGTACCCATTAAATAATTCTGTGTTGTGTGGACGTTATCCAAACATGACAGTGGAATTTCACTTCGATTAGCAGTTTCAGTGCAAGTCTTGTTTGAAAATAAACGGCTACGCTCTAAGAAAATTACTGGTATAAGTTACACGCAACTGTTACAGATATTTAAATAAAGAATTATCAAACCTAAGTTGCTGGTCCTTATCCAACAAAATGTTGGAAATACAGGAACAGTATCTGTCAGCTAGAAACAGCTCTGGTGTAGATGCTATAGCTCATTACATTGCATGCTGTGGAACATAGAAGATTGTAATATAGACATCGAAGCAAGTGCAGTATGATAAAAATAGTCACATTAGGTAACGAAATAAAAGAGTTAAGAAGGAGACAGGTAGAATCAAAGACGATCTGTAACGGATAGCCTTAAGAGTAAATGATACACTACCAACGTACGTGTGCAGTGGCGCAAAACATTTTAAGAAACGTTTCATAACTGGTACTGCAAACTGACAGGTTGAACAGAGGGTGCCGTGGAATATCTTAGACTAGTCCTTACAAATAGCTTCAGTAATACTAATAGGACCTTTATTACCACAGGTAACGTAATGTCTACCACAATATCTTTAGAATAGAAGATTCTAGTGGTTAGGATAAGAATCGGCAAGGTTAATTAAATAATGTTCTTTGAATTTATCACTGAAACATTTTACTATGCTCTGAAATATGATGTAGTTAAAAATACAAGGGAAAAACGAGATAAAGAAATACCATAAGACTTTCATCAGATTTTAGTTTCGCCATAAGGAAACATAAAGGCTAATTCTTTACAACAGTTAATATCTTTTCCGAGACTCAATCTAAATATAGTAAGGGTCAGTGAAGTGAAATGTGAAGAAGACAAGGATTTTTGATCAGATGAATATAGGGTAATATCAATAGCAGCAGAAAATGGTGTGGCAGTAGATCGTTATGAATAGGAAGGTAGGGCAGAGGATGTGTTACTGTGAACAGTTCAGTGACTGGGTTGTTCGAATCAGAATCGACAGCAGACCAACACCGACAACGATAGTTCAGGTATACATGCCGACGTCGCAAGCTGAAGATGAACAGACAGAGAAAGTGTATGAGGATATTGAAAGGGTAATGCAGTATGTAAAGGGGGACGAAAATCTAATAGTCATGGGCGACTGGAATGCAGTTGTAGTGGAAGGAGTAGAAGAAAAGGTTACAGGAGAATATGGGCCTGGGACAAGGAATGAGAGAATAGAAAGACTATCTGAGTTCAGCAATAAATTTCAGCTGGTGGTAGCAATTACTCTGTTCAGGAATCATAAGAGGAGGATGTGTACCTAGAAAAGGCAGGGGGATTCGGGAATATTTCAGTTAGATTACATCATGGTCAGACAGAGATTCCGAAATCAGATACTGGGTTGTAAGACGTACCCAGGAGCAGATATAGACAATGTAGTAGTGATGAAAGTAGGCTGAAATTTGAGAGATGAATCAGGAAGAATCAATATGCAAAGAAGTGGGATACGGAAGTATTAAGGAATGACGAGATACGCTTGACGTTCTCTAAGGTTATAGACACAGCAGTAAGCAATAGCTCAACAGGGAGTACACTTGAAGACAAATGGATATCTGTAAAAAGAGAAATCACAGAAGCTCGAAAGAAAAAAATACGTACAAAGAAGGTAACTGTGAAGAAATCATGGGTAACAGAAGAAATACTTCAGTTGATCGATGAAAGAAGAAAGTACAAAAGTGTTGAGGGAAATTCAAGAATAGAGACATACAAGTCGCTGACGAACGAAATAAAAATGCAGCGCAGGGAAGCTAAGAAAAACGCCAACATGAAAAATGTGGAGAAATCGAAAAAGGAATGATTGTCGGAAGGACTGACTCACGCTATTGGAAAGTCTAAACAACCTTCGGTGAAATTAAAAGCAAGGATGGTAACATTAAGAGCGCAACAAAACTCTTAAATGCAGAGGAAAGAGTGGATAGGTGGAAAGAGTACATTAAAATACTCTATGAGGGGAAAGATTTGTCTGATATGATAGAAGAAGAATCATGAGTCGATTTAGAAGAGATAGGGCATCTAGGATCAGAATTTAAAAGAGCTTTGGAGGACTTAAGGTCAAATAGGGCAGAAGGCTCTGAGCACTATGGGACTTAACATCTATGGTCATCAATCCCCTAGAACTTAGAACTACTTAAACCTAACTAACCTAAGGACATCACACAACACCCAGTCATCACGAGGCAGAGAAAATCCCAGGGCAGAAGCGATAGACATTTCCCCGAATTTCTAAAGCCACTGTGGGAGGTGACAACGAAATGACTGTTCTCGTTGGTGTGTAGAATGTATGAGTCTGGCGTCATACCATCTGATTTTCGGGAAAAAGATCATCCACCCACTTCCGAAAATGGCAAGAGCTGGCTTGGCTCTGAGCACTATGCGACTTAACTTCTGAGGTCATCAGTCCCCTAGAACTTAGAACTACTTAAACCTAACTAACCTAAGGACATCACACACATCCATGCCCGAGGCAGGATTCGAACCTGCGACCGTAGCGGTCGCTCGGTTCCAGACTGTAACGCCTAGAGCCGCACGGCCACGCCGGCCGGCGGCAAGAGCTGACAAGTGCGAGAATTATCGAACGAACAGCTTACCAGTCCATGCATCCATGATGCTGACAAGAATAGTATACAGAAGAATGGAAAAGAAAATTGAGGATGCGTTACATGGCGATCAGTTTGGCTTTAGGAAATGTAAAGGCACTAGAGAGGCAATCGTGACGTTACAGTTGATAATGGAAGCAAGACTAAAGAAAAATCAAGACACGTTCACAGGATTTGACGACCTGGAAAAAGCGTTCGACAACGAAAAATGCTGTAAGGTATTCGAAATTCTGAGAAAAATAGCGGTAAGCTACAGAGAGAGTCGGGTAATATACAATATGTATAAGAGCGAAGAGGGAGAGATACGTGTGGACGACCAACAACGGAGTGCTCGGACCACTAAGGGTGTAAGACAGGCGTGGTCTTTCGCCCCTACTGTTCAGTCTGTGCATCGAAGAAGGAATAAAAGAAAGATTCAGGAGTTGGATTGAAATTCAAGGTGAAAGGATGTCATTGATACGATTCGCTGATGACATTGCAATTCTGAATGAAAGTGAAGAAGAATTACAGCATTTGCTGGTCACGAAGTAGATGAAGTTAAGGAACAACAAAATAACCAATGACGGATGGAGCAAGGAGGACATCAAAAGCAGACAAGCAATGGCAATAGGGGCGTTCGTGGCCAAGAGAAGTCTACTAGCATCAAACATAGGCTTTAATTTGACGAAGAAATTTCTGAAAATGTACGGTTGGAGCATAGCATTGTATGGTAGTGAAGCATGGACTCTGGGAAAACAGAAACAGAAGAGAATTGAAGCATTTGAGATGCTGTGATACAGACGAAAGTGAAAATTATGTGGACTGCTAAGGTAAGGAACGGGGAGGATCTACACAGAATCGGAGAGGAGACGAATATGTGGAAAACACTGACAACGAGAAGGAGTAGGATGATAGGGGAAGACTTCCATGGCACTAAAGGGAGCTGCACAAGGCAAAACCTATAGAGGAAGACAAAGATTGGAATACTTCCAGCAAATAATTGAGGACGTAGGTTGCAAGTGCTACCGTGAGATGAAGAGTTTAGCACTGGGTAGGAATTCGTTGTGCGCCGCATCAAACCAGTCAGAAGACTGATGACTCAAAGAAAAAATGATACGACTTTCACGATGAGAGCAATAAGAAGAAAAGAAGAGGGAGAGGAAAGAGATAACAAAGAAATTGACCAACGAATTTGTCTTACACCAAAACTATATGAGAAAACCTCACCCCCCCCCCCCCCTCCCACAGAAATACATCTTCCTCATAATTGGCTCCCTTTCCAGAAGATGGTTTTGTTGTGTATAAACTGTCTACGTTCTTCGTTTAGGGAATTAAGATTGTAAGGCTACCAGTTCGTCATGTCTTCAAGATGCAGTCAAGACATTTTGGAGAGATACATTTCCAAGGTAAAAGGACTGGGGAGACTACGTCTCTCCTCAAGCTGCGACATTGTAGCGAATAAAACAATGACCCGTATATACAATAAGTTTCCTTTAATTTACGTCTAAGGTCACAAACTTTTTGTTAACAGATTACTGGTTTCGGTCGATAATGACCATGTTTTTATAAAACAGATCTGATGATGGTCGTTATCGACCGAAACTGGTAATCTGTTAACAAAGCGTTTGTGACCATAGACGTAAATTAAAGGAAACTACGTCTGTCCTTTACCCATCAACGTCTTCCAACGATTTAAGTTTTTGATGAAATCTTCTCCGGCCTCCATCCGCGACGTTCGTCGAAACGTCGCGGATTTTCGATGCAGCTACCGGGATGGAAGCCCGAGATGACTTCATCAGCAGAATACACCGGCAAAAGCCTACATTCGCAAATTAAGTTTTTGATTCTGAGGCGTGATGCGAGAGAAATCCTATCAAATAGTACACGCAATAATCAGAAGAACTTGATACTGCAAGTGCTAATGTACTGGAGGAAACTAGAGAGACGTCTCTTCTGAGATACAAGACATTTGTTGTCTACAGGAAAGAGAATGCGGCAACAAGGAGGCAGAAGAGATTGTTTGAGAGGTGGTAGAAATTTTTGAGAACTGGACAGAGTACGAAAGGGAAACTGTTACAGATTCGAAGGATAATGTTGAGCTGCTATAGATGATTGCAGGATATGCTACTTATACATTGTAACTTATACTTGTCATGGGACAGCGATATGCACCTATACAGAAGGCGGTGGTATCGCTTACGCAAGGTGTAAAAGGCGGAGCCGTCATTTGTACTCAGGTGGTTCACGGGAATAGGTTTTTGACGTCATTATGTCCACACGACGGGATTAACAGACACTGAATGCGAAATGGTAGTTGGAGCTACGAACAGAGGACATTTAATTTCGGAAATCATTAGGGAATTCAGTTTTCCGAGAGTCACAGTGACAAGAATGCATCGAGAATAGCAGTTTTTCGGCATTACCCCTCACAACGACATGGCCGACGGCCTTCTCTTAACGACCGAAAGCAGCGGGGTTTGCGTAGAGCTGTCCGTTCAAATGGTTCAAATGGCTCTGAGCACTATGGGACTTACCTTGTAAGGTCATCAGTCCCGTAGAACTTAGAACTACTTAAACCTAACTAACCTAAGGACATCACACACATTGTCGCGTCCCAAGCGTGAGTATTGCGAGGGATTGAGCGACACGTTTCGTGGATGGGATTTTAGCCGGTTGACCTTAGTGAGAGGGAGACTTTTTGATCTGGCTAAGATGTAGAAATCCCTGGTTTTCACAAGGCTATGAAGGTGGTAGAAATTAAAGTCTTGATAACTTCAACAAATTGCAGTTTATTCTAACTGAATACAGCTCACCCTAACTGCGCGGTGATTGCATTCACAGGAAGGCCAAGTCTAACACAGAGACGGTGACTGACTCCACCGTTCCGACTGCCTACTAGAAGTTCTACAACGTTTCTTAACACCCTACGTTAGAGTCCCGCGGCTACGCCCTGACGCGCTCCAGCGACTATCTCCGGCTGCCTGCCTACAGCCCGTTCCCCAGCCCAAGTCGGCTGCTGCTATCTAACTCTTCGCCCTCACCAGACAAGACCTGACACGACAAGACCTCAGAGCGGCGTGCTCTCGGGTTTTGTTAGCGTTTCCCCTTCGACCCCGCCAGCGCTTGGCCTGACGTAGCGTCGAAGGCAACGTGTCCTTATTTGGTATCGTTAAAACATTGTTGTTGCTATTGTTCTTCAGAGGCTGAGTGGAGAGGCAGAGGCGCCTCTCCCTATATGGTCACGCACTGCGTCCTGAGCCCTTCATTGGCTCCTCATGACGTAGTGCGGTCCCCACCAAGGGCCCTCTTTCTTTCTCTCTCCACACCCAGACCTCTCTCTCTCTAGCCAGGAATGCTTACTGTTGATACTTTTTAATTGATTGCTTATCATGAGTCCCTACACAGACCTTCGTTTGTATCTGCTGGCTGTTTGCTTTCTTATCAAGCGCCGCTGCCCAGCAGTTTGACTGCCGCCTCGGCTGACCCCTCGGCCACGCCTGGCGTCCAGCGCTACAACTTTAACTTCTTCCTACGTACTATTCTCAAGGTACTGCAATTAGACTTGGCTTGTTCCTGTGGTTACAACAACATCCATGCCCGAGGCAGGATTCGAACCTGCGACCGTAGCGGTCACTCGGTTCCAGACTGTAGCGCCTTTAACCGCTTGACCACCCCGGCCGGCAGGTGTCAGTTCTCACAGACAAGACATACTGAGTGGAATAACCGCAGAAATCAGACGTAAGACGAAAGAATGCGTTGGAACAGTTCGGCCATGGACCCCATTTGTGAACAAGGGTCAGTGCAAGATGGTGGTGGCTTGATAATAGTGCGGGATATGTTGATGTGGAATTGACTGGGTGCTCTGGTCCAACTGAACTGATCATTGACTGGAAATGGTTATGTTCTGCTACCTGGAGACCATTTGTGGTCATTCATGGACTTGATGTACCCAAACAACGATAAAATTTTTGTGCATGACAAAGCTTCATGTCACCGGGCCACAATTGTGTGCAATTGGTTTGAAGAACATTTTGAAGTATTCGAGTGAATGATTTGTCCACAAAGATAGCGCGATGTGAATCCTATCGATCATTTACAGGACATAATCGAGAGGTCAGTTCGTGCACGAAATCCTACACCGGCAACACTTTTGCAATTACGAAGATATAAGGAGGTACCATGGGACAATATTTCTGCAGGAGACTTCCAAAGACATCTTGAGTCCATGCCACATCGAGTGGCTGCACTGTGCCTAGCAAAAGTAGGTCCGACACGATATTAAGGACCAGCAGAGGAGCAGGTTACGTGTTTAGCAATTTATGTGTTTTCGTAATTTAATTCTTAAATTCTATATAAGAGGTGTAATTTCTCGTTTAAGCAACTTTAAGGTATGCATTTACGTGATCTGTAGCGCAACTGTCATTTGTTTGTTTTGAACAGCCAACAATCGTTCGTTTCAGTATAGTTAGGTTCCGCCTTGTGACGGACCAGCAGAGAAAAAAAGTTATTTATTTAGCTCTTTCTAAGTGTTTCACCATTCACTACGTCACTTGGGATCTGTGAAAGGTATTACAATAACTCTTTTTTTGTAAATGTGTATTATGTGTTCTTGTTATTTGCTATGTTTCACAGCTAGAGGATTTCTTCACTACAGTTCTATGCAGCAAATAGTATTTCTAATCTGAGAGATTTCTGGTCATGTGTCACAATGATGTTAGCATGTATGACGTATGATAACAATATCTTCATCCTGATCGTGCTCACGGACCGTGCTCGATCGTCGTCACCTGGTAAAAAAAAAAAGGTGGCTGATCATTAAAGAATACCTGTTACCGTTCTGCATGGCTTCGTAGCTATCGTCGGGAAGTGTTATAACACTCCTCCGGTGTCAAAGTCAGTTGCTGTAGCGGTCGTACAGTTAGCCATGACTTGTTCAGTCGTCTGGGAATAGTACTGGCATTCATAGCAGCTGGACTGAGGGCACACCAGTTCGCTGAACAGCAAGTGGCAACCGAGTCGGTGGCTTGTCGAACAATCCTGGCGGTCGTGTGGAGCGTCCGCTCTCCTATCCACTGCTACCTACTGCAGGCCATAGTAATTTCCGCATAACCAGTACAGCGCAGTGGCCGCTCTGTCGCCCCCAGCTAACGGTCCCTGTGTAGTCTAATGACATTGCTGTTTCACTCGCCTCTAATGCATGTTGCACTTTGCAATGGTACCGCAGGAACAACAGCAGGTCATACAGTGGAAAGGACACACACTGTGTTGCACTTAATATTCCTGCAGGAGCAGCTCTCAGATACCATTTGCGCTGCCGAGTGTGTAAATTGAATCATTGCCAGTGTGAAAACTTAAGGCTGGTTTTTTTCTCCTCTGGATGTCTTATGACGATGAGCTTAATTTGGAAAAAAATCATACACTTCTGCCAGGGAAGCCACTACTAATTTCTCCTTTCTCTGCACGCATGTGATCTCTAGATAACGTTGTGATTGATGACACTTTGAATAACAGTGTAAACATTTATAAAAAGATCTCCAACTTGAAAACGAACAGAGTGGCAAAATACTGTACCATATTGTGAAATTCCATCGCCAGTTCTAAACATATTTCTGGGGATATGGCTTGAACAATTGAGCTATTTTTACGTAGAGTAAGGGAGTCTGGTGCTTAGATAAGAGTTGTGGAAGTGATCGGTGAAGAGAAGGAAAGAAGGAAGGAAGACTACTATTTAACGTCAAGTCGAGAAAGGGGTCATTGGAAACAAAACACAAGCTCGAATTAATGAAATATGGAGAAAGAAATCAGCCGTACCCTTTCGAAGGAGCCATCCTGGCATTTACTTACAGTAATTGGTTTCCAGCTGCCGCCTCAGATGTTCCAGTGAAGCAGCAAGTTACGTGTTCAGATTTTTCTTTGTTTTCGTAAGTTAATTCTCAAATTCTGGGCGAGTTCTTGTATTTAAGAGGTGTAAACTCGCCGCATTCTAGCAACTGTAAAGTGTTGATGCGCGCATGTTGTGGCAATTTGTCATTTCTTTTCAACAGCCAGCTACACAGTTCAGGAAGGAGTCATCCTTTGGCGGCTCTTCAGGAAGGTTTCAAGTCACATATTTAGCTTCCTTTTTGTGTTTTACAGTATATTTTAAATTAGTAGTTCTAGTATGGGTAGACTGTGTGCTTGCTGTTTTCGGACTCAGGAGGAGATGGGCGTAGTTTGCGAAAAGCTGAAGACACTTCTGGCCACGATAAGCCGTCTTCAGACTGCTGTTTCGGGATGTAGCAGTGGCGGGTTATTTGAAACCTGTCGCTTGCTTCGCCCACGTGCTCTGTTACCGATGCCCCTTGTTGTGTACCCGACGCTGTGAATCGGCCCTTGTCAGTCTTATTAAAATCACTCCAACGTAGCGCGCTCGCGATCTACTGCTATCGCCATCTATTGTTGTTAGTTTTTCTTGAAGGCAGGAAGTAGAACAGATTATGTAAAAGTTCGGATGCCAGACTCACAGCAGTTGGTAATACACTGAAGAGCCAAGGAAACTGGTACACCCGCCTAATAACGTATAGCACCCCGGCGAGCACGCAGAAGTGCCTCAACACGGCGTGGCTTGGACTAGACTAATTTCTGAAGTAGTGTTGGAGGGAACTGACACTATGAATCATACAGGACTGTCCACAAATCCCTAAGAGTACGAGGCGGTGGATATCTCTTGTGAACAGCACGTTGCAAGGATTCCCAGATCTGCTCAACAATATTCACGTCGGGGGAGTTTGGTGGCTGGCAGAGGTGTTTAAAATCAGAAGAGTGTTCCTGGAGCCACTCTGTAGCAATTCTAGACGTGTGGGGTGTCGCATTGTCCTGCTGGAATTGCCCAAGTCCGTCGGTATGCACAATGGACATGAATTGATGCAGGTGATCAGGCAGGTTGGTTACGAACGTGTCACCTGTCAGAGTCGTTTCCAGACGTATCAGGAGTCCCATAACACTCCAACTGCATACGCCCCATACCATTAGAGAGCCTTCACTATCTTGAACAGACCCATGCTGACATGCAGGATCCATGGACTCATGAGGTTTTCTCCATACCCGCATATGTCCATCGACTCGATAAAATTTTAAACTAGACTCGTCGAACCAGGCAACATGTTTGCAGTCATCAACAGTCTAATGTCCATGTCCAGGGCCCATGCGAGGCATAAAGCTTTCTGTCGTGCAGTCATCAACGGTACTCGATCGGGCATTCGGCTCTGAAAGCCCTTGTCGATTATGTTTCGTTGAATGGTTCGCACGCTTACACATATTGATGGTCCAGCATTGAAATCCGCAGCAATTTGTGGAAGGGTTGTACTACTGTCGCAACGATTCTTTTCGTCGTCGCTGTCCCTGTTCTTGCAGGATCTTTTTCCCGCCGCAGCGATGTCAGAGGTTTGATGTTTTACCGGAATCCTGACATTCACGGTACACTCGTGAAATGGTCGTACGGGAAAATCCCCATTTCATCACTACCTCGGAGATGCTGTGTCCCATCGCTCGCGCGCCGACTATAATGCCACTTTCAAACTCGCTTAAATTTTGATAACCTGCCACTGTAGCAGCAGTAACCGACCTAACAACTGTGCGAGACACTTTTTGTCTTATATAGGCGCTGCCGACCGTAGCGCTGTGTTCTTCCTGTTTATATATCTCTGTATTTGAATATGCATGCCCATACCAGTTTCTTTGGCGCTTCAGTGTATTTTGTAATAGTTTAACTGCTGTTAGCACTCACTACTTATGGCGTTCTTCACAGACTTTAATATTTTCGTGTACGTTAGAAACTGAACTGTGGTTCATTAATTGAGCTACAGAGTTATTATGAAGTTGCCGCATTTTAGGACTTCATGTTTCTATGTTGTTTTCAATTTCATTGGACATAGTTTCACTTTCTTGATGGATGGAAATTTTCAAGCCATCGATTGCACGGGGTTTGTTCACTACGCCGTTGGATCCGGGTAGTTCCACAAAAAGAAAAAGTCACAAATCGATGGCCCGGGGGAGCGTGTTGCAAAGGAACATGGCTGAATCATAAAATGAAATGTCCGTCAGACAATTCTCGAATTATTTCAATGGTAAGTCTCGTCATATGAACTGTGGTACCATCCGTCATCTATCCTTCAATTATACATCTACATCTACATCTACATCCATACTCCGCAAGCCACCTGACGGTGTGTGGCGGAGGGTACCTTGAGTACCTCTATCAGTTCACCCTTCAATTCCAGTCTCGTATTGTTCGTGGAAAGAAGGATTGTCGGTATGCCTCTGTGTGGGCTCTAATCTCTCTGATTTTATCCTCATGGTCTCTTCGCGAGATACACGTAGGAGGAAGCAATATACTGCTTGACTCTTCGGTGAAGGTATGTTCTCGAAACTTTGACAAAAGCCCGTACCGAGCTACTGAGCGTCTCTCCTGCAGAGTCTTCCACTGGAGTTTATCTATCATCTCCGTAACGCTTTCGCGATTACTAAATGATCCTGTAACGAAGCGCGCTGCTCTCCGTTGGATCTTCTCTATATCTTCTATCAACCCTATCTGGTACGGATCCCACACTGCTGAGCAGTATTCAAGCAGTGGGCGAACAAGCGTACTGTAACCTACTTCCTTTGTTTTCGGATTGCATTTCCTTAGGATTCTTCCAATGAATCTCAGTCTGGCATCTGCTTTACCGACGATCAACATTATATGATCATTCCATTTTAAATCACTCCTAATGCGTACTCCCAGATAATTTATGGTATTAACTGCTTCCAGTTGCTGACCTGCTATTTCGTAGCTAAATGATAAATGATCTATCTTTCTGTGTATTCGCAGCACATTACACTTGTCTACATTGAGATTCAATTGCCATTCCCTGCACCATGCGTCAGTTCGCTGCAGATCCGCCTGCATTTCAGTACAATTTTCCATTGTTACAACCTCTCGATACACCACAGCATCATCCGCAAAAAGCCTCAGTGAACTTCCGATGTCATCCACAAGGTCATTTATGTATATTGTGAATAGCAACGGTCCTATGACACTCCCCTGCGGCACACCTGAAATCACTCTTACTTCGGAAGACTTCTCTCCATTGAGAATGACATGCTGCGTCCTGTTATCTAGGAACTCCTCAATCCAATCACACAATTGGTCTGATAGTCCATATGCTCTTACTTTGTTCATTAAACGACTGTGGGGAACTGTATCGAACGCCTTGCGGAAGTCAAGAAACACGGCATCTACCCGTGAACCCGTGTCTATGGCCCTCTGAGTCTCGTGGACGAATAGCGCGAGCTGGGTTTCACATGACCGTCTTTTTCGAAATTAGATCATGTTCACCCGATGCCTGGCTGATGTCACAGTAACTGCAGTACCCTCTCACCAAGAAGGTAAGGCATAACAAATCCCATCTGGGAGACACCGCACTATACTGTTACGTGTGAGGTGTGGAGAGGTTTTGGCGTAGTTCACGTAGGTTCTGCGGCGCCCGATAGTTCCGTACAGTAACATAGCCATCCAGATGGAACTGAGTTTCGACGCTCATAATTAAGACGTCTGAAAGGTGTCCATTATGGCAAAAAATTCTTTGCGTTGCGCATACTTCCTTTCATTTAGTTGCTGGACGATCATTATTTTATATCAGTGTAATCTGACATTACGATATAAGATGCGATGAAGCGAACGACTTGACATAGCCAGCACTGCAGCCGGTCGCCTAGCGGGTAGTTTTCGACAAGCGAGAACTTTTCCGTAGTTCGAACTGGACGGAGAAGAGCGGGTGATTTCTTCTTCATCACATATCAACACTAAACGCTTCAAACCATCGGAGAAGGGTGTTTCGATCTGGGATTGCACCTCGACGATCGACATTAAAACTTTGATTGCAAAGGCGTTGAACAGTGACGACAGTGCTCGACATTAGACACGCGTGAGATGCGCTCCAGCCAGCCAAACCGATGTGTAGATACATGTTAGCCACCCCAAGCGGACGTGGGCTTTTTCCAATCCACATTTCACGCCGTTTACGTGAGATATGTTGACGCTGCAGTGTTCATCTTTGGCAGACTAGTGTAGTAAGGGATACAAAATCAGGTAACTGCAAAATTCGTGCTACGTTTATTAATTTATAATTACACATATCAGCTGACTTCCGGTATTTCCTTTGTCTTCGAGTAAAATCACGTGCGTCAGATAAGATTGTTTCGAAAACTTAAGTCCAAAGCCTTGACGTAAAATGTAAACGAGTTTTTCGTGTTGATTTTATTAAAACAGACGCGTGTGTCACGATATATTGTGTTACCATATCCTCAATTTCAAACTTAACCTCTACTTTTCAGAATCTTTTGGACACAGTATACTCCTTCAAAAGCAAGAATGCCGAAATTTCATTATCTATTTGCCTGAAAAAGCATATTTTAGAGAATTTCCGGATACTTGAAGATTTTCGACAATTTGCATAAGATACGAGTTTTCCGCATACCTACGTAGTAATTGACATTTGTGACTTACCCAGAGTTACTGTAAATAAGAAATATATGGTGTTACATTAGGTTTCTATTTTAACAGAATTGTACATAGCCTGCATTTATCGTAAATCAACGCTATTGTCGAATTTGTTAGTCATCAAAGCCTGAAAAACATTTCAGAGGAATAGTAAACCTTATACCGAATTTCCCTGTTGTCGCAACATATGTCTCGTTTTATTGTTCTTTCCCTTTATGGAGGCCCACATTCATGCAGAACTCTTTGAGAGAATAACCCTCTGTTTGACCGTAAATAAGTATTCGTTTAAATCATTCAATCATGATTTCGGCTTTATAGCTATTCTCAAGTGTAATCTGAGACGCCACAAAATGTCCGACCAGCCTAAATGACATGTCATCGCCGAAATGACTTATATCCGGTCTTATAAACTCTTCGTAGTGTTACAGTATTGTATAACCAGACATGCAGGATGATCACAATTAAACTTTCGCTTCTTGAGAGGATCCTGGCCCTCAAGTTTGTACGGATATCATTTCACAACTGTTCGAAGCATTTTTCGAACGGTGGACCATGAAGTGTTCAGCTGCCGTGACACAGCTCGCGCACTACTTGAAGATAGCACATTGTTTCCAGCAATCTCCGACATGGCAACAGCTTCTTCAAGAGCATGTTACGCAACTGACTGCCGGCCTGTCCAGGAGCAATTCCCAAATCGCCAGTTAAGTCGAACTTGCTAACTATGTTCCTCAGTCCTGGTGCGGGAAGATGACCTCACCGTATTCCCTTATATGTCGATAGTCGCGAAGAGCGGCAGTTCTATTGCTGTTCTTTTGACACAACAAAATGGTTCAAATGGCTCGATTCCCGGCGGGGTGAGGGATTTTCTCTGCCTCGTGATGGCTGGGTGTTGTGTGCTGTCCTTAGGATAGTTAGGTTTAAGTAGTTCTAAGTTCTAGGGGACTGATGACCATAGATGTTAAGTCCCATAGTGCTCAGAGCCATTTGAACCATTTCAAATGGCTCTGAGCACTATGGGACTCAACATCTTAGGTCATCAGTCCCCTAGAACTTAGAACTACTTAAACCTAACTAACCTAAGGACATCACACACATCCATGCCCGAGGCAGGATTCGAACCTGCGACCGTAGCGGCCGCGCGGTTCCAGACTGTAGCGCCTAGAACCGCATGACCACACCGGCCGGCTTTGACAGAACACCTCTACAAGTAAAACCCTACTCACCGTGCCTAGACCCATGTTGATTGCCTCCAGCAGTAGTGCATACTGGTGCTTGTGTTTCAAACCTTCATCGCCGTATCAGTACCGACGCCTAATGGCAGCTCATGGCACCAACAATGCTAACAATGCAAATCCTGGAGTGCACAGTCTGAACATAAATCCTATAAAGTTGGGTAACCAAACGGTAAATAGATTTCTTCTGAATTCGCTGGGTTGACCAAAGTTTAATTAAAACCACTCTGTATGTAAATTCGACGGTATCATGTTATTTAGGTAGGTCGGACGTTTTGTGACATTTCAAGTTGCACTTGAAGATGACTATAAAGTGAAAATAATGGTTGCGTGAATCAAGTGAATTGTAATTTACAGTAAAACGGTGGATATTTCTTATCGCGTTTTGCCGGTAACTGCTTTAGTTCTAAAGGGTCACTGGTAATACTTGCAGCATATCAGACACATTAATTAAAAGAGAATGAACAACCTTACTTAAAAGATATTTGCTTACTGTTCTGTAAAACATTACACCAGGCACAATACAGTCCCACTGTGTCAGCTGTTCTGGGGCACTTCATGAGTTACTTTCTGTTCGTAAGCAGCTGGAAAGTGCTCTGACTACTGACAAGCGGTTGGAAGCTGCTGCGAATGGGTGTGTACAAAGGCTATCGAGAGCCATGTCGAGAGATACCAAAGATACCTTGAGTACTATCTTCCACTGTGGATACTGTCTCTGCTGCAGGAAGTACAGAATCTATCACTACCCGTCCACCTGACTCTGAGTGGCTTGTCAGTGATAGGTCTTGCCATAAGGTACAGGGGAGACAAGGACGAGGGAGAACTGAGGAAGTTATCCCATTCTGCAACTTCAAGTTGCTGCCTTTCACTGAAAATTAACTTCGCCAGAGAGACTCACTTAACCTGTTGGGAAACCAGTTTTGTCCTGTATCATGAAGGGACAAACACAAAAGGGTAGGGGTCTATCAATCATTGGCAATTCAAATGTACAGCAAATAATAGTACCGTTAGGGATATGGGGACAAATGTGGACTGTGTATACCTTGGGGCCAAATTCAGCGTCTGTAAGAGGCTACTCCAGTAGCTATTGAGAGATTAGCGTTCAATCGGTCCCTCTAGATGGGTCAGGTGTGCACAACACATCAGAGGCACCCAGGTGTGTCTATGATGCACAGAAGAGTTTTTTAGATTAAGCGACTCTCCATCAAGGCGAGATAATAATCTGTGGGTAACTCAGAAATATCAGTGTAAGATCCAAAGAAACTCGACTCCCACAGGTAAGAGCATTAACTGTGGAAGCTGATGTGTGGAACTCTTTCGACACATCGAAATTAAACACATAACCAGTTTGTAGTTGCCACACACTTCTTTATTGCAAACATATTGCTCTTATCAAATTAATAGTAGCAACGATTATAGAAAGGGGCTTGCCTTAAATAACCACATATTTTTCAAAATTGTCTCAACCAAATTTCATTAATCGAAACAACGTTCATAAAAGCATCATTAATCAAATATGACTGAGTGAACTAAATCACACAAACTTCATGACTTAGATGGAACTGTTTTTCACATGACTCACATCAAAACTCTGACTACTTTCAGCAGATAAAGAATGCATTAAGTCCAACAAACACAGATCTTTAAAAACCTGCTTAACCAACTTTCATTAAATAAAACAATATTCACAAAACCATTATTAATGAAATATAACTGCTATAACTAAACCTCACAAGCTTCATCACTTACACTGAAACTGTTTTTCATATAATTCACATCAAAACTCTAAACTACTTCCACAACTAAGGGGGTGCATAAGTCCAAAAAATACAAATCTTTCAAAATTTGCTTAGCCAACTTTCATTAATTAAAGCAATATTCATAAAACCACAATTAATCAAATCCCAAACATGCTTCAAATAACATAGAAACTGGTTTTCATGTAACTCAGGACCCAGCTAAGAACATTAATTCACTTAACTCCAATAAGTTCAGATCTTTCCACAATTAGTCTTAAAATATCTGACAAATTAACAGGATTGTAATACATTCAATATAATAATAACGTATGAAATTGCCTTAAGATGGGACCACCTCACTTTTACGATAAACTGGTGATGGACGCGAGCAAACCGAAAGGTTCTAACAGATTCAGGAAATGCACGGACCAGAAGGTGAAATAAAAATTTAGTCGACTTAGATCTACAAGTAAGCTTGTGGGAAACCACAACGCTCCACCGGCAAGGTGGAATTACCGGACGTTAACAACGTAACCACAGACACCGATCCAGGTCCTTAATTTTCACTCTTCCACCGTGATACCCCGATCGGAGCTTGTTCGCGTCGACCGCCGCCAATTATCTGAAACATAAACACATCAGCGGCAGACAACATTCTGACGCAACAGATACACAAGGATATTAACCCAACCAGTTATCAATAAACCTTCAATTCTACGCGGCACCAATTAACCTCAAGCAGACTTAACATACGTGACAGTGGGTGTTAAGATTTGATTAGACAATCTCTAAAACAACAAATAAAGTAACAAAATTGAAAAGGAATTGTAGAAAATATTTTGGCCCGGTTCTGAACGCCAGACACAAACCTACGCACTACTTGGTATGCATTAAATACGGCTTTATGTCTATTGGTTGTGCGTCACTAGCACTCCCTTAATGCCGTCAACATATTTTAGGATGTAAGATCAAAGGTAACTGAAACAGCCAAGATAGTTTTCAGTGCACAGGGGTATTCAAGTATCATGAACAAAACGCTCCGATGAACACTTAGACGACTTCAGTTCATTGACTTTGAATCACATGCAAGAGACACGAAGGAAATCTGTCCTTCACATATCCAAGAAACCCCTATCACCGTCGGCAGCAGATCTGCATTACAACGGCTAAACACGCCGCAGCAGCGGCCCACGTTCCTTCGTCGAACCGACTCGGCCATTCGCCACGCTGCATACAGGCACAACGCCAGACGTTTGACACAGTTTATACCCGAACTGAAGACCCAGAGAGCGCGCGTGCCGCAGTTTAATAACCGTCCGCCAAAGATACGAAGCCAAGCAGGCATCGAAAATCGACCCAGGCGATCGTGATGAGAATCGATGGAGAAACTTCCTGGCATATTCAAACTGTGTGCTGGACCGAGACTCGAACTTTGCCTTTCGCGGGCAAGCTGTGAGGACGGGGCGTGAGTCGTGCTTGGGTAGCTCAGTTGGTAGAGCACTTGCCCGCGAAAGGTAAAAGTCCCGAGTTCGAGTCTCGGTCCAGCACACAGTTTTAATCTGCCAGGAAGTTTCATATCAGCGCAGAGTAAAAATCTCATTCTGGAATCGATGGAGACTGGCGCCAGCGGCGCACCAGCTCAGAAGCATTCGCAATAAAGTGCCAGAGTTTGAAGAGTACCTAGAAAAAGGGAACCTCGGACAAAACAAGGTACAGTTAGTTAATACCTGTAGTTTACAGAAGTGAGATTTTTGGGGAAATTTAAGCGGATACCAAAAGGATGGGCTAATGGGAAGTGGAGGTGATCTATTTGTCACAACAGGCAAGAAATTCAAATCCACCAAGGTTAGCGAAGCTGCAATACAAGATCGTTTGGGCAAGACACAGTATCAAGAGTGGACATAAAATTATAATTAGATCCTTCTAATGACCACCAGGCGATCCTGCTGATGTAATGGAAAACCTCATAAAAAACCACATTATGCTTATACTTAAGTTCCCTACTTGTATTGTAATCATCAGAGCAGGCGTTAGTCATCTTTCTCTGCTGTCAAGTACCAATACCACCCAACAGGCGTTCCACAGTCGGTAGCAGAATAGCAAGTTTCGTTCCAATGCCGATAACAGACGCACGGGAACTGGTGGACCCAATGGTGTGTGTCCGCTGAGCCAGACCTCAAACAGTTCTTTACTTCGAGCACCCTCTGCCGCTGCAATACAGGTCGACCGGCGGCAGCTGCTCCCCAGCACTTGCACTTGGAGCTACTTTGCCACGGACGCTACGCAGAAGCCGAGTTGTCGCTGCTCCGACTCAGTTTTTTTTTTTTTTGTTATTGTATGAACTGGAGTCAGTTTATTGCTGTATTATTTGTAATGAGTTTTCGTATGTTTGCTGTGTTACTTGTTCACTAATTATTTCTACTCCTGTCCAGCTTTCCTACGGCGCACTATGCGGCTGGTCCCGGCGGAGGTTCGAGTCCTCCCTCGGGCATGGGTGTGTGTGTTTGTCCTTAGGATAATTTAGGTTAAGTAGTGTGTAAGCTTAGGGACTGATGACCTTAGAAATTAAGTCCCATAAGACTTCGCATACATTTGAACGTTTTTTTCCTTAGTGTTGTGTGTGAAGACATGCACAACATCTGGCGACGAGTTCTCTTATCTATGTGTGGCAGTCACAAAGTCTGTTACCCTCCCACCTTGTGTCGTCCCTTTCGTTACATTTTTCTCTGTTGCTTCTCTGCTCTGGGTACTCAGTGTGTGTTTGGTTGTGCTCTTATGTTCTACGTTCCGCAAATGCTGCTTTTGCACCCCTTTTCGCTTTCTCCGTGGGACGTTTGCTTTTCGCTGTTTGAATTTGTAGATTGCGTTTTAGACTATGGCTACCCTGCCGCAGTCCTCTGCTGCGTCTCTTGCAGTTGATATAACTATTTATTCAGTTTCAGAGACAGTAAATGGTGCAACTGCTTGAAGCGGTGAATCGCTTCCGAGAAACAGGCTGGACAGTGAAGGGGAAGGCGTGTTTATAGCGATAAAAAGTACAATAGTATCGAAGGAAATTGGCAGAGATCCGAAATGTGAAATAATTTGGGTGAAGGTCACGGTTAAAGTATCCTCAAATATGTTAATTGGATGTCTCCATAGGCCCCCTGGCTCAGCAGCTGTTATGGCAGAGCACCTGAAGGGAAATTTGCCAGATATAGACTGGAAGACTCAAACGTTTATAACGGGTGGCAGTGACAAAGAATACAGTGAAATTTTTTTTAAGTGCATTATCTGAGAACTTCCTTGAGCAGTTAAACAGAGAACCGACTCGTGGCGAAAACATATTAGACCTTCTGGTGACAAGCAGACCAGAACTATTTGAAACAGTTAACGCAGAACAGGTAATAAGTGATCATAAAACGGTTACTGCATCGATGATTTCAGCCGTAAATAGAAATATTAAGAAAGTTAGGAAGATTTTTCTGTTTAGCAAAAGTGACAAAAAGCAGATTACAGAGTACTTGACGTCTCAACACAAAAGTTTTGTCTCAAGTGCAGATAGTCTTTAGGATCAACGGACAAAGTTCAAAACCATCGTACAATATGCATTAGATGTGTATGTGCCAAGCAAAATCGTAAGAGATGGAAAAGAGCCACCATGGTACAACAACCGGGTTAGAAAACTGCTGCGGAAGCAAAGGGAACTTCACATCAAACATAAACATAGCCAAAGCCTTGCAGACAAACAAAAATTACACAAAGCGAAATGTAGTATGAGGAGGGCTATGCGAGAGGCGTTCAGTGAATTCGAAAGTGAAGTTCTATGTACTGACTTGGCAGAAAATCCTAAGCAATTTTGGTCTTATGTCAAAGCGATAGGTGGTTCAAAACAAAATGTCCAGACACTCTGTGACCAAAATTGTTCTGAAATAGAGGATGACAGACTAAAAGGCTATATACTAAATGTCTTTTTCCAAAGCTGTTGCACTGAGGAAGACTGCACTGTAGTTTCCTCTCTAGAATTTCGCACAGATGACAAAATGGTAGATATCGAAATAGATGACATAGGGATAGAAAAAACAAGTAAAATCGCTCAAAAGAGGAAAGGCCGCTGGACCTGATGGGATACCAATTCGATTTTACACAGAGTACGCGAAGGAACTTGCCCCCCTTCTTGCAGCGGTGTACCGTAAGTCTCTAGAAGAACGTAGCATTCCATAGGATTGGATAACGTCACAGGTTATCCCCGTTTTCAAGAAGGGACGTCGAACAGATGTGCAGAACTATTGACCTATATCTCTAACGTCGATCATTGGAGAATTTTGGAACACATATTATGTTCGAGTATAATGACTTCTCTGCAGACTAGAAATCTACTCTGTAGGAATCAGCATGGGTTTCGAAAAAGACGATCGTGTGAAACCCAGCTCGCGCTATTCGCCCACGAGACTCAGAGGGCCATAGACGCGGGTTCCCAGGTATGTGCCGTGTTTCTTGACTTCCGCAAGGCGTTTGATACAGTTCCCCACAGTCGTTTAATCAAGAAAGTAAGAGCATATGGACTATCAGACCAATTGTGTGATTGGATTGAGAAGTTCCTAGATAACAGGACGCAGCATGTCATTCTCAATGGAGAGAAGTCTTCCGAAGTAAGAGTGATTTCAGGTGTGCCGCAGGAGAGTGTCGTAGGACCATTGCTATTCATAATATACATAAATAACATCGGAAGTTAACTGAGGCTTTTGTGGATGATGTTGTAGTATATCGAGAGGTTGTAACAATGGAAAATTGTACTGAAATGGAGGAGAATCTGCAACGAATTGACGCATGGTGCAGGGAATGGCAATTGAATCTCAATGTAGACAAGTGTAATGTGCTGCGAATACATAGAAAGAAAGATATTTTATCAATTAGCCACAATATAGCAGGTCAGCAACTGGAAGCAGTTAATTCCATAAATTGTCTGGGAGTAGGCATTAGGAGTGATTTAAAATGGAATGAGCATACAAAATTAATCGACTGTAAAGCAGATGCCAGACTGAGATTCATTGGAAGAATCCTGAGGAAATTCAATCCGAAAACAAAGGAAGTAGGTGACAGTACACATGTTCGTCCACTGCTTGCGTACTGCTCACCGGTGTGGGATCCGCACCAGATAGGGTTGATAGAAGAGATAGAGAAGTTCCAACGGAGAGCAGCGCGCTTCGCTACAGGATCATTTAGTAATCGCGAAAGCGTTACGGAGATGACAGATAAACTCCAGTGGAAGACTCTGCAAGAGAGATGCTCAGTAGCTCGGTACGGGCTTTTGTTGAAGTTTCGGGAACATACCTTCACCGAGGAGACAAGCAGTGTATTGCTCCCTCCTACGTATATCTCGCGAAGAGACCATGAGGATAAAATCAGAGAGATTAGAGCCCACACAGAGGCATACCGACAATCTTTCTTTCCACGAACAATACGAGACTGGAATAGAAGGGGAAACCGATAGAGGTACTTAAAGTACCCTCCACCACACACCATCATGTGGCTTGCCGAGTATGGATGTAGATGTAGAGATGTAGATGGCGCAGATGACTTCGCACAAGACACCGGACCAAAAGGCAGCGCCACCGCCTGCACTGCTTGCTTATGTGTCACCATTTCGTGAGTTTGACAAGGCGAAGGAAGTACTACGCATAGTCCAATGCGCCTCACATTCCAGGTACTGGCAAACGTTCTTATTACTTGACCACGGTAGGAGTGAGTGTGTATATCTTGTGCACTAAACTTTTTCTCACGTCACGCCCTGTTAGTAGATTATGGGAACCTACTGCTGGCGCTTACAAATATTATGAGGACAGGGTGCAAGTGAAAGATGCCCGTTACAAATTCTTGTGGGTGGGTGAGCAACAAGTAGAGGCATACCGTCAGTGGGTGACTGAATTGTAAGACCTTTCCAAGCAGTGTCGATTAACCTGTGTCTGTGGCGCAGACAGCGTGAGGCAAATAAAAGTGGCCTGGACAAATAGATACGATTGGACGTGAATTTGTGGCACCATTAACGGAGGAGGAAAAGACCTACAGTTACTTCTAGCAGGACGGCGCAACTGGCCTTACATCCGGCCGAACCTTTACACAGTCTTGACGCCTGACAGAGCTGTCAGCAGAGGTCAGTCTAGTCGTGGCTCTAGCTGGCCGCCCAGGTCACCTGATAGTGTGTGCCATTCGGTAATTTGCATCGTTTCCGAGTTACCTTCGCACTGAAGGTAGCCAATTAGGTCGGCGAGAGCGCAAATTCAAGCAGCCTGCCAGATGCGGTGTCGCCTAGTATGTTCTTCGTTTTGGTTCCTCAAACCGAACACAATGAGCTTTTGTTCACCTAGCTTAAATTTATCACATCACACCTTTTAGCTGGTAATGAGCGGTGGGACAAGTGGTAACTCACGGATTCAGAGATGTATGTGCTGTGCCGCACTTAAGCGCGTGCAAGTCCTTGAATTTGCGCGCGCGACGACCTGATTGGCCAACTTCAGTGCTAAATAACGCGGAAACGGCGCAAAGTATCGAATTTTTTTTTCTTAGCATTCATTTCTCAGCAAAAGCTTGACCGCAACCCTCTTACAGTCCTATCAGACTCTATGAACGCGCATATCGGTGTACGACCCATCCGTATGACGGAAGAAACGACCCTCTAACAATCAGGGTTGTACGTTAGCTGGACCAGTCTACACGAGTAACTGATTATACTTACTTGTCGGATGTGGTAAGAAACTACATCAGTACGTGCATAGGTTGCAAGATCGTGCTATACCGGTTTGATTTACTCCGAGAGATCTTGAAGCTTCTAGTACAGGAAACATAAGCTGCTCGACGTTCACTGCGCACTACATTTTCTGGTGTCCTTTTATCTGCTCACACTAAAGACAGATGCAAGAGGAGGAGCAGTGCTGTAAACTGACCTTGTTTAATGTGCCCGTATTCTGTCAAGCAGGTTAAATGTCACGAACTCTGGGAACGGAAGAAAATCTCTGGTAATCTAAAGGAAATGCAGTTTTAACGAGCGGTAACTGCGTTCACCATTGACTGAATAATGTACACATTGGGCCACTGACCCAACATTGGCGAGAAATGGACTCCCAGAATGTACAGGAGAGGGGAATTAAAGCAACTAAACGATGCCGCACACTCATGAAGTGTGTATTGCTAACCACTCGTCAGGCCATTTTTCTGCCATCTAGTTGCCTGACGTATCTGCAGTCATCTTCGCCCTCTGATGGTCCTCAGTGGTGCCTTGAGACTCTCCGGCGGATCCTTCAATTTACGTGTGTCAGCGGTCTGACTGCTTTACTTCATCACTAATTAACTCAGAAACGACGAAACGCATCGACTTTTTTTCTAAACAAGTATTACTCAGCACAATCTATCCTGCAACACCTTTACAAGTTGTACAGACTGTTGGGAGGTGGCATGAGCCCCCTCTCATATTTCTAGCTTACTCTGAGTAATTCGATTTTCCTCTCTGATTGCTTGTGGTGAAAAGTTGCTATTCCTTCACACGTGGACTTCCCACGCAGCATCTCTCGTCACCCCGGTGGTCAGGTGACAGGCGAGTTCTCCTGAGCTTGAAAGGGTTAAGCCGACGGGTGTAAGGGAGTCGAGTGGATGCTTTCCAGACGCCGACATTGTCATAAGAGCGGGAGCGACACGCCCAGATGGGCCGGAAGGGGCGGCTGGGCTAGAGATTCCGTGAAAACCGTTTCTGGCGGGCAACCAGCGAGGCGTGAGAATGACTTGTGTTCCCAGGCAGTCTTGGCGGGCAAATTCCCGCGTTTTCTGCAAAATCGTAACTGTGATGGGCTTGCTCAGGGCATAGCTCCGTGACATAGCAAAATCGGTGCAGAAATTGCCGCCAAGAATCTCCATTGGTGGAATGGTAGTGCTTCGGCAATTTTCCGCAGGTTTTCGAGTTGCTGATTGGAACGTTTAACCACGGCCACTGTCGTGGGGGCGGGAATGTTCTGTGTTCGGTTTGTACGGGTGCTCTTGAGAGGGTCGACTCTCGCCTCTCGGTCAGAGTAGGTTACAAGACTGAGCTCTCGCTGCTCTGGACAGCCTGCCTTCCGTTGGCTGTCTAATATACTTTCATTTAATTGTAACTGTTTGACGAAGTTGGTGAAGTTTCGACTTCAACGTAACTTTCCGACTACAGTTGGCAATTGAGCGTTCTGCGTACAGGCGACCTATGTTGTCCGTCTGGAGCAGTTTTGGCTGAAGTTGACTGTATCGGAGTTACTGTGTGACTTCGCTTGTTAAAATCACTCACTGTACCGGCAGTGATTGTGTAGCGAGCCTTCTTCGTCTCCCTCAGAGTCGCATTTGTGTTGTTAGGAAGTGTTTAGGCTGGAACAACCAGACCAGGATAATTTGTTTCGGGCTATACTCGCGACATAATCATCACCACGATGGGACATCGAAGCAACCAGCCATCGGCTCCGGTATGCCAGATCGTGTCCTTGCAGTTAAGAAGACAGCTTGGTAATGTATGTCCACAGCACCGGCAGATTAGGGCATTTTACTAGGTGATAATCAGAGCTCAGCAGAGCGCGCCTGTTCGTCTTTTCTAACTTTGTTCTGTCTTGGGTGTTCATTGAGTTCTCCTTACTGTATCAGCAATAAAAATTGGGTTGGCTCGGTGTTTCTCTAAAGATTTGAGTTGCAAGGAATTGGCTCCACATACCACTTGGTCATAAATGTCACAATATAATTTATGGACAACTTCACCTTCACAGCATTTATTTGATTGTACTATTTGACGTATTGTAAATGTTTCATTTGTTTTGTTTATTATTTTGAGTTTAGTCATAATAAATCAAATTGTTATTTTGGACAGAACTTTCATTCTGTTAATCGGTAGAGCAACCCTTTCATATCTCACTACGTTAATGAAACTTTCCTTTACCTAAGTAATTTCTATCCAATTAGATTATTGCAGGTGCCAAACTCTTTTCTACTCCACTTACAGGGTCGATTACAGTCAGTTCGCGTTTCTTCTTAATCCCTGTGCAACAGCAAAAGTCGGAGTTAGAAAAGGGGGGGCTTAATCATTTCCATATGAAGATTCGAGAAGAATTTAATGTTAAATACAATGCTAGCCCCGGCACCTCGCACTGTTTCTGATCACCCTGTAGATATGACGGCTTGCTTAAGCAACTGCAGAGATATGAAGATAACAAAATTCGATCTAAAGTAGTCATATTATAAAATTTAATGTGTCCAGATACGTCAACATAAACGAAAAATTTAAAATGATCAGTTTTGCGCCATATACATGTCAGCTAATTTATATTGGCCCACATTCAGGAGGTCCATGTAATGAAAGAAATGCCTTACAACTGATTTTACAATGAAACTGAAAGAAAACAATAACCGAGATAAATGGAGAATCTTTGGAACGAGACATGTCTCCTCACCTATGAAATACAAGTCCGGATGAGGGTGTCATTCGCTACGTTGTTTCTGTAGTTTGTGCACTGAACGTGCTTGTATCATCTATGATGTATTCCGGCCGGCCGAAGTGGCCGTGCGGTTAAAGGCGCTGCAGTCTGGAACCGCAAGACCGCTACGGTCGCAGGTTCGAATCCTGCCTCGGGCATGGATGTTTGTGATGTCCTTAGGTTAGTTAGGTTTAACTAGTTCTAAGTTCTAGGGGACTAATGACCACAGCAGTTGAGTCCCATAGTGCTCAGAGCCATTTGAACCATTTATGATGTATTCCATCGATGTCGACGCGATATTAAACCCTGATTTTTCTACCTTCGTTTTCCATGGCATACTGTTCACAAAAGTGGCCCCTCCAGAGGTCACCAGTAAGGAGGATTCCGTGATGACGCTATGCAAGTTTCAAATGGTTCAGAACACAATAGTGCCCATCAATCATGTTCATTTTAGCAGATATCGCAGGCCGTTACATTCGGCTGATTTCTGTTTCTTGGAAGAAAATGTTCACAAGGTGAGCCCATTTTGCCCTTTATAGTCTTGAAAGACGAATCCACCACCGAAATGTTTACGATTTGACAATAGACTGGATGATCCTGGCCCTCAAAATACCCCGACGACAAAGTACACTGTTTCCCGATCATGACAGCGTCCCAAAACATGAGAGGCCCAACCCCCTGGTGAGACCATGGGACTTCACGACTCTGGAATTGGCTGCTGATTGCCTCCTTGTTCTTCTACGACGATCATAAGGTTCAGACAAATCCGGCACTAGTCAGTGAAACGAATACGAACCCACTGATTTGCATCAACTACCTTCTTCACAGTACATTCACTTTCAGATCTGTGCCGTTTTTGTTGCTTGTAAAGGACATCTAGAGACAAAACGATCATGTACAGATGGTTGCGGACTGGCTGGGTCAACACAGCCCTACCAGGTCTCACCAAAAACGTAGCCCGCATGTGTGCTGCGTTCCCCTCAGGATGCCTGCCCTCATTTGTAGGTAGACGTCATCAACTGTTGTTGATCGCGGGAGAACATTACGGAGCAGATCTTCAACGTTTTGTGCCTCGAGATAGTGGTTGCGATAGTGCACGCTAGTTCGATGGGCAACTTCCTGTGCTGATAAATCTTTTTGGTCGTAAAGTGACAATAGGCGCATGGATTAAACTAGAAATAACTCTTTAAGGCTCCTTTAAAGGCTAAACATTGTGTCCTACCCACATTATTCCGGCACGATTCTACCGTACTGTACTGTGAATGCAGATTTACTTGTATCTCCATCACACAGGAAGCTGTGTGTAGCGATGTCGACTAGCCGAAACGGTATTGAGCAAGGGGTTTTCGATTTAAAAAGATGAAATGTACTAGGTAACTGATGACGGCTACTAATTTTTGCAGGTGTCACATACAAATAAACAGAAATGTGATCGCGGACAGTAAGTAACTAGAAACACAGACAAATATGGGCAAAGGATTGAGGAAAATAAAATTAAGTAAGCAGCTCTAATATCAATGCAACTGCACTCCTTCTCGGAAAAAATTGGAAATTTCTGGGGAGATCTTATGGGACCAAACTGCTGAGGTCATCAGTCCCTAAGCTTAACCACTACTTAATCTAGCTTAAACTAACTTACACTAAGAGCAACACACACACACATGCCCGAGGGAGGACTCGAACCTCCGACGGGTGGGAGCCACGCGAAACATGACAAGACGCCCCAGACCTAGCGGCTAGCCCTCCTTCTCGGTATACCTGCCATATAGAGCAAATTTAAATTCAGTATCATGGTGAAATTTGGCCCTGGTTCAAATTCTTAACGCATACAGTCGTAACACGCACGACATGCGACACATGTTGATCCTTAATCTGCGCTTATAGCGAAGCAAAACATTAAGAGCCTGCATTAGACGCAAAATTCACAACGCATCTGCACTGACTTCACTGAAAACAGTTTAATTAATCAGTTACTAAATACGTTATTTTGGTAATGATAACACAGTCTATGGCGACAATTCGGAATCCGTCGATTATACTTTAATAGCTTTCTCTTCAATTTAATTAAGTGAGTTTCAGTTTCTATTATTTATCCAGGATCTAATTGAAGGATCGGCATAAATGGCGACAATAGTTAATCTTGGAAAGTTGCTTGCTAATCACCGGCGCACTTTTTGCACTCTTCTGCCGGTGTCTATCTTATAATTAAAGAAAATAATTTATTAAAAAATCACTATTTCTTTCAAACTCAAATCACTTACACTCCGATCTTGCTGAAAGAAGTTTCAATTTTGTATTGTTATTTCAAATTGCAACTTCACAAAGGCAGAAAAGGAACCTGTCTATGTATCCATCTCAAAGGCAGAACACCAACTAATCATGAGTACAGACGACAAAGAACTTTTCTAATAGTATTTAAATAATCCGGAACTATCTTGGAGTTAGCCGAAGCCTATGAAACTGCGACTGCAGCCGCACACTACGCCTTCGTATAACGACCTGCTCCGCTGACCGTCTGTGAATGGCAGCGCATGGACCACGCTTGGCCGTAGTCTCGTGCAGTGGGACACGAAAATAAAAAAACAGGAAGTGAAAAGTCAGTCGGTGGAAATAAGAGTTCCGTAGTTCACTATTGTGATACTGTAGTAATGACAGAAAGTAACAGATGCCCTAGAGAAGTTAAGAATGATGCTAGTTGACCAAACGTTTGTGAAAAATGGCTGTGAGCACTATCGGACTTAACTTCTGAGGTCATCAGTCCCCTAGAACTTAGAAGTACTTAAACCTAACTAACCTAAGGACATCACAGACATCCATGCCCGAGGCAGGATTCGAACCTGCGACCGTAGCGGTCGCGCGGTTCCAGTCTGTAGCGCCTAGGACCGCTCGGCCACCCAGGCCGGCTTTATGAAAAAAGAAAAGAAATATTCTTCCGAGTAAAGGCATCGATCTGTAAATGAGTAGATACCTCGAAAAATAATGTGTATGGAGTACACTTCTGTGGAAGTTGGACACTGGGGGAACAAGAGGGATCCTTACTGGGGGCGGTAGAGATATGGCTGTGACGTGAATGTATCTGCAGAAGCTGGACGGAAAGAACAATGATTTAAAAGTGTAACAGGAACTGATGGACAAAATCTTATTATCGTCCTTCTTTTTGAGTTACCCTTAGGAATTATTGTGAAAACTACCCGAGTTCACAGCTTTTATGCAGGGAAACAATTCTTTCTGGATAGTTACAAGCATTGGAGATATAAATCAAAGAAGTAAGGTTAGTGACAGTAACTTCCTTGTATGCTGGACAATTTACGCCGCAGAACCAGTGTCAAAAATTACTAATTAATTACCAGAAAAGATGTAGGTCTATAATAGGAGTGTGAATAGTTTCAAGACATTGGCGTAAAACCGTGTAACAAACTAACCGATCACAGAGAGCTACCTACATTAACACTTGTTTAAAATATGCTTATACTCATAGCTCTCGCTAAACAAATGTTCCTAGAAGTGGACACATTCTATCATTGTATACATCCTATGTGTAAGTTAACTTGTAGCTTGTATGCAACTTCTGAAACCCTACTGTACGATATTCCTTCTGAAAGTGACGAAATCTGTTTCAATTATTGATGACGGACGACCAACTGAGAAAAAAATTCGAGATATTTACAGTTCCTCTGGTACCGTAGTTTCTGCGACAATGGTTGCTCCAGTGAGGTGATCGCTGGTCTGTATTACCAAGTGGATGCAGTAGGAAGTTCAGGCGCATTTCCTTGAATCTACTTCATTCGAACTATGGCGTCGTAACTAAATGGATACAGATTACGAAACTGCTTCTAAGTGCTGGTTCCTGTCGCACAGTAACTTAATAACAGCGAGCTTCGCTTGTTAGAACTTCTCATTCGAAGTTGGCGACAAGAACAGCGAGGCTGGCGTCGACTGCTTCTCACAGAAGGCCCACATGAAATAAACGCTCCCCGAGTTTCGGAGGACGAATGCCGCGAGGAACGCGGAGCAAAATATGGTGAATGGTGAACCGTCTGGCAGAGCAGCAACGACGCCAAAGCAGCGACTGACGGCGATGAGCCGGAGGCGTCCCTCTGAAACGGGATTTTTTGGGGGGGGGGGGGGAGGGGGGGGGGCACGCTTGGGCGGCTCCGTCCACCGCCTCGCCGAGTTCTGCATTCCCCGCGTGCCAGGGAACAGCGGCGCAGATCATTCCTCGTGCCGTCTGCCCGAACCGCAAATACAACGCTGTCACTCGCCTTAATCGGTCACTGAACCTCAGATGCCACGGCACACGTTGTACGGCCTTTGTTGGCTGTGGTGTTCCCTTGGGGTTTTGCCGCTCAGATCTGAAGGACTTTGGCTATTCGCTCTCACTCAGTGGTCATCTTTTGTTCGTGCAGTACGAATGTTGTATCTCTAAGCGTGACTGTTCAATAGAGGTGACTGAGCTAAGTGCATATGGCGAGTAGCGTCGTGTTTGTGGTGTTAATGTTGGTGAAACACAAGAAAGAGCGTGGTACCTGGTGCTGGTGCATATCTAAGAGCACCGTAAGCGCCACCGAGCTTAACGTTATCACGCAACGGAAAGATGACCTTCAGTAGTGAGATTACATTTACATTACATGACACCAGGCATATTCTATGGAACCCGTTGAGAGTTGTCTCTGAGATGTGGGGAGGATGTACGATTTATTTAAGGTAACGTTACGTAAGATTCTTGTGTTACAGCGCCTATTGTTAAATATAAAATAACCTAAAACACCAATTTTTAAGAGTTTCTGTGAAGACTCACACCAGCAGAGTTCATGCTCAGCTGCCGTGGTGTGCGGACCTCCGCTGAGCATGTGCGCAGTGCAGCCCTGGTTTACTGCCGAGTGTCCTATCTGCCACAGGCAAGAGTCTACTGAACTCTGAGTGCCATGTCTTCCTCGGGGAGAGACACCATAAAATTTAGTTTGGGGAACACCGAAAGGCTTACCACTTTCGCTATTCAGAGATAGCTGATTAATGGAGTAAAGTTGCTTGATGTGGAAGTATTAAGTATGCAGAGTGACAATACTGTTAATAGTGAATATGCAGAATGTCTAAGCAGCGAATAATCAGGACCAAAAATCGTAGCGTAAAACTGAAGCATAATAATGGGTCTGTTAACAAATACCAAGTGTCATACGCAGATCTTGGCTTGCGATCTGTGGGACTCTGCAATCTACCGTTCGAAGTGCCTGTCGAGAAGACGAGAGAAATGCTTGGATTATACGGTAAAGTTTACGGTATCAGAAGGGAAGTGTCGTCAGAAACCTTTTGGCATGGCTAGTTCAGTGGCAATAGAATAGCTAAAGTAGAATTACAAAAACACAAAAACTCTTACGTGACTGTAGGCGGTTATAGGGCGTATGTTGTGTATGAAAACCAGCACAGCACGTACTCCGTATGCAATTCCACTGAACGCCTCAGGGTAAATTGTGACTGTAGACGCCCTGCACAGCTGTATATTGAGAAAAGTTCACCTGAAGCAATGACATATGCAACTATCCTGTTACGGCGGAATGACCCTAACTGTGGATACATCGGAACCTGGATGTGGGAGAAATGTAAATGAGCAAATCGCAAAGTCCATTTAGGACAAGGAGAACCGAACGGAGAGCAATAAGTGTGCCAATAAAAGTAACTCAACCATCAAGGGTGGCAGCGGCGTCACTGATAATACACTTGACGGGAAATTCAAGAATGCGCCTATGGAACTGGAAGAGGATACGGGGATTGCAGCTAGCGTTAGTGGAGCTAACGCCGCTGAGTAAGGGAACGGACTGTAGAGTGGCATAACAAACTATCGATGTAAAGTAATAGACGAAAATACTGTCATCGTCACTGTCAGCCAACGGCAACTGGAACACGACAAATCTGAATCCGATGAAAGTATAGTGCAGCAAAAATCCGTGTAAAATGCATGCGCTGTCAAGACCCGTTCCACACTGCGACCGTCTTCGCAATATTCCTGGCGAAAATACAATGCAGCAACAGTGGCTGGTTCGATACAGACAGCGGGTAGTGAAGAAGCAGGGAACAGAAATCCAAACTCCGGTCTCTACTGTTGAGGAACATAAAGCCGGCCGAAGTGGCCGAGCGGTTCTAGGCGCTACATTCTGGAACCGCGCCACCGCTACGGTCGCAGGTTCGAATCCTGCCTCGGGCATGGATGTGTGTGATGTCCTTAGGTTAGTTAGGTTTAAGTAGTTCTAAGTTCTAGGGGACTGATGACATCAGAAGTTAAGTCCCATAGTGCTCAGAGCCATTTGAACCAGTTTGAGGAACATAAAACGAAAAAGAAAGGACGATCTTATCGCGCCAGTCTCTGTCACATCCCAAGGAATTTTTTGAGCTGCAACAAAAGTCTGGCGAGTAAAATACTGTTCCCTGGTCAGACGAACCAACGGACCCGCGCGATGAATTACGCTGTGCTTTAGGTATTCAAATTCACCATACTCTGAACAGTGTACATTCAAAATGTGTAAACAATGGCGTTTGTGAAAGTATAGTCAAGACGACCAATGGTGGCGTAAAATTTAAGCGCAATGGTTGGTCTGTTAGCACAGTTTCAATAACAGACGCAGGCCTTAGCTTGCACTGTGACACGGGCGATATTGAAATGGTGTGTCTTATTCACCGAGAGAAATCGACCTCAAGTGAATCTATAAAATACGGACACATCTTTTTTATTTCATGTGACTACTTCAGTGGAGGATGTTAGGGCGGATGATGTATTGTTTCGAAAATATAATACTGAATTTAAAGGATCATGTTATGATTGAGTGTAAGTAAATTTGTTCTGTAGTTTTTGACGACAAAACGCAATTTTTTAATTCTTCAGTATATTGCCCCAAGAGAAGTCTTAACAGTTCCAATGGCGTGCATTTTCCTGTTCATTCTAAAATAAATTGAGTGTTCTCCTCTCCATATTTTGTTTTAAGTATTGTACGACCTAAGGCTGTCCATTGTTTAAATGGCACGCACATTTAAAGACTAAGCTATGCCATTTATGACTTTAACAATATTTATTTGCATAGTAGCCAAAGAGATATGTTGCAAACGGTCCATGTTTGATCATAGACCTACGGTACATTTTTGTGGTCCTGCTTCCACATGTACAACACATCTACAGAGTTCCATCCAATTTGGATAACTCCTACGTGGTGCCTCTTTTCTGTTTGTTTTTTTGTTTTTTTGTTTTTGTTTTTATAGATAACGGATTTATCAACAGGTATTTAATGTAATGTATGGCGACCTATACGATTATAAAGGACCATCTGCAGCAGTTTATGGTATATTGCAGCGCTTTATGATACAGTGGTTGAAGACGTTCAGTTCACTCAACAATTCATAATGTTGCAATCAGGCCACACTTTCACAAGAGAGGCATGTGAACAGTTGAGAAGCTCTTGTTACTGGAACTCTCATAGATCGCTTTCTGCATACGAAATCGAATGAGGGAATTGTGCACACTGAGACTCAAAGAGACGATAGATATCACCAAACATTTTCCCCAGACTTGTTGCTGTAGAATGAATTTTATTTCAACAAATTATAATCTCAAAAACATACTCCTCGCAATACTGAGTGCCATTTGGTTTGCCGCTTATTATACATTTATACACCATGTTGTTTGCATTTTAGGCTCGCAGCAGCTCCGTCTACCTTATTGCAGTCTTCTCGTGGACCATGTTGCTAACGGTTCGGATGTGGAGGTTATCTGGTCACCTGATTGTCGTAGAGTGAATTCGATAAACAGCAGAATAGTTTCTCGAGTAAAAAAAAAAAAAAAAAAAAAAAAGAAATATGCAGCTTCCTGACAGATTAAAACTTGATCCTGGGACCTTTGCGTTCCTCTAGCAACTTCTCTATGGCCTTTTTTTCTTTACATGAGTGACTGATTGACCACCTGTTTTTAAGTTACGGTATAGGAGAAGATAGAGAAGATAACAGGTTGTATTAGATAAATGGTGTCTCACACATAGACATAAACTGCTTCTGTATAAAACTACGTCCTTCTTCTTGGGCGCGTTCCTCGCCGATTCTGTGTACCTCGAAGCCGGGACGTCTCCATCTGTGATGGTGGATCCTCTCCACTGCCCTGATGCATCGGAATCTTCATGTGTAGTAATTACATTTCCTACCCGGTACACCGCAACTGGGTGAGGAATAAAGCAAAGCGCTGCCTAAAAAGTTAGCGAAATATGTTTAGTATCTCGGATTTTGCAAAATTAGTGCGTGACTTTTATGTAGGAAGGCTCAAAAGTCTAGCACATTCGTACCGCCCTCTCGGAAAAGGTAAATTACAGTCAGATCACGAATCCAAGTCACTGCGTCGGTCTGCGTTCGGAGAAAGCATGTCGTATCTGGAAGAAGTAGTGTACGTGTTCAGTTGCTTGCGACACCACCCAAAGGAGGAAGGCGATCGGTTTTTAAACCAAACACCACATTACCGCAGAAGACCCGCTTGTCAAGCAATGTTCGCCTGTGTCTACAACATTGCACAGTGACGTATCGAACATGTGAACTGTATATAACCTGAAACATATTTTCTTTTATAGCTTGATACCACAGCTCGCGCGTCTCTCTCTATGCCTCTCCACGGCATTACTTGGCCGTCCCCGAGTCATTACGGGATATACGTCACGTGAAATGGCTGTCCTGGCAATCACTGAGCTATCGAAGCCCAACTGTCGCAACATGCTGTCTTTCAGGAGTGCTAGCCCGTTGATACTCAGGATAACGCCTTGAAGTCTGGAAAGTGGGAGAAACGGTACTAGGCACACAGTTTTAACATACGAGGAAGTTTCAGTAGCCAGTTGTCAATCCCAAAGAAGAAGCAGAGACAGTAGAAGCATACGACTATGCTCCAGTTGTTGATCCCATGTGTGCGATCCAGCTGTATTAGCCCACACTACTGAGAGCATTACAGAAGTGTATAGACTAGCGTAAGACACAGGCGCGTAAACACTACCTGTCTGTCCCACTGTAAACGTCGCTTTTGTCGAATAGCTGAAGTCCCACCTACAAGGCGGTCATAACGGTGTGACTCGAGAGTGTTGCCTCTGCAGCGAGTGAATATCTGTTGGCTCGCTGCACAGCACCGAAACCGCGAAGTCCCCTGTCTGGACAGTGGTAGCGACAGAGGCAGAGGTATTCGCAACCAGACAGTACACAGTGGCGTGCAGGACAGGGGCCGGTTGAGACCACAGCGCCGTGCCGCCCACACACACACACACACACACACACAGTGCCGTCTGCTGGCGTCGTTTGCATACTTGAGCCGGCCTAGCGCCGCGCTATTGTGCTCACTGGCGGGACGCTGCAAAGCCCAGCCAGCTACAAAGGTACCGCTTCGTCCATATTGATGTCCACTCCCCTTCCATGAACTTCCCAACCGGGATAACCGATACGCAGTTGATAACAGTTTGAAGACAGCGGCATACACAGCGACTGGTAATTTCAGCAGACACATTTACAAATTATTTCTGACTTACTGTAATGCGTCAAACCGTCTTCAGCCCGAAAAAAGCGCATCACTTCTTTGTATCGCCTCAACTTACTATGGTTTTTACGCGCTAGAAGAATGAAGAGTTTGTTAAATTATTTGTATAGTTTTCTTATATTTTGGTGTTAAAATGTTGTAGATATGTGACACCTGATAGTGGAGAAAACGTGTGTTCTACCCAGTCAACGAGATTGCCACGTCCAGCCGACCGCTGAATCGCGGCATGCGGCAAAGATAACAACTAAATAACGTTAAATAACGAAAAGTGTGAGGTGATCCACATGAGTTCCAAAAAAAATCCGTTGGAATTCGGTTACTCGATAAATAGTACAATTCTCAAGGCTGTCAATTCAACTAAGTACCTGGGTGTTAAAATTACGAACAACTTCAGTTGGGAAGACCATATAGATAATATTGTGGGGAAGGCGAACCGAAGGTTGCGTTTCATTGGCAGGATGCTTAGAAGATGCAACAAGTCCACTAAAGAGACAGCTTACACTACACTCGTTCGTCCTCTGTTAGAATATTGCTGCGCGGTGTGCGATCCTTACCAGGTGGGATTGACGGAGGACATTGAAAGGGTGCAAAAAAGGGCAGCTCGTTTTGTATTGTGACGTAATAGGGGAAAGAGTGTGGCAGATACGATACGCGAGTTGGGATGGAAGTCATTAAAGCAAAGACGTTTTTCGTCGCGGCGAGATCTATTTACGAAATTTCAGTCACCAACTTTCTCTTCCGATTGCGAAAATATTTTGTTGAGCCCAGTCTGCATAGGTAGGAATAATCATCAAAATAAAATAAGAGAAATCAGAGCTCGAACAGAAAGGTTTAGGTGTTCGTTTCTCCCGCGCGCTGTTCGGGAGTGGAATGGTAGAGAGATAGTATGATTGTGGTTCGATGAACCCTCTGCCAAGCACTTAAATGTGAATTGCAGAGTAATCATGTAGATGTAGATGTAGATGTACGATGCAGCTGGCCATTACGAACGTTGACTTTTAGAATTTCAGTAGTAGTATCCGAGTGTTGTTCGAGTAGTGAGCCTCGAGAGAGATTATCTCAGGAGTATGATGAGATCGTCTCGCACGTACGATACGTAAATTAGTCTGCAACGGGGATGGAACTCAAGTGTAATTTAAATATGACAGTGTGCCATCTTAGGAACTGTAGGCCTATAACAATTAAAACATTTGATAATGGCACTTTAAAGCCTAAACCATGATCTTGTAAATGTAACACTGCAAATAAAAAACAGTCTAATGTCGATACTGACTTTAAAGGAACTCACGTGTATTCAAAGCAGTTCTAAGTCGTAAGATATTTTGAGAAGGTTACCGGCTTGTGTAGAAAATGATTACTTCGCCGCTTTTGGTACAGTGCAGGCTCGCCCGGTATAGGAAAAACTCCAATTTATTGAAGTGTGAGATTAGTTTCCCCTAATGGTATTTTTATGGTACGTTGTGCTGATTAATAGCCACGCGTTTATAGGAGAACTGTATTTCAATATTTTTGGGAAATTTTCCGTTGAATGGTGTATGTGAAGAGACGTGTTGACGTGAAGTCGTTTAGTTATTTTGTGGCCGAGGATTAAAGCACGCACTAAGGTGTAGTAGCGTTGCATTGCATTATTGTTGTTGTATAGGAGTACTCAAGCACTGAGGAATAGCGACTGAGCAATATTTTGTTAGGGTTCATAGTGTGACTTCGTCGTGAGCGTCGTAATATAGAAAATTCCGGAAATCTCGTTGGATGCACTGAATGTGTGGTCTACATTAAAGAGAGCGGTCATCCTACATAATAGTTATTTATTGAGAAACAGTCGGAAGTTTATTGAGAATTTGGTAGCTTTTACCATTGTCCCTAAACGACAAATCAAGAATAATTTATTAGAGAACAGGCTAGTAAAAGAGATCATCGAGTGCCGGCTGTTGAGTTTTAAATATTAGTGGGTCGCGCCTGAAGCGGTTGAGCTTTGTTTGATTATTTAAAGTTCATATAGTTGGAGAGTCGTGGTGACATTTAGGTTTTTTTGTTTTATTCTATTTAGTACATTTCCACTTAGATGCACTGAATGTGTGGTGGAGTAGAGCACCAGCAATCGTGAAGTAAAATGCTGACTTGTGCTGGTAAACAAATTAATTACAGAAACGAAGGAATTAACTGTTCCAAACTCAGAAAGTCAGTATCCGACTTGTCCTTTATCGCTAAGCTATTATAAGAAAAATAATCAAAGGCTTATTTCAACTAGACTAATATCGTAAATATATCTTTTCTTAAAAAAGTAAATCCAGAGGCCAATAAAGTAAAAGACTGGTGAAAGTAGAGTTCAAAGGAATTAAAGGGAGAGAATAGTATTTTTCAGTTAATAACTTGCAACGGAAAGAAAGATAATTAATATTTATTTAGACGTGAATAACAAGCTTATGTTTTATTAAAAAGTGATTAATTACAAATGAAAAGTTATTCCACTTAATGCTGAAAGGTTGAGAATGATGAAATAGTTTATTACTATAAAATTGTAATTGAGTCAAAGATGGTACTTAAAATCCGTCTTGATTGCAAATTTTTTTATTCATATGACCGGTTTCGGTTCATTCAGAACCATCTTCAGAGCTGATATTTTAGTTACAGGAGTAACCCGTCCAAATCCAGCAACTTTCACATGCTATGTAGCATTTATTCATATGACCGGTTTCGGTTCATTCAGAACCATCTTCAGATCTGATATTTCAGTTACAGGAGTAACCCATCCAAATCCAGCAACTTTCACATGCTATGTAGCATGCTATGTAGCATGTGAAAGTTGCTGGATTTGGACGGGCTACTCCTGTAACTGAAATATCAGATCTGAAGATGGTTCTGAATGAACCGAAACTGGTCATATGAATAAAAAAAAATTTGCAATCAAGACGGATTTTAAGTAACATTATAAAATCACTGATTGCTGTTATCCCATAAGACATTATGTCTGTTTTTGCAAAATGAGTCAAAGATATTTTTGTAGCGAGGCGCTACTTATAGAAGTTATCGTTGGTTGACAACGAAAAATAAACAATATTAAATTATATCATTACGTTGTGATGTATTCTCCCATTTACCTCAGACATTTATAACGTACACTGTGATTGCTTGTACATATGATTATTCGTTGAAGCTTTAAAAGAGGAGCAACTACAAGAGGCATCGCATCTGTATGATGTATTCATCAGTTATACACGAAAGCTAACGTTTCTGGTACCTACGTTGCTGAGAAAGTGTTTCGTTGTGTTGTCAGAGTACAAAGAGTACGATAAATTCTGGTGTCCGATTCCACTCGTCGGCTTTGAGTAATGACGTCAGTCTAAGGCAAAGACGCTACTTATAGGCAACCTATGAAAGCAACGGATCACACTCGCAAACAAAAGAATGTAGCATACGATAAAATTACAATCAAATTCGCGCAGTTATTTACTTGGTCATGAATTATGTCGAAACGAGCTGAAGATAAAGAAAATTAAGAACAAGAATGAAAAACAAATCATGCCTGGTAAAGAGTACTCTCAAAATTTATGCGACTAGAAAAGCACGGAGTACATTAAAATTTCATTACAGTAAATAGCACGGTGAAGTCACACTGTTAATTTTACATTAATTATTGACTGTAATGGGAAGAGCACAAGAAAGTTTGGGTTTTCGTAGGGTGGAAACTAAAATGTATCAGAAAAACGGGAAAATTAAATGAGTGATAACAAATACGAAACAGTAGCATAAAATGTGGAGAACTCGACACACTAAATTCTAAAAGAAAACCAGTACATTTCAAATGAATATCAACAAAAAATAAGTAATATCAGAATTGATAACTAGAATCAACCTACGTAGATAAATTCCTGTTGCAGATTCCAACCGCTCCATGATTCACATGAAAATTATTTTAGCAGTCGTATACACTGAAACATAATACCATTTCTACATTTGTAATTTCTCTCTAAAACTGCTGCGGTGTATAACAAAAACTGGAATCGGTAACTGGAACTGACCTATATAGGTCAATTCTAGTTACCGATTCCAATATTAGTAACTTGTTTTGCAGTAGTTCAGAGAGAAAATACAAATTCAGAAACGATATTAGTCTACATTTTAGTGCACACATATGCTGAAAAAACGATCTAATTAAATCACCAAATGGCTGGAATCGGTAACTAGAATTGACGTATATAAGAGGTCAATTTTGGTTACCGATTTCAACCTTTCGATGGTTAATAATTTTGGACATTTTGCAATAAATTTGTGGACTATGCTTTTGTAGGATTTCTACATTTCCTATGGATCTCAGAGCTCCTACGAAAAATAAATATTGTAGGTACAGCTTCCAAATTTTTCGCTTTTTTATAGTAATGAAGACAGTAATACCATGTGTACAAATCTTTTGAGGAATCAGCCTCAGTTGCACAACTTTTCTGGTCTTTACCATGTTTAGACTGAATTAATCTAGTGTTCTTCAGAAGCATGAAATTAGTGTAACATGATAGAGTAAGACACAGTCAACATTAAAATTAAAACCTATAGTACCATGGTACCATGTCGATTAAAACTACTTAGTTGAAGTCAAGCCCCAGCTTCTCTTCACCACATGGTTGGTTGGCAGCAGCAACCAACGTTAGAGTGCCAGCGTTAGTTGCCGCTGCCAACCGACAACAAATTATGTTATTTTTCTGGTGGCTTAATTATTCCTTGTATTTAGTGTCAGTGACTACGAAATGCAGTAAGCAGGAAGCTAAAATTTGTGCAATTTTTAATCAGTAACTTGATGAATCATTAATTTCCGTTTAATGTTCAAGTGGCAGCTGTGCTAAACTAGTGTCTTCGTTGCACTAGCTTATGTAAATGTGAGTGTGACCATTACTAACATGTGGGACAGATTGCGTTCTCAGATTTTTTCTGTGGGTTAAGACATACAACTTAAAGGTTCAAGGCTTTAATATCACTGCTTCATGGAATAGCTCACTTTTTTTAGTACACACACACCTAAAATACTGGCGTGTCTGCCTGCCAGTACATTTCCTGATATCTTCCGATAATAACCCGCTTTACTGATCATTATAACAGCTTTAGGTTCATTTCTGTTATGGCAAACCTTACATTTTTTTATCATTCTCGAAGAATTTCTCTTTCTTGTGGGTGTCTGATTGTTTTTGAAGTACAGTTTTCTTATTTAATAGCAATGTTTATCAAATGTTTTATTAAATATTTCACTTTGTGGTAATGTGAAGTTAGGAATTTTTTATTTTGACGATTTTAATTTTCATTAAAGTTGCTTGTTACATGGGATCTATATTTTGAAACATGTATTTTGTTTCATTACAGCAGTATCTTGTTCACTTAGGAAAATTGTGGAACTGAAGTCTACTTCGTTAAGTTTTATGTATCATAAGTCAGTAAGGGAAATCCTGTGTGGAATTCTGGTGGTGTCTTGCATAAATTAGTAGTGGTATGAGACAGTCAGTGATGTAATCATTATTCGGAAATCAACTTCTGTGACTTGAGATATAGATATAAGAAATGCCGAGGAGCTGTATTCCTTATCTTAATAATGAGATACTTTGTAGAGAGCTGTTGGAAAGTTAATGAATTATTTCTCATTATCTTCAATCGAAGCTGAGCTGGTGAAATTTTGAGTTGGATTTGTGTACTGAGGTGTCACTTTGGGGTTACTGTTGGGTCCTTACTGATTTTATTACTCATTGCACGATGAAGAGACTTACATCTACTCAGAGAAAGTCGTTTTGGAAAAATCAAGAAACAAGTGATAAGTCTAAGGTGATGGAACATTCTGGTTTAAGTATGTAGTCTTCTGGTGCAACTCAGTGCAAGCATGCTTCATAGTAATTCAATTAATGTGTCAGTTAGCTGGATGGAAATATCTGTCTTACTCCTCATTTTTTGCCTTCTACAGCTCACTCTAGTACCATTGGAGTCATTCTGTGATGTCTTAATGGATATCCTGCCTCCTGTCCTTTCTCTTTGTCAGTATTTTCCACATATTCCTTTCCTTTCGGATTCTGCACAGAACCTCCTCATTCGTTACCTTATCAGTCCACCAATTTTCAATATTTGTCTGTAGCACTACATTTCAAATGCTTCAATTTTCTTCTGTGCCAGTTTTCCTACATTCCATGTTTCATACATCGCTGTGTTCCAAATGTGAATTCTCGGAAACATCTCTCTCAAATAAAGGCCTATGTTTGATCCCAGTAGCCTTCTCTTGACCAGGAATGGCCTTTTTTCCAGTGCTCACCTGCTTTGGATGTCCATCTCGATCCATCTGTTGTGGGTTATTTTGCTGCCTAAGCAGGAGAATTCTTTAACTTCATCTACTTTATGACCTTTAATCTTGATGTTAAGTTTCTCGTTGTTCTCATTTCTGCTACTTCTCATTACTTTCGTATTTCAATGATTTACTCTCAATCCATATTCATACTCATTAGACCCTTCATTCTATCAAGCAGATCATGTAATTCTTCTTCACTTTCACTCAGAATAGCAATGTCATCAGTGAATTGCATCATTGATATCCTTTCACCATGAATAAAATGCCACTCCTGAACTTTTATGTTATTTTCATCATCGCATCTTCAATGTACAGCTTGAACAGTGTGGGTGAAAGACTTTAATCCCTGTCTCTCACCCTTTTAATCTGAGCACTTTGTACTTACTTGTCCTCTCTTGTTATTGCATCTTGGCTCTTGTACATAATATATATTACACATCTCTCCCTATAGCTTACACCTATTAGTAGATAAAAATGGGGGGTTCTGGCTCTCTGGCTCACTTTGCAAGAAAATAAATTTTGATGTCAAGACACTCTGGCTCACCCTCCAGGTTTCGCCAAAAACTGAGCCAGTTATCCAAAACCTACCTTTTTTTTAATATTCTCATACACATTTTCAGGTCTAACTCACTCTAAAATAATAATTTCATGTAAAATGTGAATGAAGGAAAACAAATTTAGTATATTTTTGTAAAAGAGGAACAAAAGAAAATAAATTTAATGCAGTAATTACAAAACATGAATGTAAGAAAATGAATAAACTGAATTGGTGAATGAAGGTGAATGAAATAAGTGACTCATTTCGCTAGGTGAATGTAAGAAAGTTAATTTAATATATTTTTTATAAAAGGTGAACATAAGAAAATAAATTTAATATAATTTTTTATAAAAGATGACCATAACAAAATAAATAAAATGAATTGGTCAATGAAAGTGAACGAAAGTAAATGGCTCATTTACCTAGGTGAACATAAGAAAATAAATTTAATATAATTTTTTATAAAAGATGAATGTAAGAAAATAAATTTCATATCCTTTTTTATAGAAGGTGAATGTAAGAAAATAAATGAAGTTAATTGTTTAATGAGAGTTATTCACTAGCAGCCATAAGATTTTTAAGAAGAGCAGGTTGTAAATGTCTTTTTTAAGTAAGATCTGTTTACAGTTTTACCACATCAGGTACACAGTTTTGGCTACTTTTCAGTTTTTAACCCTTTTTAAATACTAGATACTTTTACACAAACTTAATAAAAATTTTCATCTATAAATGGAAGCAGAAATTAAAATTATGCTACAAACAAAAATAAATATTCTATAACAGATCTTTTTGGATATAAAGTAAAACCAACAAACAAAAGATTTGGATTATAGTTACTTACAGAAAATTTGAATAATAGTAATCTGATTACAAATGTTTGAGATATTATATGTACATTTGGAGAACAAAAATTAGAAGAATTTAAACCAATTACAGAACCTTTTTTCGATAGTATTATGGTTGTTAAAATAATGGATTTTATAGATTGCGAAGGAGAAATAAGAAATGGTAAGTTTCTTGTAAAAAAAAAACAGCATGTGGTAGTTTTAATAGTTTTTTAAATTTAATCTGGCTAGACATGGAGTGAAAGCAAAAATTTATTAGCTTCCTACACACAAACAATTAAAGGGTCTAAGCAAATTGTTAGTGAAGATATAAAAAATATAGAACAAAAGTATAAAAATCCTATCGCTATTCATTATAAAATAGAATTAGCCAATGTTATAATCAAAACACTTTTAAGATAGTTATCAGGGATTTAAAAGAACCTACGAAGGAAGACTATTATTTATTGGCTTTAGAAATTATGACGGATTTTGCAGGAATTTTTAACAGAGAAGAAATGTGTAAATGTTTAACAAATAATTTTAATTATCAAATGCAAGGGGACTACAAAGATGATTGTGATATAATAGTTAAAAACAATAATTCTGTTGGAAAAGACAGTTCAACTTGGATTAATTATAATTCTAGAGTTAAAATATACAGTAAATTTATTTGCCAATTAACAAGTCCATGAGTTAATAAGCAACTTGGTAACTGTATTATTGATTTTTTAAACTGTCCAGACAGTAGATTAAAGGAAACATTTGTCTTTAAACTAGCTGAAGAAAATGGAATTACAAGACTGGAACAACAATTTATAATTACATAAATGAGATTTCCAAAAGAAACAAAAATTTGATCCTTTAAGAGACTGATTAGAACTAATAGCAAATAACAGCAAATATTTCGAAAATGTGGGAAAAATTAACAGATTCATTACCAAACAGTTGTTGTATTATTTTTAATGATATTTTACATGTATATTGGGGTAACAAAAATACTAACAAATTGGAAGGAATACAAATAAAAATTGAAACAAGAAATAAAGAAGAAAGACGAAAATTAGTTAAATTTGTTTTATTTGTATTTAGTTTTAACTTGTTGCCTATTCCTTACATAGAATTTTTCCAAGAGACAGAGAATGTCATTTCTGTAATCCCAAAATGTTTTATTAAAGCTGGAGAAACATATATTTGTAAATTCCATAGCTTGTTTTCTACAATACGAAAACAAATAAATATTGAAGAATTGGGACTAATAAATACAAATAATAATATTGCATTTGGGTCTCAAAAAAGAATAAATATTTCCAGCAATCTCTACCCATATCCTATTAAAGAAATTAAACAGATTAATGCATCATATTTTTAATCCACTAAAAAGAGAGAACAGGAACTAGAAATTTAAGTGTACAAGAAAGAAAACTATAATATTGCGACAAAACACAATCCTTAAAGGCAGAATACAAAAATACTTTGGAGAAGGAACAAAAACTAACAGAAACAGAAGAAGAGACAAAAAATATTTTAAAATGACAATTGATAGATTTTCTCACAAGAAGAGATTGTAAAATTTATTGTTTTGTGGTGAATGATAAAAACAAGTATGCATACGGTGGTGTACTGCATGATAATAATGGTAAAAAATCTGTATATACTGCTAAAGGTCCCAATAAAAATAAGTTTATAGAATTTAACGAAACAGCAACAGTCTTAAAAAAGAAGGATTTAGTTGTATTCCATATAGTAGTATTCGGCAAGAATTAGAAGCTTTTACTATCCCAGAGAAGAGCCATGTGTGGAAATGAAAGCAGATAGTTTATATTTTTGTAATGGAAATTCTTTCCCCAGTACAGCTTATGTAAAAAGACATCCAATTTTCGAAAACAACAATACTTTATTGTATAAAGAAGAAGATAAAGCACTAATGGAAAATGTAAACATGGGCTAAAAATTAGGAAAAATATTAATAAAAAACTGTAAATGGCTAGAAAATCTAGATAAAGGACGAGGAATAATTATTTCCAACATTAAAATCGAAAATTATTGAGGAAAGTCCAGATATTTTTAAATTCGAAAATATACCAAATTGTTATTGTTCCTTTTATTGGTTGGAAGAAGAAATTAGAATTAAAAATGTAGATCTAAATTACGAGATTAAAGTTAAACTCAATTAAATTATAACAACACCATACAAACACAAAGAAAGACTTGTGTTTGTTGTTTAATTTTGATATGCATATTATGGACATCACTGTGAACGATGTCCAATTTGCTGTATATTTTTAAGTATCTATTTTTGTTGTTTCTAATTTCTCTGGAATAACTATATTATGTTGTGTAAAAAATCTAACATTAATGGTGCATATTCGTAATTAAATCCAACTAAACTTGCTATGTATTTGCGAATATAATAATTTCCAAAAATATAACAAGGATGAATCAAATTTCCATCTCCTACAGAATAAATATGGTAAACATTATATCCTAAATAATTAATTAATAACCGATACCATTCCCTTTTTTATAGTTTGTTATGTTACATAGGCAAATACATCCGTTTCCCTAGGTGCAATATATTTGAGGATAATTAGTTTCTCCACTTAATCTGACTAAACTTACTAAAACTTACTAAACTTACTAAAAATGTGTAGTAATAAATAGAGGAAGACAGAAACGCTAAAATTATAGATCTATTTTTTAAGAACGAAGTGCATTATCAAGATATGTGAGAAAAATTAAATAGTTTGTTAGATGAAGAATACCAAATAGAATGTTTGGATTTATCTTTACTTAAATACAGTTGTACAAAAATTACAGTTTATGACAAGGGAAAGGATACTTTTGTAGAATTAAAAGATTTAAATAAACGAAGTAGAAACAAAATTATAAAAAAGATTCTTAAGGCAATTAATAAGTGTTATTTGGAAGAAAACAATATCTATTCTAATGAAGAAAGCGAAACAGGTATCAATAAATATTATAAAGACGATTTTGCACACAAAGAAGTTGTAAAAGTGCACAATGGTGGTCGAATTTACAGAAGAAGTTTTGCGCCTTTTTAGGTAGTGGTGTTTTGGTGCCACCAAATTTTTTTTATATATTTTTGTTCCAATTATTGGTTGGAGAAAGAGATTAAAGTAGATAATTCTATTTTGTTATTTTATTTAAAATTTGGAAGGATTAAATGTTTAATCTCTCCAATTCCTTAATGACTTTCCTTAAGAAAGGAAGACTTCGATTTTTATGCAATGCAGTGGTCGGAAAAATCGACCAATAAACTTGAAACGAAGATAAATCAATTAAATTCGAAAGGCAGATAAATTACTTAAACTTGGAGCGAAGAACAATTAAATTCGAAACGACAATAAAACTACCAAACGTTAAACAAATGTTAAACAAACGTTAAACGAATGTTGGTCGTTAAGCTAATATGAACACTAACATAAATTTTAACGTCCAACGTTCGTTTAACGTGGCACAGCGCGACTATGAGGATGCAAATCAGATTTGTTATAATACAAGCCGCAACCGTCGTGAGCGCTAGTTACCATTAGGATTGCACGTAGTGAACTTATGTTAGGCACGAATGCCTTTAAGGTGACAAAAACGCCGTGTAATAGGGCTATGATAAGCTGGATGATCCTTGCGCATTATTGCACAAAGACTTGTCATTAGCCACTGTAGATGATTGGTGGCAACGGTGATCGCAAGAATGTACAATCGCATGAAGACCGGACTCTGGACGGCCACGTAACACTATCGAGAGGGAAGACCATCGCTATCGGCGTATGGCTCTCGCACATCGTACTGCATCTGCAGCAGCAATTTGAGCAGCAGTTGGCACCGCAATGAGACGACGAACTGTAACAAATCGGTTACTTCAAGGACGGCTTCGAGCCAGACGCCCTGTATTGTGCATTCCACTGACCCCAAACCACAGCCATTTGCGTCTTCAGTGGTGTTAACACGAGATCTCATTGGAAGGCAGGGTGGAGATCTGTTGTGTTTTTTGTTGAAAGCAGGTTCTGCCACAGTGCCAGCGATGGCCGTGTGTTGGTTAGAAGGAAGCCAGTTGAGGGCGTGTGCGTGCTGGACACATGGAGTTATGGTCTGGGGTGCGATTTCGTATACAGCAGGAGCACTCTTGTGGTTATCGCACGCCCCATCTGTCTCCAGTCGAGCATATGTGGGTCATTATCGGACAACTCCAACGTCATCCGGTACCAGCATTAATATTCTCCGTACTGACGATCAAGTGCAACAGGGATGGAGTTCCCCGCATGGAGATCCGAGAAACTGACATCTGATACCTGTACAACACGATATCTGAACGTTTTCATGCTTTCGTTTTGCATTTTGGCGGGTATGGCGGTTATATACTCTACTGGCCACTAAAATTGCTACACCACGAAGATGACGTGCTACAGACGCGAAATTTAACCGACAGGAAGAAGATGCTGTGATATGCAAATGATTAGCTTTTCAGAGCATTCACACAAGGTTGGCGCCGGTGGCGACACCTAGAACGTGCTGAGCTGAGGAAAGTTTCCAACCGATTTCTCATACACAAACAGATGTTGACCGGCGTTGCCAGGTGAAACATTGTTGTGATGCCTCGTGTAAGGAGGAGAAATGCGTACCATCACGTTTCCTACTTTGATAAAGGTCGGATTATAGTCTATCGCGATTGTAGTTTATCGTATCGCGACAATGCTGCTCGCGTTGGTCGAAATCCAATGACTGTTAGCAGAATAAGGAATCGGTGGGTTCAGGAGGGTAATACGGAACGCCGTGCTGGATCCCAATGGCCTCGTATCACTAGCAGTCGAGATGACAGGCATCTTATCCGCATGGCTGTAACGGATCGTGCAGCCACGTCTCGATCCCTGAGTCAACAGATGGGGACGTTTGCAAAACAACAACCATGTGTACGAACAGTTCGACGATGTTTGCAGCAGCATCACAAACAGGAGCGCTTGCGATGGTGTACTCAACGACGAATCTGCATCATGATGGTCGCATCCGTGTTTGGCGACATCGCGGTGAACACACGTTGGAAGCGTATATTCGTCGTCGCCATAATGGCGTATCACCCGGCGTGGTGGTATGGGGTTCCATTGGATACACGTCTCGGTCACCTCTTGTTCGCATTGACCGCACTTTGAACAGTGGACGTTACATTTCAGATGTGTTACGACCCGTGGCACTACCCCTCATTCGGTCCCTGCGAAACCCTACATTTCATCCGGTTAATGCACGACGTCATGTTGCAGGGCCTGCACTGGCCTTTCTGGATACAGAAAATGTTAGACTGCTGCCTCGGCCAGCACATTCTCCAGATCTCTCACCAACTGAAAACGTCTGGTCAGTGGTGGCCGAGAAACTGGCTCGTCACAATACTCCAGTCACTACTCTTGATGAACTGTGGTATCGTGCTGAAGCTGCATGGGCAGCTGCATCTTTACACGAAATCCAAGCTCTGTTTGACTCAATGCCCAGGCGTATCAAGGCCGTTATTACGGCCAGAGGTGGTTGTTCTGGATACTGATTTCTCAGGATCCATGCACCCAAATTGTGTGAAAATGTAATCATATGTCAGTTCTAGTACAATATATTTGTCCAATGAATACCCGTTTATCATCTGCATTTCTTCTTGGTGTAGCAATTTTAATGGCCAGTAGTGTATGTAACAGCATTTCACATTTTCAGTGGCTAATCTCACGCTTATGTTAACCTGTCATTATCCAATGTTAGTAAATTTCATTTACATTTCATTAGTCTATAGTAATTAATTTTATTGTGTTACGCTTTTTTCCGCCAGTGTAATTAATCACTGATCTAGCACTTATAAGCTTATGATAAATAACGAAGATCATACATTAAAGCATACGAAATAATAAACTTTGACTGCTCGATGTGTCTTTTTACGCTCAGTGTAATGATGGTATCAAATTTAACGAACGGTTTATAACTACTAGGCTAGTAGCGTTTTTAACAGTGGCCGAACAAACTTCTAGTTAAATAAATCAGAAAACAATAATAAAAACAAATGTAATATCGTCATGTATGGAGTGATATGAAAAAAGCCATTCTGCATGCATTAGTGTGGAGAATATGATAATCTGACACATTTCCATAACCAAAAATGTATAAACTACGTTGTAATGCAAGAAATAAATTTGTGGCGTTCTGTGACGATACCTATAGTGTTAGGCTATCATCCAACATCTTGTTTGTTACGATTGTAAGAACTATTCAATGGTTAATAATTTTTATTGATTATTGTAAGAGTTCTCGTTTACTGTGATCATCTACCATCTGTAGTTTCTCTGATCATTTTAGTATTACAATCTTAATAAACGCACCTCAGTCCCATGGGTACATTGATATTTTTTGATTTGCACTACGTTTAGGTATAGAATTAATAAGCCACAAAACATCAGTAAGAAGCAGCTTCCTAGCACGTGCTATTAGGTTGCTGGTGCAGATGTTGTGAGTCGACGACCACTGTTTCAACGGTTGCCACTTGCTAAATATTGTGAGGAGTGATCTCAAACATTACTGCGACTTTAGGTGGAATGATATTAACAGATTATGTGTAAATTCTGACGGCTTAATAATTCTTTGTATTTAAAGTCAATGACTACAAAACCTTGGAAACATCTTCGTTTGCGTAACTGGAAGCTATAAGCAAAAAGCTAACACTTGTGCAGTTTTAAATCACTCTCTTGCTGTCTCATTAGTTTCTGCGTAACATTCAAATGGTAGCTATGGGAAATGCATTTTCTAGTTGCGCTAGATTATGTAAGTGTGTGTGTGTGTGTGTGTGTGTGTGTGTGTGTGTGTGTGTGTGAGAGAGAGAGAGAGAGAGAGAGAGAGAGAGAGAGAGAGAGAGGGAGAGAGACAGAAGAGAGAGTGACTGTCACTATTAAACAAATAGGTCTGATCGCGTTTCCAAATTCTGGAACTTATTGTGTAGCTTAGAGGCTCAGGGCATTGCTATCAGTATTTATGTGAGTAATTATTTGTTTTTAACATACATGCATCTTAAAAATGTTCTGCTGTTTCCCACTGAAAACTGAGTACGTACATTTTCTGATCAGTTGTCAGTCTTTCAGACAAGCACCCTTGACTTTGATTCTCGAGCTCACTGGTAATTTTTTGTATGCAGTAACGTTTAGGCTTGAATAATTTTAATTTTTATATTCTGACTGTAATTTTGGTTCTATGTACGGTCTAGAAAATTGTAGAAATTTCTTTAGTGGGTCGTCTAAATGATGCCGTCATCTTCCGTGACTGGTCTATAGATCCATCTTCAGTGACCTTTGCGCAGTGCATTTGTGAAGCTGTCATTTGTGCTCAGGTGATTCAAGTGTAAAGGTTTTCGACGTGATTATGGCTGCACAACAGGGGTTAACAGACTTTGCACTCGGAATGGTAGTTGGAGCTAGTCATATGGGACATGTTGTAATGGGAAATGTTTATTATTTTCCTTTTACATCTTTCTGTATTTGTGCCAGAGTTTCCTCGTCTTTTCACGTACTTAGCTTAGTTCCTAAAAGCGTTCCGCCGTGCATTGATGCCCACAATTCAATCCTTGGAGGGTCTTCATCGATGTTCCTTATTTCTCTTGACGTCTTCGGTTTTTTTTTCGGTTTTGCTTAAATAGAGATATCTAACATAGATGCAGTTGCCATTTAGGATGATTTCTCCTTTCAATATGTCAGATGGCCTGGCAATCTGGAATGGTATTCATCACGTGACCTTCTGGAACCACCAAGATTTCCCGTAAAAAGTCGTGGAGTCTCTCCAGTTTCTCTAAAAACACAGAGCTAGGAAAAGGGGGTGGGGTGGGGAGGGAAGCGGTAGAGGGTATGTGAGAACTTGCACAGGATGACACCTGGGTGTTCTGATGTGATAAATCAAAGGTACTATTTCACTTTTAGTGTACGATATAAGCAGCTAACCACAAAGGCAAAATATGGAGTTGTATTGTTCAATAGATTATGAATTACTACACCGTTGCTAGAGCACATTTGTTGTGACATGTTATTACACACACCTCGTATGGGCGACACAGCTGAAAGTACCGGCTTTTTGCCTGTTCGCATGGTTTCACAATGTTCGAAAAATTACTTTAGTATGATGAAACTCCCGGCAAGGCGGATGGTATAATGGACGAGATAGTGGGCTCGTATTCAAGAGAAATTAAATACCAGACTGAGTATACTCTCGTGCGACTTGCGTGGATCCTATAAAATCACACGAGAGTCCCAGAGCAACGCTGCTGCTGCCCATTAGTACTAAATCTGCACCCCATCGGCGAGCAAAAATGAGTCTGAGAACGCAAAGCAAGGCGAAGGTATGAGTGAGGCAAGTGCCTTGTAAGTAGCGCCAGATGACAGGAGCGGAAAGGGGGAGGGAGTTTTCCTCAAAGACTGAGTGCAGCTGATAAGTTGGTAAAAGACAGACAGTTGGAGGCGGCAGAGTAGGCGTATTACCAAAACAGGTAAATCAAGATTAACTTAAAGTTAGATTTAGCATAACATGGGAATAAAATGGCAGACGTCAATTTTGGTCTTTGCCTGAGAGAAAGGAAAATCATTGTCCCAAAAATAATCTGAAAGTCCCAAAAATAATCTGAAAATACTTTTAATTGCTGAATTCAAACCATGGTTATCAGGAAAATACTGGAGTTTGGAATGATCTCTCTCGTGAGCACTGGAAGACAAACAATGAAACATAACCCCTCTCACACACTTTAACACTGCAGGGACCATGCTACTTAGCCCTCTGTCTCTGAAATGATTGATAAACTTCACATACTTCATGGTTGAATCCACGAAAGGCAACTGAAATTAGAGATATCTTAAAACAATACTACCTCTGCTTATTCTTGTGTGTTATTAAGTATGAAAACTACACTCTACGGAAGCTCTTAACATTAGTTGACGGCTTTGGATTCGGCTCTTAGTTGCTAGATGCATATTATTACAAAATACGGTCCGCTCAATTTTGAACATCCTTTTTGCAGCTCCACATCTCAAATACATTATTTTATTCTTTTTTGGTTTTTCCTCAGTCTATAGTTCGCTTCTATATAACGCTGTGTTCCAATGGTACGTTCTCAGAAATTCATTCCTCACATTGAGCCATAGGTTTGATACTAGCACAGATATTTTAGCGAGGAATGCCGTTTTTGTCCGTGCTAGTCTTCTTACATTCTACTTATCTCATCCATCACGTTTTATTCCGCTTCCAAGGTAGAAGAATTCCTTCAATTAGTCCACCATGTGATCCCCAGTTTTGAAATCACCCTAATCGTTAGTCTAATTTGTACTGATGATAACCTTAAACTCTGACCACACTGAAGCTGATGCGTTTCGTAAGAGTAACCTTCCATCTTTGGAGTCAGAATAGTTTATTAATAAGAGTAATTCATTAAATAAGAGCTTCGAATCAGTTTATAAGCTTTGAAAATCATGTAGTGCATAAAACAAAAGGCCTGATGTATGATGCTAGATGGATAAGGCAAAAGGAAAGATCTTTCAAAATTGGAATACAATGAACATAGGAATGTACTTACACATTCACAAAACAGTGTAAAAGCACATAGAAACCGACTGGAGTCTCGCCGCCCTACACATGCTTAATAAAAGTAACAGTCCAGCAGTTATGTTGAAAGAATGGAGAGTTTCGTAGCATGACAAGTTCCCTTAGCCCCGCTCACAGAATTCTGACAATGTGGGTTTTGTGCACTGTATCGTATGATATAAAATCATGTTTAGTGGGAGAACAGGAAAAAAAAAGAAAATCGAAGCGTTTGAGATGTGGTGCTGTAAATTGATGTTGGAAATTAGGTGTACGGATAAAATAAGGACTGAATTCATCGCAGACTCGGCAAAGAAAGGAACATATGGAAAGCATCAGCAAAAAGAAGAGACCCATTGAAAAGAAATGTGTTATGACTTCAGGGAGTAACTCCCATGGTATTGGAGGAAGCTGCAGACTGCAAAATATGTAGCAGAAGAGAGGTTGAAATCCATCCAACGAATAATTGAAGATGTTACGCGCGAGTGCTACTGAGAGCTGAAGAGATTGATGCGAGAGAGGACTTCGTGGCGGGCTTTATCCCCTGTCAGAAGACTGATGACTCAAAAAAAAAAAAAAAAAAAAAAAAAAAAAAAAAAAAAAAAAAAGAACAGGATCAAGCTATATTTCCATTATGAGTTCCATATGTTTGGAAATACCAGTCACAGGTAGCTATAAATCAAAAACTAGGAGCTGGTCGGGTGCAATAATGGACTCTTCTACGCAATGTATTGTCGTCGAGTTGACTAGGGAACAGTGATTTTATCTTATCATTGTACTAAATTAAATTTTCAACCATCTGTTGATTTCATTAACAGTACAACTTCCTAAAGATTGTATTTTATTTGTTATTTGCGATTTTTCACGGCTTGTGTGGCCACACCTGTGGCAGGATCAGAGATGGGTTCCTTTTTGGTCTTAAGGCTATCCCTGCAGTCCGCGATAAACGTTATCGCATCGACAAACTTCAATTGCTGATTTGCGTGGTTGTGTTATTGCTGGAACACTGTGTTGGACTGTTTACGAACAAAGAGGATCATTAGCATCACGATGTGTGAAGACGGAAATTTGTTCTTCCTAAACGCAAAAGTTTAATGCTATTAGATTTTAAGGCGATTAACGTCGTTAGTGTAGTTTAGCCGGAATAATCTCTTACATTACACATAATACAATTCGCATAGTTGATTATGGACTTTTTCCATCACAGATATTACGAGAAGCTACATGACCATAGGAAATAAAGAGATTTATGAGTAACAACAGCAAAAAATCATTTTAAGTACGTTTATTTACCAATTACGAGATTATAAAAAATTAAAATACGAGTACGTATGTTCCTTTGGTTGCAACTGTCGCTGACGAAAAGATTTAACTCAACTGAAATGAGCACACAGGCAACTCATGCCACTGTAAAGCAGAGCGGAAACACCATAAGTAAAAAAAAATTAACCCATTTCATAAGTTTTGTACCTTTAAGACGACAATACTGTGGAATAAATGTAATTTCCTGCCAGTTCCCTTTTAAGTAAATTAAACGGAATGCGCACAGGAAAAAACATGGTTTATTATAAACCTATCCTGAGTATTGCTGTTATTCACAATCACCTACACAGTGTATCACTGTGTCTATAGAAATTTTTAACATCATTAACTAGAATATTGAGCTGTACCTACAAAATTCCAACATTTCTCGGATACTTGAATTTTATGGCACTAAATACACAAGTAACGCAGCATTCAGTTAGCAATAAATATTTGTATCAGTTTATTCCAGGAATCATGTTTCGACCGCGGACTGTTATTAGAGAAAATCACACATTTAATTCGACTCGTTTCATGATAAGTGACAAGTTATGACCACTGCTGTGCTTCAGATACCTGGTAACGGTAAATCTGGTTACGGCGTAGCCTGAAGTGGCCTCCGCGCTTACGTAACGGCTGACCTGCTGCGACCCAAGCAGGCAGTCATTCTTCTCTGTTAACGCGGGGCTTAAGCACCGCCGCTGCGCCCCAATAGATTCCTCTGACGAGTGGCCGCTAACGAGGTATTAACGAGTCTCGTTAGCACGCGGGAACGCCCACACCTGTTCTCGCGAGCTCAGTGAAATGCGAACATCGTAAAGAAAGCCCTGTTTATCAGCTGGTCTCGTAGCCAGAAATGACGGAAATGAGGACATCCAGTATTTATACATGATTAGCATTACGCGAGGAAATTGACATGTCAAACACGTGTAAACGTCATTATCATTCAGTTATATATCTGCGCTAGGAAATCATTTTTTGCTAGTGTTACGAAAATTTTCGTTCGTCACGAAAAAAATGAGAGCGTTATGTTGAGTCATTGAGGTACTTATCCAAGGGAATCACCTAAAACTGAATATCTAGAAAGCGTATTTTTTGCGCAAACATCCACTTTTTTTAAAGCGGAACAAGGCCTATTGACATTAACAAACTATAAGTAAGGTAAATTTGAATGTCAGAGGTGTTTGTTGCAGGACTGTACAGCGAGTTTACGAGGTATATTTTTTGAAAAGTTCCCACACCGACACTTGTACAATACCTGGGGTAGCACACGTGTGCCTCTTAGTCTGCAGAGGAACGTCTTCCATGTGTGGAAGATCGTCTGCTAGCGGGCTGCTATACCCGTGCGCTTTCAGTGTTGCGTCTATGGAAAACTGGCCTTGAGCTGTTGATTCACTATCCCACACCATACTTTCAACTCCATGGACGCTGACTTTTGACCTGATGAAGCCAACAAGAACACTCAACAGACCAATAGTTACCGGCCGCTGTGGCCGAGCGGTTCTAGGCGCTTTAGTCTGGAACCACGCGACCCCTACGGTCGCAGGTTCGTAACCTGCCTCGGGCATGGATGTGTGTGATGTCCTTAGGTTAGTTAGGTTTAAGTAGTTCTAAGTTCTAGGGGACTGATGACTTCAGATGTTGAGTCCCATAGTGCTCAGAGACATTTGAACCAATAGTGCTTGTTTCGACGGTTTGTCTGGCCATGATTGGTAAGCGTGGCTTTATCACTAAACAAGATACACTAAACATCTGAAGTATCCCGTCTTAAAGCCCACGCGCAGAACACGATTCTCACAACCGTTCCCATGCGGGAGCTAACGTGTGAATCAGCTGCAGCAGCAGCAGGAACATCAATTTCCCCCTCGTCGTCACTTGTTTCCTTCTGTTACGTAGTCTACGTGCTATCCTATCACTTACACGTAACTGGTTGAAGAGGTTGACAAGTAATTGCCGAGATGGTTGACATCTATTGGTATAGCTTGTCACATACACGTACAAGAAAAAACTGCGTTCTTCCTACGCTTCCCGTACACCATGAACCTGTTGGCTTTTTCTGCTTTGGTAAATCCCATCGTGCACTCACAAACTATTGCTTAGACTCTCACACTCTAACTGACATCATACCTAACAACCACGCAGGTTGAGTGGCACAAACAAGTGTCGGTGTGGAAACTTTTCAAAATAGTCTCTCATAAATGACTCTCACTAGAATCCTGCAACAAACACCACTGACGTAATCTACCCTAAGTTTAGTGTGTTGATGTTGATGTCAATGGAAGTTGTCCCATTTTAAAAAGTGTATGTTTGCAAAAAAGTAGAGTTTCTAAGTATTATTACACTCCGTTTTTTGGCTAACCGTACTTTTCCCGGACTACTAATCCATTCTGTGTAAACTGCATGTCACGTCAATAGCACTTTCCGGTTCCTCAATCAATATTTTCATATATATATGTCCGTTCAATAGGAGAGAAAGCAAGAGCAACACCGTCAAGCTCAAACTTAGCGAAAGCACAAAGATTTCGTCAGTCTCACCCTTTGTGTAATATCGACCACCCCAGGACTCTTAAACAAACAATTTCTTCTTTTGTTCCTATAGGAGTAGAGTGCCTTCGACACCAGTTGCTTTGGCAACATGGGAGAAGCCAGTGCAAGAGATTCTCTGCAGCCAACCGCCGAAGAAAGGCCAACGGTTTCCATAGGGAACAAGAGCCCACTTGTAGAAGGACAGTGCGGGACAGAAGATGTGTCGTGCGGCAGCTTCCGTGATGGATGAGCCTCTGCTTCCGACGCCGGCTCCGTGAGGAGCTGAGGTCATTGTCGCTGCAGCAGCCCACCTCGCAGTATGAAGGTGAGCTGTTTGTGCGCAGCAAAACCCTGGAGCGATTGGACCTCTTCTTCCACGCTCATCGTAGTACTTCTGCGAGTTTTTACCACCATAACTTGTGGACGCATAATGCATAAAGAGTTTTTACAGAGATTCTTGTGTTTGTATATTGTTTTACATGACCAACCAAGGGAATAGACTGTATGTTGCTAGCCCAACTCGTTTTTTAGCTCTGTAATCAATTTACGGTGACAATACTCGTGCTCGAACTTGAAGTTAGAACCGATCTCTTCGATCGAGATAGCTTCTTTTTTTATTAATGTGTACAATTATTCTTTCAGAGGCCCCGTACATTTACATTAGTCTGGCGACAGTATTTTATGCAATTATTTCCGTCAGCCACGCAGGCACAGTTGGTACCGTTACTAATTAATTTATTTCCGACGTTGACCGACAGAGGGGTACCGGTACTACGACAGTTTTCACTAACGCTGAGGTTGCTGGGAGAACGAAACTGCTACCAAAATCTGCTCTTTACTTACAAAATATTCATTCGTGGTTTATTCATTGTTTTATACATTTTGAAATGTAGCGTATGATGCTAGGAGTGTCTTAATCCGCATCACACACAACGATTGATGGAGATGTATTCTTAGAGAACAGATCGTTTTCATGTTACAGATACAAACATGCGAAATAAGCTTGTGAACAAATTCAAATTAATTATACGCCTCTATCTGTCCTGACGAGTGCGTGATTCCATAAGCTGTGGCACGCAATCCACCATTCAGAGGAGCGATTCAGAAAATTGTTCTGACACATCACCGCACGACAGAAGCTCATGGAAATTATTCGAAGCTGGGAGGAAGGCACGCAGGGTTGGCTCGGTAGCGTCCCAGATGGGATCAACAGGACTGACGCCAGTTGAGCTGGGGGACCAAACACGTAGCCCCTGCAGGGTGTTATGCAAATCATTTTGCCACATCCCCTAAAATGTTTCGGGGTGTATGATGACTTCGTCATATCGTTTATAATTGGCCAAGTAGCTACCTAGGTATACGAGAGCAGCTGCAACAGTCATTGACAGTAGTTGCTCATAGCCAATCACAGCACAGTCCAGCATTCTGGAACTGGTTGATCGACTGTACGGACTAAAGGATAGAGGAGTTGGATCTTTCATTTAAGAACTGACATACTGCCAAATGGAAGCATGTGACTTTATACATGTTCGTATACTGTAATAACTTAGTATGTCAAGATTGCCTGTTTGGTATAGTAATTCACATTACCCGGTGTTTTTTACCATGTGACGCTGTAATGATTTTTATAATGTTCAGTAAGTATAGAACTAAAATTTGTATATCATTACGAAATTGTTGTGTACTTGTATCACACCTGAAGATGGCAATAATATGCTAAAACTGGTGATCGTAATGTCTATGGTATTTATGTGATCTTAATGTAGTAAAAGGAACAGTGCGACAGAAAGCGGAATAAAGCTAATATGCTCATTAATATCCGTTTTGGTTGATTTTTCCGAGAGTTTTGTCAGCGAGAAGCGAAAATTGCCGTTCTTAGGTAAGCCGTAACAAGTCGTGGCATATTATGTAGCCCATTATTAAAAACACTGTCACGCTAATATGTAAGGAAAATTTTGGCTAGCGTAACTAATCGTTGAATATTTTGTGAGTACATGACTGATAACAAACTGACTTTGTCTAATCGGAAGAACCGTTGGTTTGATAGATACACTATGTATTAGTGTCCCATACACTTCAACGGAATAGTGAAGACGTTTAGCTTCAGAACCACGAAATTTATGTAGGACAATGTACTTGTCGTTTCCTTCGGAAATGATGACTGTAAGATTTTATGACTTTTCTATTTCAAACTGAAGCATAGGTATTTACCAGTGAGCTTAATTTGTTTCCTAAGTGAATCTAAACCTGCTTTGTAGAACAAATTTAAAGAATATTAACAATCTACAGTATCCATCCCTCGCAGCCAGTTTTTAGCATCTTTTCTAGACTAAGTTGCATTTTGTGGCACCATGTATCAGATAGTCGCTTTGTAGAGCTTACCGAGATAGTGAACAATGAGTCACAAGGCACCACGATCCGGAAAACCTGATTTTCATACTATCCTTCTTGATCAGTGGCAAGATCACATACACGAACTTATCAATAATCTCACTTCCAGATTTTCAGATTGCCATTGTTGATTAGGAGCAAAACCGCATTGAGTCACATTTAAGTGCCTGGCACGGGGTTCATCGAACCACCTCCACAATTCTCGTGTAGCTCGTGGAAAGAATGAACACGTACATCTTTCCGTACGAGCTCTTATTACCCTTATTTATCATAGCGATCGTTTCTCCATATTTAGGTCGGCGTCAACAAAATATTTTCGCATTCGGGGGAGAAAGTTGATGATTTCGTGAGAAGATTCCTCCGCAACGAAAAACGCATTTGTTTAAACTATGTCCTTCCCAAATGCTGTATCATTTCAGTGACACTCTCTCCCTATTTCGCGGTAATACAAAACGTGCTGCCCTTCTTTGAAATTATTCGATGTACTTCGTCAGACCAATCTGGTAAGGATCCCACACCGTGCAGCAGTATTCGAAAAGAGGAAGGACAAGCGTAGTGTAGGCAGTCCCCTTAGTAGATCTGTTACATTTTCTAAGTGTCCTGCTCATAAGACGCAGTCTTTGCTTAGCCTTTCCCACAACATTTTCCATGTGTTCCTTCCAACTTAAGTTGTTCGTAATAGTGATTCCTAGGTATTTAGTTGAAGTTACGGCCTTTATATTTGACTAGTTTATCGTGTAACGGATATTTAACGGATTCCTTTTAGCCCTCATGTAGATGACCTCACACTTTCCGTTATTTAGGTTCAATTGCCTATTTTCGCACCGTGCGGATATCTTTTCTAAATCACTTTGCAATTTGTTTTGAGCTTTTCACGTCTTTGTTAGTCGATAAAAGACAGCCTCATCTGTAAACAATGTAAGACAGCTGCTCAGAATGTTTCCCAAAACGTTTACATTAATAAGGAACAGCAAAGGGCCTATAACACTACCTTGAGGAAAGCCAGAAATCACTTCTGTTTTACTCGATGACTTTCCGTCAATTACTACGAACTCTGACCTCTCTGACAGGAAATCACTAATATAGTAGCATAACTGAGCCGATATTCCATAAGCACGGAACTTCACTACAAGCAGCTTGTGTGGAACAGTGTCAAAAGCCTTGCAGAAATCCATAAATACGGAATCAATTTGAAGTCCCTCGTCAATAGCACTCAACAATTCGTGCGAGTAAAGAGCTAGTTGTGGTTCACAAGAACGATGTTTTCTAAATCTTATCAATAATCTCACAGCATTTATTTTAGACTGGTGCAATACATACCGTATTAGTGGACAATATTAGGGTTTCTTCAGACATCTAAGCTTCTATGCTGTTCCATTGATACAAAAATTGCTTTCATATATTATACAAACAACATATACAAAACAATGCGTTTGAAAGAACATTAATGTTAGTCAAATCCAAACTCGTAAAATGAGTAGAACACTAGTAAACGAGGAAGATGTCAAAGTTAGGGGGTGCTCCTTCTCCTAGATACAGTTGCTCCCCTTTTTTGTATAACTAGAGATACCTTGAACTAAGTATTCCGATCGAAAAGGATATGCCACAGTAAGAGTTTTAAGCCTTCTGAACGCTAACGGGTTTGAATGTGGTGTAGAATAGGGTAAATTCTTCGTCTGAAAAAACTGTTGGATTTTGGATAGTGTAAATCGTTCGTCTGAAGGAACGATGTACTTCAAACGTGATATTTTGATTCACGTATCGCTTACAGCAGTGGTGTGTTTGTGGAGCAAGTGCTTGAAAAGCGACCCACAACAGCAAATAGGTACACGAGAACAGTAGCATAAGATCACCATCCATTTAATGTGATCGTAATGGCTGGTGCAGCGTCATACATATTGCCGGCAGTAGGCTGTAACCAAAATCATACAGGGTGGTCATAATTAAACTTCCGCTATTTGAGCCAGTGTAGACAGAAAACCATTTAGTGTACGGGTGTTCAAATCTATAGAAGTATGTTCAGACTGTGCGCTGCAAGATTTGCTTTGTTAGTGGTGTTAAGTGTTATGACTCGCCGTTAGGCGCCGGCATTGGTACAGCGGCGTAGGGTTGAAACACAAGCATCAGTCGCACTACAGTTGCCGACAGCAAGCATGGGTCTGGCCAAGGTGAGCAGGGCTTCACTCGTAGAGCTGTTTTATCAAAATAACAATAGGGTCGCTGCCCTTCTCGATTATCGACGCAGTAAAGAATACGGAGAGGTCCTCTTTCCGCATCGGGGTTGAAGTACATGACGCGGACTTGGCTATTTGAGAACTGCTTCTGGCCGATGACTAGTTGCGCCACAAATTATTGACGACGTTACTATCGCAATGGCTGAGAATGCTGCACCCACTGTGCGATATTCAAGTAGTACACGAGATGTGTCACGACTGCTGAACATTCCATGATCCACCTTACGAAACGCGCTGCGAACAACTGTGAAATGGTATCTCCAGTGCAGTCCCAGGCTATCGAGGATGAAAATGGCCGCAACATTGCAACGTAAACAAGGTACTCAGTTAAAAAATGTTAACCTCTCGCGTGGAAGTTAAACTGTGTTTCTTTCAGTGATTTATTCGGTATTTATCTTCTGCATGTCCTTATAAATGTTTCCACAAAGTTTCACTGTTATGTGTTTTTCACGGGGTCCATCTCAAGTACTGAAAGTTTAATTATAATTACCCCGTATATCAATCAGCAATATAGTCTTCCTGTATTACTGACGTCTCTGTTTTCATCTTTTTCATAAGATAAAGAAGTACGCTATCCTATGCTTCAAGGACACTCGGTGGACTGACAATATTAGCAGAGAAGATTCTAGTGTGTCGACACGTCGCAAACATCTCCAAATGGATGTGGACCTGTGTACGTCGACGTGTGGCATCATGTGCAATGCGCTTAATTGATGGCGTATACGCCAATGGGTCGCTTGCCTATCCCTGGAAACCACAGAGGCTTGAGACTACAATGGGCACATGATCATTATCACTACGTTTTAGAAGTGAAGGAAAAGAAGCAAATGTGTTAGAGGTTGCGTGACACATGAAACGATCCATTAAATTCGAAATCCATTCAGTGATGCAGCAAGTGAAACTCCTTTCTTTACTAGTTAGTAACAAGTATTTTGTGTAAGTAACTTGTATTTTGTGTATCTTATATAATAGCGTCGAAAGTATGGAGTGTAATTTTATTCCTTAAAGACGTGTTTCGTGAAGCAAAATCAGAGCGTAAAGTGCGCTAGCATCCCTCCACCGGCCCCAGTAAAAGGGGCACTGCGACTGATCTCAGTTATACCTCTGCACCCCCGCCCCGTTTTACACCTGCGGGCTTTGTCTGTTAAAAAGATTACTCGCGGCTCATAAAGACCTGGACACAGTTTGTGTCAATTTTAACGCTTACTGTACCCATTTCGCAGCCGATTACGAGCTTCCTGATCTTTTTTATCATGGAGTAATGGTACAAGTCAGTGAAACAGATGTATTTTCGCGAGTTGTTACTAGAGAGCAAGTCAGATACAGTAGCAACGAATTTATATTTTGTGTACTCAATTTATTGCCTCTAATTTCCTTTGACTTTGATCCACAATCTGTGGATCCTTCCCTGAGCGGCACGCATTTTAGCCACAAATGTACACACGCTCTTTCTCTCTCTCTCTCTCTCTCTCTCTCTCTCACGCACGCACACACACACACACACACACACACACACACACACACACACACACAGACTCGCGCGCGCGCATGCACACACACAAAAGCTCGTACATGCACTCACACACACAGGTATAGATGGTGGAGGAGGAGGAGGAGGAGAGAGAGAGAGATAGTAGATAGATAGAGAGAGAGAGAGAGGGAGAGAGAGAGAGAGGGGCAGAGAGAGAGACGTTTAATGCCTTTATTACACATCACACGCAGTACTACTGAATTGAGTAAAAGCTGGTAAATCGTCTCTTTTCATTTTATTTCGCGTATGAAGAGGCCGTCTGTCATGTAAATGATGGTCTCGCTTCTTTTCCTTGTGACGCAAGTGTTTCAGGCACATTGTGTATCATGTTTCGTTTGTTGCCTGAACTGTAGATCACTGCAATTAAACGGTTAACAAATTAACAAATAATCTAGTGATTCAGCGCCTCTGACAAAGACTGAGGACTATATGTTAGCTAACGGTCACACTTAGCAATATTCGATAACATACTCATGAACAGGACTAGTGTTGCACCGCATAACAGAAGGTGACATTTTCCACATGTTTGTCACTTGAAAACCAACGCAAGTTCTGGACCAGTTATGACATAAACTGTGTTAGAGAAAGTAGAGCCTAGGGTATTCAAATTTTTTGCGAGGTTGGACAGGTCATCAGCGTTCTGTCTGGTTTGGTGGGACCAGCCAAAACTTCCTCTCCTGTGCCGAGCTCTCCATCTCAGAGTAGCACTTGCACCTAACATCCTCGACTGTTTGCTGAGTACATTCCAACTTCTATCTCACCCTACAGCATCAGCCATCTGCAGCTCCCTCTGGTACAATGGAAGATATTCTCTAATGCCTTTCCACATGTCCTCACATGCTGTCTCTTCTTTTAATGTGTATTTTCCAATTCTTCTGAGACCCTGTTTCCATCTCCTTCTTTTCATCTTATTACTACACAATTTTCAAAATCTTTCCGTGACATTACTGAGTTCGTATTGGGGTTTTAGAATCCATAGTGAAGAAACTAATAACATAAGTTTTGAAACAATGTTCACGGAAAAGGCCGGTCCTTCAGCTTTCTCGTACTTTGTAAAAGCGATATTCATGGCGAGAATATATGTTTCAAAGCTAAGTTAACGCCTGTTTCTCTTCAAATAACTTTAAAATTTTTCACTTATAATGCATTCAATACATATTATGAAAATGATTATTGTGTTACATGAAACTAATGAATCCGCGACTTATACGGCATGTGTTTACAGTTTATCAATAAAAACTGGTTTCTTTTAAATCCGATAGGAAAGTATCGAAAAGTACTGCGACCCATACAGGAATCGATTATTTTTTGCAATCTCTCCCATCCCAGTTGAGCAATGTGGTTCGCTATCGTTGATTTTATTATTTTCAGGCAAATCCCAGCGATCTGCGAGTGGACCATTCGAGTCGCGGCTCGTACCGATCTGCATCTATGGTATAAATTTTGACAGCAGCCGGCCGCGGTGGCCAAATGGTTCTAGGCGCTTCAGTCCGGAACCGGGCGACTGCTACGGTCGCAGGTTCGAATCCTGGATGTGTGTGATGTCCTTAGGTTAGTTAGGTTTAAGTAGTTCTAAGTTCTAGGGGACTGATGACCTCAGATGTTAAGTCCCATGGTGCTCAGAGCCATTTGAACCATTTTTTGACAGCAAAGTAACACTTATTCTTGAAAGCACATTACAGAGACGATCATCTTCAAATGCAGTCCTGTTTGTAGCAAATAATGTGGTATTAAATGACGGCTGTTTATAATACAACTCCATGAGCAGAAGAAAAATGACATTCAAAACACGTAGTAAAGATTTGTGATCGTGTCTCACATTGAACAGTGCATTTAAAAGTAAGTAAAAGTACTGTTATTTTAATCGTCTGTTCACAAGAGTATAAAACACTTCGTCAGGCAATTGCAGTGTCACACCTTCGGGGCGGCAGTTATATGAACAGAGAGCATCTGACACAAAACGTCCCAAATTATGCCAGCTTTTAATGGTCAGTATTTATGGGCCCGCGACTAACTTATCGCGCCCTTAATATAACTAGACTGTTGTTACCTCATGACATATTAATTTACGTAGGTTACAAATTAATTATAAGATAGCTACATGCGCGGCTTTAGGTGCGGCCCCACAATGTCAGTAGTGGTTCTTTAGCAGAAACGTTTGACGATCACTGTTCTAGAGAAAGCTCAAGAGGGTAAACCACTGGGATAAGATAGAGACTAAAATTTATACAACAGATAAAAAATATAAGCACGCTGAAAAAAAGTGGTTGGCACAGGAAGGGTAGTTGTGGCCGATTACAACAAATCAGTCAGAGGATGACGAGGAAAAAAATCAGTGTAAATGAGTCGGAGCGTAAATATTTCATTAAACTGTTAAAATAAAGCCGCTTTGAATAAAATTAAAATGTCTTATGTGCAGTAGGATAGTACTGGTTTACATAATACGCACTGCAAAAATGGCTCTGAGCACTATGGGACTTAACATCTGTGGTCATCAGTCCCCTAGAACTTAGAAATACTTAAACCTAACTAACCTAAGGACATCACACACATCCATGCCCGAGGCAGGATTCGAACCTGCGACCGTAGCAGTCGCGCGGTCCCGGACTGAGCGCCTAGAACCGCTAGGCCACCGCGGCCGGCAATACGCACTGCAGTATAAAACTACTTGCTGAGTGAACATGCAGGGACGTCGAAGTAAAGTTTCAACAGTAAGAAACATAAATAAATGCCAAAATAGTGCACTTTCTACTGATTAGCAACCGCATATATAGGTCGTTTTAACTCTGTTGCGTCAGTGTCGACAGCTCTGCGTTTACAGGTAGAACTCTCTAAACACAGGACGAATCCAGGTATTGCCTGGAGTGGAGAGGGCTGTCTGTGTCTGAGGTGACTGAGCAGCGTAGGAACAGAATACCGCCGCCCGCCTTCATCAGGCGCTGCTGGCTGCAGTTTAATTAGCTCCGCTGGGCAGCGAACACAGCCATTATGATGACGTCAGGAGCAGCGCCAGCCCGCATCAAGCCGATCTGCGCTCGCTTGTTCGCTGGCTTCTGTGTGGTCTTCTGCCGAAGCGGTGAAGTGCGGGTGCGCCGGGGTACACGTAGGACTGGCGGGAAGGGGGTGGGGGAGGGGGAGAGGAATAGGGATGCCGGATCATTCACTCAAATGTCCAGGATGCTCTTAAAACGACCCGGGAAAAATACCGGTCTGGTTACATAGCACATTGTCATCCATAAAAGATTCATCGTTGTTGGTTTCAAATAGTCTCCACGTAGTCGAACATAACCATTTCCAGTTATTGATAGGTTCCGTTGAAACAGAGGACCCAGCGTCCATTCCACACAAACTCAGCCTCACACCGTTATGGAACCCCCGGCATCTTGCACAGTGCCTTATTGACAACCTGGGTACATGACTTGGTGGGGTCTGCACCATACTCGTTCGCCGTACGTCCCACATTGATTCATGCGGTTATTTCACTCAATTTTGCCACGCGGGATTAGCCGAGCGGTCTAGGGCGCTGCAGTCGTGGACTGTGCGGTTGGTCTCGGCGGAGGTTCGAGTCCTTCCTCGGGCATAGGTGTGTGTGTGTTTGTCCTTAGGATAATTCAGGTTAAGTAGTACGTAAGCTTAGGGACTGATGACCTGAGCAGTTAAGTCCCATAAGATTTCACACACACACATTTTCACTGAGTTTTGCTTGTCTGTTAACACCGACAACTCTATGCAGACGCCACCGCTCTCGTTCTTTAAGTGGAGGCCACCGGCCACTGCATTGTCCGTGGTGAGAATAATGTCTGAATTTTGGTATAACAGGCATACTTTTGACACTCCGTGGTTCGGAATATTGGATTCCCTAACGATTTCCGAAATGGAGTGTCCCATGCATCTAGCTCCAACTGCTATTCCGCTTTGAAAGTCTGTTGACGCCTATCGTGCAGACATAATGACTTCGGAAACGTTTTCACAGCAATCACCCGAACAGAAATGACAGCTCCACCAATACACTGCCCTTTTATATCTCATGGTCCCGATACTACCGCCCATCGTATACTGCATATCGCTATTCCGCAACTTCTATCTCAGTGTAACAGGTCGGCTGCGATGAATTTCGAACACACTGCTTTACGGACTGGGTAGGGCACCAACCACAATAGTAGCAACTATGAAAGTACTAGGGAGTGTGTTTTCATGGCGTTGTTGACGATTCGGAGACACAAGAAACACTCCTCGTAAGCTATTAAAGATAAGAAAGAATAAATAAATTCACAACAGTGCTAAAATGCACCGAGAAATCATCCACAGCTGAAAAGAAAATTGCTACATCGTTAAAGGTTAATGCCCTCTTTTGGTCTCTGAGAAGAGTTACATCATTAACATGATGGACGTGGAAGTATGACACCGACAGAGCATTCATACAGGCAGACTGTGGTGAAATGACTGCAGAACAAGTGAGGAGAAGTGTTGGCATGGAGAAGATTTGTAGCGATTTTCCTACACTCAAACAAAACATTTTTTTCTCAAAGTTATCAAATAAGGCGCAATAATATTGAAGCAATGGTCGCCTTCGAGTTTTCGCAGCCGGCATGGGTTCTTCGGCATGGCAGGACGAAGGAGTACGCGGGATCTGGCTCCACTTGACATTGCCATTGTAGGCAACGCATCCTCTGACGTTCTGGAGACTTCATACACTTTTATGGTCTAATTCAACTTGTAATTGCTAGGCTTTATGTATTAGTAGAATACTAGTCCAGGAAGTAGGGAAGGTGGCCACTTGCTACACACTATAGAGGGATCTCCACCACCATGTAGCTTCAAAGACATGCTGTAAGGACATTGTATGAACTGACGCTAATTCTGTACCAGTGGTCCAGAATAGCATTTACAGAAGCTACCATGTTTGAGGGAAATAAATCATCCATAAAAGATGATTGAACCAGTGACTTTATCTCCCTACGTCATTCTAAAGTACTGACTCTGCCTCGTTGTAATCATTCTCCCAGAAAGTGAGGGAACGATACTAAAGCAGGTAGGAAGCTCGCTGGCATCATCTCGCCAAAGTCAGTTCTATGAAGACAAGTAAATGAACTTTCACAAAACTTAGAACTACGTCCAGTATAATTAATAACAATAGAGTTAACAACCTCAATTTCTTATGCATGATTAACTCTGTCCCTGTTGTGGCTTGTTGCTGGAATGTTAATTACTAATATCTTTAATTAATATCTCACTAGTAACATTAAAAGGATTTTATTTCTCATCTCATCCACGTGACATCTTTTATAAAGTCTAGAATCACCTTTTAGCATTTTGGGTTCAGATCTGGGGTTAATGTGGAGTAGTAATACGAATGTAGCAAGCCTTACTTTGCGTGGACTACATATAATTAATAATATTACATTACACGTGTGACGTATAAAACATGTCATGTCTATGTGAGTAACACTTTCAACAAATAAATTTAACTAACCAGCAAAGTAATACTAACTACTTCAAAATATAAAGGAACAAGTTGGTTTTACCTTGCTCTTACTCAGTTTTTTATTGAATGTGCTACTCGTACAGACATGGTACACTTATCAGCCAAAAAATAATTACCACTGTCCACCGCGTTTTTGGATGCCGCCTGGTGGCGTGGCAGGCACGTGACTGGATAACAAAACTACGTAAGCGGAGGAGACATCGACTAGGGATCACCCTAGCCAAGATATGGGCTGCAAAAGGGGAAGCGACTTTGAAAAAGGGCACATTGTTATTACGCAGGGCCTGTGAACAAGTATCTCGAAAACGACGAAGATGGTCCAATGTTCACGTGCTACTGTCGTGAGCATCTGCGGAAGGTAGAAGGACTGTGAAATTAACAATAGGCGCTATACGGTTGGACGTGCACGACTCTTCACAGTACGTGGGGTTTTGAGGCTTGTCTGCTCTGAGAAAGGTTTTCCCTCACTTTTAAAGAATATAGCACCAGATCTAATTTTATGCTTAGTTTTGTGTATGGCAGAAATTTCCTAATTTATTTTGACTATTCCTAGTTAATACTTTTGTTACAGGGTGAAACTGTTAATTGTTTCCTAACTTAAATTCTATTGTTGATTTATAAACAAATATAAGTTCTGTACAAATTATAAACATTTGGAAGAACAACTAATAGGATTCGTAAAGTATTTACTTGGCTCTATTCGAAAACATGTTAGCAAAGCCAGCCTTTAATTAATTCCAATGTAATTACCAGTTTTGTCCAAAGTATTGTTTGCATGACTATATACGTTAATTTCATCATTTAAACAAATAATTTGGCCTACTTCTTGTAGCAGAAGAAACTGTTAAAAAGATGGAATTTTTCGATTTATTCAGTTAATTTAATGAGTTAACTTTTAATTGTAATTTCTGTAAATTAAACATCAAACAATGTGTAATCAAAATATCCACGGGTGTGCTGCCGGTCTATAGTGTCCAACGGGCACAATATTTCGGCGATCATACATGTCGCCATCATCAGGTGAACTGACGGACTGAGCTCCTGTGAACGTGCCGGCACGGAGATCCGTACGCTACGGATGCTCAGAGGGAACTGGGTTCGGTCGCGGCGGCGGCGGATTTAAATACCCTCCGCCCGCGGCGCGCTCCCTCCGCCGTCCGCGCCCCGCGCCACGGTCACGCGGTGGAACAGATTACGACGGCGTCTGAGATGACGTCGGTGTGATGGCTCTGTCCGCCGTGGTCGTCACAACTATACGTTTGCTCGATTTACTCTTGATTAACCCGATCGCTGGTTCCCAAGCCTTGCTAAGATTATAGCCACATTCACGGCTTACGAGGTCGTCGTCGTCATTGGTGCGAATTTCGATGGCCACTCTAACAACGCTGTCCTAGTATCTCGACGTCTGTACCAGAATCCTCGTGCGGTCATACTCCATGGCGTGATTTTCCGACAAACAATGTTCAGCGACCGCCGACTTGCTCGGATACATCAGTCGAGTGTGCCTCTGGTGTTCACGGCATCGATCCTCGACGGTACGCATCGTCTGACCAATATACGACTTGCTACATTGACACGGAATCTGGAACACGCCGGCCTTCCTCAAACCGAGGTCATCTTTGGCGCTCCCCACTAGTGCACGAGTTTTATTTGGAGGACAAAACACAGTTCCGACCCGGTGTTTCTTCAGAATGCGGGCGATTTTCCCCAGTGCCTACCTCCTCCCTCGTGACTTCATCCATCTCAACAGGTTGTGCTGCAGTGGTTGGGCGGAGAGCACGTTGAATCTGCCACTCTGAGTACCCATTCTTTCGAGATACAGTTCTCAGATGTCCCAATTCCTGGGGTAGATTCTCTGCGTCAGAGATAGTGCGCGCCCTATGTACTAGAGTTTTAAGTACCCCATTCCTCTGTGAAGGGTGGTGGCAGCTGTCTGCGTGCAAATACAGATCAGTGTGCGTAGTCTTCCGATACACGCCATGACCTAGGGTGCCGTCAGCCCTTCTCTTGACCAAGACGTCAAGGAAAGGTAATGTACCCTCCGTTTCAGTCTCCATAGTGAATTTGATGTTAGGGTGTATGGAGTTTAGATGTGTAAGAAAGTCAAGGAGTTTATCCATACCATGTGGCCAGATGACGAACGTGTCGTCCACGTAACGGAAAAAGCAAGTAGGTTTCCATACGGATGACGACAGGGCTTCCTCCTCGAAGTTCTCCATGTACAAATTCGCTACCACCGGTGAGAGTGGGCTACCCATGGCGAATCCCTCCGTTTGTTCGTAGTATTCTCCATTAAAAAGAAAATACGTGGAAGTCAAGACATGCCTAAAAAGTTCAGTGATCTTAAACTTCTGACTAATCAATTCTAGTGACTCTCGCAGGGGTACCCTCGTAAACAAGGAAACGACGTCAAAACCCACCATGATATCTGACTCATCCAACCTGAAGCTATCAAGGCGTTTAACAAAATCCACGGAATTACGGATGTGATGAGGGCATTTACCCACATAAGGACTTAATATTCCCGTCAGGTATTTGGCCAACAAATATGTAGGTGCCCTGATGTTGCTGACAATGGGGCGTAATGGTACCCCCTCTTTGTGAACCTTCGGGAGTCCATATAGTCTAGGCGGTACCTGACCTTGGGGTAAATCTGCGTCCTTGAGAAGCGCCCTCGTCTTGTCCTCCACCTTCTATGTAGGGTCAACGCTGATCTTCCGGTAGGAATCGTCATTTAGCAGGCTCTGCATCTTATCAGTGTAGTCCTTATGGGAGACAACAACTGTAGCATTGCCTTTGTCAGCCGGTCAAGACAACAATTTCAGAGCGCTCCCTCAGATCACGAATGGCCGCCCTCTCTTCACTGTTGATATTTGACTTCATCGGCTTGGATTTCGTCAACGCACGACAAGTTTCACGACGTATTTCCTCGGCTGATTCTGGCGGAAGTCGAGCTGCAACCTGTTCAACAGCACTAACAATTTCTGCGACCGGAATGAACTTGGGGGTGGGAGCGAAGTTGAGACCTTTCTGCAAAACCGAGACCGCATCATCACTCAACACCATGCCACTCAAATTGATGACAGTCTTGCACGGAACCTGCAGAGATGGTTTGTCAAGGAGACGTGAGAACTTAGCTGTCTGACGTCCCGTGGCCTTCTTATGGGCGGAATCAGCTGACACCCAGGTGACACCATCAATCCAATCCCAGGAACAAGAAATGAACATACTAGCCAGTTGCAAATGTAGTTTGAGTAATTCCTGTGAGAAAAACTCAAGGCTCCGGCGGGTGAATTGCACTCTCTCACGTACCAATGCGAGGCTGGCTCGTTTCTTGATTCTCTTAGCTGCTGCAGAATCGATGTGATGCATAGCCTTAGCAAAATTTGGAACAACATTCTCGGAACGACATCTCTTTAGAAAGGCAAGAGTACTTAGCAAACGACATCTACGGTGGCGCAACTTTTCAAATACGCCGGGACAAACTCAAGAATCACAAACAATGTGTAGTTTCAGTGCCTATTATTGTGATGATACATAAGCGCCCGATTTTTGGTTATGAGACAGTCAGTCCATCGCCGAGTTTCAGACAAGAAACCTGTGTTGGTTAGGACAACAATGCATCAACTTAACCGTGAAATAGGTGTAACAAAAATAGGCCATGTGTTAAAGCAATGACAGCGTTAAATTTATTTGAAGGACTGTGAACTGCGTGGTTAGGTTTTTCTGCTCTTAGATGTTCAATGGTAAACTATTATAGCAGTATGATGAAGTATGCCAGCAAACTATTAATGAGTAGTTAACTGGCCATACAACTGTGTAATATTGGGTGGTCCTGAACAGTGAAAGTAAAGAACCACGTAACGCAGACGTGCACCTGTCGGCTACATCATTGATAGTAGTCAATGTTGAACTTCCACCTCCCTATTTTTCAGCCAGTGTTGCAATGCAGTATCTCGACACCGAGGACAACCAACGATGCAATAAAGCAGGCGAACGTCACAACCACTCCTACGTGTTCACTTGTTGACGCAACGACATCGTCAGTTACAACTGCAGTGGGCACGGGATCATCGGAATTCGACAGTCGATAGATGTAAAAATTTCGGCTCTTCGGCAGAATCACATTTTTACTACACCAGGACGCTGGTCGTCTCCACAAACGTCGTCATCAAGGTGAACTGCGGTTCGAAATGTGCAGCGCGCCAAGGCCTGTGGCTGGTGAGAGCAATATTATGCTATGGGAGACATTCTCTTGTGCTTGCATGGGAGTTGTGCTAATAATCGACGACACGCTGACAGCTGCGTGCAACCTACATCCCTTCATGCTTGATGGCTTCCTCGATGGCAGTGTCATCTTTCAGTAGCATAACTATCCGTGTCTCGGAGCTAGTAACGTGAAACAGTGGTTTGAGGAACATTATAATGAACTCACGCTGATGTATCGGCGATCAAATTCGCCTGATGTAAATCCTATCGAACCCATATGGGTGACTATCGGGCGCCATCATCGCGTACATAAATGAGTGGCCCGTTATTTACGCTGTATGCTGACATATATTTTACCGTGAGTGGAATGTTATTACTTTTATAAGTTCGACGTTCGCTTCCTAAATTTAAATTATGATGAGTTTCTGTTCTTTACTTGTTCTCGTATATGAACAAGGTTGCTCTGTCAACTGAAATTAATCATCACACCTTAATATGACAATTATTATTTTTTAAATTTTAATAATGCTAAAATCTGGGTATGTATTATATACAACATGAGAGATAATGTGTTTGCCACTTTCCAGTCTTTCGCCCATAAATTCTTCTCTACTTCTGCTCCTTCCACGGAGATATTAATTTTTCATGGATGCTCTAACAGACGATACACTGACTTGCCCTGTTAGGGGTATTCCGTTGAAATATTTCCTACCTATTCTTCGTAATATCTATACACTTTAGTTTCCCAGACCACTTTAATTTTCACGTCTTTGTTAAGCAACACCTTCTCCTACTATTCCACTCCAATAGAGTATCTTTAGTGACAAGCAAAGGGTGATGTTCTACGAATCGGGATAGAAGTTTCAACGTGGTAGGAAAGCTAGATAATCTGAAAAGGGAAGTGCCAAGGCACAGTCTAGCTGTAGTAGAGATCAGTGAAGTGAAATGGGAAGAAGTCAAGGTTTTCAAATGGTTCTAATGGCTCTGAGCACTATGTGACTTAATATCTGAGGTCATCAGTCCCATAGAACTTAGAACTACTTAAACCTCACTATCCTAAGGACATCACTCACATCCATGCCCGAGGCAGGATTCCAACCTGCGACCGTAGCACTCGCACGGTTCCGCACTGAAGCGCCTAGAACCGCTCGGCCACACCGACCGGCCAAGGTTTTCAGGTCAGACGAGTATAGGATAATATCAACAGCAGCAGAAAGTGGCGTAACGGGAGTAAGATTCGTTATTAATAGGAAGATAGGGCAGAGAGTGAGTTACTGTCAACAGTTCACCGATAGCGTTGCTCTTACTAGGTTCTGCAGCAAACCAACGCCGACAACAATAGTCCTGGCATACATCCCGACGTCTCAAATAGAAGATGAAGAGATAGAGAAATTGTGAAATTAAAGTAAGGGCGATAAAATTTAAGTGTGCAGTGGGAATTTCGCTGTTAAATGCAGAGGATAGAGTGGATAGGTGGAAATACGTTGGAGGCCTCTGTAAGAAGAAGAACTTATCTGATCACGTGATAGAAGAAGAAGCAGCAGTCGACAGGAAAGAGATAGGGGATCCACTATTAGAATTTAAAAGAATTTTCGACGAATTGAGATCAAATAAGACAGAAGGGATGGATAACATTGCCCCCTACGGGGTAGTATCAATAAAACAACTGTCCATTTGGTATGTAGAATGTATGACACTGGTGATATACCGTCATACTTTCGGACAAACATAATCCACACAGTTACAAAGGTAGCAAGAGGCCGATAATCGGCTTACCAGCTCATGAAACTAAGTTTCTATCAAGAATAATACACAGAAAAATGGGAAAGAAGATTGGGAATCAGTTAGAGGACGACCAGTTAGGTTTCGGAAAGATAAAAGCAACAGAGAGGGAGTTCTGATTATGCAGTTGATAACGGAAGCAGACTGAAGAAAAATCAAGGAACACTCATAGGATTTGTCGACCTAGAAAAGCCTTCGACCGTGTCAAATGGTGCAAGGCTTTCGAAATTCTGAGAAAAATGGCGATAAACTATAGGAAAAGACGGCTGATATACAATGTGTACAAGAACCAAGAGGGAACAGCAACACTGGAAGATCAAGAACGAAGCGCTCGGATTAAAAAGGGTATAAGACAGAGATGTCTTTCAGTCCTACTGTTCAATCTACACTCCTGGAAATGGAAAAAAGAACACATTGACACCGGTGTGTCAGACCCACCATACTTGCTCCGGACACTGCGAGAGGGCTGTACAAGCAATGATCACACGCACGGCACAGCGGACACACCAGGAACCGCGGTGTTGGCCGTCGAATGGCGCTAGCTGCGCAGCATTTGTGCACCGCTGCCGTCAGTGTCAGCCAGTTTGCCGTGGCATAGGGAGCTCCATCGCAGTCTTTAACACTGGTAGCATGCCACGACAGCGTGGACGTGAACCATATGTGCAGTTGACGGACTTTGAGCGAGGGCGTATAGTGGGCATGCGGGAGGCCGGGTGGACGTACCGCCGAATTGCTCAACACGTGGGGCGTGAGGTCTCCACAGTACATCGATGTTGTCGCCAGTGGTCGGCGGAAGGTGCACGTGCCCGTCGACCTGGGACCGGACCGCAGCGACGCACGGATGCACGCCAAGACCGTAGATCCTACGCAGTGCCGTAGGGGACTGCACCGCCACTTCCCAGCAAATTAGGGACACTGTTGCTCCTGGGGTATCGGCGAGGACCATTCGCAACCGTCTCCATGAAGCTGGGCTACGGTCCCGCACACCGTTAGGCCGTCTTCCGCTCACGCCCCAACATCGTGCAGCCCGCCTCCAGTGGTGTCGCGACAGGCGTAAATGGAGGGACGAATGGAGACGTGTCGTCTTCAGCGATGAGAGTCGCTTCTGCCTTGGTGCCAATGATGGTCGTATGCGTGTTTGGCGCCGTGCAGGTGAGCGCCACAATCAGGACTGCATACGACCGAGGCACACAGGGCCAACACCCGGCATCATGGTGTGTGGAGCGATCTCCTACACTGGCCGTACACCACTGGTGATCGTCGAGGGGACACTGAATAGTGCACGGTACATCCAAACCGTCATCGAACCCATCGTTCTACCATTCGTAGACCGGCAAGGGAACTTGCTGTTCCAACAGGACAATGCACGTCCGCATGTATCCCGTGCCACCCAACGTGCTCTAGAAGGTGTAAGTCAACTACCCTGGCCAGCAAGATCTCCGGATCTGTCCCCCATTGAGCATGTTTGGGACTGGATGAAGCGTCGTCTCACGCGGTCTGCACGTCCAGCACGAACGCTGGTCCAACTGAGGCACCAGGTGGAAATGGCATTGCAAGCCGTTCCACAGGACTACATCCAGCATCTCTACGATCGTCTCCATGGGAGATTAGCAGCCTGCATTGCTGCGAAAGGTGGATATACACTGTACTAGTGCCGACATTGTGCATGCTCTGTTGCCTGTGTCTATGTGCCTGTGGTTCTGTCAGTGTGATCATGTGATGTATCTGACCCCAGGAATGTGTCAATAAAGTTTCCCCTTCCTGGGACAATGAATTCACGGTGTTCTTATTTCAATTTCCAGGAGTGTATATCCTGAAGAAACAATGACGGAAAGAACAGAAAATTTCAAAAGTGGAATTAAAATTCAAGATGAAGGGATATCAGTGATAAGATTCGCTGATGACATTGCTGTCGTAGGTGAAAGTGGAAAAGATCTGTTGAACGTAATGAACTGTTTAACACTACAGAATACTGACTGAGAGTAAATCAAATGGTTCAAATGGCTCTGAGCACTATGCGACTCGACTGCTGAGGTCATCAGTCGTCTAGAACTTAGAACTAATTAAACCTAACTAACCTAAGGACAGCACACAACACCCAGCCATCACGAGGCAGAGAAAATCCCTGACCCCGCCGGGAATCGAACCCGGGAACCCGGGCGTGGGAAGCGAGAACGCTACCGCACGACCACGAGATGCGGGCGAAAGTAAATCGAAGTAAGACAAAAGTATCGAGAAGTAGCAGAAATGAGAACAGCGAATTGTGGAATAAATATTAGAATTTGGGATTACGGACAAAGTTAAGGAATTCTGTTACCTTGGAAGCAAAATAACCCATGATGGGTGGAGCAAAGAAGGCACAAAAATAGGCCATTTCTGGCAAAAAACGCATTCCTGGTCTGCTAATATCAAACATCAGACTTAATATGAGGAAGAAATTTCTCAGAATGTACGTCAGGAGCATAGCATCGCATGGGCTAGGGGTAAACTGGAACAGAAGAGAATCTAAGCATTTGGGTTGTGGTGTTACAGAATGTTTTTGAAAAGTAGATGAACTGGTAAGGCAAGGAAAGAGGATGCTCACCGCGGAATCGGTGAGGAAAGGAATACATGGAAAACACTGACAAGAAGTAGGAACCCAATGACAAGACATGTGTTAAGACATCAGGGAATGACTTCACTGTACTAGAGGGAGCTGTAGAGGGCAAAAACGCTAGAGGAAGGAAGAGATTGGAATACATCCAAAAATAATGCAGGTGCTACTCTGAGAATAAGAGACTGGCACTGGAGATGAATTCGTGGCGGTTCGCATCAAACTAGTCAGAAGACTGATGACTGAAAACAGGTAGTGTATAATTGTTCTTTATATCGGTTTTAGTATTTGGTAAAATGATAAATCTCTTTTGTTGGCCGTTTCCTTTTCCGCCTGTGTCTTTTTACATAAAACGTCTTGCGTGGCCCAGCTTCCTAAATAGCAGGAGTATTTCACTTCTTATTGTGCCTTCTCTTGTCTGATGTCAAGGTAGTTACTGTACTGTTCCTCTGTTCACCATCACGATAGTATTCCTTTGCTGATTCCTAATCCGAGCTCTAACTGGGCTCTGTATTCCATTTTACAATTTTTCTGGGGTCTTATTTATAATGTAGCCTACAGGAATTATGATCTGGAAACCACAGTACTGGTGTCTGCTCCACTTGCAATTTTGTTCCTCACTTGACATTTTCTCTTAATTCTGGTGATAAAAGAGTCTTGCATAAATTTTAAAATTTTGTGCATGTCTAATGCAGCAACCGTAGGATACAATCTTCGTGAAGAAATAATAAACAACCAAACAGTTTCAAAATGGGAGTTTTGTTTAAAGCCCTTGACCATGGGTTCAAAGCTTATGAAAACTTCTTCGGAAGGGAAATGATAACGCATCATCACTATTTTCCGTGTGAGTAGGACACTTTTACAAACCTTGAAACCACGCCCAAGTGCTTTAAATAAACCTTACATTTTGCAACTGATTAGTTGTTTATTAATATAGCTTCAGTGCCCTTGCATAAATATTAACATAAAATGCGTAACGTAGCAGTTTTATTAGGTCCGTTTCCTTATAGTAAAATCCGTAAGTAACTCATTATTTTCTGGATTCTGAATACTTAATTAGATTATCGAAGAGCTTCTGTAGACCTACAAACTGTCATAAAAGTTGTCTTCACATTGATCATAGACTTTTTTGAAATATGTACAGAATTTCCTTTCTACTACGATACCTTCACTTATCCCGAAGTGATGTTCGTCCAACGGCTCCTCATATTTCTACATTTCCGTAATTGGCGTATTTTTCTGATCAGAAATTTACACAGTATGCTATTTTTTAATTGTTCTGTCAATATTCATAGAATCCTAACAATTGAACGACAGTTCGTACTATTTTGTAAACATTTGACTTTACTTTCAATGTCAGCTTGACCACATTGTATCCCAAAAGGGTAATGAAGTCTCCCCTACAGCATGGAGGTCTCCATAATGAATTCCCTGCCATGAACTTTTTTATTTATTCTGCGAATGTACCTCTAGATTTTGCTTTAGGAGTGCTACTTAGAACTATATGTTCTCAAGACCCGATAAATGGCCATGTCTCGGATGGAAGGTGAACTGTATTTTCTACGGAGCTAGAGTGCCAGTTATGGCACACCTTTTACGAAGAGCCTATCTGTCTAGACTCCATCCCGTGAATTTACGAAATTTTATTTATCTCGACATCAAATGCAAGCTTTCCTGCTAGAGGTACATTATCCGAATGTACCTCTAGATTTTGCTTTAGGAGTGCTATTTAGATCTATATGTTCTCAAGACCCGATAAATGGTCATGTCTCGGACGGAAGGTGAACTGTATTTTCTACGGATCTAGAGTGCCAGTTATGGCACAACTTTTACGAAGAGCCTATCTGTCTAGACTCCAACCCTTGAATTTACGAAAATTTATTTATCTCGACATCAAAATGTAAGCTTTCCTGCGATAAAAGAATATAGAACTGTTTATCCTCTACCCGCATACAAAAATACACAAGTTTGTGGTACCTATCGACCGGTGAGTATTTGGAAATACTTACAATGGAATGTAATTTGTCCTGTTTTTCGTCGCAAAGCTAAAACCACACAGACAGTGGCCTGAACTGGGAATTCGTCGGATGTGTGGAGCCAGATGTGGTCGCATACCGGGAGCGGCTAGCGTATCCTGCACGTCCACGAACGGCCGGCTGGAATTCCGGAAACGCCCACTGCATAACACGGGCAGCCTTATTTAAAAGTTTACATACCTTCCGCGGCGAGAAACTGTCTCCCTCTATGAGCTGTATTACGGCGCGTCTTCATGCTAGCGGAACCCAGCGCAAACGAATTGTATCAAGAAACGTTATCAAAGTTAACATAATATCGGAACGGTTTATTTATTACCAGTAAGAAATAGTAAACGGTACACGAGAATGATATGATAGATGTGGAAATAATTCCGTTACATCGGGAGGAAAATTCAAACAAGATGGCAAATAATGTGTAACTGTGATCCTGTAGTCAGATAGTCGGTGAAATTGCGAGTTAATAAAGTACACAGAAATGCAAAATATGAGTTAAATGAATAATTGAATAACAGGAATTCTATTCTGACGTCTGTAGCTGATGCAGGTGGCAGAGAATTACGTTGAATAATGTTCATTCAAGAAAGGACATCTCAAATAAGTGGGAAGTGGTCCTACGATATTTAGTTAAAATGTAGACAGAAAATATCCTTATATCACGAAGTAAGGTTACGTTGAAAGCAATACGCAAATGGTAGAAATCTCTCCGAACTAAATAGTCATAAAAACTCGCGAAAAGTAAGTCCATATCGCGATCACAATACAGCAAAGAGTCACCACATCAAAGTACTTCAGAGTTCTACATGATGGGTCACAAATTAACATATGCGATATGAAGGGTAGTAATTCATTGTCTGCCTATTTTCAGTTCCGTAAATCAAGTGGCAAAAGAGTTCTACTCTGCTTCACATTCAGACCTTACGAAATACAAGGTCTCTTCGGAGTTGATGTATAGTAGCAATCGTTCACCGCTCAGAATCAATCACCAAATGACTAAATCACACATGTTACCATAGGTACGTCCGCGTTCTTCCAGCAGTCGACACAAAGCGGTCAGAATCTCTGCCTTGAGCTCATCACCTGGAAAAGTCCAGTCTGCAACTGACCTCTGTGGTGTTCTACTACAATCTGCTTCTCTACCAACAATACATCGTCCTTAAACTCTACAGACATGATGTGAGTCATCTTTACCACTTTCCCATACTAAACTAATATATTACTACAATATTTAAATAAATAAATGTTATAAACATGCTTTCACACTCAGATAATTTACAATAATTATAAGTAAAAGATTGTCCATAAATAAGTAAGCCAGTATTCTTGTGGAACTGTGCTCATGCTAAATGACAACAGATTGTCATTATACAGGTTGAGTCACTAGGTATCGCCACCAAGAATAGCTCCGGAAGTGTGACAGGAGCTGGAAAGTTTGTGGGACAAATGTTGCATGGGACAACGCGGGCCATAATAAGACGATGTCTTTTTTTTTTTTTTTTTTTTTTTTTTTTTTTTTTTTTTTTTTTTTTTTGCGAGATGGCGTCACGTCAGAGATAACAAAGTTAACTTTGTTTTTAAGTGGGAGGCTTTAGTTTGGTACTTATTTTCTGATAGCGGCTATCGAGACGAAGCCAGTGATGTGTAACAGTAAGGTCTTTGAAGATCAACGAAGGTAGAAAGGTGGCATGAACTTCCATTTGCAGAAGGTGGTCGAAGTCATGACCATTGGTATCAATGCAGTGCTGCAGTCTTCTTATCATGGATTGAGTGGTATTACTTATTACATCGGTACTTATCGAAGCACATGCTCTGACAATTCTCTCTCGCATATCTTCAGATGTAGTTGGAACGTCTTTATAAACAATGTCTTTTATGTATCCCTACAAGAAATAATCCAGATGCGTCAAGTCTGGTGAACGAGCCGGCCACGACACATCTCCTCCGCGCCCAATCCAACCCAACCATCTGGCCGAAACGTTGGTTTTTATCCACCAGCAGTAGTTTTATACATTATGACGCGGTACCATACCCATGTCGATTTGGGAATTGTCTCTCCAATTCATTTCTAGCCATCAGCGAAAAAAGTGCCGGACACCCATCATGTTGATACCACATTCTGTTCCTTGTTCGTAAAGGTATTTCTTCCAATAACAGATCTAATGTTTTTTACAGAAATGTGGTGTACTTGCTACGATTAAGATTTCCTTCGATGAAATAGGGGCCTATAATTCTGTCCTCCAGAATCCCACACCATACATTCACCTACACCGTTTTTGGTGTGCAATTTGCCACAGCCAACATGGATTTTCAGTTGCCCAATAATGCTCGTTATGAAAATTAACATTTCCATGTTTCATGAATGTAGTTTCGTCAGTAAATAAAATCAAATTAATAAATGTGACCCTCTGAATCTGAAGTTGAGCCCACTGGCAGAATTAAATGTGACGGATACAATCCGTACCAGTGAACTCTTGGTGGAGACTGATATGGTAAGGATGATATTTATGGCGATGCAGAACACGAACAACACTACTCTGGCTCATGCCAGATTGCCTTGCGATTTTACGTGAACTAACACAAGGATCTTGACCCACTGTGGCAAGAGTACCAGTTTCCGTTTCCTCGTTAGTGACTCCTTTCAGCTGGATATGTTTCCGATGCGTTAAATATCCAGTTGTTCTCAATTTATCATAGGCATAGTTAAATGTACGACGTGTAGGGTGAGCACGTTGAGGATATCTTTCAGCGTATAAATCTCTAGCTCTCACTGAATTTCGTTGGTATTCTCTGTAAATGAGAAGCATATCGACTTGTTCTTCGAAGGAATACATCATTCACATTCGCTTGATTCCATGATACTACTCTTACCTTTCCTATTAATGTCGTACTGCGAAACCGTCGAATAGTGTTCACATCTCAGTGGCACGTTAGATGGATAGATAGGCCGTATTCGGCGAATATTTACTATTTGCACGATGTACGGGAGAGAATTGTCAGATCATGTGCTTCGATAAGTGCCAAAGTGATAAGAAATACCACTCAATCCATGATAAGAAGATTGCAGCACTGCATTAATACCAATGGTCATCACTTCGAACACCTTCTGGTAAATAGACGTTCATGGCACCTTTTTTACCTTCGTTGACCAAAGACCTTACCGTTACACATCATTCTCTTCGTCTTGATAGCCGCTATCAGAAAATAAGTACCAAACTATAGCATCCCATTAAAAAAAAGCAAAAACCAAAAACAAAAAAACAAAGTTGACCTTCTTATCTCTGACGAGATCCCACCTTGGAACAAAAAACCAACGTCATGTTATAGCCCCCGTTGTCCCAAGCAACATTTGTCTCACAAACTTTCAGCTACTTTCATACTTTCGGAGGTATTCTATGTGACAATATTTAGTGACTCAGCCTGTATACTATTTAAACAGTTACTTGTGCTTTCTTGATAGAGGCATCTTTTGGTACTGTTTTCAATTGTGGTCTCCACTAACCTATGCGACTGACCTCTTTTAAGTTACCACAGTTTTTTAATAGCACTTGCAATCAACATTTAAATAAAGTTACTGACAAAACCATAAACCATTCATTAAATGACTATACAAGCATGACAATGTGTGAGGTGTTCAAGGTATATTCCTTAGTTGTGTAAATGTAGACAGAATGGTGTTCTGACAAACTTTTGCATAATGAAAAAGATACAAAAGATAATTGTACATCAATAAATAAAATAAGTACAGATACCTAGCTTCCAGTAATGATAGCTATAGTGCAATAGTGTCACCTGATGTATCATTTGTTGAAATTGTCTGAATTGATTGGAAGTTGTTAATTCCGAGGTTCATTGTTAAATATTTATTCACTGTGGAATATTATGATCTGTAGTTTTAAAGATATTAAAATATTGTTGTGTCGTAGGATGCACATCATTTCTCTGCGATTGACAATGTACTCAGATTTACATTAATATTTGATTGTAAATCGGTATAGCGCATTGAAGAGGTGTAAGAAGCCGTATTACAGTTTGTCTCAAAGTTCTCCATTGCTCGCTATTCCATGTTCTGCCATTTTCCAGCTCCGCTCTGGTGGGATTTACCCACACCCCGTCTTCGTCGCGGGTTGGCCTGGAGCAGCCGCTGTGGCCTCCTCTGAGCCCTGGGCCGAGCAGCTTTTAGCTGTACTTCAAATACACCTTACCTCATAGCTATTTTAGGCAGCTAATCAGCTCGCCTACATACACGTTATGTTACACGCCTCCACTTAATGTGGCACATTAGCTAGATAACTTGGCACATGAAGCAGCACCGTATTTGGCAGAAATAAGATAATAACTACATGCATGATATAATAAATGGGATATCCTACTTCCATGTCAGAACAATGGAGGAAGCATCTTTGTGATCGTATATGAAACAACATGTACCTCCTAGGATGTGTCATGTTATTAACTTTAAGTTCATAAATGTAACAAAAATTGTAATATTATGGCATGTTAATTGAAGGTGCAAATAAACATATACATTTTATCTTAGTTTTGAGCCAGCTGTATCTTTTCAAAAGATTTTAGCACGTTTACGTTCCTTTGATATCAATTTTTTACTTTGATCACATTGTACCGTCACACCATCAGCAACACGACAAACAATTGCTGTTCCAGCATCGAAGATTAGATGGTGCGTAGTATAGCCGTCTCGGACAAAATACATGATGCCCTTGGCCCAGTAATGCGCCGAAACATGCGTCAACTTGCGGTCACAATCAGTGCTGAAGAACGATAGCTGTCTAGAAATACAACTGTGCTTTAGTTTGCAATAATCATATGTCTTCCAAATCCCAAAGATAAGGCACCGAACGACCTTCACAAACAGGATAGCCCCAAAAGATTGATTTACAGTGTAGGCAAAACACATTTGACTCAGCTCGCTATTTTAAAAATTGTGTCCATGTTCCCATTAGGAAACCCGTCTTTCGTGCTATGAAACTTGTTCGATACCATAAAGCAACCACCATTTTATAATTACTCTATCATTTTACCACACCTAATTCAAAACTTTGGAACTAGCAGTACCCTATGCCAAAATCGCCTGTTTAAGTTTCATTTTGAACTCGGTGTATAACTAGATCACAAATTCAGCAAATATTCACTCTTATTTGCACTAAGATACAGTTTATCGCTATACTTTATCCCTACAATTTCACTCATATAAATCTATCAAAAACCCTTCCAAAATAACATACGTTATATAATTAACCCATGTAGTATAACCGCAGAAACTTAGCTTATGCTCCTACACTCAATTAAAATTTTAATGATATCTGATGAACTCCATGTACCAAATTTTGTGCGAACAATAATTACAAATAAAGTACAAATATTTCACGAGAAGCCGATCAAAAATAATACAGGTAATATATAAATAATCCTTGAAACTTCCCCCAAATGTTATGTACAGCACAATTTAGTCTTCTCTTTCACAAATAACAAAACAATTTACGTTCTTCTCATCTCCATGCACCAAGAGTCGTACAGGCAATGTCGAGAATCTCCTTGCACTACGTTGTGCCTCCATACTTCTTATATACGCCTTAAATTCACCAAGATTGTTCTTTACACCAGGCGCGTAATGGGGCCCCTTAGGGATATGGCAGCAAGAGAGGGGAAGAAAGCCAATGTGCACTCCGTGTGCATACCGGGGGGAGTCATTCCAGATGTGGAAAGGGTCCTTCCGGATGCCATGAAGGGTACAGGGTGCACCCATCTGCAGGTGGTCGCTCATGTCGGCACCAATGATGTGTGTCGCTATGGATCGGAGGAAATCCTCTCTGGCTTCCGGCGGCTATCTGATTTGGTGAAGACTGCCAGTCTCGCTAGCGGGATGAAAGCAGAGCTCACCATCTGCAACATCGTTGACAGGACTGACTGCGGACCTTTGGTACAGAGCCGAGTGGAGGGTCTGAATCAAAGGCTGAGACGGTTCTGCGACCGTGTGGGCTGCAGATTCCTCGACTTGCGCCATAGGGTGGTGGGGTTTCGGGTTCCGCTGGATAGGTCAGGAGTCCACTACAAGCAGCAAGCGGCTACACGGGTAGCAGGGGTTGTGTATCGTGGACTGGGCGATTTTTTAGGTTAGATGGCCTCGGGCAAGTACAGAAAGGGCAACAGCCTCAAAGGGTGCGGGGCAAAGTCAGGACATGCGGGGACCAAGCAGCAATCGGTATTGTAATTGTAAGCTGTCGAAGGTGCATTGGTAAAGTACCAGAACTTCAAGCGCTGATAGAAAGCACCGAAGCTGAAATCGTTATAGGTACAGAAAGCTGGCTCAAGCCAGAGATTAATTCTTCCGAAATTTTTACAAAGGCACAGACGGTGTTTAGAAAGGATAGATTGCATGCAACGGTGGTGGCGTGTTTGTCGCTGTTAGTAGTAGTTTACCCTGTAGTAAAGTAGAAGTGGATAGTTCCTGTGAATTATTATGGGTGGAGGTTACACTCAACAACCGAGCTAGATTAATAATTGGCTCCTTTTACCGACCTCCGGACTCAGCAGCATTAGTGGCAGAACAACTGAGAGAAAATTTGGAATACATTTCACATAAATTTTCTGAGCATGTTATAGTCTTAGGTGGAGATTTCAATTTACTAGATATAGACTGGGGCACTCAGATGTTTAGGACGGGTGGTAGGGACAGAGCATCGAGTGACATTATACTGAGTGCACTATCCGAAAATTACCTCGAGCAATTAAACAGAGAACCGACTCGTGGAGATAACGTCTTGGACCTACTGATAACAACAGACCCGAACTTTTCGACTCTGTAAGTGCAGAACAGGGAATCAGTGATCATAAGGCCGTTGCAGCATCCCTGAATATGGTAGTTAATGGGAATATAAAAAAAGTGAGGAAAGTTTATCTGTTTAGCAAGAGTAATAGAAGACAGATTTCAGACTACCTAACAGTTCAAAACGAAAATTTCTGTTCCGACACTGACAATGTTGAGTGTTTATGGAAAAAGTTCAAGGCAATCGTAAAATGCGTTTTAGACAGGTACGTGCCCAGTAAAACAGTGAGGGACGGGAAAAACCCACCGTGGTTCAACAACAAAGTTAGGAAACTACTGCGAAAGCAAAGGGAGCTTCACTCCAAGTTTAAACGCAGCCAAAACCTCTCAGACAAACAGAAGCTAAACGATGTCAAAGTTAGCGTAAGGAGGGCTACGCGTGAAGCGTTCAGTGAATTCGAAAGTAAAATTCTATGTACCGACTTGACAGAAAATCCTAGGAAGTTCTGGTCTTACGTTAAATCAGTAAGTGGCTCCAAACAGCATATCCAGACACTCCGGGATGATGATGGCATTGAAACAGAGGATGACATGCGTAAAGCTGAAATGCTAAACACCTTTTTCCAAAGCTGTTTCGCAGAGGAAGACCGCACTGCAGTTCCTTCTCTAAATCCTCGCACAACCGAAAAAATGGCTGACATCGAAATAAGTGTCCAAGGAATAGAAAAGCAACTGGAATCACTCAACAAAGGAAAGTCCACTGGACCTGACGGGATACCAATTCGATTCTACACAGAGTACGCGAAAGAACTTGTCTCCTTCTAACAGCCGTGTACCGCAAGTCTCTAGAGGAACGGAAGGTTCCAAATGATTGGAAAAGAGCACAGGTAGTCCCAGTCTTCAAGAAGGGTCGTCGAGCAGATGCGCAAAACTATAGACCTATATCTCTGACGTCGATCTGTTGTAGAATTTTAGAACATGTTTTTTGCTCGAGTATCATGTCGTATTTGGAAACCCAGAATCTACTCTGTAGGAATCAACGTGGATTCCGGAAACAGCGATCGTGTGAGACCCAACTTGCTTTATTTGTTCATGAGACCCAGAAAATATTAGATACAGGCTCCCAGGTAGATGCTATTTTCCTTGACTTCCGGAAGGCGTTCGATACAGTTCCACACTGTCGCCTGATAAGCAAAGTAAGAGCCTACGGAATATCAGACCAGCTGTGTGGCTGGATTGAAGAGTTTTTAGCAAACAGAACACAGCATGTTGTTATCAATGGAGAGACGTCTACAGACGTTAAAGTAACCTCAGGCGTGCCACAGGGGAGTGTAATGGGACCATTGCTTTTCACAATATATATAAATGACCTAGTAGATAGTGTCGGAAGTTCCATGCGGCTTTTCGCGGATGATGCTGTAGTATACAGAGAAGTTGCAGCATTAGAAAATTGTAGCTAAATGCAGGAAGATCTGCAGCGGATAGGCACGTGGTGCAAGGAGTGGCAACTGACCCTTAACATAGACAAATGTAATGTATTGCGAATACATAGATCCTTTATTGTGTGATTATATGATAGCGGAACAAACACTGGTAGCAGTTACTTCTGTAAAATATCTGGGAGTATGCGTGCGGAACGATTTGAAGTGGAATGATCATATAAAATTAATTGTTGGTAAGGCGGGTACCAGGTTGAGATTCATTGGGAGAGTCCTTAGAAAATGTAGTCCATCAACAAAGGAGGTGGCTTACAAAACACTCGTTCGACCTATACTTGAGTGTTGCTCTTCAGTGTGGGATCCGTACCAGATCGGGTTGACGGAGGAGATAGAGAAGATCCAAAGAAGAGGGACGCATTTCGTCACAGGGTTATTTGGTAACCGTGATAGCGTTACGGAGTTGTTTAGCAAACTCAAGTGGCAGACTCTGCAAGAGAGGCGCTCTTCTTCGCGGGATAGCTTGCTGTCCAGGTTTCGAGAGGGTGCGTTTCTGGATGAGGTATCGAATATATTGCTTCCCCCTACTTATACCTCCCGAGGAGGTCACGAATGTAAAATTAGAGAGATTCGAGCGCACACCGAGACTTTCAGACAGTCGTTCTTCCCGCGAACCATACGCGACTGGAACAGAAAAGGGATGTAATGACAGTGGCATGTAAAATGCCGTCCACCACACACCGTTGGGTGGCTTGCGGAGTATAAATGTAGATGTAGATGTAGACAAGAATAGATTCCAAATTTCTAATCAACTACGCATGAAAATAACACACATTTCAACACACATACTATGTTCTTCTTTCTATGCACAATCGCAGCTGTGTCACGTTTCGTAGCCCCAGGAAGTCTCCCGATACAGGATACTTTAGCCTGGGTGAGTATACTCAGCGGAAACAAACGGTCCGTAGTACAGTGAAAGAGCTTTGTTTCTCACTAGATTTTTCTTTGGTTTTCACGAAGATGCGATTCCGAAACTTGTACTTAATCTTCTTGTCATGCCCATCACGTCACATTTTCTTTCCTTTGCCATCTTCCCCATACGAGCTTTTACTGCCTCCTCTCTTGCGGCTGCGATTAGTGACTGACCTAGTGGGAAACCCACGACCTCAGTAAGTGAGAACTTCGGCTTGCTTTCTGTCATTGTTTATAGTGGCGTGTACCTGTAGCATTACCCTTAACACTATTTAATCCGTCTTTAAATAATTTGATAAGCTCTGTCCACTTGGAATGTTTGTTGCTTGCACACGCTCTACACAGGCAGCCAATTTCTCGCATATAGTGTTCACATGGGTTACTTGCCAGGTGGTATACCAATATCTTTATGTGTTTGATGCCCTGATTATTCATGAGCATTTTGGACGTAAAATGTGATCCACAGCCAGACAACAGCCTCTCGGGTTTTATTATTTTAGTAAATAAATCCTCTTACAGTTTAGGGATCAGAATTTTTGCTATTAGCTTTCCGTGTCGGATACAATTAGACAAACTTTCAAAACATATCAACAACCACAACTATATGCTTCATACCACCATGACCAGTTGGGAGTGGCCGGCAACTGGCTACCGCCAATAACTCGCTAACTTTGTTGGGGATAACACTTTGCATCTCGGCCTGGAGTTAGTCAACGTTCCACCCGCTGGCATTTGTCACAAGCAGTCAAGTGAGCGCACACTCGGCTGTCTAGATTGTGTACGTGCACGTGCTCCTCAATGATGTCTACACACATTTGTGCCCCGTAATGCCCGTCACGTAAGTGGACGTAGTCCAGCAGCTGCTCCACATTCACAGCTCCATCGCTCCGTTCTCTCGTCTTTCCTACGGAACAAAACACACTTATGACTTTTATAGTATTGGGGTATCTTTTCGTAATCGTTGCTGCCAAAGTTTGTTTTTATATTTTTCAGTTTGGGGTCGTCATTTCGAGATCGTCGCATATTCTTGCAAACAGCACAATATCTCTTTCCCATTCTACTCCTTTCGTGTATAAGAGTCGGAACTCTTCATTTACTTCTTCCTCATCACTGCTCTCTTTCTCAATAGTAGCCGTGACAATGTGTCAGCTATACAATTTTCGGTTCCTTTTATATATTTTATGTTAGAACAGAATTTTAGCAAAAACATTGTCCATCTCATAAGACGATCGTTTAGCAGCCTATTATCCTGAAGAGAACTAAGGGTTTCATGAACGGATAGCACCGTTACCTCGCGACCCTCCAGATACAGCAGGAAAGTATTGAACATAACAGCGAGTATCTCTTTTTCAGAAATACTATAACCGAGGTCATGTTAATTTTACAGTCGTCTGGCAAAAGATAAACTTCTATGGTTCTACCTCTCCTCGTATCAACGTTTCCCGAGCCCACCTCACATCCTATGCCGCAATCTGAACTATCTCTAGCTAGACAGTTTGGCAACGACATGCAGCGGTAGTATAACATGTTACTACTGCACGCTCGTCACTGAGTATCAATGTCGAATTTTTCTTTAACAGTTTGCATAGGCTTGGAGTATTCATCATACCTCCACCAGGAATTTTTGCCAAAAACTGCACCCCCCCCCCCCCCCCCAAAGGTATGATTTTCATTGTTTTCTGGTAGTTGGCCTCTAGCACTCTGAAATCGTTTTAAGTTTTCACTGCCTGGCAAAACACCTTCGAATGAGATGAGTTAAAAACTGAATTTCCGCTCTAGCAAATTCCCATGAATAGAGTTTTAAGGTCATTCCTCCATTTCTAAAGACCAACAGCACTTTCTCCAACAACTCGGGATGTTCGGGCCGACATTCCGTGACAATCAAAATATCGTTCACATAGACAAGGAGTTTGCTCATTAATCTGTTTCCCAGTACGTGATTTAGCTCTCTTACGAAAACAGCAACAGATGTTGTTAATCTGAATAGCACCACTTTGAAGCGATAACTCACCCTTCAAATGGAGAGTAATGTATCTCCCACTCCCTTCAGCCAACGGAATCTGCCAAAATCCAGAGGTCAAATCGAAATTCGACGTCAGTTAGATATTGAGAAAATTCTGTAAGAGTTCTTCCATGTTGCTTGCCTGATTTGGTTCTCTTACTACAAGTTTATTGAGTTTGCGAGCGTCTAAAATTACTAAAATTTTAACAATTATAATCGGATTGCAGTCATCACTCCTACATTATTCCACACTGTCTCATTCTAACATCTAATTTAATCTAGCGTGTACTGCCTCCCGATCAGCAATAGCAATCACATATGATTTTGATATATAGGCTCATGTGACCTCGTCTTAACTGTCAAAGTCCATCACCCTATCAGGCTTGTCTGATAAAATCTCCTCATAGCGACTCAACAAATTACATAATTCCTCCTTTTCCTCGTTCGAAATACCTTAAATCGCTTCAGTAGTTTCTTTTATTTGCTCATACATAAAATAACAATTGTCCCAACCTTCACCAATTACTGCGTGAGCAACTCTTTGCTCTCCAGTTAACAAATTACTTCCTTCTCTTATTCTCTGCTTCATATTCAAGGTATTTCTCAACGCAATTCTAATAAATTTTATATTTACACAGGAAATGTGTACCCAGCACGACATCTTTAACTAAACTAGTCACTATAAAATATCTCATACTAAAACAGTAATCGCTAGAAATAAACCCTCAATGCATTTAATGTTTTATGGGTTTACTTAGCCCACCAACTGCAGACTTAATGCGAATACTGTTGACTGGGAAAATTACAAATTTCTTACTCTTAGTTTTGTTTACAAATTGCTCTGATACGGCCTACACATTACTAACAGAATGTAAAAGTGCACTTACTTTTTCACTACCCATCTCGATTCCTAATATAGTTTGCACATTGATGATTTCTTCCTTCTCTAAACACTGCGCGCTCAAAAGGTCATTTTCAACATCCCTTCCTTTCCCTTCCCCATCTATTGTACATATTACAATATCAGGTAAATCTACAATTTCACTATCACCATTAAACAATTCATTAAACACTTCCTTCGCCCCGATTTCGTCTTTCCTGCTTTCAAGACTTGTTGCTACTTTATATTACTCCTGTGTCACCCAGGAGGTCGTAAAACAAAATATTTCCAAGACATTTCCAATCGTTTATAGAGCAGTCTCTTTCTTCCTTGCCATGCCACTCAGTACTAACAGTATCTCCTGAACAAGTACTTTCCCCATTATCTACTTATTTATTCTTCCGAGACACCTCTAAATCATCTGTTGGATTTATATCGCCCTCAGAAACCTTAGCTTCATCATCCTCGTAAGCATGAAATACTATATCCACTTGCTCTGAAATATACGATATAAGTAGCTGTAACATTCTCACTACTAACCACACAGCTTAAAAGTTCGTTCCCTTACACAAAGTCTCACTTATTTCCGCCGAATCACTACAAAATTTGCCACAAGTAGCTCTATTAACACACGCCGATAAGTCATAAAATTCATTACTTAACTGTATATTACATACGCTTCTAGGAATTGTATTATACTGCGTTGTATCCATCTGGCACTTTCTTCACGTATAAGTCTGGGTGCTTAACACCAGCCAGTCTGACTAGAAGCTGCTCATGGAAACTTTGACTGTAGCTGTGACCATACATCACGACAGTTTTGTACCAGTGGCGATCGAAAAGTTTCCGTTTGAGGGCCATTGCGGCAGCCTATATCCAACTCAGGGGGACTCCGCTGCGGGGGTATAAGCGCCGACATGCAGGCAAAGTGTTAGTGTAGAAAGTTTTTCAACCTCCTTTACATGTCACTTTGAATGCAGGAAAAGAGTGCTTGTCTATTCTTAATTTATACTCATGTTACAAGAACGAGTTCGAAGGGGTGCCTATAATTTAATGTTTTTTGCGTATTATTTACGCTATTATCATTTATGACCGCGAATGATTTGCCTGCCGTGTGAGTATCACGTTGGAGAGTGATGGTGCAAGAGAGGTTTGTGTGTGTGAACCGACAACCATAGCGCTGCCCGTCAACCGACTAACGGCAGAAGGGCAATCCTACGGCCAATTGGAGCGCGTGGCGCCAAGTTTTCTTAGTTTAAAAATGGTGCGTTGTCGGCCTATACAACTTTAGTAATTTTGGTTCCTACTGGCATCAGCTGACATTCCCTTTCCTTGTTAACAGCCAATCGACAAAGTGTCATCTTGTGTCAGACACGGAGTTATATATTCTGGTACGCACGGTTTAATAATTTTGTTAAAATCTTCTGTAATTATGAGGATTGGAAAACAACAGCGAATTAGTTGCTGAATCAGAGGTTTATTGACTCTTCACCGTGGTTTCCACAAATATAAATTTGTGTTTTTCAGAAGGAAAATGGACTCGTATTGACATAACTGGATATTGAAGCTATAAGTCTCTTATCTAGTACAAAGTAAATGTTACACACATATACAAACAGTTAAAATGCATAATTGAAGGTAGTAGCCAAATATTGTATGGCTTTGTTGTAAAACTTAGAAAAAGCCCCGCAGTATTGGGCTACTACCTTCACTTAAGCGTTGTAACTGCTGATGTTTATGGGTGAGACTCACTCTGTACTAGACAAGAGCCTTATGGCTTCAACATCCGTTTATGTCAATACGTGATTTGTTTGAGTCCATTTTCCTTCTGAAGAAGATAAATTTATATTTGTCGAAATCATGGTAAAAGGTCAGTAAACCTTCAATTTTGCATCTGGATAGCTGTTGTTTTCCAATCATCTAAAGTTTCTACATGCGCCGTTGCTGAATGGTAGCCATGGTTAAGAACTGTATGTATAGAAATTTGATTTTAGCAAATGTTCGGTCAACTGGTTGTTGTATCAACTGTGTTTTTCTTACTAGTCACTTCTTTTTCCGTGCGTTTTTGCTTTTAGTAAGCTTTAATTTTCGTGTACTATTAACAGTGTTCCATAGATTTCGTGTTTGTTTTGGACCGAAAAGACGCCACCTGAGACGCGATAAGGTAGCAGTAGGCAAAACGCAACAGGGAATGACAATATTAATATCGCAATAGTAAACTGCAGGAGCGTCCATAGAAAGGTGCCAGAACCGCTGTCATTAATAAACGGTCACAATGCCCACATAGTACTAGGGACGGAAAGTTGGCTGAAACCAGATGTAAACAGTAATGAAATTCTAAACTCAGATTGGAATGTATACCGCAGAGACAGGCTGGATAGTGAAGGGGGAGGATTGTTTATAGTGATAAAAAGTGCAATAGTATCGAAGGAAATTGTCGGAGATCCGAAACGTGAAATTTAATTTGGGTGAAGGTCACGGTTAAAGCAGGCTCAAACATGGTAATTGGATTTCTCTACAGGCCCTTTGGCTGAGCAGTTGTTGTGGCAGGAAAATTTGGAAAATATTTCGAGTAGATTTCCCGACCATGTTATACTTTTGGGTGGAGATTTTAATTTATCAGATATAGACTGGGAGGCTGAAACGTTTATAACGGGTGGCAGGGACGGGACAAAGAATCCAGTGAAATTTTTTTAAAGTGCATTATCTGAAAACTACCTTGAGCAGCTAAACAGAGAACCGACTAGTGGCGATAACATATTAGACCTTCCGGTGACAAACAGACCCGAACTATTTGAAACAATTAACGCAGACCAGGGAATCAGCGATCATAAAGCAGTTACAGCGTCGGTGATTTCAGCCGTAAATATAAATATTAAAAAGGCAGGAAGATTTTTCTGTTTAGCAAAAGTGACAAAAAGCAGATTTCAGAGTACTTGACGGCTCAACACAAAAGTTTTGTCTCAAGTACAGATAGTGCTGCGGATCAGTGGACAAAGTTCAAAACCATCGAACAATATGCATTAGATGAGTATGTGCCAAGCAAGATCGTAAGACATGGAAAAGAGTCACCGTGGTACAGCAAACGGGTTAGAAAACTGCTACGGAAGCAAAGGGAACTTCACAGCAAACATAAACAGAGCCAAAGCCTTGCAGACAAGCAAACATTACACGAAGCGAAATGTAGTCTGAGGAGGGCTATGCGAGAGGCGTTCAACGAATTCGAAAGTAAAGTTCTATTTACTGGCTTGGCAGAAAATCCATAGAAATTTTGGTCTTACATCAAAGCGATAGGTGGATCAAAACAAAATGGTTCAAAATGGCTCTTAGCACTATGGGACTTAACTTCTGAGGTCATCAGCCCCTAGAACTTAGAACTACTTAAACCTAACTAACCTAAGGACTTCACACACATCCATGCCCGAGGCAGGATCCGAACCTGCGACCGTAGTGGTAGCGGGGATCCAGACTGTAGCGCCTAGAACCGCTTGGCCACCCTGGCCGGCTGACCAGAATGGTAGTGAAACAGAGAATGACAGTCTAAATGCAGAAATACGAAGTGTCTTTTTCCAAAGCTGTTTCACAGAGAAAGACTGCACTGTAGTTCCTTCTCTAGATTCTCGCACACGCGACAAAATGGTAGATATCGAAATAGATGACAGAGGACCGGAGAAACAATTAAAATCACTCAAAAGACGAAAGGCTGCTGGACCTGATGGGATACAAGTTCAATTTTACACAGAGTACGCGAAGGAACTTGCTCCCCTTCATGCAGCGGTGTACCGTAGGTGTCTAGAAGAGCGTTGTGTTCCAAAAGATTGGTAAAGGGCTCAGGTCATCCCCGTTTTCAAGAAGGGACGTCGAACAGACGTGCAGAACTGTAGACCTATATCTCTAACGTCGATCAGTTGTAGAATTTTGGAACATGTATTATGTTCGAGTGTAACGACTTTTCTGGAGACTAGAAATCTACTCTTTAGGAATCAGCATGGGTTTCGAAAAAGAAGATCGTGTGAAACCCAGCTCGCACTATTCGTCCACGTGACTCAGAGGGCCATAGACACGGATTCCCAGGTAGATGCGGTGTTTCTTGACTTCTACAAGCCGTTTGATACAGTTCTCCACAGTCGTTTAATGAACAAAGTAAGAGCGTATGGACTATCAGACAAATTGTGTGATTTGATAGAAGAGTTCCTAGATAACAGAACGCAACATGTCATTCTCAATGGAGAGAAGTCTTCCGAAGTAAGAGTGATTTCAGGTGTGCCGCAGGGGAGTGTCGTAGGACCGTTGCTATTCACAATACAGATAAATGACCTTGTGGATAACATCGGAAGTTCACTTAGGCTTTTTGCGGATGATGCTGTAGTGTATCGAGAGTTTGTAACAATGGAAAATTGTACTGAAATGCAGGAGGATCTGCAACGAATTGACGCATGGTGCAAGGAATGACAATTGAATCTCAATAGACAAGTGTAATGTGCTGCGAATACATAGAAAGAAAGATCCTTTGTGATTTAGCTACAATATAGCTGGTCAGCAACTGGAAGCAGATAATTTCATAAATTATCTGGGAGTTGGCATTAGGAATGATCTGAAATGGACTGACCGTATAAAATTAATCGTCGATAAAGCAGATAACAGACTGAGATTCATTGGAAGAATCCTAAGGAAATGCAGTCCGAAAACAAAGGAAGTAGGTTACAGTACACTTGTTCGCCCACTGGTTGAATACTGCTCACTGGTGTTGGATCCGAACCACATAGGGTTGATAGAAGAGATAGAGAAGATCCAACGGAGATCAGCGCGCTTTGTTAGAGGATCATTTAGTAACCGCGAAAGCGTTACGGATATGATAGGTAAACTCCAGTGGAAGACTCTGCAAGAGAGACGCTCAGTAGCTCGGTACGGGCTTTTGTTGAAGTTTGTAGAACATACCTTTACCGAGGAGTCAAGCAGTATATTCCTCCCTCGTACGTATATCTCGCGAAGAGACGATGAGGACAAAATCAGAGAGGTTACTGCCCACGCGGAGGCATACTGACAGTCTTTCTTTCCGCGAACAATACGAGACTAATAGAAGGTAGAACCGATAGCGGTACTCAAGGTACCCTCCGCCACACACCGTCAGGTGGCTTGCGGAGTATGAAGGTAGATGTAGATGTAGCTGTAGATATAGACTAGGACGCAGACTGGCGTTCAGGTGTGGGTCGAAATGCCACCGGCGAAGGGGTCATTAGCGGAAGATTGTAAAATACGAGACTGGGTGTTGTGTGCTGTCCTTAGTTAGTTAGGTTTAAGTAGTTCTAAGTTCTAGGAGACTGATGACGATAGATGTTAAGTCCCATAGTGCTCAGAGCCATTTGAACCAATTTATGAGCGTGAATGTATACTACGACACCACTTACAGGTGGTCGGGAAACGTGTAATAGTAAACTGGCGTGTCTGACGTTGTTGTGTTTCTGTTTCTGTGAGCGCAAAGTGCAAATACAGAGCGGCAAGTGGAAGTGGAGGAGGCCAGAGGTCGCGGTGGTCCCTAGAGTGGCGGAGTCCGCAGGCGCCGACACAACGGTGCTCCCGCTATTAATTCGGTGCCCGTGATGTATTGCTCGCCGGTCGTCTTCGCACGGGATCAATACGGCGCTCGCGCACGCACCGACACCTGTAAATCAGGCAGCGATCTCACGACTGATTCCGCGCCGTCGTCCAGAGCCACAGATTACATTGTTGCCCCAATATCTACAGCATCCAACATTCACTCCTTAGGAGATAGCGATTTGTGGTTCCGTCCAGGGAAACTGCGAAAATTACTAACACGTTGCGGCTTCAGAGAGTTAATTACACACGGTAACAGCAGTGCACAACAAGGGTGTCGTATTGTCAGAAGTGAGTACATGCTCTCTTTTCCTGCAGGCACAGTTTTGTTGCTGCACAGATAACAGGTGCGTTAGTGTGCGAGGGAACTGACACGACAACTGGAAACTCACTCCAGTTTTGAAGTACACGGGATGGTACGATTATTTGGGACAACACGTGCACATTGTACACAGATTCAACGTGAAATTTTGGCGGTGAATGGATCACATGCAACATCGCGTCCAGCAGTAATGAAATGGTTCCAACAATTTATAAAAGGCGCACAGAGTCAGGTGATGCTGATCGGAAAGGGAAACCATCGACACCCAAACGACCATGCCCAGGCAATTGGCAAGCTGAAAGAACATCTGCGGGGAGGAAGAGAGATTTTCCAGACTGGTACCTTTCGAAAATGGTTCTTGACTGGCTCCGCGACCAAGAAGCATATTTGTGTCGAGGAGGAACTGAACGATTGGTAGAGCGTTCCATTGTTTACAAAGACTTGGTGGATATGACGAGGAACAGCGTCATTTATCTGCTTCACTTTGAAGTTTTGTATCGCTCTGATTAATAGTTACGTGGGCTCTCAAAATATTGAGAAACTTACGTTTCTAGAGTTCCCTCTTACAAATAACACACAAATTTCCATTCGTCGCAGTTAGACTCTGACACTGCACAGAGAATGTGGGACGATAGGCAACCTGGAGAACAAGAGTTTAAACTGTAATGTTACAAAAAGATGCTGAAAGTTACGTGGACTGAGATGGTAAGAAATGAGGAATCTGTGCTCTGAGTTGGTGACGAAAGCAAATACGTGGAAAAACATACTAGCAAACTATTCAGATGTGTGTGAAATCTTATGGGACTTAACTGCTAAGGTCATCAGTCCCTAAGCTTACACACTACTTAACCTAAATTATCCTAAGGACAAACACACAGACACATGCCCGAGGGAGGACTCGAACTTCCGCCGGGACCAGCCGCACAGTCCATGACTGCAGCGCCCAAGACCGCTCGGCTAATCCTGCGTGGCAAACTTACTAGCAGAAGGGACAAAATATCAGCACATCTATCAAGACAAGAAATAATTTTAATAGCATCAGAGGGAGCCGCAGAGTCCATAAATTGTAGAGATGAGAAAATATAGAACAAATAACTGGGGAAGCTTCAGTGTGGTCAAAACCACTATGGAATGGAGCCGAGATGTGAAAGGTGGGGGAAGGGGATGAAAGAGGCATGAATGACAGACTAGTTTCGTCTTACTAACGTCTTTGTATTCCTTTTTGCTGTTTCCGTGGGTAGGTAGCTTCCTTGGCTTTTATATATGTAGTCGATTCACGTCGTCGGCCTCTGATAAGCGTTACTGCTTGGTTTGGGGGAAAAAAGTTATAAGACGCGCCATTTCTGAACTCGGAGTAATAAAATAATTTTGGTGATTTACATGGCTGAAGCAGTTATTTTTGTTCAGACATCATTAGACTGCTGCCTAAGTTTAAGGTAATTTGCAGTGGCCATAGCTTTATGGAGAGCTTTAAACATTCCGCGGCTATTGAGGAACGGCAACGATGTTTTACATTGCTTCGGAATATCGGACGGAGATGTGGAAGCGTGTAGGTGTAGCTCTGTCTGAGATAAGCAGATTATCAGAACAGACGAAATCGTGGCAGGGCGCATCAAAAACGTCCGCAGACTAAAAACGAGAGTAATAAATTGCAAACGCAGATTAACAGTACATTTACAGTTCATTCCCGAGTTCCCGTTTTTAAATGCGCCTTTTTCAAATTAGGCATCGAAGTTATTAATCCACTCCAGTGCAATGACGTTCGACGCAGAGGCAGCTTGTTCGATTCCACAAAAAAGATGTTGTAAAGGGTCAGTTAGTGAAGACATGTTCTGACCAATTATGAGTCCATAATTCGTAATAATAAGAATTTTTATTAATGCAACGAGTTAAATGCCAACTCTTCCAACAATGTTCCATGGAGTGAGAGCACTTTGTCCGTACATTGGGTCGGAATAAGGTCAATGACTATTTCGGCGAAATCGGATGAAATCCTCTTCTCTCTCCTTTTGTTCAAAGGCCTGCACGATCGACATTCATCGGAAATTGTTATCTACCTCATTTACACAATACAGGCACAGATTCCACACATAATTCTGAGAAAAATAGGGACCCTACTTCAATATTACAATTTTTATAACAATTATAAATGAAAATGAATCACGATGTAACGATTTTAATTAGCTCGACAGAGCAATTTAGAGATGAGGTCACATAGGAGGATAGAGACGGCAGATTTTAAGCCGTATGAATGGTTATAGCAGCAAACACACTAAGAGATGTCGACAAAACTACAAGGCGATTGTGCGAAAAGGAACTTATTAGTGTTTTCGAAAAGTTTGGTGTAAGTAACAATTGCAGTAGTCCCAAATATTTGTTACAAAACTAAGACATGTCTAGGAAGGGAGGTGGAGGGCATGCATACGTCTAGGTTCCCTGGAATACAGAAAAATAATAGCAGAAGCAGTGACCCAGTAATAGTGCAGATGTGGGCTGGAGGGGAACCATGTGACAGTGGCGGCAAATGCAATTCAGAGCACTACGTTGCATTGAAATTGTGCAAATGTACCGGGGCGTAGGCATGCTTAGGTAGTGCACATGTAACATACAGGGTGCTCGTTGCGCTACGTACGAATAGAGGAAGAAAATGCTTCAGAACGTTGCCAGAGAGCTGTCCAACTACACTCATGCGCATAAATTAAGGAGGATGCTGATACATGGTGAAACAACGCTCTTGTGGGCGGTTTGCGGGTTCAGATCACCTCGGGGTATGTCCATGCAGTGCATTTGATCGATCGTCGGACGGTGGCGCTGGCAGCAGTCCACATACGCAGAGGTGTGATGGTGCATGTCAAAGTACAGTGCAGCGAGTAAGTGTGCAGACGTTTTCAGACGTGCTAATGGTGACTGTGTGTTGAAAATGGCTCAAAGAATACATATTGATGACGTTATGAGGGGTAGAATACAAGGGCGACTGGAGCCTGGTCAAACACAGCAGTACCGAGCGAGGTGGCGCAGTGGTTAGCACACTGGACTCGCATTCGGGAGGACGACGGTTCAATCCCGCGTCCGGCCAACCTGATTTAGGTTTTCCGTGATTTCCCTAAATCGCTCCAGGCAAATGCCGGGATGGTTCCTTTCAAAGGGCACGGCCGACTTCCTTCCCCATCCGCCCCTAATCCGATGAGACCGATGACCTCGCTGTCTGGTCTCCTCCCCCAAAAACCAACCAACCAAACACAGCAGGTCGTAGCACGGGCCCTACGTGTGCCACAAAGTGTGATCTCAAGACTATGGCAACGATTCCAGCAGACAGGAAACGTGTCCAGGCGCTACAGTACGGATCATCAGTGCCCGCAGACGGCCACGGAGTACTGCAGGTAGCCTTCCTCGGGACCTTACTGCAGCCACAGAAACAGTTGTCTCCAGACACACAGTTTACAGGCGACTAAAGAGACATGGTTTATTCGTCCGGAGACCTGCAAGGAGCGTTCCACTGATCCCTGGTCACAGGAGAGCCCGTAAAGCCTGATGTCAAGAACACAGCACATAGCCATTGGAACAGTGGTCCCAGGCTATGTTCACGGTCGAGTCCAGGTATAGTTGAACAGTGATTCTCACCGGGTTATCATCTGGCGTGAACCAGGAACCTCGTACCAACCCCTTAACGCCCTTCAAAGAGACCTGTATGTAGGTCGTAGTTTGATGGTGAGGGGTGGGATTATGATTGGTGCACGTACACCCCTGCATGTCTTTGACAGAGGAACTGTAACAGGTCAGATGTATCGGGACGTCATTTTGTACCAGTATATCCGACTTTTCAGGGGTCCAGTGGATCCCGCCTTCCTCCTGATGGATAATAACGCGTGGCCCCACCGAGCTGCAATCGTGGAGGAGTACCTTGAAACAGAAGATATCAGGCGAGGGGATGGCCTGCCTGTTCTCCAGTCCTAAACCACATCGAACACGTCTGGGATGCTCCTGGTCGACGTATCGCTGCACGTCTTCAAACCCCTAGGACACTTCAGGAGCTCCGACAATCACTGGTGCAAGAATGGGAGGCTATACCCCAGCCGCTGCTCGACCACCTGATCCAGAGTATGCCAACCCGTTGTGCGCCCTGTGTACGTGTGCATGGTGATGATATCCCGTATTGGTTTCGGAGTACATGCGCAGGAAACAGTGTCGTTTTGTAGCGCATGTGATTCGGGACGGTTATCTCAACTTATCACCAGTACCGTGGATTTACAGATCTGTTTCGTGTGTGTTCCCTATGTGCCTATGCTATTAGCGCCAATTTTGCGTAGTGCAACGTTGTGTGGCACCACATTCTGCAGTTACCCTTAATGTATGAACATGAGTGTAATTTCCTGCCCTCTCCATTAGCAACTGGTAACTCTCGCATTTGCTTCACTTGGACTTTTGTTTATGCTTATGACTCCTTCCAGAAGCATTTGTGTAGGTTGGCATCATCGCTATCAAATTTTAATGTAGTATTTATTGTCTTTCTTTTATATCACACATCATCGGCCGTTTCACGTCTCCCGTAGATTAAAATCTTGTCTATAAAAAAATGTTGTTTTCTCATGTGAGAAGACTGGTAAACCAGTCTTCTAGTAGATCGTAATCTCGGTCTTTTCATCTCTGGAAATCCAGCAAAAAAGTCCTTGATCATCGACTATCCGGACTCCTTGCTGCTTATTCCGCCCACCCCATTTCATTTTCATTACAGCCCTAATGTCATCCACTTCAGTTTGTTACATGATATAGTTGTTTATCTTCCTTGTGTGCTAGGAATTGCCAATATACATCACTCCACCGTTTGCTGTTTTCAGCATTATATTTCCATGTGTCCCCAATATACATGAAAGACTTGTAACAGGCACTGATTATGAGCTTCCAGTTTCAGACAAATGGAATGACTAGTTTTGAAAAACTAATTTAGATTCCCAAACCAAACGCACTACATGCTACTTTTACTTTTCTGTTTAGCTACTTTTACTCTTTTAATTTTCTAGGAAACCAGACATGTAGTACAGTAATGCACTACCTAGCCCACTGCTGTTACAATCCAAGATGGCAGCAGTAATCCAAGATGGCAACCGCTTTTCATTTTAATGTGGTAGAGAACCATGTGAGGACCCTAACATCACAAGCCATACCCCTTTAACTACGACGTGATAAACCATTCATGACATCATGTTGACAGGAAATTATATTAAAAAAACCACTAGAACAGTTGATCAGTGTGCATATGCCATGTTCAATCTGAATGACTAGCATTTTTAAAACATGCATAACCTTCACCTAATCTGCATAAAATGGCATCATATTAAAAGAAATCGGCAATACAACAGCATTTAAAAAATACATAAGATTCAACCAAATTGCATAAATTGGCGCTATTCGTTTCTATCTCTGCCTCCACCACTTCCCACTCTCTCAGTTCCCCCTCCCTTTCACTCTCTCCTCTTCTCTACCTCCCTCTCTCTCTCTTTCTTTCTCTGTCTCTCCCTCTCCCTCCCTCCCTCCCTCCCCCCTCTCTCTCTCTCTCATACACACACACACACACACACATACACATACACACACACACACACACACACACACACACACACATAACTTCAGCAAAATTATCTGTGTTATATTTCTTTAAAAATAGGATGTGTTCCACAATTGATAATGGAAGAACAGAGCCTTCTATTTAATTAAGAGTCTTCAGCTGATCAGTCCTTGTATTTTCTTGTAATCTGCTTACGTGTTTGTTAAACAGTTTTGTTATTATGGATGCATATAGTCTAAAAATTTGTTCCCCAAATTCAATAAGGTGCCTTCTGTGCACAATTGCCAAAAAGGTCATGATAAATAAATTGCACTGATTTCTGCTTTCTGATCACCTTCTGTAGAACATATTTTTCTGTTTCTGAATTTACCTCAGCAAGTTTTTTAAAATAGCTTATCTAATGATCTTTTGACTAAAACAGGTTTTTGAACTGTGTGTTATATTGCCTTCTGCTTCTCCTGTTATCATTTTGGAAACTTCTCCAGTGATTCTAAGAAAAGGTTGTCTGTCGATCTTTGGATTAAAATAGTTTTGTAACTGTACATTAAACAATTATCAGTAAGATATTCTGCATCATTTCTGCCAAATAAATTTATCACTCGTAGTCTACACTGCATTGGTACTTCTCTCCTCTAATCAAAGATATCATGCACAAAACACATATGGCACTATTGTCTTAAGTTAATTTGTCTATACTGTCATCAAAAACACAAATTGTTGGCACTACTGATAATACTTATGCTACATTTGTTGATAATAAATTTCTGATATTTGTACCACACTTTGCAAAACAAAATTAACCATCAATATAAATATTTCCACATCTAAATTGTCTGTATTACTTATCAAAATACATGTGGCTCACTTATTAATGCTACTTATATATCATATGAGTTAGCTGATGAACTTTGTTTGACCTTTGTATCAGGGGTTAAGTTTATCGAAATGAATGAAACTTTGTTCCATAAAATTACAAAGACACATATGTGGACTACAGCTAAAATCGATGTCAGTGTCAGCCCAACATTGTAATACCGCCATCTGGGGTATTAGCGTCATTTATCACTATAAAACGTTTGTCATCTATTTATAATGGTTACTTATCTTATCATTTGCTAGAAACTACATGATATTTCTCCCCATAAGCATAACAGTATGATGAAATTGTAACAAATTGCCCCATAAAACGTCATTTTAATGGAAAATTGGATCAAATTGCCTCACATGTCACCATGTTTTAGCAAACAATGTATCAAAATGAGCCATTTCAAATCGTTTGTTATCTTGTGCTGCTAATGTTAACTGATGCTATCACACAGTGGAAATTACAGTACTAGGAAACCCTGTAGTGATAGCTGACACAAAGAAATAGGTGTTCAGAACCGACATAATATTCTAACACCATAACCTGACAGTGGATATAAATTACAAGATCCTAAAACTGTGTTCTAACACAAATGATGACATTGTATATGTGTAGTGTGAGTCAGCTGTTGGATGTTAAAAATGTGTGGGGCAATGTGGGTCAGGTTACTGGGTGTGTCAATTGTGAATCAGTTTACAAACTGGGGCTGGTGGTCAGTTTACAGTGTGGGGTAACAAGGGTAAGTTTCAGAGTTTGGTAATGATGTTTGGATTAGAAGTGGCTCACTATGTGTGCAGTGGGTGTCAACTATTGGATCTCAAACAAAATGTAACAATTGTAACAAGTTGTTCCATACATTACCATTGTTACAGTGAACTGTAACAAATTATCATACATCCTGGCTACACATGCTGCCAAGTTGTGACTCCTTACAACAGGAAAAAGCAATTATTCAGCAAGTTGAGACTTATCAATATGAGGAAGTCATGACTTGGTACAAAGGGCAAAACGCTTAGTCAGATTCATGACTTCATGTGTATAGGTCAATACCCTACCCTTTACATCATAATCCATACTGTTCTTACGGTGACAGTATCATGACTTCACATGTAAGCCAATGACCGTGAACACATGACATTAGATAAAAAATGGAGAAACCTATAATGTCACAGTAGCATTATACCAGCAATGAAAATAAAATATCTGATCACAGTACAGTATTTTAGTGGCAATTAAAGTGAACGCCACTGTGACATCCTGGATTCTGCCAGCTAGGATTGCAGTCAAGATCAATAACGTATATTTGAAACCATGATGATGTCATAGTAAAGGGGTTGTATCATAAGAAGTCTTGGATGTGACTGTTTTGCTTGTTGTAAGAAGTCACAAATTACTGTAACAAGTCTCAACTTACTTAGTCAGTGATATATGGGCCTATTTCTTACATTTTTGTGTGATGTCTTGTATATTATTTGATATCCAGCAGCTGATACACACTGTCAACATATTTTTCTTAATTTTTGAATAAAACCATATGTCTATGGCGATAGCAGTCACAGTGTCAACTGACCATTACTACTGCAATTGAGTTTGGGGTAATGGCATTCACCATATGTCAAATGACTATCATTACCCAAATTGTGTTTGGGATACTGATACCTTTAATCAACTAACCACAATACCCTCAGCAGCATCTCTGTTAGTGATAGTCATCCTGTAAATTATCCATCACCCCACAATAGAATTTAGAGATAAAGGCAGTCACCATGTAAACTGACAATTATTACCCCACCTTGTTCTGATCATCATTACCATATCCTGTAAAATGACTATCAGTACTGCATCCTGTAAATTAAACAACATTTACCCACACACATTGTCAACTACTGGTGGTAGAATAGAGTTTAAACGTCCAATAGCTGATGCCATTGTGCATACATTGATCCATCTCGTAAACTGACATCACTGTTCCACCCTATAAACTACTCTGTTAACTGTCCCTCAACATTGCACCCTTTAAATTAAACTTCACTAGTGTTTCAGCATCCAGTATCTGACACTCGCCTTGCATACACTGATCCATCTTGTAAACTGACCATCATTGTTCTACCTTATAAACTGACTATCATCGCCCAACACTGATAACTGAACACCTTTTAACTGTAATCATCCTGTTAACTGACCACCATTATTGCACCCACTGGAAGTTTATCTTGTTACAATACTATTTCACTTTAGAATGCTAGTTTGTCTGATTCAACTATCGCTGCCTTGCACGATAGCATTGTGGTTTACACTGTGCCATACTATAAATTAGCAATATCAGTAGAAGACGACAAAGATTTTGTACTGCAAAACGAATTTAATCGCCTAGCATCGATGTCACTATAATATCTGGTTGACTTTTATGTCAGTTTTAGTCAAACTTTGATGAGTTTTGACCGATTTAGACATAGAAATAATAATTGTCCTCAAGAGTTTTTCGCAGTGGCATGCTTCAATAGAATCTTCTCTGTTTACAAACCGCATTATTGCGAATAAAACACTAGAGCTTTCGACAGCTGTCTCCGTCATCGTCATCAGGAGTTGAAATCAAAGACTACCGCAGCTGGCACGGATTTCGACTCATACAGATGTAACGGCAGCGTCCGGAACCTTCCAAAGAAGGCGAGAGAGGTGCATGCGCGGAAGGCAAGTTGGGCAGCTTCTAGCAGCTGTGTCCCGCTGTGGGAGCGAGACCCACGAGAAAGACGACCACGCCGCGTACGTCACGAATAGGCCCGTGCTCGCTTGCTCGCTCAACTCAGAGGGGAAACCGCGTTTCTAAACCTGCTATCTCGCAGCTGAGTGTGTACGTACTAACGAGAATTGCTTCTTCTATTGGAATCTGCTATTCTGAAGTATTACTGATTATTGACGTTCAACAAAATTTAAAATCAATTCTCAACAACAAATGGTATTGTAACGCCGGAAATGCATATCCTCCTATTTCCATCTATTGTACTATTATTTTTTTCCTTGTTTTGTTACCTCAAGATATGACATTTCTGTCTCTTTATATATTGTAATTGCTTTACTGTTTGGATATATATATATATTTATGCACTTATGTCGATGTATAATTGGTTTGTTTCGTAAATATTATTTGTATTTTTACGCTGGGTCTTGCCTAGGGAAAACTGCTATCGAACGATTACATCGATAGGTCGTGTGAAGAATCAAAGTGTGTAGGATCTTTGGTAGTGTTAACTCTGCCGCGTGAAGCGCGGGCAGAGCAAGTCTGAGTCTGGCTGGAGTAGCGAGTGCAGCAGGTATGTTGTGTGACGCTCCCGCGAGTTGCCGCGCTTTCGGGGTTTGGCAGCATGTGATTGCGCTCGACTCGCGATTATAGTTTCTGACATGGTGTCGCGGACGGGAAGCATTAGCTGGCGCACATCAAGAGCCCGTTTCGCCTGGTGACCGTGTCGAGAAGAAGGCGCGCCAACATCCAGCTTCTGCAACGGCGACGGCCGACAATGAGTGACTGTCGCCACCTCCTCGATCGACGGCTTCAAACCTTCAATCAACCAACAAGGAAGACTAAAAGCACGTAAAGTTTCAGAACTGTATGGCAGACCTCAGCTTTTCAAATTTTTCCATTTGCCTCGCAAAATTACAGCAACTTAGCATGAACCTCTGTTGCTCATTGTCCCAGTTGCATTGCCAAGCAGGGTCCCTTCCTTTTCCGAAATGAACCCGAGTGTCGTTGAAATTCAAACGCCAGCATAATTCCATTTCACTGCTTTAATTTCAAAGTTCAATTCAAGCATTAGCTGGCTACAATAGTTAGATTACACAAGCACAAATTAAGAGTGCGAGTTTTGTTACCGTATTTTAGCTTACCTGTGACTGCAGCTCAGCTTGGTACGTACTAAATTTTACTATTGTTAATTGTTCAGAATCGTTTAATTCAAGTTCAAAGTTAAATCTCTTATTTCTAAATTGCGTAGATTCAAGTAGTTTTTGAAATGATTGTTGAGGTAGTCCAAGACTAACCGTATTTTACTGAATTTCGATGTGCTTCAGAAAGAAAGCTCACTATTAACTTCAGTCACTAAATTAACTTTCGATTTTCCGGTTATTAATTCTTTTGCTAAATTAAGTCAGGGTGTAGCGAAATTTATTACTTCTGACAAACTTTCAGTTTTCACACTACACGTGTCAACCTTCAGTTGCCACGCTTCTAGTGTTAATTATATGTGTAATAACCTTTCTTTTTCATTTACTATAGTAATTGTCCTTAGGACTGGCGACCGTGATTTCCCCCAAATCTCAAATATCTAATTACCGCTAGTTAATTGTTAACGTAACGGCCGCACATTTACTTTCTTTATTAACTTTACCCCTTTTCAAAATTAATTTCCACCAGTTTCATTTGCATTTTTCCTTTCATTTAGATGTAACCCTTTCCTCCCTCTTTACCGACAGGTTAACTTCGGTGACGATTGCTTTTCCAAAACTCCCATTAGGTACACGCGGTTTCATTTTTCACTGTCATTAAGGTCGATAAGTGAGGGGGAGGTTACACGTGGCGACCTGGTGACAGGACAATCTTCGGATTTGAGGTTGTTCTGGACACGAATTTTGCATTGTGCAAATCTCGTAACAAAGTACTGGTTACGTACAGGCCGTTACGTCAGCGAGAATAAGTAGTGGGAGTAATCCTCATTATATTTGAGGTTTGGCATTTATATTGAAAATTATTAAAATGAGTGAAGGCAACAATTACCAAAATTTGGTAGACTTGGATACGGAACAATCGGTCGAACAGTGGGAAACGCGCACCGCGGTACCCATTGTTCAGGGGCAGGCGGCTAGCATGAAAGACGCGACCGCCGAAACGCAACAAAGGGCAGAAATGGAATTCCAAACTTTAGAAAATGTTTCGGAATCGGAAGTGAAAATCAAATCTGAATCCCTTGATGACGAATACGGGGGGACAATTAAAGAGGAAGCCGCTACGGAAGTGAAACCGGTAGTTTCCGGGAATTTAACTGATTTATTGAATGTTTTGATTAATGAAATCAAGAGTCAATCGGCAGAAATTATAGCTCTGTCTGCCAAGCAAGAAGCTCAGTCTGAAAAAATTGAACGAAAGCTAGACAATCAGAACAAAGCTATTAATGTTGTTAACAACAATGTTGGAGTTGTTAATACAAAAGTTGATAAAATCAAAGAAGATATTGTTGTAATTAATACCGAAATCGGTAATCTTAAACAGGAAATGATAGGCGTTCAGGCGGAAATTGCGAGCATAAATACTCGTTTTGATTCCGAAATTAGCAGAACGGAGAAAAGTGTAGGAGAAGCAGTTGCTCCGATCATCGAGAATAAGGTGACGGAACAAATTCAATTAATGAAAAAAGAGGATCAAAAGAAGGTGGAAACTTTAAAGGCTTTAGTGTCCGAAGTAGACACTAAAGTGAGGGAGCAGGCTAATACCTGCGAAGAGAAAAAGAGGGAAGTGGAAACGCTTGCGACAACCACTTGCCAAGTAATTACGAGAGTGTCGGAATTAGAAAAGAAACTTGACGAAAAACAGAGCTATGTGCCAATCTGTGCACATAGTTCGGAATTGTTGACGAAAGAGGAGCGGGTCGACCCCTTGAAAAAAGGCGGTATACACGCGACGGATTTCATTAAAAATTGTGAAAGAGTTTTACCCAGATCATGGACTAATGAGAGAAAAATTAATGCGGTTATTGATGTGCTGGCTGGTGATGCCAAGCGTTGGGGCTTAAACCTCGACATTACGAACCTGACTTTTGACGAGTTTAAAAATTTGTTTCTGGCTGAATACTGGTCAGAGCAAAAACAGCAAAGTGTCTGGCGCGAATTTGTCGTATCGAGGCCTTTCGATGCGAATTCGCGCGGTTCGATGAGGGAGTTTTGTGAGGGCTGGATCCGCAAGTTGGAATATTTGCGTGATCGCCGCACGGAATCCGAAATAGTCTGGGAACTCTACAAGAAGCTTCCAGATGATACAAAACGCTATGTAGGAAGCAATTACAGGACAATCAATGATTTCCTGGAAAGAGTTGAGGACGAGGACAATTGGCGCAATAATCGCGACAGTGGTGGAGGCCGTGGTAACAACAACAGGAATCACAACAACGATAACTATGGGAATAATGCATACCGCAATCTTGGCAGCAATAACAAAAATGGTTCGGACCGTAATAACAATCGGTACAATGCAAATAATAACAGGAATGACGGAAACCAGTATCACACTAACGTGATACGGGCTTCACAGAATAGTAATAACGCCAGAGGGTGTGATCAGCCGCCTCAGCAGCATCCGGGGAGCGTATCTGTTGGGACGAGACAGGGAAACCATTAGCCGCGCCGGTGAGGGGCCGAGCGGGCGTGGAGAAATTTTGGCGGCCCAATAACAGGAGAAAACCCAGGTATCGTCATTATGAAAATTCCGTGTGGAATAATCAACGGCGGGAGAGTGTGCCAGTGTTAAGAGAAAAGAGTGCGCCCACAAGTAGTAGATCAGCTGTATACACGGCAGTAGAAAATACATTCGCTGTCAGTGAGAACAATTTAAGTAGTGTTCCGGAAATCGATCATAAAGTGGCAGCTGTAATACCCACAGCGGAACTGGAGATTGAGTTTAAGAATGATTCGCAATTGTTGAGAGAAGATCAGATGTCGGATAAAACGTCCGTCATTGAGCGAGGGGATGCAGAGAGGGATGAGGTCTGGTTAAGGCAGTTCGGTCGCTTATACGACGAACTAAGAGATTATAGGGGTCTGTATGGGAGAAGTGTTTATGGGGAGCGCGTGCAGTATTTGCCGCGTCTCGTCCCACAGGAAGATAGTATTTGTGAAATGATAGAAAGTTCTGGCCCTAACCGGCAGACTTTACCAGAAACAGTTGATGTTAATGGGGAGCACGATCAAGATGCGTCGTGTTTCGTCCCGCAGGAGTTGAATGTTGAAGTAGTAACGGAAAGTTCTGGCCCTAACCGGCAGACTTTACCGAAAGTTGTAATGGTAGAAGTAGCCGACCCATCCGACGCGAACATCCAGTTTAAACATTGCGAGAGTATTAAGGAGAAAGATTACGAAAATTTTAGTGATAGCCGGACACGATTGGTAGAAAAGCACATAGATTACAGCCTGTATGAGGTTAGAGCTGACATTATACAGTCAGACGATAGCAGTGTGGGTTGCGCAGATCCAGAGGAAGTAATTTCAGATGCTACTGGGCACATTCCTCCAGGTAGATTGGCAGATGAGATCAATCTGACCAAAGTGGAATCAACGAAGGTGACAATTAGTGAAGTGATAGCAAAGCAGCACTCACTAGTTGACGAGTTACAGGAAAAGGTTTCGGTATTGGAGGCGAAGCTACAGACTAAGCCTCAGGACAAACGTGTTAAAATTAAAACTGTATGTAAACAGAGGCTGAAAAAGCCGCCAGATAAACCGGATTTAGGATCAAAGCCGGATGGTTTTTTCTGGAATGACCTGGATATAGACGAGGATTTACTGTGGGAAAATAAAGAAACAGTCGAGGACAAGTGTAGACAGATAGTAGTGTCTGTTAATATGCACGACCTACAACTAAACGTGTTGATTGACACCGGTGCAGAATTGAGTGCTGTATCTGGGAAAATATTTGAGTTACTGAAAGACAGACCTGGCATCGTAGTTATGCCAGTAACAGGAGTGAAAATTATCGGTGCTACTGGGAAGGCCAGTAAACCGGTCACAAAACAGATTTTTGTCAACTTCGAGATATGTGGGGCACGATTTGAACAAGAGTTTGTCGTCGTGCCAGACTTAACTACGGAAGTAATTATCGGGTTACATTGGCTATTAAAGTACCGTGCAGTGATTAACTGCGAAAGCAAAACGTTGACATGTACGTCCCAAGATAAAACAATAGTAGATAGTTTTGACGAGGCAGGAGACGGTGTGCATAGGCAATACCAGCCTATACACATTGTTAACTGGCCGGATGGTATTGACGTAGGTATGAATCTGAACTACTGTAATGTGAAGAATCTCGGCATTGACAATAATGTAGAAAGTGAATTGGAAAGTATTGTAGAAGGTGTGTCAAACGTAACACACGAACAAAGACGAGGCCGACTTTCCCGTACCTACTGCCATCACAACCATAGTGCATGGGGCAAATATGAAGCAGAATTTAAGAGAATTATGAACACCTTGAGACATGAATCTACGGGATTTTCTCCAGAGGAAATCCTGTTGGATGACAGAAGTAAAAGTTTAGTGGAAGTGATAATCAAATTCCCTCCACGGATTGACATTAGTATTGGTGTGAAAAAAGATCGTTTGCGAGAAGTAACGAAGCTAAAAGCTGATGCTCGCATACGTCGTCATGGCGCTAAAGCGCGTTTTGCTAAGTTTGCAATCGGAGACTTAGTACTTGTAAAAGCTCATGAGAAATCGAGCGAGATAGACCATGAAAACTCTAAATTTAAGTTTGTTTATAATGGACCATATAAAGTCATTGGTATGCCTCACACAAATGCTTACGGAATATTGTAGACTTGAAATTGTACCAACCTAGGATCGATTAATACCACACAATGGGTAATTTATACAGTATGTAAAATAGAGTGTAAGATTTAACGATTTGCTAGATTGCCATGCTTTTGACTGACCAAGGTCATTAAAGAAGTTGTAATTAATAAGTAATTAATTTTGATTAATCAATTTAATTTTAATCAATTTAATCATGATCTAATCAACTGAAAAATCCAAGCTGCTAGTTTAAGTTTTCAGCTGAGTCACAGTAGATTAAGGAATATAAATATGATTTTGTAAATAGCTGTAAGATTTCATAAATATGTGATTTACTAGTCATTGCCGATGTACTTAGACGCTGTTTTAAGTTTCAGGCTAGTACATGCGTGTGATGATGGACAGTGTTGAGTTATCCACTGTGATAGTATTAAGGGACCCCTTGAGATTACTCGGGAGTGAGTTTTTCCTAAAGAATTCAGTGAAACGGACGTTCTGGAAACGCCGTCATAAGGGCGAGTGAGATCAAGCGTGCCGCACACGCGGGCGCAACAATACTGGCGAGGCGAGCCGCTGTCGGCTCTTGTGCCGCTGTTGGCTCTTGTGCCGCTGTCGGCATCCTTTGTACTCGCGAGTACGGAATGTGGAGTTGCTTTTCTTCCCGGACAGCTGATGTGAAAGGATTCTGCTGTCAATATTTATGTTTTATTTTATCTGCTGTATATTATTTTCTTGTTTAGCGTTAATTGGACATGACGAGAATATTAATTATGAAAAGGTTACATAAATATGTGTATTCTATGTAATTAATTATTAGTTTGCGTATTTTGATATACCTGTTTTTTATGACCATGTACTCTGATCAATTTTGCAAATAGTATTCAATTTCTTATAGTGTTACGAATTTTAATGATTTTGGAATAGCTAAACCGTTTTCTATGTTTTCTATGAATTTTGATATGTTGTCAACCTGTTTTATTTTGTGCAAGATGACAGAGTGGAATAAGATTAGGAGTTTCTCCACTCAATTATTATTGTCTACAAATTGGTTTATGGTTAATTAGACGAATGCTAAATTTTTTTGATGTTTTGAGCATATGCATTTCCGCTGTTTCTTTTTTGGGACATTTTCTGAGTCTGTTTACGTTACACGAACATCCTCAGACAATGTGGGGCACGTGTAACGCCGGAAATGCATATCCTCCTATTTCCATCTATTGTACTATTATTTTTTTCCTTGTTTTGTTACCTCAAGATATGACATTTCTGTCTCTTTATATATTGTAATTGCTTTACTGTTTGGATATATATATATTTATGCACTTATGTCGATGTATAATTGGTTTGTTTCGTAAATATTATTTGTATTTTTACGCTGGGTCTTGCCTAGGGAAAACTGCTATCGAACGATTACATCGATAGGTCGTGTGAAGAATCAAAGTGTGTAGGATCTTTGGTAGTGTTAACTCTGCCGCGTGAAGCGCGGGCAGAGCAAGTCTGAGTCTGGCTGGAGTAGCGAGTGCAGCAGGTATGTTGTGTGACGCTCCCGCGAGTTGCCGCGCTTTCGGGGTTTGGCAGCATGTGATTGCGCTCGACTCGCGATTATAGTTTCTGACATGGTGTCGCGGACGGGAAGCATTAGCTGGCGCACATCAAGAGCCCGTTTCGCCTGGTGACCGTGTCGAGAAGAAGGCGCGCCAACATCCAGCTTCTGCAACGGCGACGGCCGACAATGAGTGACTGTCGCCACCTCCTCGATCGACGGCTTCAAACCTTCAATCAACCAACAAGGAAGACTAAAAGCACGTAAAGTTTCAGAACTGTATGGCAGACCTCAGCTTTTCAAATTTTTCCATTTGCCTCGCAAAATTACAGCAACTTAGCATGAACCTCTGTTGCTCATTGTCCCAGTTGCATTGCCAAGCAGGGTCCCTTCCTTTTCCGAAATGAACCCGAGTGTCGTTGAAATTCAAACGCCAGCATAATTCCATTTCACTGCTTTAATTTCAAAGTTCAATTCAAGCATTAGCTGGCTACAATAGTTAGATTACACAAGCACAAATTAAGAGTGCGAGTTTTGTTACCGTATTTTAGCTTACCTGTGACTGCAGCTCAGCTTGGTACGTACTAAATTTTACTATTGTTAATTGTTCAGAATCGTTTAATTCAAGTTCAAAGTTAAATCTCTTATTTCTAAATTGCGTAGATTCAAGTAGTTTTTGAAATGATTGTTGAGGTAGTCCAAGACTAACCGTATTTTACTGAATTTCGATGTGCTTCAGAAAGAAAGCTCACTATTAACTTCAGTCACTAAATTAACTTTCGATTTTCCGGTTATTAATTCTTTTGCTAAATTAAGTCAGGGTGTAGCGAAATTTATTACTTCTGACAAACTTTCAGTTTTCACACTACACGTGTCAACCTTCAGTTGCCACGCTTCTAGTGTTAATTATATGTGTAATAACCTTTCTTTTTCATTTACTATAGTAATTGTCCTTAGGACTGGCGACCGTGATTTCCCCCAAATCTCAAATATCTAATTACCGCTAGTTAATTGTTAACGTAACGGCCGCACATTTACTTTCTTTATTAACTTTACCCCTTTTCAAAATTAATTTCCACCAGTTTCATTTGCATTTTTCCTTTCATTTAGATGTAACCCTTTCCTCCCTCTTTACCGACAGGTTAACTTCGGTGACGATTGCTTTTCCAAAACTCCCATTAGGTACACGCGGTTTCATTTTTCACTGTCATTAAGGTCGGTAAGTGAGGGGGAGGTTACAGTATAACGGCTTGTTTTTAGCATTTAGTCTCTTCTGTGTAACAGTCCTCATTTCATAGAACATGTGGTGCCTTATGCAACTGATAAAAATTTTGGCACGATTTTTAATTGTGTTGTAGCCCAGTGCAGCCGTAACAAATTATTAATAGGCCTGTGGACCTCCTATCATTGTAGGACTAATAACAGTAAGATTCCATAATAGTGGATTCCAGTAGAAGATGCAATTCCAGTTTGTACGTAAACACCTAGTTACGCGTTAACAGGTGTAGAAACTGAGTTTGGCTTCTGTATTGAGTGGTCTTGGCCTACTTTCGAGACGTACGCGGCGCCACCTATTTTTCTTATAGGCCTTGCGTGGGACCAGGCGACGTCACATGGCGCGAGTGGCCGGCGCTACGTTTGAAACTGCCGCTGCTGTTTCCTTACAGGCGTCAAGCATAAGGCTTTGCTTTTACTTAATGTCCAAAGCCCGCTCCATGCTACGACATGCTACTCAATACCACTTGAATATCCAACGGGACGTGGATCTCACCTTCACGCTGCGAGGATAGGACGGACCAGTATCTCATAACTTCTAATTGGTAACCCCATTCCCAGCGTTGCATTCCTCCGACGTATGAAACGGGTAACTACTCGACGTGCCACTGTGGCTGTGTAGCGAACTACGACGTATCATAAGGAGCAGTACTGCGATCAGAGCTCACGTATCATGCAGACGTACAACGGATAGCGGCTTGAAATATTACAACACGTGCACAGTGTTTACTGGTTGCGCATCTACATATCGTTTGGGGAACAGACGTGCGAGTGGACGATGAATATTGCACCCACAGAGAAAAAAAACTGAAATGGTCATGATTTACGGAGAATGTTGGAGAAGCGTTGAGGCTGCTATTGCCATGTATGCCGAGCGTTTTTCAGAGAAAGCTCGCTCCCTTTCATTCTTTTACAAGGTTATGTACGCGTTTTGGTCTCATGGCATCATACAGACCGGAAAAGGAAAAGAAGGAAACGTGTTGCAGGAGAAGCTGATGAAATGACTGTGCTAGCGGCAGTGCACCACAACCCACGGATAAGCGCCCGGCAGTTACACAGTCTTTTCGCCACGTCCGTAGGTGGTATTGTCACAGCGCTGCATCGCTGTAAGTATCATGCATACCACGTGTCACTGCATCAAAGCATCACGGCGCCGATTTCCATGGCTGGTTAGCTATTGTGAATAGGCACGTCAACAAATTCAAATGATCCCCTCATTCTTTGCCGAGGTACTGTTTTCCGATGAGCTTACATTCAGATTTAGCGTTAACTGGCATAGCATCCATTACTGGCGTGCAGTGGTTACGGCAAACTGTCCATCAACGTCCTTTGTCGGTTAACGTACGGTGTAGCATCATGGAGAACAAACTCATTGGTCCGTATTTTATCGACGGCAACTTGAATGGACGCAAATATCGAACGTTCCTGGAACATAAACTACTGGTACTATCGCAGGATGTTGCTAAGGACGCACAACGCATGCCGTTCCAGCATGACTATTGCCCAGCGCGCGACGCAATTGAAACACGGGATGTATTAGACCGTATATACATACTCGGTGGATCAGCAGAGGTGGCCTTATTAATTAACCCTCAATGTCACCGGATTTGAAGTCGCCGGGTTTCTTTGTGTGGGGGATATTCAAAAGACAAGGCGTACCAGAAGTGCCAACAGGTCATGGGGGCATGGGTGAGGTTGACCGCATTAGAGACGCCAGTGCTGAGATTCCCGCAGGTATGCTTCTGTTTACGGTCATTTGAAAAGCGGATCACTATGGGTATGGAAGCTGGCGGTACTGCTTTTGAACACTTACTCTGACTGGTAAAGTATAGCAAGGTTAGCCTCGAACCACGGCCACAGTTGCGCCATTGAGTAGTATTTCGTAAATTAGAATTGTGTGCCCACTGCTGTTCCTCCGATTACAGCGCCATCTTTGGCGAAACGAAGAAAATGCTGAAAGAAGTTATATTTTTTGTAATGTGTAGCTGCAGCGAATTAAAACTACTACTGCTCATCAAGTCTTTCACGCAGCACCAAATGAAGACAGAAAGTGTCGGTTTGTTTCCCGACACGAGAAAAACGATTTTCATAGCGGAATTTTTCATACTCATTCGATAGATCGGTCCCAGATGAGTCTAGTGCGATATTTGCTGTATCTGTCTGTGTTATCAGCGACTGTAAGACGCGAAGAAAAGTCAGTGCTAAAGCAGCGACAGCACCGCCCAGGCTTGCGCTGACTGCTGCCACCACGCGGAAACGCTGCTCACTAGCTGCTCCTGAAGTGTTGGTTTCTCTTCGTGTGTTACTGTCCCTGTGAATACATATCGATAAAACGAATGTCGTACTAGACTAACTTGGAACCACTCTGTAGAAAGAGCACATTAAGTTTCGCTTTAAAAATTAATTTGCTCGTAACGGGAGACAAACCGACACGTTCTGCCGGCACTGGACGTGGCATGAAAGACGTGATGAGCAGTATTTGTTTGGATTGGCTCCAGGAACACATTGCATAAAAGAAATTGTAAATTTCTGCTGAGTCACCGGAGAAAATGAGCCTGACGGCTTTAAGGTTCAAATGGTTCAAATGGCTCTAAGCACTATGCGACTTAACATCTGAGGCCATCTCCCCTAGACTTAGAACTACGTAAACCTAACTAACCTAAGGACATCACACACATCCATGTCCGAGGCAGGATTCGAACTCGCAGCAGCACGGTTCCGGACTGAAGCGCCTAGAACCGCTCTGCCACAGCGGCCTGTGTAAGTGCAAAGTAGTCATCATCTTGGATTATAGCCGCCATCTTTGATTGTGTCGTCAGTGGAATGGTATAGTACGATACCACGCTTCAGTACATATTGGGCGAGGTAGTAAGTTGCTGTAGTACTCACTAATTGCCATGAACTATCCCGAAAATAAAAGAAACTCATTCATAGATTCTGTTAATTCATTATTAATTCGTGCTAATTCCAAATCTTGGATATAATTGATGTGGGCCGGCACTTGGATTGGTGACCGTCCGGGCCGCCATGAGCTTTTGCCATTTTTCGGAGTGCACTCAGCCTCGTGATGCCAATTGAGGAGCTACTCGACCGAACAGTTGCGGCTCCGGTCAAAGAAAACCATCATAACGACCGGGAGAGCGGTGTGCTGACCACACGCCCCTCCTATCCGCATCCTCAGCTGAGCATGACACAGCGGCCGGATAGTCCCGATGGGCCACTTGTGGCCTGAAGACGGAGTGCTGATATTCAGTATGATCAGTTTACCCTTTAATAGAGGCAAACAGTATAATCTTGTCAACAAAATGAAGAAGCTTCAATAAGAAACACTGCTCCTTTTTATCTGCGGTATCGAAATCAGTTACTGGGTGCTTGATATGACTATTGTGACGTTCTTTCAGTTTTATGTCGACCCCCATGCACCACATTGGGTAACTCAACAATAGGATTACTTGATGCGTCTACCTTCAAACAGTTCTTTCCAGAAATATTCGAGTGAGGCCACACGTTGCTTTCTTGCTTGAGGTGAACGGTGAGTAACTTGTTCTTGCTTTGCAATCATTCTGGTCGGCAATTTAGCAGTTACTCTTCACATGGAAAAATAAGTTTTCTACATAAGCCAATGTTTATAGATGTGTAACTCATTTTATTTTTAAATAAATGTTAAACAACATGCTGTGTTGTATACTTTAACCCTAGAACTAAAGGGGGTGGTGGTGGTGGGGAGGGGGGAATATTACATTGTTACTAAACCTCGTAAAACTAACTGCTCCACATTTTATTCAAAATAAGTTATAATTTATAGGTTGTGAATTAGTTAATCACCAGTATTAGATCTCCAGTGGCAATTTACATACCAAATTAAGTACAACATGTTCTGTTCTGCATCCTACTAAAATCGTAAATTTTATGAGGGTTTAGTAAGCTAGGGTTAATGTTTCTCATACTGTATTTTGCGTATGTAATTGGCATATCGCTAACTGACCCATTTCTATCTAGAAATTTTCTGATGTTCACAGTATAGCTTACCGGAACGAGATCGGTACATGAACATCAGATTTTGAGACTCAGCACACGCGCTACCGTCGTTTCTGTTGAATGGAAACCGACACAGTGACATCCGTGCCTCATATCTAACTCACAGCCGCGGCACCAATCAACAGAGTGTTTAAGTGTACGTGTTTCAATGCTCCACTTGCAACTCCCCCCCCCCCCCCCCCCCTCACTTATCTATCTTAATGACAGTGAAAAATTATACCGCGTGTACCCAATGGAAATTTGGGAAAAGCAATCATCACCGAAGTTAATCTGTCGGTAAAGAGGGAGGAAAAGGTTACATCTAAAACAAAGGAAAAATGCAAATGGAATTGGTGGAAATTAATTTTGAAAAAGGGTAAAGTTAATGAAGAAAGTAAATGTGCGTTCGTTACGTTAACAATTAACTAGCGGTAATTAGATATTTGAGATTAGGGGAAAATTACGGTCGCCAGTCCTATGGACAGCTACTATAATAACTGAAAAAGAATGGTATATAATTAGCACTAAAAGCGTGGCAACTGAAGGTTGACACGTGTTGTGTGAAAACTGAATGTTTGACAGAAGTAATAAATTTCGCTACACTCTGACTTAATTTAGCAAAAGAATTAATAAAACCAGAAAATTTAAAGTTAATTTAGTGACTGAAATTAATAGTGAACTTTGCTTTTGAAGCACTATGAAATTAAATAAAATAAGGTTAGTCTTGGGCTACATCAACAATCATCTCAAAAGCAACTTGAATCTACGCAATTTAGAAATAAGAGATTTAACTTTGAACTTGAATTAAATGATTTTGAACAATTAACAACAGCAAAATTTAGCACGTACCAAGCTGAGCTGCAGTCACAGGTAAGCTAAAATATGGTAACAAAACTCGCACTCTTAATTTGTGCTTGTGTAATCTAAATATTGTAGCCAGCTATGAATACTTTAAGTGAACTTTGAAATTAAAGCAGTGAAATGGAATGATATTTCTTTACTGCTGGCGTTTGAATTTCAACGACACTCGGGTTCATTTCGGAAAAGGAAGGGATCCTGCTTGGTAATTCAATTGGGACAATGAGCAACAAAGGTTCATGCTAAGTTGTTGTATTTTAGTGACGCAAATGGAACAGTTTGAAAAGCTGAGGTCTGCCTTACAGTTCTAAAACTTTAGTGCTTTCAGTCTTCCTTGTTGGTTCATTGAAGGTTTGAAGTCGTCGATCGAGGAGGTGGCGACAGTCACTTATTGTCGGCCGTAGCTGTTGCAGAAGCTGGATGTTGGCGCGCCTTCTTCTCGACACGGTCACCAGGCGAAACGGGCTCTTGATGTGTGGCAGCTAATGTTTCCCGTCTGCGACACCGTGCCAGAAAGTATCATAGCAAGTCGAGCGCAATTACATGCTGCCAAACCCCGAAAGCTCACCGAGCGAGGTGGCGCAGTGGTTTGCACACTGGACTCGCATTCGGGAGGACGACGGTTCAATCCCGTCTCCAGCCATCCTGATTTAGGTTTTCCGTGATTTCCCTAAATCGTTTCAGGCAAATGCCGGGATGGTTCCTTTGAAAGGGCACGGCCAATTTCCTTCCCCATCCTTCCCTAACCCGAGCTTGCGCTCCGTCTCTAATGACCTCGTTGTCGACGGGACGTTAAACACCACTAACCTAACCCAACCCGAAAGCTCGGCAACTCGCGGGAGCGTCACTCAACACACCTGCTTCACCGCCCTACTCCAGCCAGACTCTACTCTGTCCGCGCTCCACGCGGCAGAGTTAACACTACCAAAGATCCTAAACACTTTGGTTCTTCACACGACCTATCGATGTAATCGTTCGATAGCATAGTTTTCCCTAGGCAAGACCCAGCGTAAAAATACAAATAATATTTACAAAACCAACCAATTATACATCGACATAAATGCATAAATATATATATATACAAATTGTAAAACAATTACAATATATAAAGACACAGAAATGTCATATCTTCAGGTAACAAAATAAGGAAAAAATGTATAGTACACTTGAGGGAAATAGGAGGATATGCATTTCCGGCATTACACACTGACATCCTAACACTGTGGGCCATAAGTAGAAGACTCCGGTCACTGCGTGCTTTCACTACACTCTGGAGTTCAGTACTCGCTCCTTGTTGCGTATGGCCCTCTTCTACTTGCAGGTTCGTGGTGAACTCGTGGTGAACCCATTGCTGAGGGGCCAATGATTAGAACCCCCTCCGACACTCATATTGCGTTCGAACGCCGGCGGTGAAAAAAATTTTCACTGCCAGTGTTTGGAAAGCAAGGGGAGGGGAGATGATGACGTAAACATCCTGATCACCAGACTTTGAATCAATGTCCTCGTTTTTCATGGAGTGAGGGCATGTGACACGCCGCAGAAGTTCTCGAACAATTCATGAAACGCATGAACACTATACATTCGAACATCCAGTTGACTGTCGAGATGGAGAAGGAAGGGAGATTGCCTTTCTTAGACGTTTTAGTACAACGGCAGGCGGACGGCCGTCTTGGCCACTCTGTACACCGTAAGCCGACGCATACCGATTTATACCTGAATGCACAGAGTTTCCATCATTATGCTCAGAAGAGAGCCATTTTGAACAAGTTGGTATATAGAGCAAAAACTGTTTCTGACGAGGACCACTTAAGGTCCGAGATTAACCATCTGAGGTACGTGTTCCGAAAGAATGGCTATGGTGCACGCGATATAAAGGCAGCGTTCTCCAAAAAAAGGCAACGTGAAAATGCAGCACATTCTCAGGATGAAGCACCGATTGCGGTTCTTCCTGTTTTGGCGCTATTTCCAGCAAAAATGGAAGAGTCCTGCGTAGACGGGGTATAGCACCAATTTTTCGTCCTCCCAAGAAAATTAAGGAGATGATGCACCCTGTTAAGGACAATCTCGTCCTCAGGATCCCTGGAGTTTATAATATCCCCTGTGAGTGTGGAGGCAATTATATAGGTCAGACCATTCGTACCGTTCTTACCGCCGTGCAGAACAGCAACGCCATATTAAAAATAGAGGACTGGAGAAATCGGCAATTGCGGAGCACAGCCTCACGAACAAACATAAAATATTGTTCGATGAAACAAGAGTTCGATGAGCCAAAAGAACTTTAACCGCGATAGCGGATATCGTCTGATCTGTGCGTGGAAACGAGCGCTTGATGCAGAAAAGCAGTAGAGACGTTCCTTCCAAGGTTTACTTTCCAACGGTAGCGGTGGCGCCACCGGCGCACACATTGACACCGCCTGCGACAGCAGTACGTAATCGCCGACCAATCACAAGCCGACCAATCAGAAGACGCCCACGGGCTATAGAAAAGGCTACCACAGCAGCAGTGAAGACAGTCAGTTGCTCCTAACGATGACGATTGAGGTAATCGTCAAAAGCTTGAGATTTTATCCCGAATGGACGCGGCAAGAAAACCAAGAATGTTTTACATATAAGTGCCGTCGTGAAAGACTTTGTTCCCATATGTGACACTGTTGATGGTGATCCATCCGTCGGGTGGAGACGTTAAGCTGGCGGCGCCCTTAGTACTATCCGCGAGGAGTAGACTATGTGCAGGATTCGGGTTTCACTCTCTCTCTTCTCAATCATCATCAAACAAAAACACTACATTAAACTTTACACACACATACACACACTCATTCACACACACACACACACTTACATAGATGTAGTATTACAAATATTGTAATGGAGCGTGTTTAAATAAATAAACGAAACAGAAACGTCTCATACAGCATACCTAGACGTCAAAGACGCAAAGACGCAAAGTGCTCTCATAATTCCGCTTAGTTAGATAGCTCTTCGTTGCCTTCTCGAGGATGAATCTTTGTCTGTACACCCTGAAATCAATCGATCGACGTCCCAGTCTACACTCGATAGATTAAAGTCGATACCGACTATTATTGTGTGATCCAGGTATTTACGCAGTATCAGTACCGTAGAATGTCTTTTAATGACTCTAAAACTGTCACATTAGGATCGGGAGGCCGATAAAAACATCCATCAATTAAGTGGATATCCCACAGACCTGTTACATGCGACCAGATAGCTTTACTGTCACACTCAAATTAAACGTCAATAGACACAATATTTTTATCAACTGCAATGAACACTTTCTCTCTAACGGGTTCTAATCTGTGTTTCTGATGTACAAACTGCAACGTCCCCTTAGAAAAATTAATGGATTACTGTGCTGATGAACCTCTTACGTTATTTGATTTTCAAACAGCTGAGCAGAACTGAACGTACTCAGACATTTCTCTCTTTACTTGTTCTGATCAACACCAAACTGACACACAATATTTTTAGCGCAACGCAATCTGACTTTCAATAATCCCTACATAATAATGGCCCTGACTGACAATAACCCATACTTTTCATGAATCACTTACCTCACAAAAATATTCGTTACTCCAACTACTGCAGTACTGCGAGCGCCAATACTGACAGCTTAATTCAAAGATTCTAACTACTGAAGGCACTAACTACTGATGGGCATAGTTAGCAAATAAAAGATTTTGGTGGAGAACAAACAATGTATTTACCTAATAGTGTGCAAAAGTCATATTATATGTATCAGTTCATAATATCCAGTATTACAAATTTACTCTTTCTGATGGACACATGTCCAGATCGTCCGCTCTCAAAATTCTGCCATGTCTCTCCCCACATCCACCACTGCTGGCGGCTCACCTCCAACTGCGCAACGCTACGCGCTGTTCACACCCAACTGCCCAACACTACAATAGCGGCTATTCCAACAATGCCAACCAGACACAGACTTCACACAGCACAGTCAGTGACTTTCATATAGAGCGCTACGTGGCGTTACCAACATAGAAACCTAAACAGCCTCTTTACATAGCCCCCATGCTCCCCACAAAAAATTTTACAGATTGTTTTGGGCAGTGGCCAATACAAATTTGAAAAAAATTTCATAATTACAATAACAAAGTAATCAAATGCACACACTTATTGGTATACTGTTGGTCAAAAGCAAAGATTTTCTCACAGTCCATAAAGACAGTCCTGATCGTTCATCACAGTAAAATTGCAGTGTTTTTCTCAAAGTCTGAGCAATAAAAGAAAATGCACACGGGAATAGTGGATTTCCATGCAGTCTTGAAGAAGTAGTATAGTCCTTCCAACGGGAAGACAGTGCCGACTCTTGACATGCAGACAGGTAAAGGGCCACAACAGAGCAAACCCACAGCAGAGTCAGTTGAGGTTTTGAAAAATATTGGTAGGTAGGTCATCACAGAGTAGAACCACTGTAGTCCTGGTAGAGATTATGGTATTCGTGGGCCACCATAAGTGCAGACCCACTCTAGTCCTTGTAGAGATAATGGTATTGGTGAGTCATCAAAAGTGTAGACGCGCTGTAGTCCTTGTAGAGATGGTCAGCAGCCATCTGTTGCGAATGGGCGGGTGCACAGTCACCATTAAAGACTCTTGCAGACAATATAGCAAGTCCATAAACCACCACTTGTGCACTCACAAACTTTTTGGTATAGCCTTAGAACTAGCAATGCTGTTAATCAACACATGTGAAACACTAACAGTCTCAAATTCTCATCTATTGGGCATATACTATGACCAACATAAACGTGTGCAGTGAAATGTAACTTAACTTGAAGAACTGGTGTCTATATAAGTATAAATTTACAACGTAAGAATACAATTACAAAGATACAAAATACATCATTAAAGAACATAATTGTACAGATAACATTTGTAGAACACAGGCTTTACAAAAGAATGGAAATAAACATATACATCAGTGTTACAAGAATTATGACATAAGCAAATACATAAAAGATCAGAATAGCTTTCGAAACTAATGTCTAAACATCTTTACAAAATAAATAACATATTATTAATGCAAATTCTACTTGAGGATAACAGTTTCCTCATCATAGTGAATGTAGCTTAGTACTAGAAAAATTCTACAACATACATCTTATTAGCTAAACACATAAAGACAGGAAAAACACAAATACACAAGGGCACACAAACACATAGCGGAATAACACAAAAGGAAAGGACAGAGTTCGTTTTCAGTGTAACATTTTGTACTGCAGTACAACCCAAAACTTCATTCCATAGATCTTTCCTGCAAAAAAAAAAAAAAAAATCCTATCTAACCCTGTTGTCACTAAACCCTAGTGTTTTGTTCGTATCCTCTTTAAATATAAATATTTTTCATTGTACAACACCCATTTTTGCCAGTATCTTTTTCATATAACTTCTAAATGCTTTCTTTCCGTATTCTTCATAGTTAGTTTCTTATATAGTCTACCCCCTCTTAAGCTAACTTAAATCTACTGATCTCAGATATGCAGCAGCACATAACAAATTAACACAAACAATAATGACAAAAAAATGCAAATTGGCAAAGAAAGCAGCAGTATATCTGGATTAGCAAAGCAATTGCACTATTACAACTAATATAAGGCACTGTGCAGCAAACAAGGAAAATAAATCAGTAGTAAAACTGGCTTAACAGAGTAATACAAAGTGAAATTCAGTAGCACAATGCCTGCCAAACAGCAGCAGCAAATGGAATAACTTATATCTAAACATGACAAACCCACAAGCAGAAAACATAGTACACTAAAGACAACAATGCAGAGAAGGGAAATGTCGATTCACATCTTAATGTCTATGTCATTAAAGTGGTGCACCACAACAACTTATTCTACAAAAAAAATTACCAAGTACTTGAAAAGAAAATTATGTGTGCAGTTACTGTTATTAGTCGCTTTTTATTGATCAGCCAAATCTCAAAAACGTCGTAGCTCTCTGGAATAATTTCAAAACCTAAAAAAATTCTCTGCTCATTTCAGTAGTGTCATCTATCTCAAACGTACTTTAAAAATCATGATCCCATACCAAATACATCATTCATAGGTCTCATAGTGTCACAATGGTTCCGAAAAAAATATGAAAGTACAGATAAAATACAATTTCATAAGTGTGAAGTTATCCAACTGTGTAATTGCATTAACACAGACGTCTCAGTTACATGATCAGATAGCTTTGTAATTCTGTGTTACAGAAATATGGTGCCAATATGTAAAGTTGTATAAGCAAATACCGTATTAGCTAGGGCTCCTAGCGCTCGCTATACGCTTAGCACACAAAGTAGGCGTGTACCCCCTGAGGATTAATGTAATTATACACTCAGATGTTGACGATTACAGCAATGGAATGAAATGTATCACGGAAAACCTTTGTATCTTTGTATTTCAAAAATCTTTAAAAATAAATGTTTTAAGTACAAAATTAATCACTCAAATACGTGTACTGTAGCGCTAAACTGTGTGTCTCGTTGTAAGATAATCTCTGTCATTACTTAAGGGTAAAAAATGTGCCAAGTGTCGTAATTATCGTCGTCCATAAGCAAAATTCTGTAGAAGTCAATGTACTTACCTCATAATAAACAAAGTGAAATCCTATGCGTATAGATATCGTAGTTATTACGCTTATTGCTGTGATGAAGTAAGTACTGTACTCTAACGTACTGCTGTGCTACGTATTAAATCTCTTAAAAAAATAATGTAACTATTTATTTAGAGGAAACACTCTCCTAGTAAATTTGTTTGTCCATTGATTTATCGTGACCTTTTACTGATTTTTTGTGAAGTTAGTTTTTACGTTTAGCTTCCAAAAAAATACAAAAGAGATATAATAAGCAAAATAATGATTTTCGTAGGTTGCCAATTACGTACTGTATCTGGTTTTACCGAGCGCCAGGCACCCTACAGATTACTGTAAATGCAATAGCGTAGTATTACTCAGCTCTGTAATTATTACTATCACAGAAAATAGACAAGTCTTGATAGAATTACTTCGCTGGATTCCATCAATTAATCTCACTGAATATTTTAACATAGTTTCTTCTGCTCCGGCTATCAGACGTTGTGCTGTGAAAAAATATTTTTAAATGTACCGCGTAATGGCGGCTAATTGTTAACAGTCAGAGATCACTGTTACTCGCTCCGCAGCAGCTGAAAACATGCTAAATAATGTTCATTAAATATTCTTTTCATAAGATAAATGTGGCGTAGGTTCTTGAAATAACACACGGAGATCACTTTATACTAATATATTCTTGCTAGGACATAGTTTACACCATTAAATATTTTCAATTACGTTACGACAGAAACAAGTGCTAGCGCAGCACAACAGCTTGGGTACCTTATTCTAGCTAACACCAGAATGAACAGAACAAAACAGACTAGACAGAAGAATGAGCATTGGATTGTATTTTATACTCTTACAAAGATAATCACGTTATAAAGTCATACAATAAAAATAATGTCTTTTCTGCATTTATCGATCTACATTGTATATTTTTACAGTTAGTGTTACTACCTTTCGCAGGTAAATCAATGTTTTTAATTCATTTTGACTCACATACAGTCATTTTTATTTATGTTTCACCTCGATGATGGTGAATATTGCAAAAGGGACACTACACGACCCCCTGGGCTACAAGGAACACACTACTTAATGTTTGGTTCTTGTACATCACGAGTGTCACTTTTCTCTCGTTCGTTGGTCACTTTCAGTTCACTTTACCGTGTATTAGGTCATGGGTACACATTCATATTGAGTCTTTTTACATAAGATGGCTGGGGACAGTTGCAATAGAACAAGCTCTTCCATTTGGACGAGGGCCGCAGGGAAATCCTAGAAAAACCTCGGCAGAGCTGATAGATTTAACCCTTTGTGTTACTTACGTAACTTGGTTCTACATGTTTTGCTATTACAAGTATTTACATCAAATATAAAATTTTCTGAAAAAGAAACAAACATATAGTTTTTATATGAAAGTTCAAATGGCTCTGAGCACTATGGGACTTAACATCTGTGGTCATTAGTCCCCTAGAACTTAGAACTACTTAAAACTAACTAACCTAAGGACATCACACACATCCATGCCCGAGGCAGGATTCGAACCTGCGACCGTAGCAGTCGCGCGTTTCCGGACTGTAGCGCCTAGTACCGCTAGACCACCGCGGCCGGCTATATGAAAGTGTTCAAAAATTTTTTATATTGTGTTGGTAAGATTTTGAGTTTTTTTTTATTTCTGTCGGCGAATTTCTCGTCGTGTGGTGTGGATGACGTTGTATGTCGCTACCGCGATGCCTCGTGCCCTACCATGGAGCGTCGGCTGGAAACTGTTGTCTTCTTTCTTGTCCGTAGCCAGCGGTCAGGATGTGGAGTACGGATCGACGTTATTTTGTCTCCGTGGTGCATCTGCATTGCTGCGCACCGCTCGTTAAAGTTTTCAGCACGGGAGAGGACGTTGACTTGTGTCAATCATGAAACAAATGCACATATGCTATAGAACGGATACTGTAAGATGTTATGGCTGTGGGTAAGAATTGATTAGTCAACATTATTGCATCATCGAGGCACAGGCTCAGTTACTTGGTATTTTCGTGTAAGTTTGCACGTACTGGTGCTGAATGATCCAGGAGATACGATGTTGAAGTAAGCAGTGCACATCCCTGTTCATTTCGACGTTTGTTATTGTAATTATTATTACTGTTACTGTAGCCGGGATGTCCTCTATCTTCCCACCTACGTTTTTGATTGTAAGATGGTTGACCGTTTCCGTTCTTCCTGTTTTGTTCTGCGGATTGATCTCCCTTTCCATTTCCGTGGCTTCCAAAATTGGAATTGTTGTTGCCATTTTTAAACTTTCGTGGTGAACCTTTACTGTTTTTCCGGTCTTTATTTATCCTATTTTCTTCCTGGGAGAGATCGATTTCGTCCAGCACAGACAAGTACCGTTCCAGGTCATTTTCGGGTACATTTATTAATTTGTCTCGTATATAACCGGGCAATCGTAATTTTAAGCTTCTGATCACATCACGGGCTGATATAGGGTCATCCCAATATCTAGTTTTGTTGATATATTTTTCATAATATTTACGGAGTGTACCCTGTTTGTGATTGTACATTTGTGGGCTGTATACTTCAGTCCTCAGGCGTTCTTGAATAGCCTTAGGCCAGTATCTGTCAAGAAAAGATTTTTCAAATTGTGCCAGGCTATGTCAATTTTCTATGACTTCATTTGTCCATAAGGCAGCGTCGCCTTGTATATGTGCGATCATGAACTGAATTTTTTGGCATTCATTCCAGGCGCTCGGTAATACATTTCGGAATCCTTTTATGAAGGTTACCGAATGCACTGTCTTCTTTTCCGCGTTAAATACTTGAAATTGTCTGTGTTTTATTAAGCTTTCATCAATGTTATTGCTTGTGAAAATAGAAGTTACCCTCACGGGGTTATGAATAAGAATGCTTCCTGTAAATCGTATGTTTTCTCTTCCCGAATCGCTTTTATGTTGGTATGAACTGTACGTAACGTTCTAATTACCGTGCACGTTCCTAACACGCGTGCCACAGTTGTTAAGCATTTACAAACGTGCACTCTCGAGATGAGCAATTCTGTGTGTCATGACTTGCTATCACAGCGGTACTGACAATTTGTATCTCGCTTCGCTTTTTTCACCTGCGAGTGGTAGCGTGTCTACTGTGGGTTGTTTAAGTACAGCTGCTCCGTTAGTTACTTTTTGCAGAGCAGACTGTATTTTGCTTTCTACACGTTCTGTGATCTGGCTTTCTTTTTCAGTGAGCCAGTCATGGAACTCTTTTTCTACTTTTTGGGGTTGATCATTTAAATGCGTTTCTATGGATTCTTTTTGTGTCATTTCTAAATTGTCCATTCGGTTCGCAAGCTGTTCTACTTCGTCCCGGCTGACTGTGTGTGCCGTCTGAAGCGTTTGCAAATCTTGTGCTATGTTGCTTACAATGTTCGGCAGTTCGGCTTGGGCTTTCTTTATTTCTGTCATTTCTGAATGTATCTTTTCGAACATTGTACCTATACTTTCTATTAAGACCTTTTCTCTTTCTTCGTTTTGTTCCCTTATCTGATTGACTAACTGGTGGTTCCTCTCTTCCCTCAATCTCTCTCTTTCTTCGTTTTGTTCCCTTATCTGATTGACTAGCTGTTCGTTCTTTTTCTCTAATTTCCGTAAAAATTCAGCAAATGGATCCGGTATTGGTGAGCATACCGGTGTGGTAGTTGTTCTAATCATTGGAAAATTATCACTAGCCCTGCTAGTAGCACCTATCGGTTTTACTGTTTTCGTCAGCTGGCTACTTCCTGGCATATCACCGGAAACTACATTGTTTACATTTTCTCCCCCCCCCCCCCGATCACTATTAATATTTAGTAAGTCAGTGTCACTATCCATATCGCTCAATAATTGCACATTATTTGTAACATTGGACACATTATCTGGTTGCAAATCTAACACACGTCCAACTTTTCCCATAATGACGATAACTTTCACTGGGCTCACTACAAAAATTGTTCCAAACTACAAATGCGGACTAAGTTCACAAGTCAAACTGCTTATTATTTCCAAAATCACAAAATATTAATATCTACACCACTGTACACCATGTACCATCTATGATACTATACTTTGATGATACGGGTCTATGTAGCAAGCTTTTATGCATAGTGGTCCTTACCTTGATTTCTTTTTTCTTTCCTTTTCTTTTTGCTATCTCGTCCTCTCAGCGTCTATACAGTTCTTTTCCGCTTTCCTCGTTCAAGTTTATACATGAAATGGAATTTGAAAGACATTAGCATACATACAATACATGTTAACAGTTACATACGTACAAACCCTAAAAAAAGTATTTTATCTCTTCGGGCACCACGTTGGGCGCCATTTATTATATCTCTTAAAAAAATTATGTAACTATTTATTTAGAGGAAACACTCTCCTAGTAAATTTGTTTGTCCTTTGATTTATCGTGATCTGTTACTGATTTTTAGTGAAGTTAGTTTTTACGTTTAGCTTTCAAAAAAATACAAAATAAATATAATAAGCAAAATAATGAATTTCGTAGGTTGCCAATTACGTATTGTATCTGTTTCTACCGAGCGCCAGGCTTCCTACAAATTACTGTAAATGCAATAGCGTAGAATTGCTCAGCTCTGAAATTATTACTGTCACAGAAAATAGGCAAGTTTTAATAGAATTATTTCACTGTATTCCTTCAATTAATCTCACTGAATATTTTAACATAGTTTCTTCCGCTCCGACTATCAGACATTGTGCTGCGAAACAATATTTTTAAATGTACCGCGTAATGGCGGCTAATTGTTAACAGTCAGAGATCACTGTTACTCGCCGTAGTGTCCATTTTGCAATATTCACCCTTATCGAGGTGAAACATAAATAAAAATGACTGTATGTGACCGAAAATGAACTGCAAACATCGATTTATCTGCGAAAGGTAATAACACTAACTGTAAAAATATACAATATAGATTGATAGATGCAGAAAAGAGATTATTTTTAGTGTATGAGATTATAATGTGTAAGTAATTAAAAGAAGTATTATCATCTCTGTAAGAGTATAAAACACAGTGCAATGTTCATTCTTCGGTCTAGTCTGTTTTGTTCTGTTCGTTCTGGTGTTACCTGGAATAAGGTACGCAAGCTATTGTGCTGCGCTAGCATTTGTTTCTGTCGTAACGTAATTGCAAATATTTAATGGTGTAAACTGTGTCCTAGCAAGAATATATTAGTATAAAGTGATCTCCGTGTGTTATTTCAAGAACCTACGCCACATTTATCTTATGAAAAGAATATTTAATGAAAATTATTTAACATGTTTCCAGCTGCTGCGGAACGAGTAACAGTGATCTCTGATTGTTAACAATTAGCCGCCTTTACGCGGTACATTTAAAAATATTTTTTCACAGCACAATGTCTGATAGCCGGAACGGAAGAAATTATGTAAAAATATTCAGTGAGATTAATTGAAGTAATCCAGTGAAATTATTTTATTAAAACTTGTCTATTTTCTGTGATAGTGAACTGGAGCTGAGTAATACTACGCTATTGCATTTACAGTAATTTGTAGGGTGCCTGGCGCTCGATAAAACCAGATATAATACGTAATTGGCAAACTAAAAAATTCATTATTTTGCTTATTATATCTCTTTTGTATTTTTTTGAAAGCTAAACGTAAAAACTAAATTCGCAAAAAATCAGTAACATATCACGATAAATCAAAGGACAAACAAATTTACTGGGAGAGTAATTCCTCTAAATAAATAGTTACATTATTTTTTTAAGAGATATAAAGGTTTGCAACTGTCAAAAACATGCTCTAAAGTGTAGCTCTCATTTAATCTCGAATATTGTGACATCTGTGATGCTGTGCTTTGACCTTAAAAGAGAAAGTAAATGTATCTAGCCACAATATTTGAGATTAAATGAGAGCTCCACTTTAGAGCCTGTTTTTGACAGTTGCAAACCTTTTGTAGGATACGCGATTACGCTAACAGCTTATGGAGCAAGCACATGTGCAGCGGTCCTAATCCCCAAATGACTATACCCTATGACAACTTTATTAATGCTCAAATATAAAAGTATTGCAAGTCAGGCCAGAATCTGTTGCATGTATGATGTAACACTTAATTGTATGCAATAACAGAACAAAAGTGCTTTTGATCTGTGAAATTTTATTGTAACATATTGTGTAAACGAACAGACATCTGTGTCACTATGTGATTTTAAAAAAAAAAAAAAACCAGTAATCATGTAATACAACTGTATCAATGTCATGCTGTAAGCAATACTAACAGGAACTATAATAGTGTGTTGGTATTCGCGGAGGAAGTGTGAACTTTGAGAACTGTATTAGTGATCAACTTGGACAGTGAACACTTATGTGCTGTACAACTGAAAAAACGCGAGGTACAAACATTAACAAAACATATCTGTGTGCAGTGACCGAAAACACAAAACTGTGATCAGTGTGTGTTCGAAACTGTACAGACAACATTTTTAGTTTGAACGCTACCTCCTGTGCGCTAACAATTAATATAACGTCACGGATCACGTAGTAAGACGTTACTGCAACGGCAACTACGGTGGGACGCCGTCAAACAAAAATTGTGAAACATAAATATTCTATACGAAGTGATGACAACAGAGATGTGCAGTGCTTATTTCAGCATCGTATCTCCTGCATCATTCAGCACCAGTACGTGCAAACGAACACGAAAATACCAAGTAACTGAGCCTGTGCCTCGATGATGCAATAATGTTCACTAATCAATTCTTACCCACAGCCATAACATCTTACAGTATCCTTTCTATAATATGTGTGCATTTGTTTCATGATTGGCACGAGTCAACATCCTTTCCCGTGTTGAAAACTTTAACGAGCGGTGCGCAAGAATGCAGACACACCATGCAGACAATATAACGTCGATCCGTACTCCACATCCTGACCTCCGGCTATGGACAAGAAAGAAGACAACAGTTTCCAGCCGACGCTCCATGGCAACAGGCACAAGGCATCGCGGTAGCTATATACAGCGCCAACCACACCACACGACGAGAAATGCGCCGACAAAAATATAAAAAAACTCACAATATTACCAACACAAAATAAAAAATTTGATGTACACTTTCATATATAAACTATATGTTTGTCCCTTTTTGAGAAAATTTTATATTTGATGTAAATACTTGTAATACCAAAACATGTAGAACCAACTTATGTAAGTAACACAAAGCGTTAAATCTATCAGCTCTGCCGAGGTTTTTCTGGGTTTTCCCTGCGGTCCTCGTCCAAATGGAAGAGCTTGTTATATTGTAACTGTCTCCAGCCATGTTATGTAAAAAGACTCAAAATGAATGTGTACCCATGACCTAATACACGGTAAAGTGAACTGAAAGTGACTACGAACGAATGAAAAGTGATACTCGTGATCTACAAGAACCAAACATTAAGTAGTGTGCTCCTTGTAGCGCAGGGGGCCGTGTAGTGTCCATTTTCAATATTCACCCTTATCGGGGTGAAACATAAATAAAAATGACTGTATGTGACCGAAAATGAACTGCAAACATCGATTTATCTGCGAAAGGTAATAACACTAACTGTAAAAATATACAATATAGATTGATAGATGCAGAAAAGACATTATTTTTAGTGTATGAGATTATAATGTCTAAGTAATTAAAAGAAGGATTATCATCTCTGTAAGAGTATAAAACACAGTGCAATGTTCATTCATCGGTCTAGTCTGTTTTGTTCTGTTCGTTCTGGTGTTAGCTGGAATAAGATACGCAAGCTATTGTGCTGCGCTAGCATTTGTTTCTGTCGTAACGTAATTGCAAATATTTAATGGTGTAAACTATGTCCTAGCAAGAATATATTAGTATAAAGTGATCTCCGTGTGTTATTTCAAGAACCTACGCCACATTTATCGTATGAAAAGAATATTTAATGAAAATTATTTAGCATGTTTCCAGCTGCTGCGGAGCGAGTAACAGTGATCTCTGATTGTTAACAATTAGCCGCCATTACGCGGTACATTTAAAAATATTTTTTCACAGCACAATGTCTGATAGCCGGAGCGGAAGGAATTATGTAAGTGAGATTAATTGAAGTAATCCAGTGAAATAATTTTATTAAAACTTGTCTATTTTCTGTGATAGTGAACTGGAGCTGAGTAATACTACGCTATTGCATTTACAGTAATTTGTAGGGAGCCTGGCGCTCGATAAAACCAGATATAATACGTAATTGGCAACCTACGAAATTCGCTTTTTTGCTTATTATATCTCTTTTGTATGTTTTTGAAAGCTAAACGTAAAAACTAACTTCGCAAAAAATCAGTGACATATCACGATAAATGAAAGGACAAACAAATTTACTAGGAGAGTAATTCCTCTAAATAAATAGTTACATTATTTTTCTTAAGAGATATAATATCGTTCCGCAGCAGCTGGAAACCTGCTGAATAAATTTCATTAAATATTCTTTTCATAAGATAAATGTGGCGTAGGTTCTTGAAATAACACGCAGAGATCACTCTACACTAATACATTCTTACTAGGACACAATTTACACCATTAAATTTTTGCAATTACGTAAGGACAGAAACAAGTGCTAGCGCAGCACAATAGCTTGCGTACCTTATTCCAGCTAACGCCAGAACGAACAGAACAAAACAGGCTAGACAGAAGAATGAGCATTGCATTGTATTTTATACTCTTACGAAGATAACCACATTATTATCTCATACAATAAAAATAATACCTTTTCTGCATTTATCGATCTATATTGTATATTTTTACAGTTCGTGTTATTATCTTTCGCAGATAAATCAATGTTTGTAATCCATTTTGAGTCACATACAGTCATTTTTATTTATGTTTCACCTCGATAATGGTGAATATTGCAAAAGGGACACTACATATGGAAAGGATGTCTCATTGTAGCTATGCCACAAAAGTTACTACTAAAAGATGTTTTACTTTCCAGAAGAATTCAGAAAAACTGTGCAGATATAAAACAGATACACCGCAAAAGCAACAATGTAAATTGTGTCACACATTAGTAGCGTCGTGATATAATCGTGTAGCTGCCAAAGAAACCAAATACTAAGTCATCTTTAATCTCACAGAAAGTACTTCAAGTAAAGAATGCCTTTTCAAGTAAACCAAAATATTGCATTAAAATCTCATTAGCAGTATATGTTCTAAGTATGTAAGCCGTATATTCGTTATCTAATCGTACAACTAACAAGCAAGAATGTACAAATAACAACACTGTCCCGTCTGTTCACTATAACAATGCATTCGTAATTACTGTGTAAATAAGTTCCCTAGGTTCTTGACTGAATAGTTAACTTTAAAACATAGAAGCATGTTAACAGTTTCTAAGCGTGACAAAGCGTACTAGTAGCGTGAAGTGACAAATTTTATGGCAAAGACTAAGTTAAAAGCAGATTATCTTTAAATAAATGGTTTTACATGTGAAATGTGGTGCAATCCTTTACTCTCCCTAGTGCACAGAGTTTCAACATCAAAGCAATTATCATGTTGTATACGTCGGTAGGGAATGCTAAAATTTTTCTCAAGGTTAGCGTTTATATTATTTTTCTCTGAGCCAGTCGACGCATGTGGCTGCCTGCGATGTGAGTCATTGTCTGTCTCTTTGTTGGTGCGCGTCGTTATTAGGATTAGGAGACATAACTTCATCAAATTCACCTTGACGAGAAGGCCCTGCCCTGTTTGAATCCCGTCAGTTCTGATGAAATTCAGGTCTGTCGTTACGATTATATCGTCTATCGTCTTGTCGGTAGATTCCATTGTTTTTTTCTTGTCGGTCACGTGGTGGAGAATTTCTCCCTGAACCGTAACTGCGCACTGAACTGTTGCGTCTGAAGTTATTCTGTCCCCTTGATAATAATTGTTTTGGTTCCCATATTGTTTGTTTCTATGGTTATCTCTGTCATATTCATTACTACGGAAATGCGATGTTTCTCTGTAACTATTATTCTGCCAACGGTTGTCATACGGGTGGTGTCTGTTTTGGTCACGATTTGCGTTGTAAGAATAGCCTTGTTGTGTCCAGTTATTATTTCTGTCATCGCGGAATTGTTACGGATGTGACCTGTAACTGTTGTGTTCCTGTTTTCGCGTCCCGCGATTGTCAGTGTCAATTTCCAATTCTTGTAACAGTCCCTGAAAAGTTTCAATGTCTGCTTTGCTACGTCCTGGCAAAATAATATGTCATAAATGTTCAGGCAATTTGATTAAGCAAATGCGGATGAGTTCTGAGGGGCTGTATGGGTTTCACAGATACTGATTCTTATGCAACATGTCTTCAAAATATTTCACAAGACTGGAAAATTCATATTGTTCAAAGTGTTTCATCATCATGATGCGATGTTTTACGCGATCTTGAGCAGCTTGAGACCAATATGCTGAGAGGAAGGCGTGATAAAATTCTCCTTGACTGTGACAGTCGTTAATGACCGATCGCATTCTTACAGCTGGTTCATTCTCTAAGTAGCCACACATAAATTCTCGTCTGCGCTCCAGTGACCAGTTGGGAGGAAAACAATGAGAGAATTGATGAAGCCATGCTTGTGGATGAATATCGTTGCCAGAATTCTTACATGTTTTGAATTTACGTGCCGTAATGAATAGTTTATAGTGAAAATTGTCATGTCGGCGAGCCGCATATCTGTCATTGTTACTTCTTTTCGGCGGTCCCATCTCAAAATTCGATATACCTTGCCAATTTCTTTCATAATTTGCGAAGTGCCCTGTGTTATTATTTTGTGGCTGTTCTATATTTCTATGTTCCTCTTCTTGTATTGGAGCGCGAGTATCCTCTGTTACTGTGTTTGTCTCTGATTTTGTTCCATTGTGACTAACTGTTGCTGTCTTTGTCTCTGATTTTGTTTCATTTGTTGCATTAATTGCAATAATAATATATTTGTGTCTGGAATCTGTTCCTCTGTGCTATTCGGCAGTGCATTTGAACCGGCAATATTAGCGTTTTGAAAAGCATAAAATGTGTCTTGGCTTATCTGAGAAAATGGTGAGGATGCAAAACCTGAATTACAGTATTTGCAAGATTGTGTACTGTCATTTCGGATTCCTGAGGCGAGCTGTTTCCGACCGATCGATCGATAATGCTTCCCTGTTCACTAATTGTTTCACTGTCTACACTATTATTTGCCGCCTGGTCCATTTCCCTATGCACAATTTCCAAATTACAATGTTGAACATTAGTTAATTCATTACACGGTGGCGCTAACACGCTACTCTCGTCTTCACTGTCATTTCTCAGATTACTTTGGAGCCTAGTATTACATTCTTCACACGCCATAATTGTCACAATATTTCACACGATAACATAGAAAAGCACAATTTGAAGAGCAAAAAGAGAAACACATTAAAATAGCACTGAAAATAATATCCAATTAACTGGAAGCGCGGCTGCGAAATACTTGGTGCAAATCTACATGCATGCCACAACTGTTTTACACTACAACAATGAAAAATTACAACTACAAAGAAAATTCTCTCTACAACTACTCGCTAGCAATAAACAATGACTACACTAATTACTCAAACTACAAGAAAAAAATCAAAAGATTCCAGTGAGGTATCCTCGGCTAAGGGTCGACATATGAAACGTCCCCTTAGAAAAATTAATGATTTACTGTGCTGATAAACCTCTTACGTTATTTGATTTTCAAACAGCTGAGCAGAACTGAACGTACTCAGACATTTCTCTCTTTACTTGTTCTGATCAACACTAAACTGACACACAATATTTTTAGCGCTACGCAATCTGACTTTCAATAATCCCTACAAAAGAATGAACCTGACTGACAATAACCTATACTTTTCATGAATCACTTACCTCACAAAAATCTTCGTTACTCGAACTATTGCAATACAGCGAGCGCCAATACTGCCAGCAAAATAAAAGATTCTGACTACTGAAGGCACTAACTACTAACAGGCACAGTTAGCAAATGAAAGATTTTGATAGAGAACAATGTATTTACCTTAATAGTGTTCAAAAGTCATAATATATGTATCAGTTCATGATATCCAGTATTACAAATTTACTCTTTCTGATGGACACATGTCCAGATCGTCCGCTCCCAAAATTCTGCCATGTCTCTCCCCACATCCACCACTGCTGGCGGCTCACCTCCAACTGCGCAACGCTACGCGCTGTTCACACCCAACTGCCCAACACTACAATAGCGGCTATTCCAACAATGCCAACCAGGCACAGACTTCACACAGCACAGTGATTTTCATATAGAGCGATACGTGGCGTTACCAATATAAAAACCTAAACAGCCTACTTACAAAACCATGACTAGCTTTCCACTTCTTATTTCAGCCAGCTTTCGGTCCCGAGAATAATTTGAACTCAAATCTTTCCTTGTTGGGTTGTAAATTTTGCCGGCCGCGGTGGTCTCGCAGTTAAGGCGCTCAGTCCGGAACCGCGCGACTGCTACGGTCGCAGGTTCGAATCCTGCCTCGGGCATGGATGTGTGTGATGACCTTAGGTTAGTTAGGTTTAAGTAGTTCTAAGTTCTAGGGGACTGATGACCACAGAAGTTAAGTCCCATAGTGCTCAGAGCCATTTGAACCATTTTGTAAATTTTGGTACTGATAAAAGTTTGATAGCCGAAGTTTCTTTACTGTCATCGCGGTCTGATTTCACTATATGCTACTCGTCTAGGGAGTGATCATCAGAGTGCCTCAACCTTGCCTAAAAATACGCTATATCCACTTCGCAATTACCCTGCTACCCAGGTAGACGCTTCCATTGTGCAGTGCGGCACTAACCTATCAAGGGAAGTCCTACAATTCCACACTCGATAATGCAGGGCCAGAAATTTGTTGCCTAGATCGTGGACGAAGCCTGTGGTTGAGATCCTAAACTCGCATCCATCTCAAAAGATCCCGATCAACTCGATGAACGATGCTGCGAGCCCTGCATGCACCCAGCGCACGTGACCAGCAGCCTGCACCATTTCCGCCAGTCGCCTTGTGGGACGGCGGATGGAGTAATTAAAATTGTTTATATATAATGTAGAAAAGATACACTTCCTGGCCGATTAGCAACATATGTGGGGCGGCGGGTGGAATAATTGTTTTTATAAAATGTTCCTATTATTTATTTAATGCTGTTATTTGCCGTTCTCAACACTGGCTCTCTAACCACAATATTAGCAACCAGAAAGTGATTAGCAAAACGTGAAGCCTGTAATTAGAATTCCTAGTGCCCACTTCATCTGAGAAATACACTTATAGCTCTGAGGAATTAGGAGATTGTCTGGGATTCATAATCAAAAACGATTCTATCTAAAATGTTCACTATATTCTGAAAGTCACAGATCAAAAAAGAATCCACACAATCCAACTACCAGAGCAGTTCAGAGTCTAATGCGCTGATGCAACTATAACTGTTCAAATTAAAGGTTTAAGTGAATGCTCACCATAATTTGATGGTAATTTTCATCAAACGCCATGCTAAATAATGGTAGAATGTCTGGCCCGCGGCGGCACGTGAAAATACTACATACACAAACTGAAGATAGATCATTAAAGTCATCCCAGAATTAACACTTCACTCGAAAACGATTTCATGGTTACGCATATCCCGAGTAACTTATTACGGCATCCGAGGCTATGTATAACAATGATACCAATGCGACGCGACTCCTGGCACAGATGGTGCGCTAATCAGCGTCTGGAGAGAACTGGGGCCTTTTTTCCTCGCGCAGCGTTCTTATATATAAAGCCGCGGTGCGGATGGCTAAGGGAACGCCTGATCAAATCGGCTCTTCCGACTAGCTGCTGGGCTATTAATGCACCACTTTAAGTTATCGAATAAATCATTGCTTCCTTTGTTGATGGCCGATGAAGCTGTCAATTTAAATGTGCAATCAGCACACAGGTAAGTAATCATAATAAAAGTCTGACGTGGCTAAGTCAAATATTTTGGGCGAGAGAATTAATTTAATTACACTACATGCAGTAGACGAGCTCTGAACTTGCCCTTTGGAGATACGCTATCGCTATAGTTTTATAGTTATTCAGTCGAAACTTCTCATATCTTTATGATTATAGCGGATCTCCCTTCTACTTAAATTTAAACATCCTAGCCTTATTTGTTCGCCTATTTAATCTATCTTGCTTCCTTAATTTCTAAGACAAAAACCAGAAAATCAAGAATTTCAACTAAAATTTTAATTTCTGAGATCCAGAATACTGTTTCTACTAAATTATTATGAAAAAGGAATCTAAATATAAATTTTTAAGTTTCTAGCTCTTTTCTGTTGTGCCAATGATTTTTACAGAAAACATCCAAATTTCGAAAATGGTTAAAGTTATTGAACTGATATTCAACACATATTGATTTAGTATTACTCCTGACATGTTAGAAACGTTTCAGGTTATTTACTTGATTTTTAAAGTATTGTGCAACATTTATGACGTCAGAGCTAGTTACAGCGGACTGACTGGCACACAATGGAAAGACTGATGTGAATTTTATACGGCGTGAGTAGGCTGCTTCCCTAGATCACCCTCTACTTAATTTTTTTTGAATGTAAATGAGAAAAAGAAAGAAAAAGAATTAGTTACAAAAAGGGAAGCAAGAGTACAGCTTAACTCCCTATGAAAATTAAAATTTGAATGTAAACATATAGAAATATTAAGAGAAAACTGATTACCTACTTCAATTATTTAAATTTCTGGCGTGTTCACTGCCTCTTAAGCAACATTATCACTCAAAATTTAAGCAAAATCCATGAAACAGTTTGGCATACATATTGCCTTAGACAGACAAACACATAAAATGTGTAAAATTATGAAAATCTTAAATCCATTAAATACATTTTTACATACACAAATTCAAAGAAAATAACACAGTTATTCATGATACATAAACAAATAAGTATATCTTAGCAGTCTTTTCTAAACCCGAAAGAAAATTTCACAAATCATGACAATTTTACACATGTGGTTGTAGCCGCTTTGGCTGGCGCTCTACACTTCCATTCACAAGGGTAGAGGAGGGGATGTTGCTATGGAGTGCGTCCTTCACGTTCACTCTAAATTACATGGGGAAAGGGGAGGGGTCACTGTGAATTGTGTCCAAGTCACTCCACGCTTTCACGCAGCTACCAGGCTGCCATTATCTGGTTTGTCCTGAAGAACAAACAAAAAGAGTGCCTCAGACTCTGTTCACTTAATATCTAAGGGTGGGTCACAATGAAATGGGGATATATACATTTTATCTTTCAATATGTAACTGGAACAAAGTTAACAGAACTTTTTCAATTTTACTCTCGCAATTACTTAATTGTCATAAAATCGGTAAACAAATGGCTCAAAACGCCATTAGTCACGTACTAGAGAAAATTTATGCTAAAGGCATACAATCATAAATCCTATTTAATTTCAATTTATTATTTCTGGGCCGGAACACTGAACCAATGCTCGGTACATTCCTGATACAATTGTATTTTATTTACTTAGCTGACTCATCTTCGATTACCATATTCTTAGAGATAGTATGAGTATATTTGATTAATGGTTGTCTTTTCAGCTTCTTTGTACATGTGAGTAACTTGTGGTAATAGTACAGTTCTGAGTGTTCAAAACACATTACGTTTAGTTGACTACTAAATCCACTTATTGGTCCTCTGCTACTGTGTCAGTCCACATCTACAATTATGTACTTACTTACTTTGCTAGTGTATGAACTTCAGCAATACTCACTCCATTAATATTTAAAGCATACGATAGCACATTTATTTCATATCTATAGTGTATTGCAGCTGATCAGTTTGCTCACGTGACAATCGATTTCCACTCGATCGGACGCTGAAACCACAGGTAGTCTCTCTCGACCTACCACTAAAGTGCATTAAGTAATTATGGACGAGCGTAATGCTAAGTTCCTTAAACCTATAGGACACCATGAGCTACTCTGTCTCATCTAACATAAGGGTACCTATGGTCGCATTCACGCCTCCAACTCATAACCTCAATACCTGTAGGTGTGTCACCGCAAACCCAACACCAAAATAATGGCCAGCTCCAACCTTATAAATACTTCAGAGACGTGTCCTTCACGTCTCAACCACAAACACTGTTCAATTCTATTACACTGCCATTCCTTGCTACACAAGGTGAGTTCTTTTTACAGCTTATCTGCATATTTTTCATAACACTAAGCAATCTCTTTTACTATTAATTAGTTAGCTCTACAGCATACAATAGGTTTCACTGGCACTTCAGATTCTGCTTGTACACGAATTCGTATATCTTTTTAAATTACTGTTGGTGGACGATTTCAAATAAAACAACACTTTTTACTTACAATTTTACCAGGGTTCTATACATACTTGTTACTCAAATACATTTGTATCTTAATTACATCGTACTTCTCTATTGTTTATGTCACATTAAGTATTTTCTTCACTAATGATAGCCATGACGCACAATTTTTGTGTTGCAAAGAAGGAGTCGAAACTTTGGCGGATAGGAAAGATGAAGAATGAGTGAGACCTGAAAAGGAAAGAAGATCTCACACAGCTGGGACTGCACAGCTGCCACACTGTGTAGACGTTACAGAACAACCTCCTCCCTACAGAATTCATTAGTTTATTGCTGGGTTGATAGTCATAACGGAAAATTTAATGTGTTGGAAAGAAGAGGTCGAAATTTTAGGTGGATAGAAAAGATGAAGAGTGAGTGAGACCTGAAAATGAAAGATGATCTCACACAGCTGGGACTGCACAGCTGCCACACTGTGTAGAGGTTACAGAACAACCTCCTCCCTATAGAATTGTTAGCTTAATGCTGGCTTGTTAGTCATACCGGAAGATTTTAGTATTTGAGAGTAAGAGCCGAAATTTTGGTGGATAGAAAAGATGAAGAATGAGTGAGATCTGAAATGGGAAAGAAGATCTCACACAGCTGGGACTGCACTGCTCCTACACTGTGTAGAGGTTACAGAACAACCTCCTCCCTACAGAATTCATTCACTACCTCTGAACTTCTTTAGGTCGATCACGTTCCTGAGACCTAATAACTTTTTACTCTTAGGGTACTCTAGCCTACATGCATTGCCATGTGGTTTTCCTATGATCCTGAAAGGTCCTTGGTATACGAACATGAATTTCTTTGTTTCTTCTTCTTCTTCTGCGTTTAGATTACTTTTTCTAAGATTAACACCTTCGTCCCAATATCTCCTATTTTTCAGAGCTCGTATAGGCAGCTCCCATGTTTCATCATGAGTTACTACATGTTATCAATAAAAGGTACCGTAATTACTCCAGTTATCGGCAAGACCATTTTTAAATGGCTTCTTTCAAAGTCAACAACACTCTGATATTTTGACAAGAAATCTATGCCAATTAAAACCTCAATACTGAGATTGTTTACAATTATGCATGGATTATCAATTATATTACCATTAATATCAAAGGGCAGCAAAGCTTCTTGCTTTACCGTTTTTGACACCTTGCCAGTAGCAACAATTATTCTTAGTCCTGATACCCTCATTATTGTAAGCTTGCCTTTACCAGGTAATGAATCAAAGAAAGACTGAGATATCGCACTCACCTCACTTCCACTCTCTAAGAGACAACGTACATTGATACCCAACATGTTCACTATTATTATAGGGTGGCTTATTCTAGGTTGTACAGGTGGTTCCTCAAACTCATCCAATACTTCCTTTTGGATTTGTCTCCAACTAAAGTGATCGACATCTGTCTTCATTACATTTAGGTCAAAGTATGTGGGGGTTTCCTGAATTACATTTTCAGCTGCCTTTTCCAGTCGCTCTATTAATTTCAAATCGATACACCGCACGACTTCATTACATTTAGTTTGCTGAACATGACCCAAATTCCTGTAGTCCGAGCGATTCTGCGCCTCCAAACCGGGCATAACACTAGTTACAGCTAAACCACTTTCACTATTATCGTCGGGTTCCTTCTCAAGTGACAACTGGTCACAGCTACTGGGTTCATCGACCCCCAACAGGCTGTCCTCTACATTGTCACTTACCTCCTTTCCTAAATCAACTAGTACAGTATCAACATCCTGCACAGGCACTTTAGATAAGAGCACATCATCCTCATCGTAAATATAAGCATGAATTTCTTCTACTTCTTCGCCTGACAATTCAGTATTTTGTAGCTCTTCCCTACCGTTACACTGCTGCGCCTTCTCTTTCTCTTCCCACTTAGAAAGCGTCTCTAACACAATATCTATCAAATACTGTGAGTGATCTAATATTTCTGCTGTATCCTTAGATGCTACCGACCCCTCATCCACATGTTCAGTCTGAGTATTCTGATCTGTCTTACCAATTAATGTAATTACTGGCTTAGGAAAAGTAACCGCCTGGTGAGCGCCAGTGTCCTCATAGACAGTAACTAGTTTTCCTGCCTCGGCCTACTACTGTTTCCTTTATTTCGATTATAGTTAACTTGCACAGCATTGCTTTCGTCACTGTTGTTTACCTGCATAATTTTGTTTGGAACAAAATTACTATCATTTGGATGCCATTGTTGGTTCTGATAATTATTTCTCCAATTCCTACCTCTCTTAGGATGGCAAACACCTAGTGTTCTGATGTTTACATTGCCATTCTGCTCGTTCTTAAAATTACTACTAGTGTTATTAGCATTTCTGTTATTACGTGCTTGCTCCTCACTGGCAACAACACGCTCTACACGTTCCAAATTTTCAATGAAACGATCCAGATTGTCTCTAGGGGCAGATATAATTCTAGTTTGCCAATACCATGGCAGTTTGGCTTCAAGACCTAGTATTATCATTTCAGGTTTTAGATTTTCGACCAAATGTGACAAACGTGAGATACATGACCTGGCAAACTCTTTAATAGATTCCTTGTCTACATTGAAGCGTTTTCCACTTCAAAATTCTCTCAACACTTCATTTTGCCTATTGCTAACCAATACTCATTAATGAAAGCTGTTTTAAATTCCGCTAATGTTTTACACTTCAACATAACATTAGCTGACCAACGCATGGCGTCACCTGCTAAATGGCTTCTAATAAACGAGATTTTCTCTCGTTCAGACCAAGTTGGTGGAATCACATCTTCAAAACCGTTCCAGAAATCTAGCAGGTGGATATTTTTATCTGGATCGAACCGCAAGAACTGCCGACACCCGATACAAGCGGCGCTTGCAGCTACAATTTGTTGCATACTACCATTACCAGAAGTTACTGAAGCTACTTTACTCTCAATGTTAGCAATGTTAGTACTAATATTTTCTACTCTCATTTCAACATTATCTATTCTTTGCACAATATGAGTAGTATCAGTTTTGATTGCGTCTACTTCTGCTTGACATATGTTTAATTTTATATTAACATCTTTAAACCTATCTGAGCACAGTTCAGATTCTGCCTCGATCTTTTCTGTTTACTTGTGCTCCAGCTTCGCATCTTCCATTTGGAAGCCTTTCCAAACCTCAGCAGCTTCGGATTTTACTGTTTTATACATTTCAGAAAATTGTTGAGCAGCCTTTTTCTTAATATCCTTATGATTGTAATCAATTTTATAATTCAAACTGTCCAGATCCTCTTTCAACTTATTGCTACCAGCCTTGAAGGTATTGTCCATTACCTCCAATCGTTTATTAAAATTAGCTTGGCTGGCCACAATTCTGTTATTTACCTCAATTATATCAGATTTTAACTCAATTGTCATTCTAGCATTACTGGCTGACATTTTTGCATTACTGGCAGCTATTGCTTGTACTATAACATTTAAATCAATAGCCCCAGTATCTGTGGGTTGCTCACTAGCTGGATTTTTACCACACTAAGGTGACGAAAAACTAGCTCCAATACCAGAATCATCAAAACTAAATGAAACATCTCATAGATCAGTCATATCTAACTTATCCTTTTTAAACTCTACCACCTGTGATGACTGTTTCGTTTTTAACTCATCAGATAAACAATCATCCAATAAATTAACAATTTCTGATTTCTGCTTTACTACAGGGGTCTCTATTATTGAATCATTGCCCCTTCTCACACTACTGTCAGGAGACAATACTTCATATTTCACTTTAACATTACTATTTTCATGCATATTTACACTTGAACCGTTGTCTGGATTTACAGTTCCCTCAACAGACATAGGTTCTGATTTAAGTTTAACCTCGGTATCTTCTGGCGGTTCCATCGCTGACAGTCTTTTAGTGCAGGCTAGTAAAAAATTTTAACAGCTTTTCACTTAACTTAGTTCCTTCTGCACGACATATGGCGTTGCCGGCGCGGCACGTTGAACTGCAGACGGCACTTCGACGGCGGCTGTGTGGCCCGCAAATGCAGTCGCTGCTCCGGTCGCTCCGACGGATGACTGCGGTGCGGCGAGACTGACTTCTCGCGATGCCGGCAGCGCCGCTAAACTCAGTGCCAGCTCCGTCAATCCAGATGCGTTGTTAATCCAATTGCGTCGTCCACATGGTTCAAATGGCTCTGAGCACTATGGGACTCAACTGCTGAGGTCATTAGTCCCCTAGAACTTAGAACTAGTTATACCTAACTAACCTAAGGACATCACACATATCCATGCCCGAGGCAGGATTCGAACCTGCGACCGTAGCGGTCTCGCGGTTCCAGACTCCAGTGCCAGAATAGCGCGGCCACTTCGGCCGGCTCGTCCACATGCACACGTAACACTATCACTGTTCTATTACTCAGTTGCGTGTCCCATTTCACTCCCTAATCTGAATATTTAAAATACACTTTCACTTTTATTCAGTTTCTTTCCCGGCCGATGCACCATATGTGGGGTGGCGGATGGAGTAATTAAAATTGTTTATATATAATGTAGAAAAGATGAATTTCCCAGACAATTAGCGATATGTGGGGCGGCGGGTGGAATAATTGTTATATAATGTTTTGTATTTCCCGCCGATTCACCATTTGTGGGGCGGCGGGTATAATAATTGTTATTATAAAATGTTCCTATTATTTATTTAATGCTGTTGTTTGCCGTTCTCAACACTAGCTGTCTAACTACAATATTAGCAACCAGAAAGTGATTAGCAAAACGTGAAGCCTGTAATTAGAATTACTAGTGCACACTTCATCTGAGAAATACACTTATAGCTACAGCTTATAGCTCTGAGGAATTAGGAGATTGTCTGGGATTCATAATCAAAATCGAGTCTATCTAAAATGTTCACTATATTCTGAAAGTCACAGACCAAAAAAGAATCCACACAATCCAACTACCAGAGCAGTTCAGAGTCTAATGCGCTGATGCAACTATAACTGTTCAAATTAAAGGTTTAACTGAATGCTCGCCATAATTTGACGATAATGTTCATCAAACGCCACGCTAAATAATGGTAGAATGTCTGTCCCGCGGCGGCACGTGAAAATACGACATACGCAAACTGAAGATAGATCATTAAAGTCATCCCAGAATTAACACTTCACTCGAAAACGATTTCATGGTTACGCGTATCCCGAGTAACTTATTATGGCATCCGAGGCTGTTTATAACAGTGATACCAATGCGACGCGACTCCTGGCACAGATGGTACGCTAATCAGCGTCTGGACAGAACTGGGGCCTTTTTTCCTCGGGCAGCGTTCTTATATATAAAGCCACGGTGCGGACGGTTAAGGGAACGCCTGATCAAATCGGCTCTCCCGACTAGCCACTGTGCTATTAATGCACCACTTTAAGTTATCGAATAAATCATTGCTTCCTTTGCTGATGGCCGATGAAGCTCTCAATTTCAATGTGCAATCAGCACACAGGTAAGTAATCATAATAAAAGTCTGACATGGCTAAGTCAAGTATTTTGGGCGAGAGAATTAATTTAATTACACTACATGCAGTAGACGAGCTCTGAACTTGCCCTTTGGAGATACGCTATCGCTATAGTTTTATAGTTATTCAGTTGAAACTTCTCATATCTTTATGATTATAGCGGATCTCCCTTCTACTTAAATATAAACATCCTAGCTTTATTTATTCGCCTATTTAATCTATCTTGCTTCCTTAATTTCTAAGACAAAAACCAGAAAATCAAGAATTTCAACTAAAATTTTAATTTATGAGATCCAGAATACTGTTTCTACTAAATTATTATGAAAAAAAGAATCTAAATATAAATTTTTAAGTTTCTAGTTCTTTTCTGTTGCGCCAATGAATTTTACAGAAAACATCCAAATTTCGAAAATGGTTAAAGTTATTGAACTGATATTCAACACATATTGATTTAGTATTACTCCTGACATGCTAGAAACGTTTCAGGTTATTTACTTGATTTTTAAAGTATTACGCAACATTTATGACGTCAGAGCTAGTTACAGCGGACTGACTGGCACACAATGGAAAGACTGATGTGAATTTTATACGGCGTGAGTAGGCTGCTTCCCTACAGCCTGTATGAAAGGAAGACCGCCTCAGAACCCATGCGACAGGTGTCGTTAGTGCCGATGGAGCTATAACGGGCAGAAAACAACAACATGTAGTTTCTATAGCCGCCGACAAGGCCTCCTCGACGTGTCGGATGAAACCCCTGGCAGACATTCTAAATAGACATTGGATTTTTTTCCAGCTCTGAACGCTATCTCCCTAAGGGAGCTCCCGACAACTAGCAAAAGCCTTCCATGTTTGCCTGTTCTGACCCTGTTGAAGGCATACAACAGTTGCATGTGTGGAGAGCACACACTGTTCACAAGACTATATATTTACCATCTCTCGGCCACCCCCACATTGCACATAAAATTTAAAATTAAATAAATTTGCGCACTCATTAATTACCAATGTTTAAGATATAACTTTTATCTGTAAGTAATTCATTTTCTTTAACCTAAGAAATGATAACATCTTATTGCCATCTACAGAGGAAGTGACATCTCACAATGTTCATCATAAGCTCCCTGTTTGTCTACATTTTTTGGTGATGTAGTTTTAACAAACACTGTCACGCGAAGAGAGAAGATACCAAAAGGTGAATGCTATACAAGTAGCTGAAAGTCTAATAACCAAAGCACAGTAAAGGTTATCTATTGACCATGTTTAGGGTGGGCCTTGTACACGGTCGCAGCCAGGGCAGTCTTGTTGCTCCACAGAGATGACACATCGGCCTCTAGTCTTTTAGTCTGCTCTAGGTGGTGGTGGTGGTGGTGGTGGTTAGTGTTTAACGTCCCGTCGACAACGAGGTCATTAGAGACGGAGCGCAAGCTCGGGTTAGGGAAGGATTGGGAAGGAAATCGGCCGTGCCCTTTCAAAGGAACCATCCCGGCATTTGCCTTAAACGATTTAGAGAAATCACGGAAAACCTAAATCAGGATGGCCGGAGACGGGATTGAACCGTCGTCCTCCCGAATGCGAGTCCAGTGTGCTAACCACTGCGCCACCTCGCTCGGTCTGCTCTAGGACCATATGTAGACCGAGTTTACGCAGCTTAGATTTCCAATCTCTTTGAGGCTAAAATTTACATCCGACAGAACCATGCATTCGATATCCCAAGTTTGAGGTGTGAGCAGAAATTAGCCCAGTGTAAAGTTTAACAGGTTCCTGAAATAACTTTTAATCATTTTGAGAGCAATACGCCAAGTTTGCTGCATAAGTGTGGCGTACGCTTGTGTTAAACTTCTTTCTTTCCTCTCCACTTGTAAAGTAGGTGTTTAGGTTTCGTAGAGGGAGCATTCACATTCAGTGGCTCCACTGATTACTGAGATTCACGTGCCGTAAACCTTTTCTGGAGTTGTGTACCGAGAAAAATTTACTTCCACGAGTCTTTCTTCTATCCTAACTGACTGTATGAATCGTAGGGCTCGAGGTCTCTTTGTGAAACCGGGAGGCAGCTGTCTAAAGCGTGCAACAAGCGTGCTGTTTGCTGTGGTGCGTCAACGCCGATTCCGAACTTGAATGCATAAACTGCTATGTTCCTCCACAGACAACATTTTTTTCTGTCTGAATCTTCCAGCTTGCTGTGGAGTGTTCCCCGTTTTGAAATTTACTCGCAGATTAAAAAAAAAAGTGCTCTAGTTTCTGAGAAGTGTGGAGGATAGGAGACACCGGTGGAAATTAAGCTGAGTGTTTGGGCCGGTAGTCGCGTCTGGACAGCTCAGAAAGAACGATATATTAACATTAATTATTTCTGTACTCAGTTCCTCATAAATCATTTGTCTCGACAATTAAGAATATTGCTTTAGGACAAACCGAAGAATTTGTGGTCAGTCAAGAAACAATTTTGGTGATATATTTCCGGAAACATTTTGGAAAAGACAGCAATCGATTTTTCACAATTACACTGGTGTCCAAAATTAAAGCAAAAAATGAAAATTTTGCAAGGTTGTGTTTATTTTGCCACTAAACAGTACAAGTAGATCACAGTAAAGTAAAAACAATCTAAAGAATGCAGAAATAACAACTGCAACATGCATAAAGGTGGAGAAAAGTTTTCTTCCTTTTCTCCAACATAGCCTATTTGCACACACATTCCGTCAGCTGATTAATATGCTCAGTATGGGGTATAACCACCTCTGGCGGAAGCACTTTCGGCTCATTCGGGTCAAATGTCCATAAAATATAATCTTTCTTTTCCGGATGGTATCGGTTATCTTCTCTATTTGGGAATACAGTTCATGATTATGACGACTTCTATATTCCCCATTCTCTTTAATGGGACCTAAGATGTATCTCAAATATTCCTTTCCTTGGCCTCCAGTTTTTCAATTAGGCCTTTTTTTTCATTACTAAGCAATCAGAAGCGTACAAGACCTCGAGACGGATAACACTGCAGTAATGCCTTAACTTTGCATTGAACAATACTGATCTTTTGTTGCAGATAGTTTTGGTTAAATGGGATGCCATTTCCATTTTGTTCATGCGTGATATGAAGACTTCTTTCTTTGATAAGGTGGCTGTTATCCATTCTCCGAGACATTTAAACTTTTCAACTCGCTTAATTTTGCCTTGACCCACTACAAGCTGCCTTGGTGGTGAATTTATGTTCGTTATAAACTCGGTTTTCTCAAATGAGCTTTGGAGGGCAGTCTTCTGCGCTTGTACGTGAAGCTCATTAATCCGTCTCTCAGCTGTTTCTATGGAATCAGAAAAAATTGCAAGATCGTCTGCAAAAGCGAGATAATCGATTTCAAGATTTTGTTTCTTGTGACCCAGCCTGACACCATTTTTAATTTCTTGGTCTTCCAGTTCTTTGCGCCAGTCATGAATCATCTTCTCGAGGGCACAGTTGAAGATCAGAGGTGAGAGCCCATCTCCTTGCCTCACTCCTGTCTTTATTTCAAAAGCTTTTGATGTTTCTCCTCTAAATTTCACTTTTGAGGTTGTGTTGGTTTTTGCTGGATTATCGCTTTGATGGTCTTGTCAAGGCCAAGTTCTTCTAGAATTCTGATCAGGGTTTTACGATCAATCGAGTCGTATGCCTCTTTGAAATCCACAAGGGTCACAACAATTTCTTTTATTCCTGAGCTTCAGGTACGAAAGTTTGGATTTGAGGTTCATTATCTATTCGACGCATGATCGCCCCTTCCTGAAATCCTCTTGATACTGTCCCAGCTGTGGGTCTAGCTGTTCTTCTGTCCTATTTGTAGAGCTATCGACAGAATCTTATAGGTTGTTGGTATGAGGTACCGCGATCGTTATTTACGTCTGTTCTGTCGCCTATCTTATGAAGAGGGTGAATTAGAGCAGAATTCCAGCCATGTGGGAGTCTTTCAGTGTCTCAAATCCGGCTGATAATTTCTGTTAGTTTATCTACTGGCTTATCCCCTGCATACTTGCAAAGCTCAGCAACTATATAATCTTCCCCTGGTGCTTTGTTGTTCTCAAGCGAGTGAATAATTAGCTTGATTTCCTCTTTCATGGGAGGTGATGACTTCGGGTGTACTTCTACATAGTCGGTAAAGGGAAATGTGGAGTTTGGAGGTTCACAATTCAGAAGAGCTGTAAAGTAATTCGCTAATATCTGGCAGTTGTCTTTATCATTGTGAGCTAGCTTCCCGTTTGGAGCTATAAAGTGTAAGCTTGGAAGATTGTACTTGGTGAGACTGGGCTTAAAATTTCTATAGAAGTTTCGTGTATTTGTCTTCTGGAAGTCTTGTTCAATTTGTGCTAAATGCATTATTTCAAATGTATGCTTCACTCCCCGTATGATCTTAGCAGCGTGTTTTCTAGCATCCAGGAGGTTGGTTTTATCAGCTTAATTTTTGTTGGCAATCCATCTCTGCCACGCATGCCGTCTTTGCTTCATTGATGCCTCACAGTCACTGTTCCACGAAGCATGCTTCGTCGGTTTCAGAAGCGAGAAGCGGAACAGTTTCCTTTGCTGTTCTGACCAGGGCTATTTGCAATTCTTCCCAGCACTCTGGATATAATCATTCAAGTTTACGAGTGAATTCTTGATTGGATATCAGCTTTTCTGTGCCAAATCTGTGGATATCAGCTTTTCCATGCCAAATCTATCTTCTTTGCCTGTGTTTTTTTGGAATTTTTTGGAATTAGCTTAATTTTAGTCTTTGAAAGTTAGTGATCTGAGTCTAGATTGGTATTCCTCAGAACTTTAAATTCTGGATATCGCGTTGTGCTATTCGGGTGATGGCAACTTGATCAATCTGATTTTCTCGAAGATCAGGATTTGGGCTTGAGCAAGTTTTGTGTTTTCTTGGCAAGTATTTGAACGCTGTTGATTTCATGACTAGGTTAAAAGCTTTACACAGTTCCGCGAGTCTCTCTCCATTGCGCCTGGTTCTTTTATGTGCTGGGTAATTTTCAGCCATGTCTTGGAATTTTCTCTCCTTGCCAAGTTGCGCACTGAAATCTCCGACCAACATGATGATGTATTTGTCAGGGATCTTGGGTAGGAGGTCTTCTAGTTCTTCCCAAAATTCGCCTGTTCCTTTCGGATCTCTCTTGTTTGCCTGGTTGGTAGGTGCATGGACATTCGCAATACTGTGAACTTTGTTTGTGCTTCGGAAAGAAATAGTAGATACTCGGCTATTTGGGTGAGATAACGTCTACGACGGAATCTAGAATTTTTTTGTTGACTATATGTGAGTTCAGTATCAGTCTCCTGACTGGTTTGATGCGGCTCGCCACGAATTCCTCTCCTGTGCCAACCTCTTCATCTCAGAGTAGCACTTGCAACCTCTGGCCTGAATTATTTGATACATGGACTCCAATCTCTGTCAACCTCAACATTTTTAGCTCTCCACAGCACCCTCTAGTAACATGGAAGTCATTCCCTGATGTATTAAAACATGTCCATCATCCTGTTCCTTCTCCTTATCAGTGTTTTCCACATATTTCCTTCCTCTCCGATTCTGAGCAGAACCTCCTCATTCCTTACCATATCAGTCCACTTAATTTCAACATTCGTCTATAGCACCACATCTCAAATGCTTCGATTCTCTTCTGTTCCGGTTTTCCTTCAGTCCATGTTTCGCTACCATACGCTGCTGTGCTCCAGCATTTCTTCCTCAAATGATGGCCTATGTTTGATACTACTAGACTTCCTTCGGCCATGAGTCCCATTTTTGCAAGTGCTGGTCTGCTTTTGATGTCCTCCTTGCTCCATCCGTCATTGGTTATTTTGCTGCCTAGGAAGCGGAATTCCTTAATTCATCTACTTCGTGACCATCAATCCTGATGTAAAGTTTTTCGCTATTCTCATTTCTGGTACTTCTCATTACTTTCCTCTTTCTTCAATTTACTCTCAATCCGTATTATGTACTCATCAGACTGTTCACTCCATTCAGCAAATCATTCATTTCTTCTTCACTTTCACTCAGGATAGCAATATCATTAGCGAATCGTACCACTGATATACTTTCACTTTGAATTTTAATTCCACTTCGGAACCTTTCCTTTATTTCCATCATCGCCTCTTCGATGTACAGATTCAACAATGGAGGTGAAAGACTATATCCCGGTCTTACACCCTTTCTAATTCGAGCGCTCCGCTCTTGGTCGTCCACTGTCATTATCCCTCTTGGTTGTTGTAAGTATTGTATTACCCGTCTCTCCCTACAGCTTCCCCTATTTTTCTTAGAATTTCTAACATCTTACACCATTTTATTCTGTCTAACTCTTTTTCCAGGTCGACAAATCCTATAAACATGTCTCGATTTTTCCGTAGTCCTGATTCCATTGTCAACCGCAACTTCAGAATTGCCTCCCTGGCGCCTCACCTTTCCTAAAGCCAAACTGATCGGCATCTAGCATATCTTCAATTTTCTGTCCCTTTCTTCTGTATATTATTCTTGTCATCAACTTGGATGCATGAGCTGTTAAGCAGATTGTACAATAATTTTCGAACTTGTCAGGTCTTGCAGCCTTCGGAATTGTGTGGATGATATTTTTCCGAATGGATGGTATGTCCGCAGACCCATACATTCACACACCAACGTGAATAGTCGTTTTTTTCCACTTCTCTCCGTGATTTTAGAAATTGTGATTGTTATCCATCCCTTCTGCCTTATTTGAGCTTAAGTCTTCCAAAACATTCTTAAATTCTAATTCTAATATTGGATCCAGTATCCCTCCTAAATCGATTCCTGTTTCATCTTTCACATCTGACGAATCTTCCCCTTCATAGAGGCCTTCAATGTACTCTTTCCACATATCCACTCTCTCCTCTGCATTTAACAGTGGAATTCCCGTTGCACTCTTAATGTTACCACACCTGGCATTAATGTCACCGAAGGTTGTTTTGACTTTCCTGTATGCCGAATCAGTCCTTCCGGCAATCATTTCTTTTTCGATTTGTTCATATTTTTAATGCAGACCTTTCCTCTTAGCTTCCCCGTACTTCCTATTTATTTCATTCCTCAGCGACTTGTATTTCTGTATTCCTGAATTTCCCTGAACATTTTTGTACTTCCTCCTTTCATCGATCAACTGAAGTATTTCTTCTGTTACCCGTGGTTTCTTTGCAGCTATGTTTTTCTTTCCAACTTCTGTGATTTCCGTTTTTGGAGACGCGTCCATTTCTTTTCAACTGTACTGCATGCTGAGCTATTCTTTATTGCTTTATCTACAGCCTTAGAGAACTTCAAGCGTGTCTCGTCATTTCATACCACTTCTGCATCCCACTCCTTTGTATATTGATTCTTCCTGACTAATCTCTTGAACTTCATCCTACTCTTCATCACTGCTACATTGTGACCTCAGTCTTTATCTGCTCCTGTGTACGCCTTACAATCCAGTATCTGATTTAGAAATCTCTGTTTGACCATGATGTAATCTAATTGAAATCTTCGCGTACCAACCCGTCTTTCCGTCTTTTGCGATTATACCTCCTCCTCTCGTGATTCTGGTGCGGGGTGTTCGCTATTACTAACTGAAATTTATTATGGAATTCAATTAGTCCGTCTCCTCTCTTATTTCTCGTCCCAAGCGCATATTCTCCTGTAACCTTTTCTTCTACTACTTCCTTTTTAACTGAATTCCAGTCCCCCTTGACTACTAGATTTTCATATCCCTTTATATACTGCATTATCCTTCCAATATCATCGTATAATTCCTCTATCACTTCGTCTTGTATACCTGAACTATCGTTGTCGGTATTGGTTTGATGTTGATTCTGACAAGAACAACCCTATCACTGAACTGTTCACTGTAACACATTCTCTGGCCTACCTTCCTATTCACAACGAATCCTACTCCCGTTATACCATTTTCTGCTGTTGTTGACATTAGCCTATATTCATCTGACCAGAAATCCTTCTTTTTTTTTTTTAATTTCCCTTCACTGACCCCGACTAAATCTAGATTGAGCCTTTGCATTTCCCTTTTCTTGCTTTTTAGCTTCCCTACCACGTTCAAGCCTCTGACATTCCACTCTCCGACTCGTAGACCGTTATCCTTTCGTTGATTACAGAGGCCAACGATGGAAAAATTTTTGCTGAAAATACCTTATTCTTATGTTTTTTAGGTTGGGAAATCCAATTATGATACTTAAAAAAACTGTATCACCCACCATTTCTCCACAGTTAAATTCATTAAATTAAGCGATTTTTAAAGAATTAAAAGCTTTTATAAAGTTAAAATAATTTAAAAAGGAGATGTGATGAATGTAGATGACGTTGGGAGCACTGCTGAAAAACATTTGCTGGCAAAAACAGGTCGATTCTATTTTTGTGTTAACAGATGGTGTTTTGTTTACTGTCAACCTAAGCTCACTTTCCCGTTTTCTGTACATGTGGTCAATACAATGTCTAATCGCAGTTGTAAAAACTTTTCCGGCAGTTTTTGCTATATTTGTGGTGAATTTGTGATTAGAAAACACCAAAGAAATACTACAGACTTTGTGTAAAAGGTTTATGTATCATACTTTGGATCTAAACTTGTCGATCAAGATAAATCTTGGGCGCCGCATAAGGTATGTTATGTGCGTTTGAAGATCTGAGAAAATGGTGCAAAAAGGAGAAACAAGCCTTTAGATTTACTGTTCCTATGATATGGAGGGAGCCAAAAAATCATATCGATGATTGCTACTTTTGCAGTGCTGATATTAGTTGTCATAATTCGAAAAACAAGAAGGTACTAAGCTACCCTAACCTTCCTTCTGCCATCCGACCAGTATGGTATGGTGTAGATTTGTCAGTTCCTGAACCACCAGATGATTTAAATTCTATTCCAATAGAAGTATTTTCTGATGTACAATCTGATTTAGATGAACCAGACGATGATGAATTGCATTGTAATACAGAAAGTCTAGGTCCCAAATTGTTTATCGAGCTTAACGATTTGGTTACGGATCTGAGGTTAACGAAAGAAAAAGCTGAAGTGCTTTTCTCTAAATTAAAAGAAAAGAACTTATTGGCAGTTGGAACCAGCATATACATGTATAGAAAGAGAGAGCAGAAATTTTCCAAGTTTTTTCAACAAAAATGTGATTTAGTGTACTGCTCAGACATTCTCGGTCTGATGAATGAATTTGGTTTTAAATACAAAAAGGAAGACTGGAGCCTGGTTATTGATTCATCCAAAATTAGTTTAAAGGCTGTTTTATTACACAATGGTAACATGGTAATCTGTTGAACGAAAGCCATGAAAACCTGGAAATAGTGGTAAACAAAATAGCCCATTCTGCTCATGGTTGGGTGATATGTGGCGACCTAAAAGTAAAAGACATGCTCCTTGGTCAGCAAGGTGGCTTTACCAAATTCCTATGTTTCTTGTGTGAATGGGACACTAGGGCTAGGGATCAACACTGGTGCAGAAAGAACTGGCCTATGAGGGAGTCTTTAAATCCTGGTGAGAAAAACGTACTCGTACCACCTCTACATATAAAGTTAGGCCTAATGAACCAGTTTGAAAAGGCTTGACCTAAAGATGGACCATGTTTTAAGTATCTCTGCAAAAAGTTTCCACACCTTTCAGAAGCTAAACTAAAAGAAGGCGTCTTTGTCGAACCTGACATTAGAAAATTGATGTTAACTTTGAATCCACAATGACGTTAAATGAGAAAAAAAAACATCGGTATCATTCAAGCAAGTCGTTACAAAGTTCTTAGGACATGAAAAAGACCCAGAATATGTTTCTTCTATAGCTACAATGTTAAAGAAGTGTAAAACTTTAGGATGTTTAATGAGTCTGAAGGTTCAGTTTTTGAACAGCCGCTTTGATTACTTCCCGGACAACATGGGAGCTGTTAGTGGGGAGCAAGGAGAGCGTTTTCACCAGGATATTAAAGTGATGGAAAAACGCTACCAAGGTCGCTGGAACACCAACATGATGGGGGACTACTGTTGGTCACTTCACCGAGAATTTCAGGAAAATACAAACCAATTCCAGCTTACAAGTGAAACATCTATTAACACGAATCATTATTTTAAGTAGCTTACTGTAAATACAAACCATGCTTATGTTGCACAGATAGTTTCATTAATTTCCCCGTTTACCGTATAGCATAGCATTTTTATACTATATAGTAAAAAGCATATTCCTCGAAAACTATGGATGATACAAAGAAACTAAGGCTAGATTTGGATTCATCTCATAAAAATCTATAAAGATCACCTATCAAAGTAAAAGGACAAGACAGTGCCCTGAGATTTAGCAGAATGTCCCTATTTACTGTAGCATATTCTGACCTCGCAACACGGACAATTATACTGTTGGAAGATATCACCGCCGTAGGGGAGACTTCATACATGGTTCAAATGGCACTGAGCACTATGGGACTTAACATCTGAGGTCATCAGTCCCGTCGAACTTAGAACTACTTAAACCTAACTAACCTAAGGACATCACACACATCCATGACCGAGGCAGGATTCGAACCTGCGACCGCAGGAGTCGCGCGGTTCCGGACTGAGCGCCTAGAACCGCTAGATAACTATTAGGTGGCTATTCAGGCTTTTGACAGGCATCACTGTTTCTTATACTTGTTATACAACAGGACTTTTGGTCTTGTCTACTGCTCTCTTTAGCCTTTAAGACTGAGGTCATATCCTGGGCATGTTGCAGCCGCAGAATTTTTACTATCCAGTCACAGTATTTTACCTTCACTACAGCAGGTACTTCATCCGAAGGGTGAGGAATAATTAGAAAACTAATGATAGTGTGGTTAATATTTTCCGTTGTTAATACGGATAACAGAGCTGACTCGCTGGTCACCAGAAACACTTTCACTATGAATAGTTTTTACGTATAATTCCAATTGTTATGTGACATCTATTTTGTGAACAAAGAGAAGGGTAAATCAATTTCTCAATTTCTACAAAAAAAGATTGAAAATAACGCTACCTGTAGAAAGCAAGCCTCCGAGTTCAAGTTATGGTGCGGCATATAGTTTTAATCTACCGGGAAGTTTCAACAACGCTCATCTTTTATCATTTATTTTTTGTTTTATTTATGAACGTTAGTACGCCCCGATAGCTGAGTTGACAGTCCGCCTTTCGCCGCGGAGCAGCTCGGACTTGTTTACGTCTCGGCTGCGAACGTTCGCGGAAGAAGCGGTGTTTACACCGTCGTCACTCGCGTGTGTTACTGTTTGAATCGAACGCAATGGCACACAATTTCCGAAAAACCACGATACAGTTCACGTTCTGTAACGAGTATGCAAGACCGAAGGCTTTCGAAATCGAACGTTTCTTGAGGGACGAAGTGCATCTTAACTACACGGAGATTATTGGAATTCATTTATCAATCGTGAGCAGCACTCTTTACGTAAAGATGATTGACGACGCAGCATGTGATAGGATCATTGAAGCCGCCAAACGAGGATTCCAGTTCCGACACTCCGATGGTCATATTGGCGAAGTTTTAGTCTCTCATTCGGGCCTGGGCGTGCGTACGATTCGCATCTTCGAGCTGCCTTTCGAGGTACCCGAATCATTGGTCACTGAATCACTCCGGCCATATGGCAGAGTTATTAGTCATACAGCCGAACGTTGGGCAAGTTTTAGCACGTATCCAGTGCTCAATGGTGTCCGACAGGTGCGAATTGCCCTTATGAAACATGTGCCATCGTACATAAACATCGGCGGCTGTAGAGCTATTGTCATCTATGATGGACAGCCCCGGACATGCTCCGGGTGTGGTGGTGAAGGACATCTTCGATCAGCGTGTATGCAGAGGAGACTCGTGCAACTCCCCAGCGGAGACTTCCAGAATCCGACTACACCAACGTCACTGCCGATGACTTACGTGACGGCACTTCGCGGGGAGGTGACGCCGAGGTCGAAGCGCACCATCGAACCGACGCCGCAGTTGATTGAGGCGCCTTCGGACGCCACTGAAGAAGGAATGGCTCCGACCAACCTCCAATCTCAGACACTACAGGTGGCGCAGAAAGAGGATGAGAGCATCACAATAGGCATGGAAGCTGAAGTGGAACGGCCCCAGGGCATTGTGGCGGCGGCGGGAACGCAGGAGATGCAAGATTCGCCAACACCAGAGGCCGAGGTTAGAGCCCGCAAACAACGCTCGCCAAAGTGCCGCAAGAAGCGCCGACTAAACTCTGCGGAGACGCTTCCTTCTCTTCTAGGGAGCCTAGATGAGTCTAACACTATGGACCTGTCTGACATGGAACCACAAGCTTCGGATGTCGCAGATCATATGAATTCGGACAGTGAAATGATGTCATACCGTTCAGACGACGCATCCGCTCAGGGGCCTGCTACCCCTTCGGCGGTGGAGTCTGCAGCTGCGAAAGAACAACAGATGTCACATCAATGCCGCACAGGAAAATTTGGAGCACACCAATAGTATCAGCTGGTATGAGCAGGATGACGAAATCACCAATGCGGACCATTCTATTGGTGGGGCCTTGCATCCGTCCGCATCTAAAGAAACCTAATGCCGCAGGGACACGTTCCTCGGGCGACCCTCGGCGGATGTGCAAAGGGACTATCGACACGGTGAAGCTTTGTCATTTTCACATCATGTGGAGACGACAGCTACTCGACCCCAGTCATACAGAATAGAGGACAGTGAATGTAAATACCATTAGATCGCCCGTGAAACGCGTCGGATGTGGATATACTGATGGTGCAGGAAATTTACATTCCTGAGTTCCAGGAAGTACATGGATACATCTCCTACACCTCGCCGCACTCGAACAACGACAGTGGAACGGCGATATTGGTCCGGGACGGGATTCCGGTCCGAGACCTGGCTTATCTACCTTCGGCACTAGGACTGGCGATAACTGTTAATGGAATTCGCATTCTCAATGTTTATGCCCCTTCCGGCACGGACAACAGACGGGCGCGTGCGAGATATTATTCGGAAGAGATTGTGCCCTTTTTTACCGGCAGATTCGATCATTTCATTAAAGGTGGTGACTTCAATTGTGTTTTAGCCCAAAAAGACCAGACACCATATTACAATACCTGTCGTGAATTGCATGTGCTATGCCGGGATCTGGAGTTAAGCGACACCTGGGACATGATTCATAGGAACCGTGAGGGATATACTTTTTTTACCAGTCACTCGGTGAGCAGACTCGATCGAATATATGTTTCGGTTGGCCTACAGGATAAGGTGGTCGACGCGGAACGAAGGCCTGCGGCATTTACTGATCATCTGGCTTACATTTGTACCACGTCACTCCCTAGGCAAAGTGTGTGGAGAAGCCGCGGGACATGGAAGCTCAATTCGTCCCTTTTGGCGGACCCCGAATGTCGTCAGAGAGTCGAGGAGGTATGGGCCACATGTCAACGCCGTCTACCAACGTATACCTCCGTGCTTCAATGGTGGCTCGAGTGCACTAAGCCGGCAATAAGAAGAGCTCTAATACAGTATGGTCGGGATAAGACGAGATGGCAGAGAGACACTCTTGATTATTATTACACCATGCTTCGTGAGCTGTCCTTCCAGGTGCCGTCTGCAGAACATCATGCGGAAGTTCATCGTGTCAAGGCACAAATCACGCGACGACGACTGGATGGCATCCCAATACGAGCAAGATGTCTTGACACCATCAATGGGGAACGTACCTCGATGCACCATGTGTCGCGGGAACATAAACGTTACCGCCGGGCATTGGTAACAGTGCTCCACGGTTTAGATAGCCGTCAACTGACAACACAACAGGATATTGCAAATGAATTTTTAGAGCATTTCCGCCATCTCTATGCCGGTACACCGACGGACCGTCAGGTAGGGGAAGAGATACTGCAACATCTGCAAACGACACTGACATAGACGGATAAGGCAGCGCTTATGGAGCCACTCACAGAAGACGATATAAAGGTGGCACTCACAAAAGGAGCGGCCCATAAATCACCAGGGCCAGATGGGATTACGCTAGAGTTTTATCGAGAATTCGTGGACATGAAGATGCCACAGTTGGTGTCGATGTACAATGAGGCGATGAGTCCGAACATGCGCCTATCGTCGGATTTTGTGACGGGCTTTCTTCTTCCCATCCCGAAGATGGCGGGGAGTCGCAGTGTTAATCAATATTGGCCTCTCACTATGCTAAACACCGATTATAAAAATTTTTGCACGGCTATTAGCGTCTCGTCTCAAGCTGGCGATATCCAGGACAATATCCCCTGATCAGGCTTGCCTAGGGGTGCGATGCAACATCTCCTCGGCGTTAAGTGAATACCGTGACGTTATCGCTCTTGCGGAAACTTGTAAAATGCGAGCAGCGATGATATCTGTGGACTTCGATCGTGCGTTCGACAGGATAAACCACGACTTCTTGGCGTCAGTCATGAGCCGAATGGAGATTCCACCTGTTTTCATTTCCATCATTATGAGGCTAATACGAGGGGCTACATCGAAGGTGATTGTAAACGGTAGGGAAGCGGGCTCGGTTCCTATTAACAGCTCCGTCCGACAAGGGTGCCCACTCTCCATGATGCTGTTTGCGATTGCGCTTGAGCCGCTGATGTGTGTTATGAGGCGCTCACTTACTGGGATAGCGCTTAATGAGAACTCTTTCGTTTGTCGTGCATATGCGGACGACCTGATCCTTCTTGTCAGATCAGGTCATGAAGTGCGTCAGGCTGTTGAACATCTAGACTCTTATGGGACGGCAGCAGGCAGTGTCATTAACATGACGAAATCCAAACTTATGCACATTGGACGGGGTCTGGAAGACATACCGGGACCGTTTCAGACGGTGGAGTCGCTGAGATGTCTGGGGATCATATTTACCCGTTCACTACGGCGGTCAGCAGCGGCGAGTTCTCGGCGGCTTCTGCAAAATGTTCGTCTGGCGATACGAAACAACTCACTGAGAGCCTTTGACATGATCCAGCGTGTGGCATACACTAACGTTCACATAGCGTCACGTCTGCCCCATTTAGCGCAGATCCTACCAATACCGAAGGGTATTGCACACCGCCTCATGGCTGCCTTTGGTTACTATGTTAGTACTGGGATGTTATTTAAGATCACATATGACACGTTAACGCTACAATTCCGGAACGGTGGCCTCAACCTCACAAACGTGCGAAACAAAGCTCTGGCGCTTTACATGCGAGCGATGATACGAAATTGGCAACAACGAAAGCACACCATAACGTCAGCTCTGATAGAAGTACTTGTTCCGCCTTCGTACGAACCCCCTATTGCGGTGGGCAATATTTCGCCTTCTCTTGCACGCATTGCCTCATTTCTTGTTGGTTACAGTTATGTTCGTCTGAAAGTACCTTCGACGAGAATACCCACGACTCGGGAGATCTATAGGTGCTTGATGGATCACCATGCCCGCAACGTAATGGAATTCAAATACCCGTCGAGAACGTGGAACCACGTTTGGTGTGCAGTGCATACTCCATTACTGTCAACAGCAGCGAGATCGATGTGGTACATTCTTATAAACCGTAAACTTGTGACCAGGAGTCGATTACATACAATTCATATGGTCGATTCTCCTCTTTGCACAAACTGTGGCCTGTTAGCAACGGAAGAACATGGTTTAGTGTGTGGCGCAGCGAGGGACGTCTGGATGCTGACGCGTCGAATATTGGCCTTCCTTCGGCGCACTAACTACACATAAATCACATCGGATGTACTTTTTCTACCGGACAAGATCTTTTTTCCCAAACAAAAGACGTATGCGGTCAATTGGATCGCTGGACATGCGACGAAATACTTGTATTCGTACGATATTAAGTCCGTGATGGATTATTGGATGTATTTACAAGAACAACACGAGCTCATACGGAGTCATACGAAATACAGGAATTACTTTTCCAATTTTTTAGGAAGTGTTTTTCACAATCCGCCCGACAGCTGGGGTGTCCCAGAACTGAGAAGACTCCTGCAGCAGAACGACTAGAGACAATACTGCGCGGTTCAGTTATATTGGCATACAGCACACTGAGAAGAAAACTGGCCCCTACCTGGTCGACGCAGGAGAAATACATGCCGCCCACAAGGGCAGAAATGGTCAAGATTATATGGCTGTCTGCCAGATTTATGATGCGACACCGTGTGCTGCAGGGATTGTGATGCAGATGATAACTTCATTTTCACTCCCGCCCGTGACTAGGATTGTCATTTACTTTATTCATGTTACACAAGAAACAAGGGCGGCCTTTACGTTGATTTTCTGGTTTCCAAATTGTTTTTGTTTTGTTTTTGCTGTCTCGATCCTTTTCTTATCCCTAAGATAGTACAATTGTACGAATAAAGATTGTTTGTTTACCCTGCCTTCCTGTTCCCCCCGCCCCCCCCCAAAAAAAAATTAAAAAATAAAAATAAAAAAATAAAAGAAAGATAAAAAATCCGCTTGAAATACGAATTTTTATTTTTTCTTTTCATTTTCATTTAACTTGTATGTAAATCTTATTTATGTATTTGTATAGATGTATGACATTAAAAAAAAAAAAAAGTAGTCAGCGCGGCGGTCTGTCACGCCAAGGAGCCCGGGTTCGATTCCCGGCTGGGGCAGGAGATTTTTTCCGCTTAGGGACTGGGTGTTGTGTTGTCCTCATTATCATTTCATCACCATCAGTGGAAGTCAACGGGAAACCACCGCTGGAATCACTTCCTTAGACGCTCATGCGGTGAACCTCTCTGACGACGCTTCCCCCATGACAAGGCCTGCCGTAAGGCAGAACACAAAGTTAGTTATGTTATGAACGTTATTTATTCGTATAATCGCTAGTTTTTGCGCAAGTTGGTGGCTCTCTTTCCCCACTCTCTCCAGTATTACAGAAGGAAGTGCAATATTTTGGAATATGTAGCTATCGAAGAGCTAGTTTCATATCTTTCGTACTGAAAGTATATTATTAATGCTAGTAGGATCTAGAAGCAATACTTCACTTAATTTAATAAAAATAATTACATATCGAAATGTTTCCAGCACATACCTTCAAATTAATGAATTTATTGCCTGTGAAGTAAATTAATGTCATAAGAGCACAGTAAACATGCTTCAAGTGTTACTGCTCGACAAAACTCTTAAACTTCTGGAATAACTCTTCCCACATACTCTCTCAGGCCCTCTAACAACAGGAAACAGTCTTAGCCGTTAAGCCCTACTCCTCTCTACAGTTTAAAATGTACGAATCGTTACGCCGAGCCTGAGTTAATTTGCGTGTAGGATCTGCAATTCATCGCTCTACTAAATAAATTGCAACGTCTTTCAACAAGAAACAAAATTTCCAAGCATAAGTTGTTACTTCAGTCGTGATCTCAGTAATCAAAACTAGTCACTAAAGAAGCTTTGTTAATTAAACAGACAGTTCATAATAAACGAAGATGTATTTGTTGTGGCTGACACAAAACGTACGTAGCTTCAGGAGTGATATTATTCTTTTCATTAACAGAACATCAACATCCTTTTTAGAAAGATAAAATAGCCTACAACATTTTGAAGCTATTCTAATCCATGGAAGGAATATTCCACATAAGGACAACTAACAATGTGTGCAAATTAGACATTTTGATATAAATATTCCAATTACGTACTAACAGTAATGCTACACAACATTTCACTGAATAAAATGATGTTATTCGATGTGTCAATCTACAGAGACTACAATTCAATTTTATTATTAGAAAGGTGGAATTTATACATTAAAAACATTAAAGAGTGGAGTGGAAGAAGAGAAATCGCAATTTTGTTATTACCGGAGTACAGAAAACCCGCTGAGGTATTGCGCTGGTAATAATGCAGTTAAGGTGGGACTTACCGGAGAAATTAGCTTATCGTTACGGAATATCTATGTTTGAAGACCTTGTTGCATTGTATCAGAAAGGGGATAATACAGTTTCCGCAAAACACACACACACACACACACACACACACACACACACACACACATACGCACTCAGAGACACACACAAATCGGAATTTTATTGTAAAACACTGGTCACTAGATACGTGAATTTTAACACCATAATTGCTTTCCTTCGTTAACTGTGAAACTGACTCACACAAAAATTATTAAGGGAATTAGAAGTTAACTGCGAAGCCAACCACTGCACAACGTGATATTTCTGACGTACCGAAATCAAGGCCAAAACTAATACCCAGATTAAGTGCGAGAAAAAATTCTTACATATATTGGTGATGTGGTTAATTCTAGCTATTAAGACTAAGTATGGATGATTCGTTACAAAATATCATGAATGAACATTGAGACAATGTTGAGCGCTCGTTATAATTGTTTAGCATTTCGTTTGTTCTATTACGTTTGCACACAGAAATAGAGGTAAGGGACAAATTTCTTGTTCCTGTACGTTATTAGGAACTCCAAACTACAACGTAAGCAAGCATATGTAGACGTGTGTAGTTGCATACGACGAGAAGCAACCCTAGTGTCTGGAACAACATGTTCCAATGGCATAAGGAGATTGAAATTATAAAATACGTGACAACTTCTTGTGTGCTATATAAATGGGTGTGACTCCAAGCCCAGGTACCAACACTTCGATGAAACTTATGCCAACTAGTTGTTGCTGAGGAAATTCCGCCTGTTTTCATACGGGTCCTAAGGGCAGACTAACGGAAACACATCAGTGCCCGAAAAGTATTAGACGTCAGACAGTTATCCCCACGGAGAACGATGGTGCCATTGAGACTATGAAACATTAATGCCAGTCAAGGAATCTCACTTTTAACCCGTAAGACACAGACTCTTCAATAGTAAATGCTATCGACGATAACATCTCTTCTCATCGCCACCCAAACTGGAGGGAAAAAAAGGAACAGTATCAGAGACATTGGAGGTTGAAACTGTGTCCTGCGCGGAACATTTATCTTCGTCACCACTGAAATGTGAAAGCGTGCTGGAAAATAACATTTTATGTGAACTTCAGTTTCCGTTCAGAGCGCTGCTTCTTTGTTTATGGCCGAAATTCGAGATTTAACCATAATATTTACCCTGTTCGCTATCCATTAAAACACACAAATGATTTAGGAGCATGGTAAAATATCAGTTTAAATAAACCGTTATTTGTCTTAGGCATGTTTGATTATGCAGGCCGTATTTGGAAAGAGATGGTACGTCGGCCGATCCAGAAAATTAGAAATGAAACGCATGGAAACCACGAATGAAAAAGTAAAAACGATTTTTTTTTCTTTTTGGAAGTAAACTCTGTGCAGTAGTTGACCATACGTATTTATTAATCGCAGTATCTTCCAGACAGAAGTGATACCTTAATCACAGTACCCAAAATTACTTAATGTGTAAAAAATATTTGTTGCAATCACACAAGTCCCTAATTTGTCAAATTTTCTCTCGTGCGTTCCAGGGTCTTGGTCAGCAGCGAGTACTGACGATGTAGTGATGGTGTTTTCCCATGGAAGCTCACAAACACAGCGTTAACTGAGCAATCACTTGTTAAATCATATCTAAGTGGTCGCTCACCGAAATTGGCAGAAGAAAGCTCATAACGCTATGCAAATCTCTGAAATTGGCTTCTGGTATACTGGAACACTGCGCAGAGAGGTCAGCTTTTAACAAAAAAAAAAAAAAAAAAAAAAAAAAAAAAAAAAAAAAAAAAAAAAAAAAAATATATATATATATATATAAAAAAAAATTAAAAAAATGCGAGCTTCCTGAAGGGACGAAAATGGATGCTCACTGGCCTAGGCGACAGTTATATTATCTATTTCCTTCCAGAAAAGTTGAGGAATGGGAAGTGGGCTGACGCGCAATCTACAAAATATAAACAAAAATGTTTTATGGGAAGTTACGAGCCGCAGCGCAAGTTATACTCAACATATTAACTTTGATTATTAATCATATTCGATTACGGCCCTTGGCCAGATATCGTACAAAGAGAAATGTGGGAATGGTCAAATACATTACAGATTCTCTGCAATAATTGCAGGACGTGGTGCTTCATGATGATTAAAACTGCAGTAGCAACAGCAAAACCCTGAGTACAACATAAGCCTTCATTCGATCCCAGCGAAACCCTACATTTCAGCAGGATAATGCACGACCGCATGTTGCAGGTCCTCTACGGGCCTTTCTGCATACAGAAAATATTCGACTCTGCCCTCGCCAGCATATTCTCCAGATCTCTCACCAATTGAAAACGTCTGGTGAATGGTGGCCGAGCAACTGGCTCGTCACAATACGCCAGTCACTACTCTTGATGAACTGTGGTATCGTGTTGAAGCTGCATAGGCAGCTGTACCTGCACACGCCATCCAAGCTCTGTTTGACTCAATGTCCAGGCATATCAAGCCCGTTATTACGGCCAGAGGTGGTTGTTCTGGGTACTGCTTTCTCAGGACCCTGAGTACAACATTGTACCAAAAGAATTACCGATAAATGGAAGTGAAAAATGAAAGTCTGATTTCTCAAAAACGTATGAAATTCCCAATAATAACGAAGCCCTAAACCAGAGTGTTAGCTCCGCAAATTAATGACACCTGAAATTAAATCCAAAAATATATGGACAAATGACAGAGCAAATAAAGTAATGCACAAGGCTTTGAATGTGAAGAGACTGTCATACTTTCGACCACACGAAAGGTTCAAGACATAAACAAATCTAATAGAAGCAAGTATAGCAGAAATTACGAAAGGGTAGGGCGGAGACAGTTTGTGGTGCAGATTAGCAGATTTTTGAGTATAGAGGAATGAGAAGAAAGTCAAAGTTCAGAACAGGAGAGAAAGTTGAAATCTATACGATACCAATGTTCAAGTTCTCAGCTGAAAATTACTCCACGGTGAGGAGCGTAGGAACTGTAACGCAGAGAATACACTACTTACTATAGTTGGTGAAATTTTCGGGAAACAAGGTAAAACACAAATAACAAAATAAATTGACAACAGCAGACACAGAAAGATGAACTTACTAAGATAAAAAAATGAAAGATACGTGACAATATGGAATGACATATTGTTATCGGCGGAGCATTCGACTGTAGTGGCTGAAGTAAGGATAGCTACATAAAGAAGATTAGCACAGCCGAAGAGAACGTCAATAAAAAAAGAAACCTAATCTCAGATTAGGGGAAATAAAGCCTATAACAGGTAATGTGGAGCGCGGTACATCATATTTCCAAACTGTGACGAACAATCGATAAGTAATTTCAATCTTTTATCTCTCGTATGGAAAGTAAGTGTTGAAAATTTAAAGTCTGTTCTACGAGTAATAGTGTTGTGGTTGACGTTTTTCTAACTAATTTTAAATTCTTAACTGCGCTAAATGTTTACATTCTAATTTAACGCTTGCGTAGAAATTCCGATAGAATCATTCTGCGATCTGCCTTGCAGAAAGAGAGCGGATGAGCAGTCAGAGGTCCAGTGCAACATCGTAACCTAATACAGGAAGAATCGCAAATGATCGTGCTGCTAAATTAGGAGGAAACACAAATTATGAACGGTATAGAGATACAAAATGCTACCATCTTGTCGCGTAAAATATTCTCACGGCTCTCAGAGAAAGACACTGAGGTGATGAAAGGCATCGGATAGCGATTTCACCTACACAGATGGCGGTATCGCGTACACGAGGTATACACTACTGGCCACTAAAATTGCTACACCACGAAGACGACGTGCTACAGACGCGAAATTTAACCGACGGGAAGAAGATACTGTAATATGCAAATGATTAGCTTTTCAGAGCATTCACACAAGGTTGGCGCCGGTGGCGAACCCTACAACGTGCTGACATTTCTCATACACAAACAGCAGTTGACCGGCGTTGCCTGGTGAAACGTTGTTGTGATGCCTCATGTAAGGAGGAGAAATGCGTACCATCACGTTTCCCACATTGATAAAGGTCGGATTGTAGCCTATCGCGATTGCGGTTTATCGTATCGTGACATTGCTGCTCGCGTTGGGCGAGATCCAATGACTGTTAGCAGAATATGGAATCGGTGGATTCAGGAGGTTAATACTGAACGCCGTGCTGGATCCCAACGGCCTCGTATCACTAGCAGTCGAGATGACAGACATCTTATCCGCATGGCTGTAACGGATCGTGCAGCCACGTCTCGATCCCTGTATCAACAGATGGGAACGTTTGCAAGACAACAACCATCTGCACGAACAGTTCGACGACGTTTGCAGCAGCATGGAATTTCAGCTCGGAGACCATGGCTGTGGTTACCCTTGACGTTGCGTCACAGACAGGAACGCCTGCGATTGTGTACTCAACAACGAACCTGGATGCACGAATGGCAAAACGTATGTTTTCGGATGAATCCAGGTTCTGGTTACAGCATCATGATGGTCGCATCCGTGTTTGGCGACATCATGGTGAACGCACATTGGAAGCGTGTATTCCTCATCGCCATACAGGCGTATGACCCGGCGTGATGGTATGGGGTGCCATTCGTTACATGTCTCGGTCACCTCTTGTTCGCATTGACGGCACTTTGCACAGTGGACGTTACATTTCAGATGTGTTACGACACGTGGCTCTACCCTTCATTTCATCCCTGCGAAACCCTACATTTCAGTAGGATAATGCACGACCCCATGTTGCAGGTCCTATAGGGGCCTTTCTGCATACAGAAAATGTTCGACTGCTGCCCTGGCCAGCATATTCTCCAGATCTCTCACCAATTGGAAACCTCCGGTCAATGGTGGCCGAGCAACTGACTCGTCACAATACGGCAGTCACTACTCTTGATGAACTGTGGTATCGTGTTGAAGCTGCATGGGCAGCTGTACTTGCACACACCATCCAAGCTCTGTTTGACTCAATGCCCAAGCGTATCAAGGCCGTGATTACGGCCAGATGTGGTAGTTCTGAGTACTGATTTCTCAGGATCTATGCACCCAAATTGCGTGAAAATGTAATCACATGTCAGTTCTGGTATAATATATTTGTCCAATGAATACCCGTTTATCGTCAGCATTTCTTCTTGGTGTAGCACTTTTAATGGCCAGTAGTGTAAAAGACCAGTGCAATGGTGTAACTCTCATTTGTACTCAGGTGATTATGGCCCCGCGACGGGAGTTAACAGACTTTGCAAGCGCAATCACAGTTGGAGCTAGACGCATGGGGCATTCAGTTTCGGAAATCTTCAGGGAATTCATCAATATACAGTGATCAACAATGTCAAGAGTGTGTCGAGAATAGCAAATTTCTGTCTCACCACGGACGACCCAGTAGCCGATGGCTTTTACTTAGTGACCGACAGCAGCAGCGTTTGTATAGGATTGTTAGTGCTTACGACAAGCGACACTACGTGAAATAACCGCAGATGTCAATGTGGGACGTACGATGAACGTATCCGTTAGGACGGCAGCACCTTTCCTGGGCTCGTGACCAGATCTATTGGACCCAAGACGACAGGAAAACCGTGGTCTGGTCAGATGAGTCCCCACTTCAGTTAGTCAGAGCTGACGTTATAGTGCGAGTGTGACGGAGATACACGAAGCCAGAGACCCAAGCTGTCAATAAGGCACTGTGCAAGCTGGTGGTGGATCCATGATGATGGGCTATGATTACGTGGAATGGACTGGGTCCTCTGGTCCAATTGAATCGATGTTTGACAGAAAACGGTTATGTTCGGCTACTTGGGGACCATTTGCAGCCGTTCATGCAAGTGATGCTCCCAAACAACGATGGAATTTTTGTGGATGGCAATGCGCCATGTTATCGGGCCACTATTTTCCCTATTGGTTTGAAGAACATTCTGCACAATTCGAACCAATGACTTGCTCACCGAGATCGCCCGACATGAATCCCATCGAACCTTGATGGGACATAATCGGGAGGTCAATTCGTGCACAAAGTACTGCACCGGAAACGCTACCTCAATTATGAATGGTTATAGAGGCAGCACGGCGCAGTGTTTCTGCAGGGGACTTCCGATGACTTGTTGAGTCCATACCACGTCCATATAATGCACTACGCCCGGCAGTAGCAACTCCACCATACTGGGAAGTATCCCATGTCTTTTGTCACCTTTGTCATCTAGTACGTACGGTACTGTTAATCCTTCCGGAGAAATACTAAACAAGGTTCAAATAGCTGTAAGCACTATGGGACTTAACATCTGAGGTCATCAGTACCCTAGACTTAGAACTACTTAAACCTAATTAACCTAAGGACATCACATACATCCATGCCCGATGCAGGATTCGAACCCTCGACTGTAGCAGCATCGTGGTTCCTGACTGAAGCGCCTAGAACCGCTCGGTGACAACGGCCGGCGGGAGAAATGCTACTGGTAAACTAGACTCATGATTCGGATCTAAGATTAGATACTATTCAGGGCGGGTTAAGAGGGATGGGAATGAATCTACAAATCGAATGACTGAAAGTCAGAAATTCCAACCTCGAAGTGTAGCTGAACTACGCGGGAATACGGTCTTAACCGGTCAGTTAATTTCAAAACAACATACACTCCACTGCATCGTGACTCATTATGGATATCATTCAATAGGTTTATATGTGCATATCACAGGTTGGGCTTGAATTAACTGAGAGAGGTGCAAGGGAAAACGAATTAATTAAATAACTAAAAGGCGATGCAAATTTCGTTGGCTCCTGGATTACCGCTACAGTAACATATACTTATAAAAGTAAGGTTGTATCAACATTCTCTTTAATATTCACAAGAGAAGAAGTTAATCTGACTAAGCCCAGAATATATTGGGCAATGCCACTGGTCTGCAGCAGAGATAAAAATTTCAGACTAAATGCCATGCTGGAGAATTGACGTTCTATCTCAGTTCTCTAATACTAGAAAATTGTGTCAGCTGTCATTCTTTATCACTCATAATAATCGGTTCAGACAAAGATACTCAGAAAATGCCTGTGCGTTTACGCCACCATTGAGCTAGATTGTGAATTGTGGTTCAAGTTTGTGTACCAGATGCAACAGTCTCTAAATCAAATTAAATCTCTCCAATTGAATATTGTGTTCTGTGGGATGTGGCATAAGTCTACGAACACTATAAAATGATTTACTTAGTTGATTAGTTATTGTTTTCATTTTCTATCAATTTTGACGCGATACAGAAACGTAACATTGTTGGGCATTGAGAATGTTAACGCTCAGTTTTTCACTGTGAACAAAATGAAAACAGTAAAGTTGGCCACCATAGAGACGGTAGAGACATTCGTATGTTATAAATATATAGGGCCCAATGTTGGACCCCTCCAGTTGCGGAATATTTATTGTACTGTGACACCATTAATTAGCAATATTCACTTTCGGAGCACCAAAAAAAAAACAAAAAAAAAAAAAAAAAAAACAGAGAAAATATGAAGTTGTGGCAATGATTTGATGTGAGCTTCCCTGTTCCATTACTGATTCAGAGTCGCACTGTTCTTTTCTTTTCCAGAAGATATAAATCATATTTAACTAAGGACTTTGAGTGTAGCTAAGTCCAAGCCGGCAGAAGTGCATGATACTTTCGTAGGAGACTAAACGTTTCAATATTGTTCACAGCAGACGTAGGACGTGTTTTCCGTGCAGTAAAATTTTTATCTCATTAGCATCCGAGGAAGCTGCTGATGCTGTTTTAGAGAGAGGTATAGAGAGAGGATGATTTTGTAGATGAATAGATCGGATTGACCCATGACTCGCATCGTGAGCCTTCACACTGGTTATAGCAAAGACAGCTGATCGAAGGAAGGACAGGGCGACCACTACAGCGAATTTGGGCGTGTGCGATTCACGAACGGCCTTAACTCCAAGACCCTGCTTGCACTGGCCATGTCACGTGGTACTGCCTCACCAGAGTCGCCCGCAGTGGGCAGCGAAGTATTAATCACAGTTATCACCTTCGACGATCTGCATACAGCAAATAAATCGCCAATTCAGTAATGTAAACCATCAACTGAGTGACCAGCCATGCGTTCCAGTCGACTATCTGGCTATTGGGTCAAGTATCCATCATCCCAGCGTGTACCTCTGTCTGTAGCTCATCACAGGCACATAAAATAGGGAAGATATAGAAGAAAGGAAATCTTTGTATTTTATGAACCCACCCAGGAACGCCTAAAATGGGCCAAAGATGTTCTCGGACCACTGGAAAAAAGACCTCTATTCAAGATAGCCTATAGTTTTGGAGACGTCTACAAGGGATACAAATACAACTCTGTAAAAAAGGACAAAAAGCTTAAAGAGCAGGAGAGAGAGATCAGCTGTTGCGAAACACATTTTATAGCCAGGAGACAGTCACATTGAACTGGAAAAGACGAAGGTCCTCACTGCCACTGACGGATACTATTATGGGCTTTATTCGGATAGTCTATAGAAATTACTACACAGCAATAATTTTAAACCAAAGAAAGGAGTGAAACTGAACCGTATTTGGATTACGGTGGTAGAATGGGTGTACACAAGTCTTCCACTATGAAGAGGTAGCAATAGCGGACTGCAGCAACCAGCAACGCCACATGTGTACAATTTTTAAGATGTGGGATTACGCACACAGAAACGAAGTTGTACCTACGACAGAAGTGAGCTAGGGAGTGTATTGGACCCTCAACGCATCAGTGAAGACATCTTCAATTTCTGGTGGATCTGCTCAAGCAGTTGGCGTTCGCGGGATTCGTAACGTCTGCTCCGTTGACCCCGCCACCACCTACCAATATGTATAAGGTCTGAAGATGGTCAGTAACTGATCTAAAGCGATAACCACAAAAATAAAGGTTTCTTGCGGTCGACACTGTTTATGTTCACTTGACACCTTCCTGAAAGACAACCTCCACTCCTTCCAAATTAACAATGGAACTGTAGATCAGATGTGGCTTGAATTCAAAGAAATAGTATCGCAGCAATTCAGAGATTTATACCAAATAAATTAACAAACAACGGAGCTGATCCTCCTTGGTACACAAAAAGGGTCAGAACACTGTTTCAGAAACAACGAGAAAACATGCCAAATTGAAACAGATGCATAATCTCCAACATTGCCGATCTTTTACAGATGCTCTAAATTTAACGCAAACTTCAATGGGAGATGCTTATAATAGTTTTCACAACGAAACTTTGTCTCGAAACCTGGCAGAAAATGCAAAGAGAGACTAGTCGTACGTGAAATATGCTAGTGTCAAGATAGCAATTGAGATAATATTGAAGACAGTTCTGCCAGAGCTGAGTTACTAAACACAGCCTTCCTAAATGCCTTCACATAAGAAGACGAAGTAAATATTCCAGAATTCGATTCAAGGACAGCTGCCAACACGAGTAGCGTAGAAGTAGATATCCTCGGAATAGTGAAACAACTTAAATTACTTAATAAAAGCAAATCGTCTGGCCTAGACCGTGTAACTATTAGGTTCCTTTTAGAGTACGCTGATGCAATAGCTCAATACTTAACAATCATATGCACTCCTGGAAATGGAAAAAAGAACACATTGATACCGGTGTGTCAGACCCACCATACTTGCTCCGGACACTGCGAGAGGGCTGTACAAGCAATGATCACACGCACGGCACAGCGGACACACCAGGAACCGCGGTGTTGGCCGTCGAATGGCGCTAGCTGCGCAGCATTTGTGCACCGCCGCCGTCAGTGTCAGCCAGTTTGCCGTGGCATACGGAGCTCCATCGCAGTCTTTAACACTGGTAGCATGCCGCGACAGCGTGGACGTGAACCGTATGTGCAGTTGACGGACTTTGAGCGAGGGCGTATAGTGGGCATGCGGGAGGCCGGGTGGACGTACCGCCGAATTGCTCAACACGTGGGGCGTGAGGTCTCCACAGTACATCGATGTTGTCGCCAGTGGTCGGCGGAAGGTGCACGTGCCCGTCGACCTGGGACCGGACCGCAGCGACGCACGGATGCACGCAAAGACCGTAGGATCCTACGCAGTGCCGTAGGGGACCGCACCGCCACTTCCCAGCAAATTAGGGACACTGTTGCTCCTGGGGTATCGGCGAGGACCATTCGCAACCGTCTCCATGAAGCTGGGCTACGGTCCCGCACACCGTTAGGCCGTCTTCCACTCACGCCCCAACATCGTGCAGCCCGCCTCCAGTGGTGTCGCGACAGGCGTGAATGGAGGGACGAATGGAGACGTGTCGTCTTCAGCGATGAGAGTCGCTTCTGCCTTGGTGCCAATGATGGTCGTATGCGTGTTTGGCGCCGTGCAGGTGAGCGCCACAATCAGGACTGCATACGACCGTGGCACACAGGGCCAACACCCGGCATCATGGTGTGCGGAGCGATCTCCTACACTGGCCGTACACCACTGGTGATCGTCGAGGGGACACTGAATAGTGCACGGTACATCCAAACCGTCATCGAACCCATCGTTCTACCATTCCTAGACCGGCAAGGGAACTTGCTGTTCCAACAGGACAATGCACGTCCGCATGTATCCCGTGCCACCCAACGTGCTCTAGAAGGTGTAAGTCAACTACCCTGGCCAGCAAGATCTCCGGATCTGTCCCCCATTGAGCATGTTTGGGACTGGATGAAGCGTCGTCTCACGCGGTCTGCACGTCCAGCACGAACGCTGGTCCAACTGAGGCGCCAGGTGGAAATGGCATGGCAAGCCGTTCCACAGGACTACATCCAGCATCTCTACGATCGTCTCCATGGGAGAATAGCAGCCTGCATTGCTGCGAAAGGTGGATATACACTGTACTAGTGCCGACATTGTGCATGCTCTGTTGCCTGTGTCTATGTGCCTGTGGTTCTGTCAGTGTGATCATGTGATGTATCTAACCCCAGGAATGTGTCAATAAAGTTTCCCCTTCCTGGGACAATGAATTCACGGTGTTCTTATTTCAATTTCCAGGAGTGTACAACAGTTTGCTCGAAGACTGGAAAGTTGCACAGATAACACCAATATTCTAGAAAGATACTACTAGTAATCCACCAAGTTACGGAACCGTATCATTCACGTCGGTATGCAGCAGGATTTTGCCACACATATTGTGTTCGAACATTATGAATTACCTCGAAGAAAACGGTCTATTGACACACTGTCGAAAAGGGTTTAGAAAACATCGTTCCTGTGGAAAGCAACTATCTCTTTACTTGCACGAAGAGTTGAGCACTTTGGCAAGGGATCTCAAATTGATTTTCGGAAGGCTTGTAGTGAAGTGGCTTGTAGTGAAATTGCGTGCTTATGAAATATCGTCTCAGGTATGTAACTAGATTTGTAATTTCCTGTCACAGAGGTCACAGTCCATAGTAACTGACGGAAATTCATCGAATAAAACAGAAGTGATTTCTGGCGTCCCCAAGGTAGTGTTATAGGCTCTTTGCTGTTCCGTATCTATATAAACGATTTGGGAGACAATTTGAGCAGCCGTTTGAACACGACGCTGTCGTTTATCGACTGATAAAGTCATCAGAAGATCAAACCAAATTGCAAAACGATTTAGAAAAGATATATGTACGGTGCGAAAATTAGCAATTGACCCTAAATAACGAAAATTGTGAGGTCATCCACATGAGTGCTAAAAGGAATCCGTTAAACATCGGTTACAGGATAAACCATCAAATCTAAAGGGTGTAACTTTAATAAATACCTAGTAATTACAATTACGAACAACTTAAATTACAAGGAACACATTAAAAATGTTGTGGGGAAGACTAACCAAGGACTGCGTTTTATTGGCAGGACACATAGAAAATGTAACAGATCTACATACATCAAAAAAGTTTTGTATCATATAGGTTCCGAGAGTTCCAGAACCTACAGAGAAAATTGGTAAAGTGATCAACATAAACATCATTCACGCCCTTTTTATTGCTCATGAAAACCACACATTGCATGTTGTACAACCATACAGCGAGAACTTCAGAAGTAGTGGTCCAGATTGCTGTACACACTGGTACTACTGATAACCAGTAGCAAGTCCTCTTGCATTGATGCATGATTGTATTTGTCGTGGCATACTATCTACAGGTTCATCAAGGCATGGTTCGTCCAGATTGTCCCACTGCTCAACGGCGATTCGGCATAGATCCCTCAGAGTGGTTGGTGGGTCACGTCGTCTATAAAAAGCCCTTTTCAATCCATCCCAGGCATCTTCGATAGGGTCCATGTCTGGAGAAAATGCTGGTCACTCTAGTCGATCGATGTCGTTATCCTGAAGGAAGTCATTCATGTGCTCCATGGGAGCGCGAATTGTCGTCCATGAAGACGAATACCTCGCCAATATGCTGCCCATATGGTTGCACTGTCAGTCGGAGGGTGGCATTCACGTATCGTAAGGCTGTTACGGCGTCTTCCATGACCACCAGCGGCGTACGTCGGCGCCACATAATGCTACCCCAAAACAGCAGGGAACCTCCACCTTGCTGCACTCGCTGGACAGTATGTCTAAGGCGTTCTGCCTGACAGGGTTGCCTCCAAACACGTCTCCGACGATTGTCTGGTTGAAGGCATATGCGACACTCATCGTTGAAGAGAATGCGATGTCAATCCTGACCCGTCCATTCGACATGTTGTTGGTACCATCTGTACCGCGCAGCATGGTGTCGTGGTTGCAAAGATTGACCTCGCCATCGACGTCGTGAGTGAAGTTTCGCATCATGCAGCCTGTTGCGTACAGTTTGAGTCGTACACGACGTCCTGCGGCTGCACGAAAGGCATTATTCAATAAGATGGCGTTGCTGTCAGGTTTTCTACGAGCCATAATCCATAGGTAGCGGTCATCCACTGCAGTAGTCGCTCTTGGGCGGCCTGAGGGGGGCACGTGATCTACAGTTCCTTCGTATCTCCTCCATGTCCGAACAACATCTCTTTGGTTCACTCCAAGACGCCTGCACACTTCCCTTGTTGAGAGCCCTTCGTGGCCAAAAGTAACGATGGGGACGCGATCGAACCGCAGTATTGATCGTCTAGGCATGGTTGAATTGCAGACTACACGAGCTGTGTACCTCCTTCCTGGTGGAATGACTGGAACTCATCGGCTGTCGGACCTCCTCCGTGTAATAGGAGCTGCTCATGTATGGTATTTTACACCTTTGGGCGGGTTTAGTCACACTCTGAACAGTAAAAGGGACTGTGTCTGTGACTGTCCACAGTCAACGTCTGTCTTCAGAAGTTGTGAGAACCGGGGTGATGCAAAACGTTTTTTGATGTGTATATTAAGAGACTGCCTTCAATACGCTTGTCCGCCCTGTTTTAGAATACTGCTGCTCGGTGTGGGGTCCTTGCCAGACAGGTTTGACGGAGTACACCGAAAAATTTGAAAGAATGACAGCACGTTTTGTATTATCGCGAAATAGGGGAGAGAGTGTCACTGAAATGATACAGGTTTCCGAATGGACATCATTGAAAGAAAGGCGTTTTTCGTTGCGCAGCAGTCTTCTCACTAAATTTCAGTCACCAGCTTTCTTCTCCGAAAGCGAAAATAGTTGGTTGACGTCGACCTACATATGGAGAAACGATCACCTTGATAAAGTAAGGGAAATCAGAGATCGTACTGAAAGATATAGGTGTTCGTTCTTTCCGTGCTCTATACGAGATTTCAATAATAGAGAATTGTGAAGGTGGTTCGATGAATCCTCTGCGAGGCACTTAAATGTGATTTGCAGTGTATCCATGTAGATATAGATGTAGATATAAAGTAATAAGAAATACCGATGTTCTCCACAAGAAATGTTCGCAGCAATTACTGGTAATATTGTAATCAATGTGATTTTTTTTAAAAAAATCTTTGTTCATCAAAAACAATTATTATACATGGCATCTTCTCACTAAATTTCAATCACCAACTTTCTTCTCCGAACGCGAAAATATTTTGTTGACGCCGACCTACATATGGAGAAACGATCACAACCTGAAATATTAGTGGGTCATAATTACAGACAATGTGTTTGCTAACAACAAGCATTTACTTTTCTTTTATCTACTTAATTTTTACTACAGGATGGGAAGGTAGCTACTCTATGGGCAAGCCTACTATTCACCGTAACGTACTGTCTACTCTACCAAGATACATCCTGCAGCATCACAGGGGTGCCAGCTAAGTACAAACCTACCAACTCTTGGCCGTGCCCACCGAGCTAACCCCAGTGGCCGTGCCCCCTGGCACTGGGCTAGCCTTAACTGGAAATCGCTGCAGGTCTTTCGAAGTTATCCAAAACTACATTCTATTAATAAAGTTCTAACTACTAAGGTCATCATCAGTGTGCGGTGTCTAGTTTGGATAACTTCACACCCTCCACCTAGTCCAGGACATTGAAGCTTCCAATCGTCACATCGGTCGGCCAGTCCACGCCCCGGCGGAATGGGATAGGTGTGGAATGTCGATTCATTGTTCACCATTCACTCAATCTCCCTTGGGTATTCACGCAAGACGTTGGCGGATACCTCCCTGGCAAAACTGTCAATGATGTTAAAGGTGACCGGATTCCTAATCAAGTGAAATGTATCTGTATTAGGTAGTTGGTTCCTTAATTCGGTAGCAACGTCATCAAACATGGAACACTCGTAGATCACATTTTCCGGTGTACTTATCCCAGCACCACAGTCCCACAAGGGAGTAGCCCTTTTACAGAAGCAGCAAAGATATGCTGGATACAGACCATGCCCATGAGGATGTGCAGCAGTCCCTTACTTGGTTGAAAATGTTTCATTTGGAGCCGTTCTCTGATGTTTGGATGCTACTGGTAGGTTCTTCTGCCTGTCCCGTCCCCATCCCAGAACTCCTGCGACAATTTTTCCCCCCTTCTTCTAATCGAAAGTTTGTCCCCCACTCGCACCCCCAGAACGTCTTCAGTCTTTCCAACTTGTCCCCTTTTTGCCCAATACCACGCTGCCTGTTCCCTGATTTTAATATCTAGGGGGCAGAGCCCCATGAGAATCAGCAGTGCCCCCCCCCACCCCTCCCCCTGGCAACGCATGGTAGGCTCCAATCGATCGCAATAACATGTTGCGATGCACCCTCCTATGGCCATGGCAGGCATGATACTCGTGAGCCTATGAGCCCAGACTCTGGATCCGTAGCCCAAGATGGAAGCACAGATGGTATTGTGGTACAGTTTGATGAGTTGTGAAGGAAGATGAAATCGCCTGTGCCCTATCATGATAAGATTCTTTAGAACCTCTAACGACTTATGCATTGCCACTTGAGTATGCCGGATGAAGCTCCATCTCTCGCCTAGAGTAACACCCAGGTATCTTGCCTCACGACGACATATAACTGGTGTGCCCTCAATCCAAACAGTTGGGTTCCTGGCCAATTGGCCCTTTAAAAGCAAGTATGTTGACCTGTTTGGCGCAACTTTGAGTTTAGTCCTGTGGCACCATTGCAACAATGTGGTCAATGCTCTCTCAATTTTGGCTTCTAGTTCCTCTCGGCTCTGGCCCCCAACCAACAGGAGCAGATCGTCAGCGTAGGCTATAACCTCTAGCACATCTGTTCTTCAAGTTCTCCAGAAGAGGCTCCATATTGATGACCCAAAAGAGTGGCCCCTGGACAGAGCCCTGTGGACACCCCTTCCTCTTACCCACTCTCCCGTTAGCGGATGAAAGCCAGACCTCCCTTTCCATGCAATAGTTCCTAAGACACCCATATGGCGGCCCTGGACACTCTTTCTCCCACAAGCAGGAGAAGAGCGAAGGCCACCACAGGTTGTCAAAGGCGCCACTGATATCAAACATGATGCCAACTACATACATGTGTGTGGATGACCCACAGGCCTCAGCCACCAAGGCAACTGTGTCAGACGCAGATCGCCCCAGCCAAAAGCTGAATTGCCTGCTGCCCATCTCACAGAGCACCTGGTGTGCCAGCAGCCTGTCAGCTAGTAACCTCTCCAACAATTTCCCAGGCAGATCCAACAGACAGATCGGTCTGTAGGACTTTTGGGATCTTTATCCTGCCCTTTCTTGATGATTACCACATTGGCTTGTTCCAGGTGGAAGGACACTTTCTGAGGCTCAAAGCCTCATTATATATTCTTGTTAGAGGTGTTACCAATTGAGGAGCGAGGCATTTCACCACGTCTGCTACAATGCCGTCTGGCCCTGGCGCCTTACCTCTTTTGAGTGATTTAATGTGTGTCACCACCCCGTTCTCAGAGAATGGATACACTAAGTTGTTGTTCAGATATTCTTCCCAAAGTGCCTGCCTAATTAGGCCTTGTTCTTCAGTATCCTCCTCTTCCATGTCGTCAGGGAGCAGGGACCGGAGGAAAGGACCTCGGCAGTTTCCTGCCAAGACACCATCATCCGGTTCCCATCTGTAACGGTTTGAAGTACCATTGGCGACAGTATCATTTCACTTACTATTTTGCACGGGAGACCCCAGGGATCAATAGCCAGTTGGCTTTGGATATATTTTGCCCAACTCAGGAGCCTGACATTTTTAAATTCCTTTTGGAATTGTTGCTTGGCGTCCCTGTAGATTTGCAACCATCGCTGTTTCTCTTCCCAGACGACACTTCGCTGGTAGTACCTCCTCGCCCTCCTGACAGACTGACGCATCTGCCCTAGTTCCACGGACCATGGTGACGGAGAGGCCGCCACGGCCCTCCACCTAGTTGGTATGGTTGCCTTCACTGCTCTAGTAAGCGCTCCCACTAGCTCTTCGGCGTGCTTGTTGACGTCTTCGTCATCATCTGGCCATGTCGGTACGTCAAACTCTCTTGCAGGACGCTCACAGTTCTGTTGGTTTTGTTGCAATTAAGTTAAACTTCCCACCCTATGTCCCAGTGGCACTCTCTGTCAGAAAGCGTGAAGGTAATTAAGTTATGATCACTAGTAGTGACCTGGTCTCTGACCATCCAGTTTTGCAAGCATCCGCCAGTATAGACGGGGGGGGGGGGATTTTCAGCTCTGTTGGCGATGATGTACTGCAGGGACATGCCCGTCTCCTCCATTTTCTCTCCTCTTCCATCCGGAGTGCCACTGTGCCACAGGGGGGATTTCGCATTAACGTCTGCCACCACCACTATTCTGCGACCTCGCAGCGCCGTGGTTATTTGTACAAGTTGGTCGAGGTACATCACCATACTGAAAGTACATGTTCACCAGGTGTTTGACTCCCACGGGTGACTGGAGCTTGACGACAGTACAATGGCCATCTGAGAGTTGTGCAAGCACTGTAACTCTTAAGGCTTTGTTTATAATGATGATGGTGGCCTTCGGATCATTTCCGAAGCTTACTACTTGCCAGTTTACCGCAGCGAAAGCTATGTTTCCCGCATGAGAGTATGGCTCCTGCAAACAGAGTACATCAAGGTTCATCTCCTCCACCACCCTCCGAAGCTCCTGAATGACCAGTCTACTATTATGTGCGTTTAGCTGCCCTAACTGGATCGTAGTAGTCATGAAAGTGTGAATCTGGGAAGGTCTTCCTCTTGTCCTATGCTATCCTTCCGTTAGCTAAGACTGCCTGATTGTAAATTTCATCAAGATCAATGTGATTTGCAACGTGTACAAAACCTTTGCGGTAAAAATTATAGAAATGGAAGGGATCCTAAAGAGTGTGTTCTGAGATTAGAACGAATGGCCGCGAAATGAATGTTTAGTTTCTTATTGACATTAATTGCGCTACAGTAGGAAGATGCATGACAGGAACAACAGAAACTGTGGGAAGTTTGACAGATTTAGGATCTGTGCTCAATAATTCCTGGGCAGAACTGAATTAAAGTGGTAGGTAAAGTCTATGGCGCAAACCCGTACCCGGGTTTCTGGCCACAGCCGCTTGCTACTCCAGGAAAGAACCGCGGGAGATTTGATAGAATTTTCTGTGGAATTGGCTCTGGTCTGGAGGGATTGGAATGCTGTGAAATACTCGCTTCTAACCGGGATATATCTAGGACCTCCAAGGCAGAACCCTGTTTAAAAATGTTGGTTGCAAGCATTACCCACCATGTTAGGCGCGGTCCCTCCCGCCGGAGGTTCTAGTCCTCCCTCGAGCGCTGGTGTGTGTGTTGTTGTTAGCGTTAAGTCAGTTTAAGTAGCATGTAAGTCTAGAGACCGATGACCTCAGCAGTTTGGGAATTCACACACATTTGAACATTTGAACACCATGTTACAGGCAAATTGAGACATCTTCTAAATTTACATCTTAAAATTCCAGTGTACGAACAATTTTTTATAGGGAGCATTGTCCAGATTCTTGTGGATTGAATAACGCTGTTTCTCGTATCTTGTTATCTATTAATTAGAATGGGACCTATTACGAAGTGTTTGCCTGTACGTTATTGACTTCCTGGAGTCTGCATTTTGCCGCTCCGTCCATTGATTACATGTGTGCTAGTTCCTGTGGTAGGCAATGTACCTTTTTCGAATACCAGTCAGAAACGACTTTATTTTAGTTTTCAAAATATCCCTACGTAGGTCGCTGTGGAAGCAGTTTTCTGTTATGAAGCACGTCCAGTTCAAGAACGCATGCCTCACATGAATTACTCATTATAGACCACGTTGGGCCTAAAATACTTGCTTATGAACGCTTACCATACCTGAAAACAACGTAGTACACTCTAATTCCCGTATAATTTCCAATCTAAAGATCTGAAGAACATCATATACATAAATGTGTGTTTGCATGATGTTTGACGGAACACCAGCGCAATAATAGTGCACCACAGTAGTGGCTCTTCTACAAAGAGTTAGAACAGAAACGCTCTGCAAATTGTAGAAAATTTCTTATTCCCAGTTGATACGAGAGGCGTTAAATAAGTAATGCCAGAATTTGTTATGGGCAAATCTCGGTTGAAAAAATGCGGAATTTGCCGTGGGACATCTTGGAATATTTCCGCTTCATACCCTATAGGTTCATGAAGTTCCGATAGGTAGTGTTCTAAGAAGAGAATCATCATTGAATTTCTTCCTGGGGGGGGGGGGGGGGGCGGGGGACAAGTGGATCGCAAATATTCGTAGGCGCTAGCAGAATGTGTACCGCGATCTGGTAGTGAACAAAAGGTCGATAAGTTGTTGGGAGACGTGCCTGTCTTCAAAACTTTATTGGACTGTTCTTCCTCATCTCCCTATGACCAGGATCTTGAGCCTTCCGACTTCCATCTGTTTGACCGTATGAAGATACACTCCGCGAGAATGGATGAAGCATGACGTTGGCTCCAACGTTGACCAGCAGAGTGATACAATGCGGCATAGAGGCCCTCCCAGCAAAGGTGGCGTAAGGCCTCGCACTGAACGGAGATTATGTTGTAAAATAGGGTTTTGTAGCAAAAACAGTGGGGAATAATTTGATGTACTGGAATCGTTAATAAAACTAACCTACTTTCGGAAAAAAAGTGCTCCATTACTTTTTTAACACCATCGTACATCTCTACATGTTAATAAATCAATGTCCGCCTCCATGTTTTTCTGTCTGTAGCGTATAAGTAGCGACGTCGATACGGTTTTTCATTGACTGACAGACTGCTTCACGAGGAAAATGTGGAATGTAATCTATTACCGTTGCGCCAGAAAATACCAGAAGTTACTTGTGCGAAGCTGGGGCTGCTCGCTAACAAACTATAAAAATTTAATCTCGTCTACGTTCAGACACACTGAAGAGCCAAAGAAAGTGGTACACCTGCCTAATATCGTGTAGTGCCTCTGCGATCGCGTAGATGTTCCGCAGCACGACGTGGCACGAATTAGACTAATGTCTGAAGTAGCGCTGAAGGAAATTGACAAAATGAATCCCGCAGTGCTGTCCATAAATCCGTAAGAGTACGAGGAGGAGGAGGTCTCTTCTGAAAAGCAAATTGCTAGGCATCTCAATTGCTCTCAATAATGTTCATGTCTGGGGAATTTGGTGGCCAGCGGAAGTGTTTAAACTCAGAAGAGTGTTCCTGGAGTCACTCTGTAACAGTTGTGGACGTGTGGGGTGTCACGATGTCCTGCTGAAATTACCCAAGTCCGTCAGAATGCACAATGGACACCAATGGATGCAGGTGATCAGACAGGATGCTTACGTACGTATCACCTGCATCTATGCGTATCAGGTGTCCCGTATGACTCCAACTCCACAGATCCATACCATTATAGTGTCTCCACAGTCCTCTGCTGGCATGCGCTGTCCATGAGTTCAGGAGATTGTCTCCATAACCGTACACATCCATCCTCTCGATACAACTTGAAACGAGACTTGTCCGACTAGGCAAGACGTTTCCAGTCATCAACAGTCCAATGTTGATGTTGACGATCGCAGGCGAGGCGTAAAGCTTTGTGTCGTGCAGTCATCAAGGGTACACGACTATGCCTTCGACTCCGAAAGTCCATATCGATGATGTTTCGTTGAATGGTTCGCACGCTGGCACTTATTGATGGTCCAGCATTGAAAGCTGCAGAAATTTGCGGAAGGGTTGCACTTTTTCACGTTGAACGATTCTCTTCAGTCGTCGTTAGTCCGGTTCTTATAGGATCTTTTTCCGGCCGCAGCGATGTCGGAGATTTGATGTTTTATCGGATTCCTGATACACTCGGTACACTCGTTGAATGGTCGTACGGAAAAATCCCCACTTCGTCGCTACCTTGGAGAATCTGTGTCCCATCACTCGTGCGACGACTATAACACCACGTTTAAAGTCACTTAAATCTTGATAACGTGCCACTGTAGCAGCAGTGACCGATCTAGCAACTGCGCCAGACATTTGTTGTCTTATATAGGCGTTGCCGACCGCAGCGCCGTATTCTGTCTCCTTGCATGTCTCTGTGTTTGAATAAGCATGCCTGTACCAGTTTGTCCGCCCCGATGGCTGAGTGGTCAGAGCGGCGATTTGTCACGACAAGGAGCCCGGGTTCGATTTCCGGCTTGGTCGGAGGCTTCCTCCGCTCAGGGAGTAGGTGTTGTGTTGTCCTCATTATTATTTCATCATCATCAGTGGAAGGCAACGGGAAACCACCGCTGGAATCACTTCCCTAGACGCTCATGCGGTGGACCTCTCTGACGAGGCTTCCTCCTTTAAAGACCTGCCGTAAGGCAGAACACAAAGTATATATACCAGTTTCTTTGGTACTTCAATGTATATTTTGGAAGCCACCTACTACTATTATTTTCTCTCTTCCTGTTCAATTTGCGAATAGTGGGGGAAAGATATGTGTCGACTATCGTTTACATCAATTGTAATTTCACGAGAGGTGTGTGAGAGGAGACTAATGAGCGATTCTTAAGAATCAGCAAATTTTGTATTATGGACATCCAAGGCTGTAGAATTGCAGTATGATGAATGAGACCACTGCAGCTGCAAGATAAGTCCTTATTCCTGATCCTACTAGTTTCGCGGCGCTAGAGTGACATCTACAGGGATACGTATGTACCGGTATTTCATAACTTATTGACCGAGCGAGGTGGCGCAGGGGTTAGCACAGTGGACTCGCATTCAGGAGGACGACGGTTCAATCCCGCGTCCGGCCATCCTGATTTAGGTTTTCCGTGATTTCCCTAAATCACCCCAAGCAAATGCCGGGATGGTTCCTTTGAAAGGGCACGGCCGAGTTCCTTCCCCATCCTTCCCTAATCCGATGAGACCGATGACCTAGCTGTTTCGTCTTCTCCCCCACAACAACCGAACCAAGCAACCCATAATTTATTCCAAACTATAAGCAGTTGATGACGAACATTCTTCGAGCGATTTTCCTAAAAATGTTTAACTGTCAGGTGGTCGGCAGTCGAATTTAAAATAGAGCAGAATGGAGGGGGAAATCATCCCGATACAGGAAAACTAAGACGTAACATCATCGTAGCAGCATCGAGTTCTGTGGCCGCCTACACTGTCGTTGTAGGCTTCCTAGACTTTTGGGGTCATTACTTCGCACTCAAGTAGCTCCCTAACAGGCATCGCGATGCTGAGTGGACCCCGTTCCAGTTCTCCCATCAAGGGAAAATCACTGGCAGTAACGGGAATCAAACCTGGGTCGTCAACATACGAGCCAGACACGCTGACCACTAAGCTAAGGAGGTTGACCATTTCCTTCATGGATGAATCTCAATGTCGAATCGCATTTTTTAACTTGAGAGCTGTGGTATTTGCAGTGATTTATCTATAAATGCGCAATCGAATAGAGATGAATTTCTTCGTCCATTTACGCACAGTACGTTGCATTTAATCTCGTTCATGTATAACTCTCATTCCCCGCACCAGTCAGCTATCCTTTGGCTGGTCTACCACTGTTTCTTTACTGACATGTGGCGCTGCTTAACGGCCCTTGGCGCCTGAAAGCCAGCGGCGAACTGTGTCGGTGGTAGGATAGATCATCAAATTTCTCTTTAGTCCCTACATAAATTATTCATTTTCTGATTCGCAGCGGACTTTGTTGTTGCTGCGAGCCACTTGCAAGGTGTGTGCCGGTGGCAGGCGGACTGCCTCGGAGGGGCGCTCCAGGTTTCCGGCGCGGCCTCGTGGCTTTACGACCCGCGCCGAGGGAGACGAGGCGCTGCGCACCAAAAACTGCGGCTCGCCGCGGCGATCCACTGGGCAGCCGGCAGGCCGAATAATTAAACGCGGTGCGGGCCGGAGCCGCAGCCAGAGAGCGCGTTCATTTGGGGTGAATAATGGCGGCGGCCGCGCGTCGCGCCGGCCTCTAATCCCGCCGCATCTGCCGGAGGCGGCGCGCGCCGGTCCACCTGCTCGCGCGACTCGTTTATCAGCGCCAGGAAGCGCCGCTGGACGTGTTCACTCCTGTTCTCTCGTGCGTTTTATCTCTGTTAGCGGACGAGCCACTCGCATTATCCAGAAATAATATTTGTCTGCTTAAAATCACTCTGAACAGCGCTAACAGCCCCCTTTCCACGTAATATTCGTAAGCAACGCGAGATTTTTTTGACATTAAGGCTGACGACACTCTCATGATTTTTATTTCTGTCATGTTAATGTCATAACAGTTTACCTCGGAGACTCGTAACTTCTAACATATCACACTTACTAAATGGCTTATTCTTTGCTGCAGATATGCTCTCTTGATTCCGTGTTGAAAGCGGCTATTTATTATTATTAATCGTATTTCTTTACCAGTGCAAGTGCGGTATTGACATCGTAAATTTACATAACATATAAATACAAATATACATATACACACATACATAATAATATAAACAGAACAAACACCAGTCATTATTAAATCTGAGCAAAGTTGAAATATAATCACAGCTACAATTCGTCAAAATGTTATGTTCAAATGTGACAGACTTTTAATGGCAGCAGGGCTGGCCTCCCCGAAGTCTCTCCAGTCACCACAGAATCTTCGCAGTGGGCAATCTTGCACTAGATGTTGTAATGTTTGTTCATCAGTTTCACAGTCACGCATTGGGTTATCATTGGCGCCCCATTTGTACAGCATGGATCTAGTTCTCGCGTGTCCAGTTCGCACAGCGTTAAGCTGGCACCATTATTTTACGAGGAAGCTGCATTCCTGGGAGTTGTTGGCTGGCGTCCTCTATATTGTGTCGGTTAATGTCACTGTTGTTCCACTTGTTTCTCCAGGATTTGTGGCAGTCATAGGTATTTCCTTGGGTAAGTGTTCTGTCTTCCCATATTGGCGCTCTTGATTTAAGGCGATATCGACAGCGGTCATCTAGTACTTGGTGTATCGGTAGTACTCTTGCCTTATCTGCATGATTTATTTTTTGCCATTCCTGAATTGTTGCCTGCTGTCAACGGATTTCAGGCGGAGTGATGTTTGAGAGGACATGAAGCCATTCTAGAGGTGTTGACTTTAGTGTTCCTGTGGTTGTCCTCATGGCTTCATTGATCTGGGCGTCAATCTTCTTTACAGGGGCACTCCTACTCCACACAGGGGCACAGTACTCTGCCACGGAATAGACGTGTGATATAGCTGCAACACGTAGTGTATTTGCATCCGCTCCCCATGTGGTACCTACTAATCTCTGGACGATGTTATTTTGGGTTTTCAATTTCTGTCTAGTTAGTTCCAGGTGTTTCTTGCAGGTATGTGACTTGTCAAGACTTATGCCTAAATATTTGGGAAATTTGTTATGTTTAATTCGTTTTCCGTAATATTTAGTTCCCTGTCTGCTAATCTGTTATTTAAATGGAAGGAACAGGTCTCCGTTTTATTTGGGTTTGGGCACAGTCTCCAATTTTTGTAGTACTGGTTTAGTCCTTCTAGGTCAGCAGTTAGAGTTCTTTCACCATCTTCTACCCATTTGCTTTGAGTAGCTATAGCCATCTCATCAGCGTAGCAAAACTTACTTGACTCAGTGTCTATCATGTCACTGATGGAAACATTAAAAAGCAGTGGAGCCCATACAGATCCTTGGGGGAGTCCGTTTTTTATTCTTTTTGACTTGCTGCTTTGTGACCCCAGGTTTACTTTGAAATGTCGGACTTTCAGTATTTTTTCCAACAGGATTGTCAATTTCAAGCATGGAATCATGTTGGCAAATTTCAGGATAAGACCATCTATCCATACCATATCACAAGCTGCACTGAGGTCGACAAAGACTGCTGATGTTTTCAATCCTTTTTGGAATCCCGATTCTATGTACGATGTGAGGGCTAACACTTGTTCGCAGCAACTTCGATTAGTTCTGAATCCGGCTTGTTCGTGAGGCAGGTGTTTGTCTATCGTTGGGTATATCCTATTGAAGTTCAGTCTCTCCAGCAACTTAGCAACTTATAGCAAATGCTCAACAATGTTATTGGGCGGTAGTTTGCAGGGTTTTCACCAGATTTCCCTGGTTTAAGGATGACCAGAGTAAGAGAGATTCTAAATTCCTTCGGGATATCTCCAGTTTTTAGTATGTTATTGAAGTAGTCTTTAAGCCAGGTTCTTGCTATTGGTCCCAGATTCTTTATAAATTCAGGAAATATATTATCAGCTCCAGCTGCTTTCCGTAGTGTGAGGGTTTTTATACCTTTGTTTACCTCCCTGATAGTAAAAGGTTTTGAAAACTGTCTGTTGAAAGCTGTTTTGTTGTCGATATGCTGTTCGCTTAATGTTGCTAACATATATGAGATATGGCGTTCCAGCCGCTATGAAATACGTACCAACCGATTTTAAGAAAACTATTAGGTGAAAAAATTTGATTTTTGGGCACGTACTGATGTGCAAAAATCAAACGTATTTCGTCCGCAGTTCGTGCTCTCGCGTTCGCGTTCTCGCTTCTCGAGGACGGGGTCCCAGTTTCGATTCCCGGAGGGGTCAGGGATTTTCACCTGACTCGAGATGACTGGGTGTTTGCGTTGTCCTCATGATTTCATCATCATTCATGCAAGTGGCAAGGCTGGACTGAGAAAAGGTTGGGAATTTCTACGGGCGCTGATAACCGCGCAGTTGAGCGCCCTACGATCCAAGCATCACCATTATCAAACGAATTTGATACAGTCTCATATCTTCGGTCAATAAAGAACTGAATTTCTTTGCGCTATTTCTCACAGTTACTGTGCTGCACCAAAATATTTTAAAGTTTGTCCTTGTGCTTTGTTAATTGTAAAACCGTAGAGTAATTTGATTTGAAATGGCCTTTTTTAAACTGTATTGCCAGTTCAGCAACGATCAGTGGTATTCGATAACTGTTTGACAATCATCCTTCTTCCATTACATAGTTTTGACGAGTTGAGAGATTTCTGAGTAGTATGATCGGAGATCCAGTTTTAAGTCGAAGGCAGTCTAATGACATTCCTGTTTCTTGCAAACAGCTTAGAAATTCTGCAGGAAACTTTGCTTGTTCTTCAACGTTAACCATCGTGTTGATCGATATGTATATTCTCTCTTCACCGGTAATTTTCTTTTGAATACTGAAGTTGATATCGTCAACAAAATTGTTTTTAGTTTCCAAAATTGCCTTTTCAAGTAGCCAATCCGAACTGAATAGTTGGAACAAATGTGGTCGATGAGTTTGTCTTCTGCAGTGCCGATGTTGCAGATATCACTGTTGAGTTTAATGAGGCCGGTCGGCTGCTCAGTAGAATATGTGCCTTCGCCTATTTGTAAAGCTATTGAACAAAATTTGGTGTTATTTCGTCTTTGATAGTTCAACACTCGTGTTTTTTGTTGGTCGTAATATTCGTACGTGTAGCCACAGATGTGATTTTTTAAAGCTTGCATTGATCTTGTCTGCTGGTGTTGACTTCAGGTAGTTCGAAGTGATCGCCGAAAATCTGCTGTGAGTATAAGTAGAGCTCCTCCCACTACTTCAGAGTTTCCTCGCAAGTCTTGTAATGTTCTGGCCACAGCTTCGAGCGATTTTTTATGTGCCATTGTGCGTTCGTCTCAGACGATAATTGTAGCTTGGTTTAGAAGTTCTCCCCGTCCAGGTGCTCTTGAGATTTTCAATACCGGAAATTGTTCTTCAGCTATATTCAACGGTAGATGGAGGCGGAACGGGCAGTTCGTTCTTCTTCCAAATATGTGGATGTACTGCCGGATGATGTCAGTGCAAGGGCGACGTGTTGTTTAGCACGTATTTCCGCCAGCAGTATATTAATTACAAACGTTTTCCGGGTGACGCCTTGTGCGTCCAAGAAAATAATTCCGCCAGTGTTGTTGTTGATCCGATCCACGATAACGTTATAAATTTCATTGTGATTGTCATTGGGGAGTGGATTGTTGTAAGCAGTGTACTATAGTAATTCGTTGATGTTGTAGCTGTTTTCCTTTGTAATTTAGAAGTTTAGCACACTGATAGCATATTTTCGTGAAGCTTGCATCCCAAGTTGTACCAAGGTCTGGTTGTTTATTGCTAAACGCAAATGATTGTTTCACTAAAAATGTCGTTGTTGAATTCCATGATCAGTTCAGGATGAGCTTGTCGGATTTGGCACAGTATGTTACCACTAATAACTGTTTTTGAAGGAGCCTCATAGCTGTTTTGGATTCAATGAGATACATATTTTTTAAATTATGGCGAATAAGTCTCTCATTTGTTCGGCTGAGGCTGTGGGTGAGGCCTCTTGTAGTGTTAATGATCAGTGGTTGTCGATTTCCAGTAGTCCTGAGTGTTGGCATGCTTCTCTGCACGTGTTCGATAGGTAACCGTCAACAGTCTTCAGACCTGTAAAACTTGCTGGTTCCCGTATTTCGTGTAGCAACATCGGAGATAGAAACATTCGGTGTTGTTCGGATCTACAGTGTATACTCACCAGTTTTCGAGGTTCCTGAATGATCTTCTATTAAAATTCCTTGTATTCATCGTTGAAAGATTTTCTCTTGTTGTGTTCCACGTATAATAGGTAGGGACATCGACGTACAGTAATGTTTTCGCTAGTGGATCCGTTTGGTACAGCTGGTAAAAAACTGTTAATGTTGCGTTCTGAGGTGGTTCGATTGCATTTTTTCTGGCGGTATCTTTTGTAAAGTAACCTCTCTGTCCATTCTCAAAATGTACTGCTAGATGTTGCACAGATGGTTCGCGTTCGTGTACGGGGAAACCGTCACGTTGCTTTGTTACTGTTGATGTACGAGGGTTGTTCGGAAAGTAAGGAACGATCGGTCGCGAAATGGAAACCGGAGTGAAAATCAAAACTGTTTTCTTTACACATTTAGCTACACCTTCCAGGTACTTCTCTAAATAGTCACATTTGTCGGTGCGTTATACCAAATTTCCAACACCATCGTCATAGAAAGCAGCCGCCTGCGGTTTCCAATAATTCTCTATGCTGGTCTACAGCGCGTAGCCTGCGCCCAAGTATTGTCTTCCTATCGAGCGTTTCATGAGAACAGAGATGATACTCATGACGAGCCAATTAGGGCTGTGTTGTGGGTGATCGAACACTTGCCATCGAAAAGGCCGCAGGAGCGTCTTCACTGCACCTGCAGAGTGCGGCTGGGAATTTCCATGAAGAAGGAAGTGCGTGGCAGTTGTGTTAGGTGGGCTGCATTCATTAAGGCAAAGCCTCTCAGCGGGCCCTCCTACTTGGCGGGAGACATCGTTGTTCTAGGCACTTTTACTCGCTCACGGTGCACTCACAACTGAAAAGAGCGTCTTGATGCGATCGATGGGCATACTAGAGATACTGTCAAAAACGTCAGTGGAAAAGCCGCATCGAATTTTCACAGTGGTTTCCATTTCGCAACCGATCGTTCCTCACTCTCCGCATAGCCCTCATATCTTCCCATTTGGTACATGAGGATTTCATCGTTTCTCTTTTGTTGTTCATAATTTTTGCCATGTCACTGCTTTGTTCACATTCAGACATATGAGATGAATTTCACAGACCTGCAGTATTCTGTTTATGTGTCGTTGTAACAGTTTAGAAGTAGTGTGTTATATGATACTACCTACTGATTATTTATTCCCAGTTCATCACTGCCTCGTATTCGTCTTTTTGTTGTGAGCCACCGTTTATGGGTGATCGTCTTCTGTATTTGGGATAGCCATCAATTCCGGTTTGTGTGTCGTCCAAGTATCGTTTCTACATCACTCATACATTGCGAATTGGGGTTTAATAGTCCACATGGTCCATGAATCATGTTTTCCACTAGTATGTCATATAGTACAGAATCTCGTGGATTCAGAAAATCAGCTTGGATGATTTTGTCGATATCCGTCGGATGAATTCTGTCGTGTAGCCATATGAGAGTGTGTGAATGAGGTAGTCCTTGTTTTTGCCATTCGGTAGTGTACATCCAGTATCTAACGGTTCCAAAGATGTGGTATTTTGTGATGACTTCAGTAAATCTCAATTGGTTTTTTTGAAAAACTTGAGCTATTAAGCCATGTTGATGCGTGGTGGTTTTTCCGTATCTTAGTCGTTCTTTGATTTCTGGTGACGACGAAGTGGATGTGAATGCTATGAAGAGGTCAGGTCATCCATATTTATACGATTGCGTCTCGAAGGTAGGTGTGTTCTTTCATGTGTAGTTTCAATCTTACGTAAAGCATCCTTTCCGCTTCTATTCTGTTGGAATAAACGACCAGTGCTGAGGAAGTGATTGTATGGTTCATGGTGCGATCATTAACCAGAAAGCATAGAATACCTTGGAAGCGACTTTTTCGTTTCTTTCTAGGCCTACATCAGGTTTCCATTGTCCGCAATTACGATGACGACATTGTCCATCTAAGGTGCGTTAAATTGACGCTCATGTTCTCCATGCAGTCCTTTTTCGGCTAGAATTATAACTTTGTAGTCATCAAAAATCATTCGGTCACGTGCTGTTTTGAGTATGTGAATCAGTTGATTGTATTCGTGTAAGAACCTCTTGACATCTCGGACTCCTTCTCGTCTCAAACCACTAGTATTTGTGCACCCTTGATCAAGTTCTGCTTCTTCATTTCCGATTAAATATACTTGCAGAAATTTATGGTCTTCGTTGATTGGTGTTAGAAATGAACCCATGTTGTGACAGATTTGTCCTTGGATGGGAAAAAACCATAATGGATTTTATCTCTTTTAGTGTTGATTGAAGTGACATCAAAAGAAAATAAGCCATTTGGAAGCAGGCATTTTACGCCTTTGTATTTTGAAGGAAGTGTTTTGATTGTGGGTTTCCCCAGTCACATAATGTAAAATTTTCTGTGGAGGTGCTCCCGGTGGTGGTATTCGAATTTTTCCATTCATACAACAGATTTCTGATGTTTCTCTACTGAAATTTCTCGCATTGCAAAATTGTCAAATGTTATCCATTTTTCCGATTAGCACGTGTTTGTGTTTATTATATTCTTTTCTCGGGTCGTAGTGGAATGCTTCGTTTGTTAGGTTGCACTGTTTACTTGTCCTCGACCGCACTTGAATAGGGTCATATTTTCACGGCTGGTTCGAACTCATAGTCAAAATTCTTGATTCCTCAATCAATCAGATAATTTCTTTGTTCTTCGGTTTCTCTGCTTCTCACGGTGCCCATTCTCGATCTTTGGAAACTCGAACGTGGTTCGCGCTCTTCAATTCTCTCGTTTTTCGTTGTTCATTTTGTTTTCACCGTTTTACTTCAGAACTGGCAAGATCTCCTTCTCTTTTGGGCATTTTCTAAGATATAAATCAAATCAGCTTTTGGAAAAATCAGCTTTATTAAAAAGCATACTTTACACCCTTTTCACACTTTATTTTCGATTTATATTCAATCACACTTCACTGTTTGTTTTTATTCACTCACTGCACTACTTTTCACTTCCTCCCTTCGCTACTGATAACAAACTGACGTTCGAACAAACGACGGGTCTTGCTTGATATACCCCTACCATTGGGTAGAACCTCCAACGGGGCGTTCCAGAACATACCAAAAGGGCTTCGAATGGTGCACAATGTTCCAGAATACTACACAACATTCAAATTGTTCTGGAATGTTCCATAGTGATCGGGGATGTTCCGGGATCTTCCCAAACATTCTGGAATCTTCCCGAATGTTCCAGAATATTCCCGAGCATTCCAGAACATTCCGTACCGTTATAGAACGTTCAGGAACATTCTTAAATGTTGTGGAATGCTCCAGAATACTTACGAATGTACTGGAATGTTCTGGAATACTCTAGAATGTTCTGCAATGTCCTAGAAATTTCTAGAGACGGAACTTCCCAGCCCATATATTTTCAAAAGCACGCACTTCAGGTAAATACAGGAACCTTCTTCATGGATCGGGGTTAGAGGGCCACCACGCCATGTAACTCCCTTCATAGTAGCAGGATTCGTTCCTGAGTTTCAGCGGCACGCACATTGTACGATTACTTTTATAATATAAATATACTGATTAAGATCAGAAAGATACTTCCTTTCGTTCTCAGGTTATTGGTTTTTATATCTGGTGGATGCTCGCTCAAGACACCCCATTTCCGTCCCTGCACACTGGGATTCATGCGGTCATAACAATCGTCGTAGTTTATAAACGGTTAAAAATATCGAAACGAGGATTCTTGCAAATGATGGCACGCAAAGGGGCACGTATGCTGTATGACAAATACTCGAAACTTTTCTATGCGTGGAGATGTGGAGGTAGCTCGTCCGCAGCAGTGAAGGGTCAGTGGTCCGGGGCACGTAAACACATCAATAGTGCTTAAGGAAAACGGAGGTGCCAGGTTTAAACACGTCCTCAGTGCCTTCGGAGTGCCAGAGCATGACGAGTTAACTCATTCACAGCAGTAAAAGGATCATAGCTGGAGCAACCTCTGCTGGTTCCAGATCGAGTGTTTAAACAGTGGGAGTGGAAAGTGGTGAATGAAACAGTCTGCTCGCTGCTTCTGGGTCTGATTGACTGAAAGGGCTACCTTGTAAAAGTGAAGCTGCGAGGAGCTCACGAAATGGAGAAGTCGGTGGGTGACATACAGCGTTGCAGGAAGAGAGAGAGAAAGAGAGAAGTATGTGTGTGTGTGTGTGTGTGTGTGTGTGTGTGTGTGTGTGTGTGTGTGTTGAGGTTATCAGAGCCTGCTGTGCAGGCACAGAGTCACGGGATAGAGGCGATGTTTCGGGAGTTTGAGTGTATCTAATCGCGAGAGAGTTATTCTCAGTGATCAGTAAAGTTGTACTGCCGGTACGGCAAGCTTTGAAAGAGATTAAAGAGCGCAGGCCGAACACTGGAGAATCGTACAGGAACTATCGGTATAACAGTTGTAAATTGTTTTAACTGTGTTTGGAAAGTACCAGAGCTCCAAGCGCTAATAGAAAACACTGACGCTCAAATCGAAATTGTGCTAAATGCATCCTCTGTGAATTATTTCGAACAGTTAGTTCGTGAGCCCATGTGAATAGTAACCGGTTGTGAAAACACAGTTGACCTCTTAGCAACAAATAATCCTGAGCTAATAACGGACACGCGGATTAGTGAACACATGGTTCTCGTAGCGAGATTGAATGTTGTAACCCCGAAATCCTCCAAAAATAAACGGAAATGTATACCTTTCAAAAAAGCAGATAAAGAAATCACTTGCCGGCCGAAATGGTCGTGCGGTTCTAGGCGTTACAGTCTGGAACTGAGCGACTGCTACGGTCGCAGGTTCGAATCCTGCCTCGGGCATGGATGTGTGTGATGTCCTTAGGTTAGTTAGGTTTAAGTAGTTCTAAGTTCTAGGCGACTGATGACCTCAGAAGTTAAGTCGCATAGTGCTCAGAGCCATTTTGAAAAAATCACTTGACGCCTTTCTGAGAGTCAGTCTTCAATTCTTTCAAATTAACAATGTAAGTGTAGACCAGATGAGGCTTGAATTCAAAGAAATAGTGTCGGCAGCAACTGAGAGATTTATACCAAACAAATTAACATACGACGGAACTTATCCTCCTTGGTACGCAAAACGAGTCAGAAAATGTTGCAGAAAAAGCGAAAAATGCGCTCCAAATTTAAAAGGACGCAAAATCTCTAAGATTGGAAATCTTTTACAGAAGCTCGAAATTTAGCGCTGGATTCAATGTGAGATGCTTTTAATAGTTTCCACACCGAAACCTGGCAGAAAATTCAAAGAGATTGTGGTCGTATGTGAAGTATGCTAGCGGCAAGACACAATCAATGCCTTCACTGCGCGATGGCCATGGAAATACTATTGACGACGGTGCTGCCAAAGCAGACTTACTAAACACAGACTTCCGAAACTACTTCACGAAAGAAGACGAAGTAAATATTCCAGAATTCGAATCGAGAACAGGTGCCAAGATGAGGGACATCGAAATAGATATACATGCTGCCACATTCACTGGGTACACCACACACGCCGGACACTCGAAGAGCAATGTCGTCTTTAACAGGGCGCAACATATCTTCTATCTTGGGGGCGGGACGGAACACTGGTCTTAGCTCATGTTTCTGCAGCAGACGTCCTAACTTTCTGCCAGTTGCTCCACAGTATAGCAGGAATGCAATCCGTTTGGTCTCTTCTACTGATTCACCAGGTGTCTTTCGTCGGTGGCCCTTGAAAGCGTTTGCGATGTCTCTTTGCTGTGTACATTTTCCCCGAAAACATGCTTTTAGTTCTGCAGTTCAGACTGTAGGTGTTCGTCGTCAGAGATAATCTTGGCTCTATGAACCAACGTTTTGAAGAACGCTTTCTTGTGTACAGGGTGGTGGAAACTATTGGCGTTCAAGTACCGATCGGTGTGTGTTGCTTTTCCGGTACACTGAATGACCAAGCTGGCCTCCTGCCTTCCGCTCAACCAAAACATCCAAGAACGGTAACTTGATGTGCTTTTCCATCTCGACAGTAAATTTAATGTTGGGATGGCCACCATTCGTGTGATCGACGAACGGCTGTAGTGTATCTTCACCATGAGGCCATATCAGGAAGGTGACATCAACGTATCGTAGAACAGGAAGGTGTCATCAACGTATCGTAGAAAGAAAGACGGCCGTAATGTCATAGTTTGTAGAGCCTGCTCCTCAAAGTGCCCCATGAAGAAATTTGCGACTGTGACAGTGAGATAGTGGTGATCCCATGGCTGGACCGTCCGTTATCTCATAATATTCATCGCAGTACAAAACGTACGTTGTCGTTAGGACGTGACGAAACAACTTAATGATTCCAGATGGAAAATGTTGGACCAAAAGATCCAGTGTATCTTGTATTGGCATTCTCGTAAAAAGTGCACAACGTCCAGGCTAACCATTGGGTCGTTTGGGCCTATCTTCATTCTCTTGAGCGTCTCAACAAAATTCTGCGGTTTGACAACATGGTGTTCACAATGTCCCAATGTTGGTGCTACTAATCCTGCCATATGTTTAGCAAGTCTGTAGGTGGGAGAACTGATTGCAGTAACAATGGGCCTCAGGGGAACACTTTCCTTGTGTATCTTTGGTAATCCATAAAGCCTGGGAGGTATGGCGGCGCGAAGCGTTAATTTCTTCACCACTTCATCTGATAAACCAGAATCCTTTAATAACTTCCCTGTCTTTCTGAGAATGAGCTGTGTGGGATCACGACTAAGCTTGCAGTACCTTCAACTTCTAATAAATGTAGTATTTTCAGGTGGTAGTCTGCAGAGTTCAGAACCACGGTAGCATTCCCTTTGTCGGCTGGCAAGACAACCAAGTCTTCATTCTCACGTAATAACCGTAAGCCATGTCGTTCCTCACGGCTAATATTGTATTTTGATGGCTTAGCTTTCGCCAGGATATGGCTGGTAGTTACCCTAACGTCTTCAGTCGCATCGTGCGAAAGATCCCTAAAGCACTGCTCTATTCCACTAATTATATCCAATATTGGCAGACGTCGTGGAGCTGGAGAAAAGTTGAGGCCTTTACTCAGCGCTGATACAGAGCCGTGGTCCAGTTCTTGGTTGGAAAGATTAACAACCGTCCTATGGGCCTTATCGGATTTCACAACAGTTCTTCCGTGATTTAGTCGGTCGAACTTGGCGCATTGCTTCGACGTTGTTTAGGATAAACGTACGTGTTGTTGCGCTGCCGTGGCAGTGTTAACATGATTTACACCACGCGGCGTCTAGTTTTTGTGAGAGGAAATGGGTCAAAATGTATTTATTTCAATTTAGAACCTGTCACAGACCTCCCTCGAAGTCGTGGCAGAAAAAACCAAAATGCTTGAGAGTGTACAAAGTGTGTTACAGAGGAAAAAAACAATTTATCAGACAAGAAGAGGTTCCCTCTATTGTGACTGATAGTCTGTGGGATATGGTAGTCCTACAGTACAGGTGATGAAACTTTACACTGGTCTGTGCAAGCGACTTCGATCAATGGCCACCTGCTGCAATTGACAAATACATGTATATTTAATAGGATCACAACATATGTTCGTCGCCGGCTCACAGATGGCATTTGTTTTTGATATATCAGAAGAGAGACAAGTGGTAAAAATCTTATCAAGTTCTCTGTCGGATGAAGTTAGCGGAGCTTTTATAATACGTAATTTTTCTCTGTTGGATGGTACAGAATAATGACGATAGAATGTTCGGATGATAGAGATGAATGGACCCTGAGGGATGCAGATCTCCTTTGGACTGCTGTAACTGTACCTAGTTTGGAAACACACGGCAATGCAGTAGCAAAATCCTCGTTCTTCTTTCAGTTCCTACTTTTCCCTATGAGAAGCATCACTGTAACCATTCGTAATGTCTTTTATACTGCCTAGTACTGCAGGAGCAGGCTTCGTTTGGGGCTGACATTACACATTGTACACGATTGCCGGAGCTACAGCAACATGTTCCCACGCTACGGTCGCAGGTTCGAATCCTGCCTCGGGCATGGATGTTTGTGATGTCCTTAGGTTAGTTAGGTTTAACTAGTTCTAAGTTCTAGGGGACTAATGACCTCAGCAGTTGAGTCCCATAGTGCTCAGAGCCATTTGAACCAACATGTTCCCATTTCCACCGAGTGGTCAAAACGTCCTCTCGCAATAAGTCAGCTCACTGTGTTTCTACACAGGTTGCAGAATGTGGTAGATCAAGCTGTCTTCGACTTATGCTCAAGTCCTACTTAAATTGGGGCGATCACATGCCCAAAGGTGCAGGGATGGCGGGGCAGAGACTGAGGAGGAGGAGTTGCAAGATGCTAGGGACTATCTAAACCCACGGTTTAATTTTACTGTAGCAGATAGATTCAAAAAAGGTAACCCTTTTCGAGACACGAGAGTGCCACGAATATGATTCAGTAGTGGCTGTAATAATTAAAAGACATCTGTATAGGATCCAACGCAGTCATGTGGTTGAATGGAAAGACTTGATTGCATATAGCATAGAGCACTTCAACCAGAATGCATAACACTATCAGCGACTCTTGTGTGTACCTGCAGAATCAAGAGCGCTTTTTATGCATGGTGACGGTAACATAGTCATTGTGATCGTGTTTTTAACAGCGTGGTCCTTATGCCTAATGTACGTTGCCGGCTGTAGAAGCTATCAGTGGTCAGCTTTGTTGGCGGAGCTACGATAACATGTTCGCATTTCCACTGAGTTGCCAAAAGACTGATCTGTTGCAGTAACTCAGCTTAACCTGTTTTTATACAGGTTGCAGAAGCTGCAGAAGGCTGTCCAACTTCCGTTCAGTTCCGATTTAAATTGGGACGATCACATGGACGATGCTGCAGGGAGGCCAGAGCAGAGACCAAGGAACTGTTACGAGATGCAAAGGAATTGTCTAAAATCACGTTGCAGTTTTGCTGTAGCAGATATGTTCGTAGAAGGTGACTTGTTTAGAGATACGAGAGTGACACGTATATTATTCGCCAGTGGCTATAATCATTACAGCACGTCTCCGTAGGACTGAACAAGAGTATGTGGCTGAAAGGAGAGACTTGATACCAAATGAGTGACAGCATTTCTATCAGAAAGCGTTACACTATCAGCGACTCTTGTGTGTGCTTGTAGATCCAAGACAGCTTTTTTATGCAGGGTGACGGTAACATACTCGTTATGGTCGTATTTTTAATAACGCGGTACTTACGTGTAAGCTGTGTTGCCAGAGGTGGAATTCTTCTGTGGTCAGCTTCAGATGTCGGTTCCCAATAGTGTTCCGCGAGAAGGACATCGTCTTCCCTTCAGGGATTCCCTTTTGAACTATCTGATGAGTGAAATCCGGCTACTGGAAAAGAAAAATTACTCGCCATGAAAAATGACTCTCATTATCACTTTAACTAATTAGAATATCAATTTGATATCAGTGACATGCCGCCTGGCGGGTGTAGGCAATGGCTAGGGCACTACGGATATGATTCTTTACGTGGCGTTTCTTTCGTTGCGGCGATATCTTTTAACAATATTTCAATCGCCCAGCTATACGCAGGGAGACACCATCGTAACATAATGTTACCGAACCTAAGAGACTTCGTACGTGGCGAGACATTTGGTGACCTTAAGGGAGAGTTCGTGAGTGAGGGGGCGTCCTGTGACAGTGGTAAATCTTAGCACTCGGTCATGAACCAAAAATGAGTTTCATATTCTAGTCGTGTGATGCAGGACGTAGCAGATAAGGAAAGATATTTTTCTAATGGAGGAATAATTAGAGGGAATATACCCTATGCCATAGATCTGTACATGATTTTCACTACAAGTAACGATACTTTAGCGACGTGAAAACGCGGGTATTGTCCAGTTTCTTCTATCTTCGAAAATAACTCGTATAAACGGGCGGAATCTACATTTCGCGTGAGAAATTCGATGTGTATGGTCAACATCATCACTGCCCCTGATTGGGTAAAGTAGATTTTTTTAAACTGGGTGGTCTATGTCGGGGTGGATTTGTTTAGAACTGCTGTGTATGTCCAAACTGCAGCTGCTTGTTTTGCAGTGTACCACGACATCCCGCAAAGGCTGTCACGAGCAGTCGGCAACTGGAAATAAAGATTAGCTCAGCTTTTGACGGATACAAAGAATGCGCGTACCTGTCTGGTCTTGCCTGCGGTAGCGATTGCTGGCGAAGTGACCAGTATGATGGGTGGCGCGACTGAAGCGGATGTGTGTGTGTGTGTGTGTCACGTGAGAGAAGATTCAAAATGATGGACGTTTGCGCTATACGTATTGATAACATCCGAACTCCTACCGGTACAGTCTTCCCCGGATGCCCTCCATGGACAACGGTGGTGCACACTGGCATACACACGCTCGTCCATGACTGCGGCTGCTAGCGCGGCGGAAATTTGCACTGACCTCTTTAAGTCGGTGCTGGCGGTGTACATGGGGACGGACGCGTTGTGGACTCTGTCTTGCAGTGATATTTGCTGTTGTCTCTATTCTGGCTGTTGTCTCTATTCTGTCACACAGTAGGATCTTCCTCCCTACTTCCGTAAGTAGCGGAGAGAACCAATTCAGCAATCCTATAGGTCTTTTCAAAATTACAACGCGTTTACGATACTTGTATTGCGCGCGCGAATGCGTTCAGGTGAGGACAGGGGCCACTGTGTAGACGGCGAACGGCGCGCGCATCGCGACCGCGAGTCTGTGTGGTCGCTAGGATTGTTTTTTCTTTCTTTTTTCTTTCACCAGATGTTTAGTGGAACATTGTGGTGCAAGGAGCGTCTTCGTGCTCTGAAACGTTGGTGCTTACAAGACCTCGGATGTATTTAGCACTAAGATCTATTTGTGGTGGAAATTTCATTACTTAATTTGCATAATGTCTGTGAATTGTACTCAAACATTGAAAATATGTTTTATTACGAAGAAGTAAGGTGAAGGTGAGTGTTTTAAGTGATCTATTTGACTACTGTAAATTGTTTAACAATTAATTTGAAAGGGTAGTGCAAATGGCTTATTTCGCTCTGTTTTTGATACCGAAATGGTCGGTGGCATTCAGTAACGTCATCTGTAATTAGGACATTGGGAGGTTTTGACCTATCTTGCGGTGCCTTGACGAGATACACTCGCGGGAGACCCCAAACGGCGGCTACTATACCGCACTTCATTCCATTCATGATCTGTAGACCACTTTTGCACGGTTTAACTGTCAGTGCAATATGACTGCTGTATGTTTCTCGACCCGTAAGAAATAATTTGCTGCTGAGATTCTAGTAATTTGCCTGTCTGCAGTAAGGACGGTTTGTTTAGAAATATGTCATAAACTTTTAGATATGTAATTGTTCCGATTTCCCGTCTGTGTCTAAGCACAGACCAATGTGCTTCAAAAAGTAAGAAAAATAAAAGCATTATCACCCCTGACTCTGGCGGCAGATGTAAACTAAGCCTACTCAGCGTTTTAAACCGCGATCAAAATAAAAAAACCGCTGACATTGTTTAATATTCCATACTGCGATCGATTTGCTGACAAATTCTTTAAATCAGTTATATTCCATACACCATCCTATATCCTGTAAAATGTTTAAATAAATAGTATTCCATAAACTGTAGTCAATGTCCCAGTAGATTCTTTAACTATATAAATAAAATATATTCCAAACACTGGCTTGAATCGCGCAAATTGTTTAAATAAAGAATATTCCACACATTCTCTAAATTGTTTAAACAATATTCCATACACTACAATAGAATTTCTTCCAAATGAGAGATTAACTGAGTCTTTCTCCCGCAAATTTTCAGGATGTGTAGGGGAGGGGGAGGGGTGGGAAGCTTTCCAGCCAGAGCATTTAAGTAATTGTTCGATTTAATTGATTACTGACGCAAATTGATATATAAGGTGTGCTTTAACAGCGAAGGGAGTTCCGTGAGGGATTGGGGAGGAGGAAATTAAGGGGATGGAGGAGGAGGTTGGGGGGGGGGGGGTGTGAGGACAATAGGTTAAGGATCTGTCAATCAAATGGGTGGAATCCTCTTAGTAGAGCAATAGGTTAAGTATCTGTCAGACAAAGAAGAACAATAGATTTGCCCCTGAGTGCATACTTGCCCCTGATGTAGCCAACCCTCACTAACAAAATGCATGGGTGGCCGCTTTATCCCCTTATTTGCAGCGAATGTGGTATGGCGCGTCGCCACGGGAGTTTGAAGGCCAAGACGAAAGGAACGTTTCAATCTTCCAGTCACATCGCTGCATAAAAATCTAGAGAGCCACAAATTTAATTTAGCTGATTGTTATATAACAGTATAATGCTACAAATATGTGCTTCTACCTCTGTCTAAATGAGACAAGTTTCAAGTTTTAGTGCATGTTTGAAAACACGAGTCATACTTGTACATCGTTGTTTTTGTACAAAATTACGACGTTCTTAATCGATTGTACTATTCAGTGTAGAAAACTATAGCCACACACGGTGGAAACTGATATGATCAGTTTGAGGAACATGCCATTGAAAGTAGTATGTTTTCTAATGTCACACGAAAATAAGCGTACAAAATCGTTGGGGAGACTGTGTTTCATTGTACAAATTAGAGCAAAATTCTCCAACTGAGAAATCTGTGGAATTAAAAATTCGACACAGCAAACTCGGGAACTAGGAACACTCAAAAAAAAAAAAAAAAGGGTGTTTTTGCCAGAAATATTCAGCTTACATTTTAAAAGGACAAACCGTTATTTGACTGTGTTGTATTATATTTATCTTTTGTATTATTCAAATTTTGGCTTTTATCCCGTTATCAAGTACAATGCTAAAAGATGTAGACCATTATCAAGTGAAATTACTTAAGGTGGTCCAGAGCAGGTAAATAAGGCTAACACATGCTTATAATATCTTAAAGACATCTCTTAGCCTTGTTTACCTTCTTAATATCTTAAAGACATGTGTTAGCCTTGTTTACTTGCTTTCGACGTCCCTAACTAGTATGGGCCTAACTTAATAATGATCTAACGACTTTTAGCATTGTATTTGATAATGGCGTAAAAGTCGAAATCTGGATAGTACAAAAAATAATATAATAATACACGGGCAATTGGCGGCCTGCTCTTTTAAAATGTATTGCATGGCCGTGTGTCAATGCCATCGGAAACTCAGCTTTCAGTCACAATATATTATTTTAATGTTCACATCAACGTAATTTGGTGCCACAGGTTCACTTTTTCGGGATACATTGGTATTTGTGTCGTTAAATCTGCGTCACTTTATCAGATCGGAATAGTATCTTCGAAATGCGTTCCACCTGGACCAAAGATTAAAAAAAGGCGGTGTATCTGTAGCAAAAACATGTCTGACTTGTTCGCTATGGCTACGAGCAGCATCTTATAAAATGTCTGTTGTCAGAGAAGCAGAGGTATTTTATGTAACAGAGGAAACTCTAGATCGGAAGCAGAGTTGAAATGTTCGATAGACATGGCAAACAGCTACGTCATTGTCGGTGGTTGACTATTGTATGACTATTGGTCACGTGGCTGACAACATTATTGGACCCGTGCTGGGCACACAGTCATCTGTATAGCTGCGTAGCGAGGAGGCCGCGTCTTCTGGCGTCCTCTGAGTTCACAGGCTGTTGGAATCGCGTAGCCGCTGCAATTCTTTTGTCTAAAGTCGGTGAACGACGCCGTAGAAGATGTCTTCTCCAATGAACTTGACGTCGGGCTATTAAATACATAAAATTTGTTTACAAAGACAAGGAGAACAGAACCGTAGTAACAACAAAGAAAGTGACCGAACGTGCTTGCAAAATATTGAATATCTTGATGGGGTTCGAATTACCGAAAGGCGGACTTCCAGGGGAAGAGCGATTAGGCTTTCTACCTAGAGAAGGAGACCCGGGGATTCGGATTCTTGTCTGGTCATCCTGCTTCGTATTTCATATGCGTTCTCTAAATTTTCGTACTTTTCGCTTTGGGTACTTGGTCAAGTCGCGGCCGCTTCCTTCTTCCTTTCTTCGTTAACCGAGCTCATGATGGTCGGTGATGATATTCAAAGAATAACATGGAATACATAAATCACGATGTCAGAAGATACACTGATACATAAATTAAGTTGGAGACCACTTGAGGATGTTCCAGTGGGTCCGCATCCAAACAATTTCTACGTAATTCCAGACGTGACTTTATTCGCTTTGATGTATGTTGTCAGGTGCAGACATTCAAGATTTTCATATCTGGCTTAGAGAGGTAGTTACCGTCCATAACAAGTATCGCTATTCTAAATACAGTGAAGTTTCAGTTTTCTTCCACACTGGATGATAACCCAAGTATGATGTACTGATCATCTACAAGGATAAGTCAATTATTATCCGCAAAGTATTTATAAAATTTTATTGTAATCGAATAGGAACCTTACAAGAACATCATTTTTCGACATAGTCTCCTTGCGTTTTAACGCACTTGGTTAATCGTTGTACAAGCTTCTTGATGCCCTCGAAAAAAGGTTCTCGGTTGAGCTGCGAGCCAGGAATGCACCGTTTCTTTCACTGATTCGTCCGAGGCAAATCGACGGCCGCTTAATGTCTGTCTGAGTGGAACAAACAAGTATTAGTCAGAAGAGGCAAGATCGGGATTATATGGAGGACGATCATATACTTCAAATTTGAGTTTGTGGAGCGTTTCAGCAGTGTGGACAGCAGTATGAGGACGGGAATTGTCATGCAACAACACAACGACTTTTGACAACAATTTTCGCCGTTTGCTTCGTATTGCAGGCTTTAGCCTGGCAGTAAGCATCCCACTGTAACACATACTGTTTATTGTTGTGCGCCTTTCCCCATAATGTTCCAGTACTGGACCTTGTGCGTCCCAAAAAACCGTAAGCATCAGTTTTCCTGCGGACGGTTGGGTCTTGAACTTCTTCTTGCACGGCAACTTTGGATGTTTCCGTTCTATACTTTGCCGTTTACTCTCCTGCTCGTAATAATGGATCCATGTTTTGTTATCAGTAATGATCTTATATAAGAAGTTGTGCCCTTCGTTACCATAGCGATGCAAATGTTTTTTGGAGATGTGCAAGCGCGTTTGTTTGGGACCCATCTTGCACAAACTTTATGAAACCCAAGTCTGTTGTGGATGATCTCGTAGGCGGAACTATGACTAATTTTCAGACGATGTGCTACTTCGTCAATAGTTAACCGTCTGTCTAAGAGAATCATTCCACGTGAACACTCAATGGTTTCTTCATTTGTGGCGGTAAACGGTCATCCGGATCCTTCATCGTGCGTAACATTTGTGCTACCATTCCAGAATTTTTCAATCCATTCATAGACACTCCGTTGTGGCAAAACACTGTTCCCGTACTGTACCGAAAGTTTTCGATGAATTTCGGCCTCTGATACGCCTTCCGGCCACAAAAAACGGATCACAGAACGTTGCTCTTCTTTAGCGCAAATAGACAGCGGAGCAGCCATGATTAACAGTACGGCAGCGGTAACGAAACTAACGTAGCAGCTTGAAAATTGGAAAGATATAATAACAAATAGCCCTAAACAAAGCACGCGTCATCAAAGTAAAACGACAGTACTACCAAAATAAACAAAAATATAACTAAATTGCATGTAATAATTGACTTACCCCCGTATTAACCCATTGCTCTAACTGGATACAACAGGTATTTTTCAGAACGTAACCACTCGTATAATTTTATATAGCGAGAGCTGTAACGCAGGGGACTTTCGAGCTGCAAGATTTAAAGAATACAATTCATTTCGTTGCTCTTCTAATCTTAAGGGATATTATCCGTTACAGAGTTCTGTTCAGATGGCTCTGCCCACTCTCTTCTCTCCGCCAACCAGAGAGAACAGTAGTCATTAAGTTACAATTATCATCTCGAAAGAGTAAGACTTCAGCCGCAGTAATGGCGGAGTTGGAGACCATCGCAGCCTTTCCGATGGTGGATGGAGCTTTCAGGGGCAGTATAAAAGTGATGTAGGAGAGACATCTAGCCGGAGTGGAGGGAACTCTAATCAGGGACCATAACTCTGTCAGAAAAATCCCTGGATCTCCAGGTAGGGGGATGTATGAAGAGCTGCTGTCCCACCCACATAAAACAGAAACTTCACTCATAAACCTCAGAAGAATAGCTAGACGTATTTTACGACCATGACGACGGCATTAAGAGGAAAAAGCAAGTGACTTGGAATTAAAGACACTTTAAAATTAGGAAAGTCGTATGTGAGAGGCGTAAAAGGAAAACAATTAATGTCGCTGTAATTAAAGAAAAAGAAAAGAAACTACACAGATAAAAGACGCTCACAAAAACACAATAATTTAGAGTGGATTTCTGTGGGTAATGATAGGTACAGCAGAGGTGGCGATATTAACTGGGAAGGAATGGAAAAAGAAAATATACGGCTCTTCAAAATTAAAGCGACAAATCGCTATTATCCCGTCCTTTGTCTGATTCACCATATAATCATACCAATTTTTAAGAGATGTCCTTACGACCATGTTATGCACGTAAGATGGCGTTCTGGTCAACGGTCAACTATGCTAAATCCACAAACGCTGTTTACACAACCCCAGTCAGTGTAGTATGGCACACAGAAGACGTCCACCAGACTCTGCCGTGAAGGGCGATAGGAAGAATGGAAGCACAACACTGACAAACTGTTGTGGCCAGATGGCTTAAGGTAAAGGCTCTGTTGTTTTTCCGATGTGCTGATAGTTTATAGAGACCGAATCTGTATCACGGAGACCAGGGTAAGACCGAGCAAGCGTGACATCAGAAACAGAGGTCCATTGTTTGGCTACAAGGGCACAGCGGTACCGCACGGCAACTGGCATCTGACCTCGCAGCATCCACTGGACGTGTTACATCGAGGCAAACGGTGTACCGAAAGCTTTCACAGAGTGGTTTTTACTTTTGGTGCATGTGAATCTCGGATGCATCTTCACAGAAGAGAACTTCTCTGCTATCTTGATGGTCGAGCAGTGGGCCAACGTTCTTTTCAGAGATAAGTTCCAATTTGGTCTGGAGAGTGATTCTAGATGGATTCACTTCTGGAGGGAATGTGGAACACGATTTCGGGACCTAAACATTTTTGAAAGAGATCGATATCGAGGAGGATCCCTAATGGTGAGGGCAGGGATTATGTTGGCCTGTCGAAGACATCTCCAAGAAATTGTACGGCTGAATCAGAAAGGTTCAACTGCTGTCAGGTATCGTGACAAGATCTTGGGACCTCATGCGCGGTTGTTGCGAGCTGCTGTGGGCCCAGTGCTCATATCGATGGACAGTAATGCACTACCTCGTAGAGCACAGGTAGCCGATGATTTCTTGGAAACAGAAGATACTGCATGTAAGGCGTGGCCTGCTCGCTCTCCCGATCTGAGTCACTTAGGGCATGTCTGGGATGCAGTAGTGAAACGGGTTGCATCACGTCAGAATCCACCAACCGCTCTCCAAGACTTCTGTGCAGCTCTGTCGGAAGAATGAGCGTTATTGCCTCAACATATTCCGTCATTGTCAGAAATGTGTTGCTGCCACAGGAGGTCGCACCTCATATTGAGCGCATTATACAGTTGTCCCAATGTGAGTGCAAATGTGTTCATTTGGAAAAAAGAAGTACATTTTTATCTACCGTTATCCATGTTGTAGTTGTTTATGTTCTGTATTCTTTACATTGTTTGTACTTTGCTATCACCTGTTTACACTGTTTTGTGGCTTTAATTTTGAATACCAGTATAGAAAGCTTTAGCTTTATAAGTTCAAGAATTTTAACACAGACCAGAATTAGTTGTATTAGTCGTATAGGCTAATATGTTGATTCAAAACAGTTTTATGAAGTTCTTCAATGCTGCAAAAAACGATCACAGTGATCTGAATGCTAGTGTAGGGCAGAAAGCAGTCAGAACAGTAATGGGAAATCAGGGTTATTCCATACTGCATCAAAACGGTAAACTATCTATTGAAGGAATTTGCAACCTACAACCAATTAAAAATTACGAACACCTTTTTAAACAAAAAGCCCCATAAGACTACAAGAGGTATGGCTTTGTAACTCTTAGTAAAAGATTAGTATCAGAGTAGACAGAGGAAGTGACTTAGACACATATCATTATGTCCCTATCACAACAATTAGAATGCTTGTAATTGGAGGACGGTGGAATAAGAGAATACAGGCGCATGAAGAAGTGGGTAATTTGTTATAATACGAAGAAATAAAATACCTCTGTCAGAGTCGGTTACAGCAACGTTTCGTTTGGAATCCAACAAGTAATGGCTTTATCAAAAAATGGAAAAATATAATTTTAGCAATGAAGAAAGCAGCATAAGTCGAGAAGAAAATAAATTCAGGAGAAAGGGTTGGCTATATACACAAATCAATTGCGATTCGGCGTAGATCCCTCAGAGTGCTTCATGAGTCACGTTGTCCATAAACAGCCATTTTCAATCTATCCCAGGCATATTCGATACGGTTCATGTGTGGAGAACATGCTGGCCACTCTAGTGGAACGGTGTCGTTATCCTGAAGGAAATCATTCACAAGATGTGCACGATGGGGGCGCGAATTGTCGTCCATGAACGCTAATGCTTCGCCAGCCAATAAGCTGCCTATATGGTTGCACTATCGGTCGGAGGATAGCATTCGCGAATCGTACAGCCGTTACTGCGCTTTCCATGACCACCCGCGACGTACGTCGGCCCCACATAATGCCACCCCAAAACAGCAGGGAACCTCCACCTTGCTGCACTCGCTGGACAGTGTGTCTAAACGTTACGCCTGACCTGGTTGCCTATAAACACGTTTCCGACGATTGTCTGATTGAAGGCATATGCGACATTCATCGTTGAAGAGAACGTGATGCCAATCCTGAACTGTCCATTCGGCATGTTGTTGGTCCCATCTGCACCGCGCTGCGTGGTGTCATGGTGGCAAAGATGGGCCTCGCCATGGACGGCGGGAGTGAAGCTGCGCAGCATGCAGCCTATTGCGCACAGTTTGAGTCGTAACACGACGTCCTGTGGCTGTGCGAAAAGCATTATTCAGCATGGTGGCGTCGCTGTCTTCGTTCCTCCAAGCCATAATCTGTAGGTAGCGGTCATCCGCTGCAGTAGTAGCCCTTGGGCGGCCTGAGCGAGGCACGTCATCGACAGTTTCTGTTTCTCTGTATCTCCTCCGTGTCGGAACAACATCGATTTGGTTTACTCCAAGACGCCTGGACACTTCCCTTGTTGAGAGCCCTTCCTGGCACAAGGTAACAATGCGGACGCGATCGAACCGCGGTATTGACCGTCTAGGCATGGTCGAACTACAGACAGCACGAACCGTGTACCTTCTTCCTGGTGGAATGACCGGAAATGATCGGCTATCGGAGCCCCTCCGTCTAATAGGCGCTGCTCATGCATGATTGTTTACATCTTTGGATGGGTTTAGTGACATCTCTGAACAGTTGAAGAGACTGTATCTGTTATACAATATCCAAGTCAACGTGTATCTTCAGGAGTTCTGGAAACTATGGTGATGCAAAACTTTTTTTGATGTGTGTATATAGAATGGAAATATTTAAGAGGTTGTCAAGCAAAAACGAGTGCAAGGTATTAGGAAGAGTATAAAAAAAAAGTTGTAATATGACAGTCACATATCGCTGAGGAATATTTGAATATTTTTCTGGTCTTTCTTGGTTATTTTTGGACTGAGTACAAAGCTTGCTAATTCAGGAAGAAGGTTAAGAAACGAATGGGCCCACCACATCGTCCTCCGGTGTAGCGTCACCACAGGTCAGTCACAACGGTTCTAGAGAAAATGTTCGACTGCTGTCCTGGCCAGGATATTCTCCAGATCTCTCACCAATTGAAAACGTCTGGTCAATGGTGGCCGAGCAACTGGCTCGTCTCAATACGCCAGTCACTACTCTTGATTAACTGTGGTATCGTGTTGAAGCTGCATGGGTAGCTGTACCTGTACACGCCATCCAAGATCTGTTTGACTCAATGCCGAGGCGTATCAAGGCCGTTATTATGGCGGGAGGTGGCTGTTCTGGGTACTGATTTCTCAGGATCTATGCACCCAAACTGCGTGAGCACTGCAGTTCATGAAAGCGGTTGCAGTAAGCTCTTGTTCCACACACTGGCGGCAAATACGGTTTTCTCCTTTGAAGGCACTTGCCACTAAGCCCCTGTAAGTCCCTAGAGTATAACTGTTCATGAAGAATTCACACCACTGCGCGCTTATCTAAGAACGCGCCGCCACTATACTGCTGAGCCACCGTGAGAAAATTCGTTGCCTTCATCTCCATATCTTGCTATTCAATGAGTCTAGCCCTCCATTTTGATTAGGTACGAATCACTCGATCAATGAGTGCAACATTCCTTGCAGCCGACACCAACCTCTTGATTGCTAAGACGCGTTCTGTAAGCCAAAAATGAAAAATTTCGGAAGATTTCCCCTGTATTTAAATAAAGCGAGATTCTCGCTGGTTACTGAGGCAATGGCTGGATGTGCTCCCCTCCATATTCAGTTTTTCTAAAAGTGGGAAGTTTGGTTAAAAGAACTTTTTTTCGGGTACTTTGCCGCCCTGTCGTGGAGGGCGCGAGACGTGCTGTTCTGCTGAGGAGGGAGAGAGCCTTCTGGTCCCAGGGCCAGTTCTGGCGCAAATTTGTCGAGTTTTGAGTGTATCGCATTCTGCATTATCGCCTTCGCCTCCCACTCTCTGAGCAGATAATAATTTACGGGATTTGCTACGTACCTTGTGAACTTGTGTTGCCTGATTAATTGTATTGTTTCGTGGGTTTTGGACTCACTTACTTTATATTTTTGAGCAGTACAAATTAGGCAAGCTTGTAGCGTTTATCGCAGTCTTCCACGTAGATGATGTACCACTCTACAGTATTAGGGGGACATTCATGATTAAATTGTGCGTCAGTATGTTTAGGTGACTCTGTGCTCGAGGTGTTGGACTAATTTTTCTGTCAATATTATGAGACTTTAATTTCATTTCGTTGGAAACTTACTTTCTCATTTTAATGTGTTATGTGTCGAGTCTTCTAGTACGGAAGTGTCTTGTTAGACATGATCTGAATCTCAGGTCCAAACTATTATCCTACAACTGATTCTGGTAATAAAACTCTTAAAAAAAAGTTGCCCCTCCGTTAGGGCCGTTGACAGAATATCGATACATCGACGTATCCATACTTTTCCAGAAAAGTATCGATATATGTCGGCGATATAGTGTTCCCCCGCTGTATCTACATCAAAATAGCAATATCAAGTGAAGATATTTTTATTTTATGTTTTCTTTAACAATTTTCGGTAAGTATTTGAAGTTGTTCTTTCGACATTGTAGGAGAACATCTTTATACTTTCAGTGTGTGAAGGAGTCTTACTACTTTTTGAGATTTCATCACGTCCAATCTTTTTCTTTGACTGTGTCAAGCAAGCATATGTGTCATTTTAGGATAGTTTAATAAATTCAATAAAGGACAATAGAGGCAAAGCAAAGAAGCAAACTTCGCCGCTCTGCCCACAGACGGGCTAATCGGAACCGACCGACCACTGTCTCATCCCCTGTCAGTGGCGTCATTTGGATGCAGAATGGAAGAGAGTGGGGTCAGCTTACCACTCTCCCAGCCGTTGTCGGCGTCGCAAACCTTGGAGCCACTACATGTCATTCAGTTGTCTCCTTAACTGGCGCCACGGAGCTGAGTTAGCGCTGTTCCACTGCTCATATGAAGAAAAAATCCCTGTCAGTACCGGGAAATGAAATCGTTTCCTCCGCATGTCGGCCAGCTTCACTGATCTCTCAGCGGCGGAGGTAGGGATGGTAGGCAAAAGATGGATTATAAATGAATGAAACATCTTAATAGTAGAGGAAGATAAACTGCTGAATAAATGTAGCTGAATAAGAATAATGTATCCTGCATTACAAACAATTATTGTACGCAGTAAGACATAGAGTGAGTCAAGAAGAGTAGAGCGTAGAAAACGGTGGTACAGGAATTGATCAGATGGATATAGAGAAACATAGCATACACTACTGGCCATTAAAATTGTTACATCAAGAAGAAATGCAGATGATAAACGGGTATTCTTCGACAAATATATTATACTAGAACTGACATGTGATTATATTTTCATGCAATTTGGGTGCATAGATCCTGAGAAATCAGTACCCAGAACAACCACCTCTGGCCGTTATAACGCCACTAATACGCCTGGGCATTGAGTAAAACAGAGCTTGGATGGCGTATACAGGTACGGCTGCCCATGCAGCTTCAACACGATACCACAGTTCATCAAGACTAGTGACTGGCGTATTGAGACGAGCCAGTTGCTCGGCCACCATTGACCAGACGTTTTCAGTTGGTGAGAGATCTGGAGAATATCCTGGTCAGGGCAGCAGTCGAACATTTTCTGTATCCAGAAAGGCCCGTACAAGACCTGCAACAAGCGGTCGTGCATTATCCTGGTGAAATGTAGGGTTTCGCAGGGATCGAATGACGAGTAGACCCGCGGGTCGTATCACATCTGAAATGCAACGTCCTCTGTTCAAAGTGCCGTCAGTGCGTACAAGAGGTGACCGAGACGTGTAACCAAAGGCACCCCATACCATCACGACGGGTGATACGCCAGTATGGTGATGACGAATACACGCTTCCAATGTTGGTTCATCGCGATGTCGCCAAACATGGATGCGACCATCATGATGCTCTAAACAGAACGTGGATTCATCCGAAAAAATGACGTTTTGCGTTCGTGCACCAAGGTTCGTCGTTGAGTACACCATCGCAGGCGCTCCTGTCTGTGATGCAACGTCAAGGGTAACCGCAGCCATGGTCTCCGAGCTGATAGTCCATGGTGCTGCAAACGTCGTCAGTCTGTTCGTGCAGATGGTTGTTGTCATCCAAACGTCCCCATCTGTTGACTCAGGGATCGAGACGTGGCTGCACGATCCGTTTCAGCCATGCGTATAAGATGCCAGTCATCTCGACTGCTAGTGATACGAGGCCGTTGGGATCCAGCGCGGTGTTTCGTATTGCCCTCCTGAACCCACCGATTCCATATTCTGCTAACAGTCATTGGACCTCGACCAACACGAGCAGCAGTGTCGCGATACGATGAACCACAATCGCGATAGGCTACAATCCGACCTTTATCAAAGTCGGAAACGTGATGGTACGAATTTCTCCTCCTTACACGAGGCATCACAACAACGTTTCACCAGGCAACGCCGGTCAACTGCTATTTGTGTATGAGAAATCGATTGGAAACTTTCCTCATGTCAGCACGTTGTAGGTGTCGCCACCGGCGCCAACCTTGTGTGAATGCTCTGAAAAGCTAATCATTTGCATATCACAGCATCTTCTTCCTGTCGGTTAAATTTCGCTTCTGTAGCACGTCATCCTTGTGGTGTAGCAATTTTAATGGCCAGTAGTGTAGTTTTGAATTCCTTTAGAAGAGCCGCATGATTAGAGAAAACTAATTTTTAACTGCTCAAACATGGCGGCACGATTATTAAATTCTGGTATTTACTTTCATTAATCTTTGTTGGGAAATGAAAGTCGTATCCGAAAAATGAAGAAAACGTTTAGTAATTTTACTTTTCAAAAAAGATGAAAAAAGCTCCTGTAATAACTACTGTGGAATAACCCTTTCAAATATAGATTATAAAATAAATGCTAAAATATTAAAAATTACGCTTGAGATTATAGCACATTCTCTTTTACTGGAAGAACTATGTGGATTCAGAAAGGGTGATATTGCATAAATAACGTATTTGCCTTAAAACCGAGATCGGAGAAGAGAATTTAACTTAAAAACGTACATAGCCTTCCGCTATTACGTTTAAAATTTTTTGCTGTTGTAGGTAGGATGCATAATGAAAATAGATGGATATCCAAAACAGTAGATTCAAGTTATCCAAAGTTATGGAAAGACAAAAATTGTTTTAGATCTGTGACATGAGAGATTCTAAATATTCGATTAATCCAACGCTCTTCACTATACATAAAATAACTACGAACATGAAGGAACATGTGCATTCTGGAATAAAATATGTATAGAAAAATAAATGTTATGCTTTCTGCAGTTGATCAGTTCATCCTTGAGAACGATAAAGATAAGCTCCAGAAATCATTATTTATGCTAACTAGCATTTGTAAGAGAACAAGTTTCAAGCTTATCTTAGTTGTTGTTGTTGTGGTCTTCAGTCCTGAGAGTGGTTTGATGTAGCTCTCCATGCTACTCCATCCTGTGCAAGATTCTTCATCTCCCAGTACCTACCGCAAACTACATCCTTCTGAATCTGCTTAGTGTATTCATCTCTTGGTCTCTACGATTTTTACCCTCCACGCCAAATTGGTGATCCCCTGATGCCTCAGAACATGTCCTACCAACCGATCCCTTCTTCTATTCAAGTTGTGCCACAAACTCCTCTTTCCACAACCCTATTCAATACTTCCTCATTAGTTATGTGATCTACCCATCTAATCTTCAGCATTCTTCTGTAGCACCACATTTCAAAAGCTTCTATTCTCTTCTTGTCCAAACTATTTTTCGTCCATCTTTCACTTCCATACATGGCTACACTCCATACAAATACTTTCAAAAATGACTTCCTGACACTTAAATCTATACTCAATGTTAACAAATTTCTCTTCGTCAGAAACGCTTTCGTTGCCATTGCCAGTCTACATTTTATATCCTCTCTACTTCGACCATCATCAGTTATTTTGCTCCACAAATAGCAAAACTCCTTTACTACTTTGAGTGTCTCATTTCCTAATCTAATTCCCTCAGCATCACCCGACTTAATTCGACTACATTCCATTTTCCTCGATTTGCTTTTGTTGATTTTCATCTTATATCCTCCTTTCCAGACACTATCCATTCCGTTCAACTGCTCTTCCAAACCCTTTGCTGTATCTGACAGAATTACAATGTCATCGGCGAACCTCAAGGTTTTAATTTCTTCTCCATGCATTTTAATACTTACTCCGAATTTTTCTTTTGTTTCCTTCACTGCTTGCTCAATATTCAGATTGAATAACATCGAGGAGAGACTACAACCCCGTCTCACTCCCTTCCCAACCACTGCTACCCTTTCATGTCCCTCGACTCTTATAACTGCCATCTGGTTTCTGTACAAATTGTAAACAGCCTTTCGCTCCCTGTATTTTATCCTTGCCACCTTCAGAATTTGAAAGAGAGTATTCCAGTTAACATTGTCAAAAGCTTTCTCTAAGTCTACAAATGCTAGAAACGTAGGTTTGCCCTTCCTTAATCTAGCTTCTAAGATAAGTCGTAGGGTCAGTATTGCCTCACGTGTTCCAACATTTCTACGGAATCCAAACTGATCTTCCCCAAGGTCGGCTTCTACTAGTTTTTCCATTCGTCTGTAAAGAATTCGCGTTAGTATTTTGCAGCTGTGACTCATTAAACTGATAGTTCGGTAATTTTCACATCTGTCAACACCTGCTTTCTTTGGGATTGGAATTATTATATTTTTCTTGAAGTCTGAGGGTATTTCGCTTGTTTCATACATCTTGCTCACCAGATGGTAGAGTTTTGTCAGGACTGGCTTTCCCAAGGCCGTCAGTAGTTCTAATGGAATGTTGTCTACTCCGGGGGCCTTGTTTCGACTCAGGTCTTTCAGTGCTCTGTCAAACTCTTCACACAGTATCGTATCTCCCATTCCATCTTCATCTACATCCTCTTCCATTTCCATAATATTGTCCTCAAGTACATCGCCCTTGTATAGACCCTCTATATACCCCTTCCACCTTTCTGCTTTCCCTTCTTTGCTTAGAACTGAGTTTCCATCTGAGCTCTTGATGTTCATTCAAGTGGTTCTCTCTTCACCAAAGGTCTCTTTAATTTTCCTGTAGGCAGTATCTATCTTACCCCTAGTGAGATAAGCCTCTACATCCTTACATTTGTCCTCTAGCCATGCCTGCTTAGCCATTTTGCACTTCCTGTCGATCTCATTTTTTAAACGTTTGTATTCCTTTTTGCCTGCTTCTTCTTCGCGGATGGATCACTTAGGACCACGCGTAATCAACATTTGTTGGCCTTCCTTTTCGCCCAGTATTCTTTCATATACAACGAATGAACTAGCTTTCGTTGCGTAGACCATGTACGTCGGTTAGTTTTTCTCTCCTCTTCCTCAAAACCCCGTGTGTTTGTGATTTTTCTGATTTCATTTCTATCATGTAGATTTGGAGACCCTAATTCTCTCAGGTCTTTTTCCGTCTGTTTGTACCAGTTCGGTCTTGTAGTTTTGTTCTTTAAAAATGTATGGATTTTGTGCGTTAACCTGTTTGAGTCCATTCTTTCTAAGTGCCCCATGAATTGGATTCTTCTCATGCGCGTTGGGTCTGTTATTTTGGAGATATTTTTATATATTTCTGCATTGGGTTTTGGATAATGTACCTCATCTTTAGTTCTTGGTCCTAGGATTTTCCTCATTATCTTACGTTCTTTCACTTCTAATTCCTCTTTTAGTGTTCTGTGTTGAAGGTTTAGTGTCTCAGATGCGTAGAGAGCTTTGGGTATAATTACTGTTGCGTAGTGTCGTATTTTGCAGTTCGACGAGAGACTCTTTTTGTTGTAAATGTTTTTTGTTAACTGAAACGCCGTCTCCATTTTCTGGACTCTTGATCTGACAGATATCTTTTCATTACAATTTTCTGCAACCCGTTCACCTAAATATTTAAATTCTTTCACTCGAGAGATATAGTTATTACCAATTTTGAGATCAGAAGGTGCATCTTTGACGTCAGTCATAAATTTTGTTTTTTCAAATGAAATTTGTAATCCTATTTTAGCTGCCTGTTCTTGTAATAATTCTAGCTGTTTCTGTGCATCGGTAATGTCTTGTGCGATCAGTGCCATGTCATCAGCAAATGCTGAACAGTGTAATTCTATGCCCTTATGTCTTGGTCCCAGTCTGTGTGCTTGTGCACCTGCCTTTTTCCATTCTCTAACAACTTTTTCAAGAGCACAATTGAAGAGCACTGGGGACAGTACATCCCCTTGGCGTACTCCTGTGTCTATTTCAAATTCTGTGCTCAATTCTCCCATAAATTTTACTTTGGATTTGGTCTCCGTGAGTGTTTCTTTTATGATGTTTGTTGTCTTTTGATCTAGTCCAAATTCTGCTAATACTTCAAAAAGGGATTCTCGGTCTATAATGTCATATGCTTTTTTAAAGTCGACAAACGTGATGACATAACTTTTGTTTGAAGTACTATGTAAATATTTCATTGAGTTTTTCAAGTTAAGAATTTGTTCTACGCAAGATCGACCTTTTCTGAACCCACCTTGGTATTCGCCTAGTTTTGAATCCAGCTGAGGTTCTGCGTGGTTTAGTAGGGCTTTAGACAGAATTTTGTATGTTATTGACAATAAAGAGATTCCACGATAGTTGTTCGGGTCTGTTTTACTTCCTTTTTTGTACAGAGGATGTATGATCGCAGTCTTCCAATCTGTGGGGATTTTTTCAGTTTTCCAGATTTCATGTATAATTTCTTTGAGTTTTGCAATAAGATTTTCTCCTGCATTTTTCCATAATTCTGCGATGATTTGGTCTTCTCCTGATGCTTTGTTATTTTTCAGTGACTGAAATATCTCATTAATCTCTTGTAAACTTGGTGGCTTTGAGTCTGGGTTTCGTTGTGTACGATGGAACTCAAATTTTTCTGCAGGCTTTTCACAATTCAGTAATTTAGAAAAGTATTTTGCAAGAATTTCACAGTTTTCGGTGTTGGTATGAGCAATTTCCCCATAGTCATTTTTGAACTGGAGTGATGGAGGAGAGTACTTTGTTAATTTTTGTTTGAATACTCTGTAGAAATTTCGGGAATTGTTTTTCTTGAAATCAATTTCTATATCTTGCAATTTTTTGTCTTCGTGTTGTTTACGGATTGTTCGTATTGCTTTTGTGACTGTTTTCCTGGTATCTTTGAGATCTTACAGGGTCTTTTGATTTTTGTTGCACAACCAATTTTGCCACGCCAGTTGTCTGAGATTTATCAGTTGGTCACACTCATCTGTCCACCATGGGTGTTTAAGTGCTCTTGTTTGCGGTGCTACAGTTTCAGCTGCATTTAAAAGTCCTGCTTGCAGCTGTTGCCAATTTTGTGGTTTTAAATTTTGCGTTTCTTTTGTAAATTGTTCATTGCCATTTATCTTTTGTACATTATATTTACGGTGTGAAGATTTCTTAGTGAATTTTCTTTTTTCTGGAATGACATCTAGGGAGAATTTTGTTGGGTAATGGTCGGAATCTAGGTGTAGTCCATTAAGGACTTTAAGTTTCATGATTTCTACTGTATTTACGCGGGTGATCATTACATGATCCAACTGATATTCACCTAGTAATGGATTAGGTGAGATCCAAGTTTTAATTTTCGAGGCTCTTTTCTTGAAAAATGTTGATTTGAAAAATGGGTCATGGTTTTTGCAGATTTCAATGAGTCACATGCCATTCCGGTTGGTCTGTGTATGCCCTGACCATTTACCTACCCAATATCGATATTTCTTTTCTTTACCGATTTGTGCATTGAAATCGCCCATAAGGATTTTGACATGGTTATTTGGGATTTTTTGGAAAATATTATCTAATTGGTTCCAGAATTCTTCTACTTCTTCTATTTTGTTTTTGTTAGTGATGTTAGTTGGTGCATGTCCGTTGATTAGGGTGTATATCTTATTAGCTGATTTTATTGTTATCGTGGAGAGCCGACCCGAGTAAGATTTTAAAGTTGCGACTGAATCAAGTATTGATGTATGTACTATAAATCCAGTTCCAAATTGTGGACAATTTGCCATGGCTCGTTTTCCAGGATTTCCTTTGTATATCCTGTATCCTTCCGAATCAAAAGGATTTTCATCTGTATATCGTGATTCCTGAAATGCAATAATTTTGATTTTACGTTCTCTGGATTTGTCCAGGATCTTTTTTCGTTTTCCCATTTTTAAGAGAGAATTTACATTAAATGTCATTAGCCAAATTCTAGATGTTGGTTTGATTTTGTTATTACGGGGTTTTGAGGTACTCCGATTTACCTCCATGACACTTCTGTGGTCTCCCCAGAATCCGAATGGACCACTTGCGGTTTTTCAACCGTGGGATTTGACCCACTGGGGTAATTTGTCTTTGAAGGTGCTGTATCCATGTTGATTTAATTGGACTGGGTTTGTGACTGAAATTGAGATTTCAGTGTGGTTAAGCTCAGAGCTCCACTTCTGAGTTTTATAGATCAGCCGCCACTAAGATGTGGAACAGACGCTGTAGGGTTACCGCCACTAACCTGTGGAACCGTCGTGCCCTTTGTCCAAATAACCTTGGACGATAGCTTTTATAGTATCCCAAAAAGCAAGGTTGCCTCTTCTGCCAGTTCCGCCGTACCGATGATCTTCATCTCCGCCTTCACTGCCGTTGAGGTCTTCACCGTGTCCCTGGCAAGGGGCCCTCACGAGGTACTATCGCCCAGCCCAGGTGAACCAAGGTTTTTTTTATGAGGTGTTACCCTTCCCACTCCTCCTTTTCCAACCGGGCTTGGGACCGGCTATGGCGGAGATTTTGCCTGCTTCATTTACTGTATTTTTATATTTTCTCCTTTCATCAATTAAATTCAATATATCTTCTGTTACCCAAGGATTTCTACTAACTCTCGTCTTTTTCGCTGCTTGATCCTCTGCTGCCTTCACTACTTCATCCCTCAGAGCTACCCATTCTTCGTCTACTGCATTTCTTTCCCCCATTCCTGTCAATTGTTCCCTTATGCTCTCCCTGAAACTCTGTACAACCTCTGATTTAGTCAGTTTATCCAGGTCCCATCTCCTTAAATTTCCATCTTTTTGCAGTTTCTTCAGTTTTAATCTACAGATCATAACCAATAGATTGTGGTCAGAGTCCACATCTGCCCCTAGAAATGTCTTACAATTTAAAACCTGGTTCCTAAATCTCTGTCTTACCATTATATAATCTATCTGAAACCTGTCAGTATCTTCAGGCTTCTTCCATGTATACAGCCTTCTCTTATGATTCTTGAACCAAGAGTTGGCTATGATGAAGTTATGCTCTGTGCAAAATTCTACCAGGCGGCTTCCTCTTTCCTTTCTTAGCCTCAAACCATATTCACCTACTACGTTTCCTTCTCTCCCTTTTCATACTACCGAATTCCAGTCACCCATGACTATTAAATTTTCGTCACCCTTCACTATCTGAATAATTTCCTTTATTTCATCATACATTTCTTCAATTTCTTCGTCATCTGCAGAGCTAGTTGGCATATAAACTTGTACTACTATATTAGGCGTGGACTTCGTGTCTATATTGGCCACAATAAGGCGTTCACTATGCTGTTTGTAGTAGCTTACCCGCATTCCTATTTTCCTATTCATTATTAAACCTACTCCTGCATTACCCCTATTAGATTTTGTGTATATAACCTTGTAGTCACCTGACCAGAAGTCTTGTCCCTCCTGCCACCGAACTTCACTAATTCCCACTATATCTAACTTTAACCTATTCATTTCCCTTTTTAAATTTTCTAACTTACCTGCCCGATTAAGGGATCTGACATTCCACGCTCCGATCCGTAGAATGCCATTTTTTTTTCTCCTTATGACGATGTCCTCCTGAGTAGTCCCCGCCCGGAGATCCGAAGGGGGGACTATTTTACCTCCGGAATATTTTACCCAAGAGGACTCCATCATCATTTAACCATACAGTAAAGCTGCATTCCCTCGGGAAAAATGATTATGATTTATGTTTTAACAATGAAAACGAAGAGAAGAAAATTCATCTATCGTTGTAAAAAGTGTGGATACGCAGAAAAGAATTGACTCCGTAAACGCCGGGTGGCCGCGCGGTCTGGGGCGTCTTGTCACGGTCCGCGCAGCTCCTCCCGTCGGAGTTTGAAGTCCTCCCTCGGACATGGGTGTGTGTGTCGTCCTTAGCGTAAGTTAGTTTAAGTTAGATTGAGTAACGTGTAAGATTAGGGACCGATGACCTCAGCACTTTGGTCCCATAAGGCCTTACAACAAATATCCAAAAATATATGACTCCATAAACAAATTCCATTGTCGCAATTTGATTTTTTTCGAGGAGGTAATCCATTGCACTTCGACATATACATTCCTCTTCCTCTTCTGCGATGAGTTCCACTTCGCTTCATGTTTTAACGTTGGACAACTCGTTGACCTCAGAGAAACACTGTGGCATTGAACAAATACAGCTTCCTCTTTTTCTTTTGCCTTTAGCCCTTAACTACCCCGTTTCGGCATGTTAATCAGCTAAGGTGGCGTCGACAATGTTGTAGGGTAATTGGTTTAGGTACCAGCCCGGTATTCACTAAGTTCGATGTGGGGAACCAGCTAAAACATCCAGGCTTAGTGGCCCACCGGTCCTCCTCATTAACCCGCCGCGCCATTTCGAACGGGAATTGGTGGGCTAGACGGAATACCGAAAGTGGCGTGCTAATTCCGGTGGCTGTCTGCGCGGGTACATTGGACACATAGGTAACGAAATAGAAAATTTGGAATGTAAGTTATATGCATCTATTGATTAAAGCTATCTGCTCCAACAGCTACGGGACGCGTTCAGGCAACACAGCTAACAGTTTTATGCGAGAAGCCTTGTTGTCTTACAAACCAAATGTACACTCCATTCCGTTTTGTAAATTCTGTGAAAAGCTGGAAGCCCCATAACGCAAGGGTAGTATAAATGCTTCATGATTATTTATAGTAACTTATTAATTAAGGTCCCCCCATGAACCATGGACCTTGCCGTTGGTGGGGAGGCTCGCGCGCCTCAGCATGCAGATAGCCGTACTGTAGGTGCAACCGTGAGGGAGGGGTATGTGCTGAGAGACCAGACAAGCGTGTGGTTCCTGAAGAGGGGTAGCAGCCTTTTAAGCAGTTCCACGGGCGACAGTCTGTATGGTTAAATGACGATAGCGTCCTCTTGGGTAAAATATTCCGGAGGTAAAATAGTCCCCCATTCGAATCTCCGGGCGGGGCTACTGAGAAGGAAGTCGTTATCAGGAGAAAGAAAACTGGCATTCTACGGATCGGAGCGTGGAATGTCAGATCTTTTAATGGGGCAGGACTGTTAGAAAATTTACGAAGGGAAATAGATAGATTAAAGTTAGATATATTGGGAACTATTGCAGTTTAGTGGCAGAAGGAACAAGAATGCAGGGTTATAAATAGAAAATCAAATAGGGGTAATGCAGGCGTAGGTGTAATAAGAATAAAACAAATAGGAGCGCGGGTGAGCTACTACGAATAGCATAGTGAACACATTACTGTAGCTAAGATAGACACGAAGCCCAAACCTACCACAATAGTACAACTTCAATGCCAACTAGCCCCTCAGATGATGAAGAGATTGAAGAAATGTATGATGCGATAAAAGAAATTATTCAAATAGTGAAAGCAGACAAAAATTTAATAGTCATGGGGGACTAGAATTCGATAGCAGGAAAAGGAAGAGAAGAAAATACTAGGTGAATATGGAATGGGGGTAAGGAATGAAAGAGAAGCCGCCTGGTAGAATTTTGCACAGAGCATAACTTAATCGTAACTAACACTTGGTTTAAGAATCATGAAAGAAGGCTTTATGAAGCCTAGAAACACTGGAAGGTTTCAGTTACGTAAGACAGAGATTTATGAACCAGGTTTTAAATTGTAAGACATTTCCAGGGGAAAATGCGGACTCTTATCACAATTTATTTTTTATGAATTGTAGATTAAAACCGAAGAAACTACAAAAAGGTTGAAATTGAAGGAGATGGCAACTGGATAAAGTGAAAGATCCAGAGGCTGTAGAGAATTTCAGAGAAACCGTTAGGGAGCGATTGACCAGAACGGGGAAAGAAATACAGCAGACGAAGAATGGATAGCTTTGAGAGATGAAATAGTGAAGGTAGCAGAGGATCAAGTAGGTAAAAAGACGAGGGCTAGTAGAAGTTCTTGGGTAACACAAGGGATATTGAATTTAATTGACGAAAGGACAAAATACCAAAACGCAGTAAATGAAGCAGGCAAACTCTCAAAAACGAGATTGACAGGAAGTGCAAAATGGCTAAGCAGGGATGGCTGGATGACAAATGTAAGGATGTAGAGGCATATAACACTAAGATAAGATATATACTACCTACAGGAAATGAAAGAGACCTTTATAGGGAAGAGAACCACTTGTATGAATATCAAGAGCTCAGATGGAAAACCAGTTCTAACCAAAGGAGGAAAAGCAGTAAGGTGAAAGGAGTATATAGAGGGTCTACACAAGAGCGGTGTACTTGAGGGCAATATTACGGAAATGATAGGGGACGTAGATGAAGATGAAATAGAAGATATGATACTGCGTGAAGAATTTGATAGAGCACTGAAAGCCCTAAGCCGAAACAAGGCCTCGGGAGTAGACAACATTCCTTTAGCACTATCGATAGCCTTGGGAGAGCCAGCCATGACAAAACTCTACCATCTGGTGAGCAAGATACATGAGACAGGCGAAATACTCTGAGACTTCAAGAAGAATATAATAATTCCAATCCCAAAGAGTGCAGGTGTTCACAGGTGTGAAAATTACCGAACTACCAATTTAACAAGCCACGGCTGCAAAGTACTAACGCGTATTCTTTATAGACGAATGGAAAAACTGATGGAAGCAGGCCTCTGGGAAGATTAGTTTGGATTCCGTAGAAATGTTGGAACACGCGAGGTTATACTGACTCCACGACTTACCTTAGAAGATAGGTTACGGAAAGGAAAATCGACGTTTCTAGCATTTGTAGACTTAGACAAAGCTTTTGACAGTGATGACTGGAATACTCTCTTTCAAATTCTGAAGGTGGGAGGGGTAAAATACAGGGAGTGAAAGGCTATTTACAATTTGTACAGAAACCAGTTGTCAGTTATAAGAGACGAGGGTATCAAAGGTAAGCAGTGGTTGGGAGGGAGTGAGACGGGGTTGTAGTCTATCCCCGATGTTATTCAATCTGTATACTGAGCGAGTAGTAAAGGGAGCAACAGAAAAAAAATGGAGTAGGAATTAAAATCCATGGTGAAAAAATAAAAGCTTTGAGGTTTGCCGACAAAATTGTAATTCTGTCAGAGACACCAAAGGACCTGGAAGAGCATCTGAACGACGGAATGGACAGAATCTTGAAAGGAGGATATAGGATGTATATCAACAAAAGCAAAACGCGGATAATGGAATGTAGTCGAATTAAATCGGGTGATGCTGAGGGAATTAGATTAGGAAATGAGACACTTAAAGTAGTAAATGTGTTTTGCTATTTAGGGAGCAAAATAACTGATGATGGTCGAAGTAGAGAGGGTATAAAATGTTGACTGGCAATGCCAAGGAAAGCGTTTCTGAAGAAGAGAAATTTGTTAACATTGAGTATAGATTTAAGTGTAAGGAAGCCTTTTCTGAAAGTATTTGTATGGATTGTAGCCATGTATGGAAGTGAAACATGGAAGATAAATACTTTAGACAAGAAGAGAATAGAAGCTTTCGAAATGTTGTGCTACGGATGAATGCTGAAGGTTACAAGGGTCGATCACATAACTAATGTCTAGGTACTGAATAGAATTGGGGAGAAAATGAATTTGTAGCACAACTTGACTAGAAGAAAGTATCGATTGGTAGGAAACGTTCTGAGGCATGAAGGGATCACCAATTTAGTATTGCAGGGAAGCATGAAGGGTAATTGTTGAGGGAGGCCAAAGGATGAATACACTAAGCAGATTCAGAAGGATGTAGATGACGAAGCTTGCACAGGATAGAGTAGCACGGAGAGCTGCATCAAACCAGTCTCTAGACTGATGACCACAGCAACAAACATTTATTAACTGCTCCCACTGTTCTCTGTATTCATCAGAATTCGTTTGAATACGCAGTTTCAGCTGCCACCTGCCATGTAAACGGTAGTTTGTAGTGCCAGTATTTGATTATGCGACGAATTTTCATAATAATTGTTTTGAACTATCAACGGGCACCAGTATCAAACACAGTTCACGCCACATCCCCGTAATATCACGACTTTTGCAACGAATTTTGGACTGCTTAAGGAATTTCGAGTTCATTAACTGGGTTCACCATGGACTAGGTATAGTGGACTTTCACAAGTAATCACAACGTCCTGAATAAAAATCATCAGCATTGGCGGCCGAAGACATCGGGCATCGGGAGTCAATCTCCTTCTGTCAATTGTCTTGCAAAGACGGGGGTAGTTGGACAGTGGCATCTTCTTAGTCCGCGATGGGAAACCGTTCCCAATCGGTGGAAAAGTCGCCAATGGTCAACGACATTATGAGGATGCAGAAGGCTATGAAAACCTCTTTACTAAAGTCACATAATGTGTATCCAGTGCACATGTGGATTGTAACTGAAAAAGTGTTATGATCTCTCCGTAGGCAAAATATTCCGTATTATCCTCCCACTCGGATCGCCGGGTGAAGACGGGCAAGGGAAGGTGAGAAAATAAGGAGTAACCACCTAAACAAGTTACATTATACGAGTCGAAGCGTGGAATGTTTGAAGTCTGCATGCACTAAGGAAGCTAGAAAATCTGAAAAGGGAAATGCTAGGGAACAGTGTAAATATAGCAGAGGTTAGTGAAGCGAAATGGGGAGAAAATAAGGATATCTGATCAGACGAATGCACTATAGTACCAACAGTAGTAGCAAAACCGGTATAAATAGGAAGGTAGTGATCTGATAATTCTCATCAAAATCGACAGGAAACTAATGCCAACAACAATAGTCCATGTGTATCAAGATATCTGCTGTAAAAAATGACGAGGAACAAGTTGGTTGTTTTGAAAAATAGCACAGTACGGTTTCAATAAGATGTCTTAACTAAATATTTATTATAATTTTTAAAAGTCAGATTACTATATGTTATCAAATATTTCTGGAGTAATGACATATTTCTAAAAATGTAAATTCTGTAGAAAATTTTGTTCTTGAAAATGCTTTTCTCTTTACCTAACATTACTTACAATCCGAGTGGCCTTATCATGGTTACGATTGACTGCTTACTGTGAGAGTTAATGAAACATCACCGTGAACCCACTGAGAAATACAAATGTGAATGGTCCGAAGTGTTTCAGTTTAGAATTCCGAAATATATATTACCACTTTTTGTAATAATAAAGTGTAATAGCCTCAAAAATTAGGCTGTGATCCAGAACAATACAAAATTAATTTTATTTTCAGCTTACTATAACACGTGGATGATGTTAGGGATGACCCTACCATGACACCGCCAGGTAAATTCGCGTAAACAATGTTAAGGGACACAATCTGACATTGTATAGTGGCTTAAATAATTGTTTCTCTTTTTTCTTGTTGAATTGATTTAGTTAAATTTTGCTACTAATCAGAGAATTTACAGTCGTCGAACTTTACGTTTTTTTCATGACGAAATATCGATAGATTCTGTTAATTGTTGCCAGGTTGGAACATCATCTAACGTCATTCACAGAAATGCTTTTGGCAGGTAATCCGCATGTTCTTGATTTTAAGCAGTCTTAGGCAATTATGTACACATTATTCATGTTTACTCTGAATTTTTCTAGCTGATTTTGATGTGTATCTGATAAGTTCTGCATTCTCTACTTCACCTATAGAATCCATGTTCTGGATTTTTTGTAGTCTTTGGCAGTTATATACTATTATTCATGTTTGCTTCCAATTTTTCTACTTGATTTTCATGTACATCTGATATGCGTTCTCTTCTTCATCTGTAGAAAGTCTAATATAAATGAGAGTTGTGTATGTTTAGCCGGACACGACCGGACAGTAAAAGCTGGACACCTGGGAACGTTATCTACTACGGGGGGAAACTGTGTGATGAATTGGTAGCGGAAGAATTGGCAGAGGATGTGGAAGACATACGGGATCCAGTATCAGAGACAAAAATTTAAAAGAGCTGTGGATGATGGTTTCAGATAAAGCTGAAGGAGTAGATAACATTCCGTCGGGCCGGCCGAAGTGGCCGTGCGGTTAAAGGCGCTGCAGTCTGGAACCGCAAGACCGCTACGGTCGCAGGTTCGAATCCTGCCTCGGGCATGGATGTTTGTGATGTCCTTAGGTTAGTTAGGTTTAACTAGTTCTAAGTTCTAGGGGACTAATGACCTCAGCAGTTGAGTCCCATAGTGCTCAGAGCCATTTGAACCATTTGAACATTCCGTCGGAATTTCCAAAAACTGTTGGGAAAATGGCAACCGGTCGATTATTCCTGTCGTTCTATTGAATCCATAACTCTGGAGACTTACCGTCAGACTTTCAGATAAACATCACCCACACCATCTTGAGGATAGCTAGGCCATATAAGTGGGAGAACTATCGCATAATCAGTTTAACAGCTCTTGCATTCAAGTTTGCTGTCGAGAATAATATATCGAAGTAAACTGAGTATTTGTTAGATGACAATCAATTTGACTTTAGGGGAAAGAAAAGCACCAAAGAGGCAACTCTGACATTGTGCTGACTAATGAGAGCAAAGCTTCAAGATACGTTCATAGGATTTGTCGAATTGACCAGGTTCCTGCAGTTCCGGCTTGCAGCGAAATATAGTTACGTAAAAGACATAATTTCAGCTGTGGAATGCAATTATATGTTAAAGATAGTACGAAATGCGTTTAAAATTTTTAAATAGTTTCAAATAGTGGTCTGTAAGTTGAAAGTTGAAGTGACTAAAGAAGCAGTCATGTGACAGAAGTGAGGAGAGAGCGAACAAAGCATGCGGGTGAGAGCGTGTGTGGCCTGTGAGCCCCTTGTCTTATGATAACGTGGTGTGCAGGTGTTTTGAACTTACTCATTTAAGTGCAACAGTTTGCAATTCTGGAAATGGGTTTTCATTGTGAGTTGATACGAACAGTTGTATTTAGCTTTATTTTGAGAATCAGTTATTCAATGGACTTTATTGAACTGATTAAATATGGAGACTTTGCTTAGATGATCAATTCAGTGCACTAGACATTGCCGATGGCAAAAACTTAAAGTTGCCTGTGTACACTCCGCTTGCTTTAATTGCACTGCTATTCCAAATCATATTTAATTATAATGCATGTTGTCAGTCTTCATAAGGCCACGATTTCAAAAACTTTTTTCCTTGACTGAAATAAACTTGACACTAAACACATTTCTGATTGCAAGGGTACTCTCTCCTCCCATCGAACTACTCCCGTTTCATCTTATTTAACATTTAATATATATATTTGCTATTCGGTCTGTTAATTGACTGATTTGAGGCTGTTTATCATTTAAAGAATTCATATAGGCACAATGGGGCAAAGCACAACAGAACCCCTGAGTCAGCAGACGAGCTACTAAATTTGTTAAATGGTTGTTTGCTTGCATATCGACTGTTAGGTAGCAGCAAATATGATCATCCGATGTTAAACTTACCTTATTCTGTTGCTATAAACCAGCTGGTACGTTGCAGTTGGTTAGCTTCCGTCAGTACACTTGACGTTGCGACGCAACAATCGTTACCGTCGCGGCATTGCACTGGGATCACAGAAATAAATCCCTGTTGGGTTTAATATCGCCACAGGCTCTTCACCATCTCAACATATAAATCTGATACGATTGTTGACCATTCAGCGAAACAGCTGTCCGTCTTCCAACTACCATCTGTCAGAAAACTCGTTAAGATATCCTGACGATTTCTAAGACATTGCGACGGTTATATATGTCGATATGTCGGTTGTCGTCTACTACGGGCGATTGTTGACGGCCTCCTCTAGATTTTTCAGTTCGTATAAAAGTAGAAAAAATTTTCTACCCTAGCTTTGGGATCACCAATATTTACGGAGAATAGTGCAATGTACAGCAGTTATATGAACTGTTTCCAAGGGTTCACGGAGGTATTCCCATTTTCTTGTCTTCTTTGCAACACCTCATAAAATTTTGCTTTTTACAAAATCAATCGTTTTGTTGTCTTCCAAAGCGGACACCATGTGTTAAGTGTACCTGCTGCCATTCGCGAATACATAAAGTAAATAGCAAAAGGTATGGGTCATAATCTCGTATTCGGAAGTGAGTACGATTGAACTCTGAAGAGACGGAAGTGTCCCCATGTATACTGATGGATGACGAATATTTCCAACGCTAAAGTGTCCGCAATGCCTGAGAATCGCGTTTAGGAACACCTTGTAACTAAATGTGTGACGATGATCGGAAGGTCACGAGTGCTTTCTTCACATTAGCAATTTTGTTAGCAATTTCTATACACCGAGCGTGTAATATACACGCTAAATCGGCAAATATTGCTTCTATTTTGATTTGTTAAGCTTCGCCCGTCGATTATGCAAATTAGCGAGAGATATCCGCAAAACCGCCAATGCGCAAAGCGAATGCAGCTGCCCACAGTTGCAATTCAAACCGCATACAATTTATTAGTCCACCCAAAACGCAATTTATTATACAATATTCCAGAGCAGATTTAAAATATTTTCATTGAGCGTGCGAAATAAAATATGTAGGAGATTATCCCATAATGGTAGCTGCCAGAATGTTCCCATGTTTCCAGCATGAAATATTATATTTGTTGAATGGGTGCTGACAGAAAGGATTTGGCTCGCTCACTGATCCATGGAACAGGCGAGCGCCGCTTTGCTCTGCTGGTTCCTGCCTAGAGCCCCTCTTTTGCAGAGAGATGAGATGCGATGCTAACACACAGAATACGGCGAGAAGCAACAGAATGTTTCTGGGAACTAGCAGATGTTTAAAGACGTTTCCCTGCCGTCAACTTTTTAAGAGAGTCTGGAGGCCTGTCACGGAGTTCACTCTGATAAAAGTTTTAAAAAATGGTTCAAATGGCTCTGAGCACTATGGGACTCAACTGCTGAGGTCATTAGTCCCCTAGAGCTTAGAACTAGTTAAACCTAACTAACCTAAGGACATCACAAACATACATGCCCGAGGCAGGATTCGAACCTGCGACCGTAGCGGTCTTGCGGTTCCAGACTGCAGCGCCTTTAACCGCACGGCTACTTCGGCCGGCGATAAAAGTTTTACTAATTTGTTTCGAGGTTATACATTGTTCTAGGGCACTGTGACCTTACATGGTTTAAAAACAATTACTCTGTTTTCGTGATTAACTATCACATGTTGTGGCAAACCAATGATCGCTATTCCCGTACAAAAATTCGTTGTGAGACTCGCTCACCTCCATGTATCGAACGCTATCACTACGCGTCACCCTTTAGAGTTGATCGACGAGAAAGATGAAATAAGAAGAAATGAAAACAATTCCAAGTGTAGTTATTCTAGGTAAATAATAACAGACGCTATACGTTTTACAGCGTAATTTATCCTAATAAAAACTGTTTGTAATCGAACACGCTAATTTCACATTTGCTAGGCACAGTAGCTACAACAACTCAAACTTTTCAGTGAGAGACAGACCGTCAATCATCATCTTTACTGAATGAATTACTCAGATGTATCATACATGTTTATCAGATAGTGTCCGCATTTCTTGCTTTTATGGTGAAACTGTAAAGTAAGTGATTATTCACACATGAAGACAAATTTAATAATATCTTAACAAGCATGAGGCGAATCGCAAATTGAATGTGATGTTTGAGAGTGTTCCTCTGGAACGTAGTCCACACCCAAAATTCGTGGGTGTCATTTTGGACCCAGCTCTTACTTTTAAAAACGACTTAGAAAATAAAGCAAAAAAAGTCACCACCGGAATTGATAGCAGAGTCAGGATGAGGTTCAAATGGTTCAAATGCTCTGAGCACTATGGGACCTAACTTCTCCCCTAGAACTTAGAACTACTTAAACCTAACTAACCTAAGGACATCACACACATCCATGCCCGAGGCAGGATTCGAACCTGCGGTCCAGGATGAGTGGGAAAGTAGATACTTTCCGTACTGCTACATTGGCACTGGCTTACTCTGTGGCAAAGTAGCGCGCTCCACTACGGAAAAAACAGTGCATATGCACGTAAAGTCGATGTTAAACTAAGGATATTCAGCGGCACTACTAAATCAAGGGCACTTTCATGGCTCTCTTTATGATGCAGTGCCATCAAACAGACGAGAAGAAGCAGCAGTAAGAGAGATACCAATGTGTACTACTTATCATAACTCACTTCTGCAAGAACAGCTACAGAATATACTTACCAGAAGCCTTAAAACTAGGAAACCGCCCTGCCTAATTCAAGGTGCGCCTCTTATATATGATATGTGCCTTGAAAACAGTTAAGGAGTTTGGGCAGAAGTTTCCTGCCGCAGATTATCGCCTTATTACTGAACAGCCAAACGTGTGAAAGGATGTGGCCATCCCAGTAAACTACGGGCAACGCCTTATCGACTCTGTACAGCGCATGGATGGTGTGGTGCCCGTTTCTATGAATGGGGATACAAAATTTGCTCCGGCGCACGACTGTGGGATTGCTATGAAAGCCACGTAGCACCTAACTGAAGAGTGTTTCCCGCGAAAATTTGCTGGTTGACTCAGTGATCTGCATTTCACGTCAAAAAGCTCTGTATACTGATTAAGAGACCTAGATATTCACTTATAAATTTTTTGTGATTTTGTTTGATTGTGTTATGTACTTTTTATGTATATTTAACCATCTGTTTACGAAGTCTTTAAATGCGAAAGTAAACTGACCATGTACGTCGTACGAATAATAAAGATGTAAAAAGAAATTTTAAAAGACCCGATTATCTCTTTTGTAGCTATTTATTTTACTTTCCTCATCAATACCGCTTTTATGCCAGATGAAAATCTTCACTGTTTGACTGTTATTGTGAAAATTTAGACAAGACACAAACAGAAACAAGTTGTCCCTTGAGTCGTTATGACAGTTGACAAAATGGTCTTTTGAGTAATTTCACATGTCCTCCTTTACATTATGATCTCGTAATCCTGTCTTCTAACACACGTTGACTTTACGTATTTGCCATTTAAATGCTTTATATCCTCTTCCTCCGTTCATATAGTGCATATTCAGCTCCAGTCTGACGTATACTCCTTGGTGCATGAATCAGTCACATACTGGAAAATTCATCGTCCATAATTCAGGTAGATACGAATTGCGTTCTCGTGTTTAATGTGCCCAACGCTTTGGAGAGCCACAGCGGCTATAGTCTGCGGGGAGCCACCGGGTGAGGAAAAATGGACCGCTATAAATAACTGTAGACATACAGTGCCAGGACATATGGGATTACTGTCCTTTTTTATGTGACCTAATTTTGATACTTGTATAGAGTATGTGATTCTTGTGTTTCGTTACACCTGATCATAATTGATTTAACTACATGCGACAAGTGTTGTTGTGGGAAACCATTCATCATTATTTTGACTTTGTGAATACATGTTGCTGTGATGGTATTTGCTGATTACTGCTTTCAGTTAAGGATGCTTGTAAAATTTATGTTATCCCTTAAGAGATGCTAGTAATGTTACACAGTACGCGTAACCGTTTACATTAATGGCCATTCCTAAACTAAACTCACTAATCGTTAACACAATGTGTGCTTGAGTAACACGATTTTTATCTGGATTGTTCTAAAATTGACAGGATAACATCTAACTGATTTTTTTACGTTTCCACTAAATATTCATATACAACAAAGACTAGATGGTATTATAATCTCTCTTTTCAAATTTTATAGCCCCTCCACTATCATGGCTATAGTAACTGAGGGAACACTAATGGCACAACGGTACGTCACGAACGTCCTGCACCCTCACATGTTATCTCTGGTGCGATGTTATGGTGGTGCCACTGGTCCACACATGGTACGCGTCTCTATGAACTGTCTGCGTGATGTTGAGGCCCTCCCGTGCCGATAACATCCCTAGGTCTGTCTCCTGTAGAACATTGGCGACGTCAGCTCGGGGGTGAATTCCATCCCAGTGCCAGTATCCAAGTACCGTTTGGTCACCTGAAAATATCTCCACTATATAAACACGAGCTCAGTGAAGTTACTTTGTCCATTCACGTAAAAGAACTGGTCAGGAAATGCTGGGCGGGTGTAGACTGTCTGCAAAATGAAAAGTGAGCCGTACTTGTGGTGGGGGAAGTTGTCTTACCCGGACGAATGCTACACCTGACGTACCGGATGACTAAGAATCAATTTCCCCCTAGTAGTGTAGACCAATGTGCAGATATTTATGTAAATTCTGTCCATATGAGTTCCTTGCGTTACTATTATTAACAACTCGTATCTGTTCCACGTAGTGTGTGAGCCTGCACTCTACGTCGGCAGTAATTCGTAAGTCCCACTGCGGGGAGTCGGCATAACTTTGTGAAACACCCTGTAGTTGCTTATAGTGACGTAGTGAGTAGATAGAGTGGGAGTCACCCGCTTGCTCTTGCGTTTTCAGACCTGTGACGGGGGGAAGTGAATGAGACCCATCTTCTCTCGCGCTTATACCCTCCACCTCCCCTCCACCCTGATGCACCAACAGAATACAATTTATCCCTCAATACGGCTCTACACACAATTGATATTTGCACTTAACTGACTTCATTTAACAGTAAACATTAGTTTCATACCATTAAAACACCATTTTTAATAAAATGCGACATTTCCATTCCCTGAAACGCGGAAACTATTAGTCCTAGAGAAAAAAGAATGAATAGGAACTTTTTTGTAGGAAGCATAATGTTGTCTAACTGCACATTGGGAAAAATTTTCTCTAGAAGCCGCGGTATTCTAGCTATCCAAGAAAAACATAAGAAAGTAGACTTCAATCCCCTTCCGCTCACATCATCGCTCACGACCCGTCGGTCACCATTTTTGGTATGTTGTTCATGAGACTCCCTCCGACCAGTGTACAAATTTTGCGACTACAACATTTTTTTCTGCTAGTTTTCCTTAATTGACTGGACTACAGGCACTCCAGAGCACACTGTACAGCGCACTTTGTTGGACGTGGGACTCCGCAGCAGGCAATACGTATACCGAGCCAACGACATCATCAGCGACTACTGCACTGGGCACGTGATCACCAAGAGTAGGTGGTGGATCACATTTGTTGTTACGCCATTACGTTTCTAGTTACAGGGCCATGCAGGCTCGAAACGTGCACCACACCTCGGACACCAGCGCGTTGGGGCAGTATTCGCCTGGGCTACTGTGGAACCTATGGCAATAACCGAAGGTGCCATGGCAGTTGAGGATTAGGCGAGCATTACTGTGGGTATCCGTTTTATTCGTAATGGATATGGTCTCGGTTGTGAAACTCAGCGTTAAATTGTGGGTTCAACTACCTATTTACAGTGTCAAAAACAGTCGACTCAGATGTGAATGTGTCAAGTTGGTGCGTAAGTACGTAGCGATTTCCCTTACGTTTCATAAACACAGCAGATACACATAACACAAGCTTCAGTTATCAATAATATTTCCTCCATCACTATTTATAACTGTCTCGTAACGTTGGGGTAACTTTTCGAATCCGTGTCTGTAGAAATTACGAGGTTTTGAGGCGAAGAACGCATCGATCCATGTTCTAAGCACATTTTCATCCAGCCAGAAAGTTCCTTAAAGGTTGCTCGGCAGAGAGCGGAAAAGGCGAAACTCTAAAGGTGCAAGATCAGGTGAATAAAGTCGGTGCGGAATGATTTCCCAAATAAACTCCTGCGAGCGGGCGTTACGGTGGAGCAGCATAACTTCACACAGTCTTGTTGCTCGTTGTTCTTGGATTGCGTCTGCAAGAAGCCTCAGTTCTTGTCTCAGTGAAGGTTACACCTCGGGGGAGCAGTACGTAATCAATACACCGTCGCTATTCCACCAGAGGAATTATCATTTGTGGATATCGGCAGGGGTATTTTTCTGAGGGGGGAGGAGGGAGTTGCTTCTTTGTTTGGGTTGAACCATTCCTTTCTTTTCCTTACGTTAAATTAAAGACACCAATTCCCGTCACCAGTAACGATACAGGATAGGAATGGTCGGTGTTGTTCACGAACCAGCCGATGACGAGCAAGCAGAGATGCACATATTCCCATCCATGATTTTGGCTTCGAGCATGTGGTATCCATACACCCGATCTTTGGACCTTACCCATTGCATGCAAATGTCGGACGATAGTGGGATGACCACAGTTCATCACATCCATTGACATGGATCATTGTGGATTAATGCGTGTAAACGATATTCGACAAACCCTGAAGGTCTTCGTGAACGTGAAGAGTCACTAAAGTCAAAACGTTCCTCCTTAAAACGAGAAAACCACTTTCTTGCCATTTTGCGTCCAAGGCATTATCCCCATACACGGCGCAAATGTTTCTCGCCGCCTCTGCCGCTGTCATCCTTCTGTTGAACTCAAACAGAAGAATATATCAGCACTCGACGCGGTGTATTAAAGCGTCCACAGCTCCACTCAGTATCTCTAAATAACAAAATGACAATATGTAAACTTACATAGCAACAGTGAACTACAAATAAAAGTTGGCAATCGATAAAAAAATGCAAGTTACGAACTTATACAGCAGTCTGATACATTTTAAGAAGACATACAGCAGGACTATTAAATCATGCTGATGAAGGTTTGACATTCGAAAGGCGTATATTATAATGCTGTTACGCAATGAATAGGTGGTTGACCCCACATTTCAACAGTGATTATTGTTGACCACTTGCACCCTTTCAAGCTTCATGTCTTCTCCGACGACGATGGCATCTTCCAGCACGATAACTGTCTTTGTTACAAGGTCAAAATCGTGCTCAAGTCAGAGATAATTGGAGGAGCAGTGAACAGGTAACCTACCAAGAACTTGAATGAAATGTTCACTCTGCAGCGGAGTGTGCGCTGATATGAAACTTCCTGGCAAATTGAAACTGTGTGGCGGACCGAGACTCGAGCTCGGGACCTTTGCCTTTCGCAAGCAAGCGCTCTACCAACTGAGCTACCCAAGCACGACTCACGACCCGTCCTAACAGCTTCAATTCCGCCAGTACCTCGTCTCCTACCTTCCAAACTTAACAGAAGCTCGCAGGAGAGCTTCTGTGAAGTTTACACGGTAGGAGACTGTGGTGTCACCGCCAGACACCACACTTGCTAGGTGGTAGCCTATAAATCGGCCGCGGTCCGCTAGTATACGTCGGACCCGCGTGTCGCCACTATCAGTGATTGCAGACCGAGCGCCGCCACACGGCAGGTCTAGAGAGACTTCCTAGCACTCGCCCCAGTTATACAGCCGACTTTGCTAGCGATGGTTCACTGACAAATTACGCTCTCATTTGCCGAGACGATAGTTTGCATAGCCTTCAGTTACGTCATTTGCTACGACCTAGCAAGGCGCCATTATCATTTGCTATTTATCTTGTGATGCATGTTCCGTCAGACCGATGTTCACCAATTATGGATTAAAGTTAAGTATTCCAGCAGCTATGTACCTTTTTTGCTAGTCTCTATTCCTTTAACTGTTCCAGACCTCACGCCAGCCTGCGTGAGCTTAAACGCGTGCCTTTCGGCTATCTCCTAGTGGCTTGGCTGTCTTGCCAAGTCACAACAGAGACGATGTACTGGGGAAATTGAAGCTGTGAGGACGGCTCGTGAGTTGTGCTTGTGTAGCTCAGTTGGTAGAGTACTTTCCTGAGGAAGGCAAAGGTCCCGCGCTCGAGTCTCGGACCGGCACACAGTTTTAATCTGCCAGGAAGTTTCATTCTAAGAACTTGTCGAATCCACGACACTCAGAATCCCTACTCTGTCGCGTTCCAAGGTGATCCGACGCCCCACTTAGCAGGCGGTCATGATTGTTTGATGTATCAGTGCTTACAGAATAACTTCTTGGAACCCTAACATGACACTGTATACTTGTAGTAGAAGTGATATATGTAGAAACTTTTGAGCCATGGCGGCTCATATCGATCCTATTTTCGCTAGGCAGCCGCAGGAGTGTTGCGAATACGAGCGGCTAGTGAGACAGTGGACACGGAGTGAAGAGAGACACTGAGTGTTTCTAGTACGAACGGGCAGTTGGACTTGGCCTTTGATTGGCCCTAGTGTGATGTTCCCGGCCTCGTGATGCTCCTGCCTTAGCACCGTCTTGAGCTGTGTCATGATGAAGATGGTTTGGTGCCGTCTTAGTCTGGGTCAATGATTTTCTTCTTAGCTAACTGGAAAGTCAAGTGTTTCGTGTTGGGAAGCTGGTGGATTATACCTGGGTAGCTTTCACTCCATGCTTTCCGATTGCTTCTGCTTTTGCTTCTGGCACTGTTCATTGTGTGATTTAGAAAACGCCTTTTAAGCTGCTGCATGCAGCTCAGGCCTCGATATATTGTATGTTACCTCCTTTTTTTGTAAAAAAATGAAAAAAATCGCATATGATTTCCTTGTAAGTGTAATTTACGATGCCTGTTGAGGTGTCGTAATCTTGCTAAGAAAGTTCTTTCTGTGATATTGAGAGTTAACTGTGTACTGCCATTTTCCTTTTTTTTTGTAATATTAAAACTTTAGCATGTTATAGTTGTTTTCCTTCGAACGCCGCTAAGAGTCGTTGCGCTTTATGGCATGGTCAAACTGTGATATCTGACGCTTATGGGCATGTTTGTACGCGCCAGTATATTGGGTGAAGGGAAGCAGGTTGTAAATTGTGAGCACTTTTGGTGGCCAAAGTAGCATGTCCCTATGTACCTTTGACTGTTTAAGTGCCGCTTATTTCCATTTTGATGTTTAAGCTTAATGCTAGCGCTAATATTATTTGAGCGTTTGTTTCGAGTACCTACCTTTCGGTTAGCGGGCTCTCATAGGGTGCATAATTATCTATTATATGAAATCGCTCTTATTACGTTATTGTGTCGGTAAGGCAACAAATTTTTAAAGTGAGCCGCTATGATGTACACTGAAGCATCAAAGAAACTGGTACAGGCATGCGCATTTACGGAGATATGTGAACAGGCAGAATACGACGCTCCGGTCGGCAACACCTATATAAGACAACAAGTGTCTGGCGCAGTTGTTACGAGGACATCTTATCAAGTTTTAAGTGAGTTTGAACGTGGTGTTATAGTCGGCGCACGAGCGATGGGACACAGCATCTCCGAGGCAGCGATGAAGTGGGGCTTTTTCCGTACGACCATTTCACGAATGTACCGTGCATATCAGGAATCTGGTGAAACATCGGATCTTCGATGTCACCACGACCGGAAAAAGATCCTGCAAAAACGGGAACAACGACGACTGAAGAGAGTAGTTCAACGTGACAGAAGTGCAAACCTACCGCAAAATGCTGCATATTTCAATACTGGGCCTTCAACAAGTGTCAACGAAACAACGTCGATATGGGTTTTCGGTGCCGAAGGCCCACTGGTGCACCCTAGATGACTGCACGACACAAAGCCTTACGCCTCGCCTGGGTCCGTCAACATCAACATTGGACTGTCGATGACTGGGAACATGTTGCCAGGTCGAACAACTTTCGTTTCAAATTGTATCGAGTGGACTTAGGTGTACTGCTATGGAGACAGCCTCATGAATCCGTGGACCCTGCATGTCAGCAGGGAATTGTTCAAGCTGATGGAGGTTCTGTAATGGTGTGGGGCGTGCGCAGTTGGAGTGATATGGAACCCCTGATACTTCTAGTTACGACTCTGACAGGTGACACGTACGTAAGCATCCTGTCTGATCACCCTCATCCATTCATGTCCATTGTACATTCCGACGGACTTGAGCAATTACAGCTCGTCAATACCACATTCCACACGTTGCGAATCACTTCAGAGTGGCCCCAGGAACACTCTTGTGATTTTAAACCCTTCCGCTGGCGCCAAAACTCCCCAGACATGAACATTATTGAGCATATCTTGGATGCGTCTCAAAGTACTCTTACGGATTTATGGAGAGCTCTGCGGGAAACATGGTGTCAATTCGCTCCAGGTCCACGTTCGTCGAGTCCATGCCACGTCGTGTTGCTGCACTTCTGCGTGTTCGCGGGGCCCTACACGATATTAAGCAGGTCAACCAATTCCTTTGGCTCTTCAGTGTATGTTATCTACCATTAACAGCTTATTCAAGGTCCAGCTTGAGCTTACACAGAACCTAGTTGATAGATTTTGTCTCAGTTCGGTCATAAATATTGTTGATGAATTGTTGTCGCAGTAATGGTTAAAGTTAGGCAGCAAATTTCAAAGCTGTTTTATTTGTTGGTTGCTTTAGTTTACTTTGTTAAAACCTGCCCTTTCTAATCCCTATTTCGTACCGCATCTGGCACTGAACAACTGTTATATGTTAATTAATAATAGTTTGTCTGTTCTACATGTGTGCCTGGGGACACATTTGTTGTTTACAGATATGATAGAGGCTATACTGTTGCTGTGTTGTGACCCATCCCAGCACTGGATTTTCTTTTGCAATCACGGTCGGCATTCAGTGCTGCCAGCAAGTTTAGACCAGCACCTTGCTGATTGGGCAGAGACGGCAACTGTATCATAAGGGTCAGCCATCACTGCAGGCAGCTTAGCTGCAAGAATTATTTATATTAGTGTTTTTTGACCATCCTGTTGTCACAACCAAAGAAGGAATGAAGTCTTTTTATAATTTTAAAACTCATGAAATTTTACAACTGTTTTTGGGGGCCTTACATTTATTTGAATCTTAAAGACTGCTTGTCTCTATGGATAAGTATTTTGATTATATAATACTGTTAATTCATTTTACTGGTACTCTATCTTGGGTACAGTTATTGTTTTATGTAGTTTCCAGTTGTTACAAATTTTAGGCCATCTATTGTTGACTAGGACAGTTGAAAGTTGCAAATGAAATTTCAAGTTGCTGAGTTTTGCTTCCTCTCGCTGTTTTCTTGGATAGCAAGGGAAAAAAATAACTTTTTTAAAATTTGAATTAGTTATTGTCAGTCATTTTAAACTCTGAGAGTGAAATAAAGGTGTTGTTCCTTTTAATGGTGAATGATGTTGTACATTACCCGAGTTCCAATCCTTCCGGTAAACAGCATTTGCTGGTGCCGGCGTAGGCGCATTCACCAATCTCAGCCTTATAGTAAAATTGTATAAAAAAGGGCAAAAAAGCTTTCAACAACAAAAGTAGGTTTTATGCTGTCGCAAATATTTCATAATTCTCAAGCAGTCTTTGTTGAGATACAGTCAGTTTTCTTACTATTGAACTGTATGGTGGAATAAATGAAGAGCGTGTGCAAAAAACTGTCTCAAAATTGTAAGTAAATAGAGCGTGTATAAAATGTACAAACATGTAGTGGGTTGTATAAAATGTAGTGGGTCACGTTGAGTCCGTCTCAGATCCATTCCCGAGATTGTTCTGCTCCCCTCGCACGATGTTTCGCTCGCCGCTAGGCTGCGGGCTTTTAGTGCCGATAGTACGAAGGCACGAGACACAGGCCGTCTGGAGGGAGTGCGGTTTTAGATGGGCAAGGGAATGTCACGATTGGGGCACCGAGCGGCTTGCTGTACTCCACACGATTATTGTTTCATGACGGGCGCTAAATGATGAGGCGCGGAAGTGTGCTCTAACTACCTCGGCAAACAGCAGACGAGGTCGACGAGGTGTATTGTTGCACATTTAACGAAACCTGTGTTGGCAGTGTGGTGTCTGGAATGTGTATCGATGAAAGTGTACTTTTCTCAGTGTGAAGTGTTATTTAACCATCTCGCACGGGATTGCATTGGGATATGTCGTTCTGTATGGAGGTAAGCTCCACGTTGTATCGAGTTGAGTCGCCCGCCGCAATTGCATTGGGTGGTGGCATTGTGTGGCTTGCGAAATGTGCCGTGCTGTGGGTGCTCAGGCGTCGGAAGGTGTTATGCCTCGTTCAGAGTTACTGTATGAGGCTGGTTGAATGCAGAGAGCACTACGCAAATATAAGAGTGAGCATCTGCAAACATTAAATAAATTGTTCCTTGGCCGTGGTTTGATTGTTTGTGTGGGTTCTCTTCCTATATCCAACTGCAACGACCTTTGTTAGCCCAACGTTAATATCTCATTTGGTATGTTACGTTTATTACCCGATGTGCTGACCGCATAAAACTTTTACATGTTGTTTTCAAAGTTATGCAAAATTGTTTTTTAGTGATTTAGATTCTACCAGGTGGTTTTAAGCGGTGCCGCGGTTTATTAAAGCAGACAGTCAATTAACTAAAGCAAGTGGGAATCATCAGTTCATTAATTCACGGCAGTAATCGATCGTAAACTATAGATATTGGACCGTTACCATGTCTGTTTGATTTCTTAAAAGCAAATTAACAGCTGAGACATTGCGACACCATCTGGTAGATACCGTGCATTTTACTTTAAAGCTTTGTTTTAGTGCTCGTTATGCACAAGATTTTCTTTAGTTGACCACTGCTACAATTTATGTCCATTATATATTAAAATTAATTAAAGTCTTGTCATTAATACAGCAGTGGAAGTAGCTAGTTGTGAGGGCAGCAACAGCGCCTAGTAGTCCTACTTATCTCAGCCAGTCAGTAACGATCGAGCTTCATCGTTATGATGGCGGCAGATTGACTACATGAACGGTTTATGAGGGAGTCAAAATCCAGTTTTCGCAGAGGGAAGATGTGTCTCCAGTTGGTCTGAAAGTGTGGGTCAAGTGTTCAGTTACCTATTTAGGCGAGAATCATCCTGATTAACAGTATAAAGGGGACATAATAATTAATATATGATTTGGATGATGGTTCTATGAGTTTCTAAATTAAGAACTGCCTTTCTTACTACGAGTCATAATACCATGCGGCGTTTATACAGCCTTTGATTGGGATCTCTAGAGCTCTGAGAAGTAAGGAACTGTGTTACAATTTGGCGAGCAAACGTAAGTAATTAATATCGTCTGAACATTTGACTGTTAGCAGGGTGATTTTAGTTACTGTTTCTGGTCAGAAGGTCGTCACTGCTAGAGTGTGTAGTCAGAGTGAACTCAGTAGTAAAATAAACCCATAGAGGTAATTTGTGCTTAGAGCTAAATATATAAACAGTTGATTCTCAAACAATTAACCTCATTTACTTAATGGACACTGACCTGAAATGTAGAATAGACTAACGGCAGGTTGACAGTCAATAGTGATCACTTAAAGAAATGCACAATACTTCAGTATTTCCATTTTTAATAAGTTGTGAGGCTTGCTTAGATAAATGAGCAGTGAGAAAATTTAAAAAGCTCCACGACGAAATCTATTGTTAAATTTGGAAGAAATACAAAATGATCGTGTTGACAGCGTTTCCAATTATTTGATTTCAGTCAGTGTTTCTTCTTAAGTACATAACCCCACTGAAATAATGAAGTTCCTCCCCGACTAGAACATTTATAATGTAACAGTCAATTTGTATGCGTATGGACGTAAGATATAATTTAACAATGTACTAAGATTTTTGGCTGAATTTTATTATGAAGTTGACGTAGTTGTTGCACGGAATGTGAAGAGTAGACATTAGACAAAGCCATGTTTTAACCGCATCTGTGGGTGTGTGGTGTGCGAGTATAATTTGCTGGGAGCCCAACGGAAATCAGATGTTGTTTTAGACTTTCCCCGAGTCGTTTACGGAAACTGAAAACCAGCACATTGTGGCGGTCTACCGTACTTAGACTGCAAGATCACCCCTTCAATACCGTATTCTGCGATGCATCTTAGAAGCTTCTTTTTTGACACTGACGTTTAGCTGGAGATGGAACTATTTTCTCATGGTGAAATAAGCTCTCCATTTGGGACAAGTAATATGGTGATTCCGTGAAGAGTAAAGTAATTGCATCTTCAGAATCATTTCGTGGCTGCCATTCCTGCAGCAGAGCAGGAGAACGTCTCTAAAAACTGTCAATCAATGGAAAGTCACTAGAAGTGAGGGACATAAGTAAGTCGCAAGACGTTCTAACAAGTACACTGACGTCCAAAACCTAAGGACAAAAGTAAAAAAGGAAATAGGTGTGTGGCATTGTTGGCCGGGAGGCCCCATCCGGGGAAGTTCGGCTGCCGAGTGCAAGTCTTATTTCATTCGACGCCACATTGAGAAACTTGCGTGCCAGTGATGAGGATGAAATGATGATGAGGACAACACAACACCCAGTCCACGAGCGGACAAAATCCCCTACCCGGCCGGGAATCGAACCCGCGCCCGCCGCATGGAAGGCAAGCACGTAACTACCCAATTTCTTTTTTTTAATATACTTTTGTTCGGTATTGTTCGTTTGGTTTGGTTTGGGAGGACGTCACATAACATCCCTCCAATTGATCATTGATTCCTTTACTCAGGTTTTTTTTTTACTACAGAGGACAATCGGCACTCTGACAGAACACGCTGAGCTACCGTGCCGGCATCCAGCTAAGCAGGCGGATAGGACAAAAGTAACTTTCGCATGATCTATCATTGTCAAATAATAAAGCTCGATGAAATTAGAACTATACATTAGACTGCTACAGTATAATGACTAAACTACGTAATGACACTTTATTCAGAGACAATAACTGCATAGAAGTCAACGTGATCTATGATGTTCCCCTGGACATTACAAAAGGTCATGACTCTCGTTAGAGCTTGTGATCACCACAGACGGCAATGCATGCTCCACAGCATATGTCCATGCAGACGTCAAGGTTGGTCACGAGTTCTCACGGAGGGCGTTTCATTTCTCCAACAGTGCGGTTGACAGCTGCTGGATGGTTGTTAGTGCTTGTGGACTTCCTCCAGTACATCTCCCCAATACATCCCACATGCGATAGATGGGATCTAAGTCGGGGAAAGGGGCACGCTATATCCTCTCGTTCCTAGAGTTCCTGCACCTGCGCCGTACAAAGTCGTCGCGCATTGTCATCCATAAGAATGAAGTCAGGACCGAATGCATCCCTGAAAAGGCGCACATGGGGAAGGAGTATAGTTTATCAATAACTTTGATCCGTGAGTGACCCACCTATAAGGATTTGGAGACCAGTACTACCATGCAACGTTATGCCTCCTCGTACCTTGTAAGGTTATAATTTTGCACCTTACAAGAACCCATTCACATACTTTGCCGTGATCTACAAATACAATTAGGTATCGTGTGATAGGTTGTACATCGTATATATAAATATATAAAGGAGACTGACATTGTCACGTACACCTTGTAAATAATTGTTAACGCTTATTGCATGAAAGGTGATGGAGTGTCTTTATTATCAGAACGGCGTAGTGAATGATTGCCTCCCGGCGGGGTTAGGGATTTTCTCTGCCTCGTGATGACTGGGTGTTGTGTGCTGTCCTTAGGTTAGTTAGGTTTAAGTAGTTCTAAGTTCTAGGGGACTGATGACCATTGATGTTAAGTCCCATAGTGCTCAGAGCCAGCCAATGATTGCCTATACCAGCAGAGATTGGAACGACAGCGAAAATTAAACGACAGGTGGAACTCAAGCCTGGATGGAAGGCCCACACAGGTGTGGTGGCTCAGCTCCACACAGGAAGTGCCGAGACGGACAGTCTGGACACCTGAGCGCGAAGACACAATACAGGGGCGACTGGCCGCTATCGGCCGCTATTGTAGTAGGGCCGGAACGATAACCGGACAATACTTAAAGCTCTGCAAATTTTGGACGCAGGCGAGAGGAGCGATGGAGCGGCACCTCGTAAACCATGTAGGATGGGTTATTTCCAAGGATTTTTACTCAGAAGCGCACCATTGCACGAGTATAGGTTTTTCCTCGCAAACCTTCCACGGTGGACGACAAAAGACTAAAATATGGTTGGTCGGCATTTGGAAGAATCTGTAGAGAAGGAGAATATTCCGTGGTTTCGGGAATATGATTCGTTTTCGGAGTTACGATGGTGGGGAGCCAAGCCTTGCCGGGAAGCCAGCGGTGGACAGACGAGGTCTTCTGTTGTGAGAGCCCGTGTGTGACGGTCGCTCGATATCAGCTTTGTTGATACAGACGAACTTACTGTCCTTGCTCTCAGGAGAGCTTATAGTTAGAACAGTTAGGCACTGTACTGTTCCGAACGTATACGATTCTGGACTTCACCTCCGGGTTTGAAGTCGTCGTTGAGTACGCAGCGTTCAGTAATTGAGAGCACTTCCTCTGCCTATACTTACGTTAAGACGTTATCTGAACTCCGTCCTTGTGGCTGGGAGTTCGCGTTTCTCGTCTGTAGAACATAGAGAGGAGAAAACAGTATTAATATTAGTCAGAGGACCACCTTCTGCCGTCCAATTTTTTGAAAGTGTTTATTTGTAGCTGGAGCTCTTCCATCGTCGCAGACGAGTATGAGAACCATCACTTCGACTCACCGGACGCAGTACATACGTTGATATCGCAGATTGCTTCGGATTATTAGGGCTATGAAAGCTAAATAGCTGCGATCGCGTTAGTTTATTTCCACTGAGGTTCCACACCACCGTAGATCATCTTTGAAAGTAGTGTCTTCTGGTGTGTGGTATGTAGATGTCAGTCATTTCACGTTATTTTTATTGGATCGCGCAGTCATAACAAGGGGCAGAGTTGGGAAATTGATTAGTAATTTTACTTAGGAAATGTGGACTTAGTAATCTAAAGGTTTTGGTTAATCTACAATAAATATATAAGCAGGAACAACGTTTATCATTTAGTAGGATTAGTTGACTTGAATATTCATTTATGTTCAGATTGTAATTTATAGAATTAACAGATACTAAGATCTGCTTCAGGGGGTAGTCAGACAGGGCCGTATTTTCATCTAGTGTTTATTATTTTCCGTTGCTCACATTCATTTTACACCCGCCTGGAATAGCATCTTGGAAACTGAAGAAACAAAACGATCATGTTCGACAATGTTCCTGGTTGCAATGCGCATTCGAACCTCCCGCCATACGAAGGTACGCCCCGAATCATTAATACTGTGGCCGAATCTGCTCTCATTCGGTAAGATGACGTGACCCCACTTCTCATTGCTCCAGTCCGCAAGCTGTTGGCAGCACCGCAGACGGTGCCGCTGATATTCTCGTGCCAACGGAGCACAGTGTATTCGTCGCTGGGCAACGCCTCCGTTCAGTCGTCGTGTCACTGTGGAGCTTGTAATTCCGCATCTTGCACTTCTGTTAAACGTGGTTGCAATTGCACACGCTGTTTCACGTGGGTCTTTTCCTGCCTTTGGAACCAAGTAGCTCTGCTTCAGTTGACCGTGGTCGCCCACCTTTTTCCCTTCAGGTAGCCGTTGATGTGGTTCGGAATGGTCCCCATGCACACGAACAACGGTGTGAGTAATACCAAGCCTCTGACCTCCACTCGTCACAATTTGTCATGGTTACAGTTTCCCGATGATTCTTCCCCGTGAGAAGTCGTCCATATGTGGTTTCCGGGCCATGTTGTAATGGAGATTAGCACCACAGCGCACCCTAGACACTAACACAAATTGACTTTTCCCGTTGCGGGGTCAGCCCCATTTGGTGCTGTAGTCAGTCTGACCTCACGCCGTGTTACGTCCAACTTTGTGTGCACGACTGGGATACCTCTGGCTACATGCTCCCGAGCAGTTAATATGTCATGCTAATTCAATATCTCGTCCTGACGTTTCCAGAGTACTGTACACTACTGGCCATTAAAATTGCTACACCACGAAGATGACGTGCTACAGACGCGAAATTTAACCGACAGGAAGAAGATGCTGAGATATGCAAATGATTAGCTTTTCGGCGCATTCACACAAGGTTGGTGCCGGTGGCGACACCTACAACGTGCTGACGTGAGAAAAGTATCCAACCGATTTCTCATACACAAACAGCAGTTGACCGGCGTTGCCTGGTGAAACGTTGTTGTGATGCCTCGTGTAAGGAGGAGAAATGCGTCCATCACGTTTCAGACTTTGATAAAGGTCGGATTGTAGCCTATCGCGACTGCGGTTTATCGTATCGCGACATTGCTGCTCGCGTTGGTCGAAATCTGGTTAGCAGAATATGGAATCGGTGGGTTCAGGAGGGTAATGCGGAACGCCGTGCTCGAGCCCAACGGCCTCGTATCACTAGCAGTCGAGATGACAGACAACAGATGGGGACGTTTGCAAGACAACAACGATCTGTACGAAGAGTTCGACGACGTTTGCAGCAGCATGGACCATGGCTGCGGTTAGCCTTGACGCTGCATCACAGACAAGAGCGCCTACGATGGTGTACTCAACGACGAACCTGGGTGCACGAATGGCAAAACGTCATTTTTTCTGATGAATCCAGGTTCTGTTCACAGCATCATGATGGTCGCATCCGTATTTGGCGACATCGCGGTGAACGCACATTGGAGGCGTGTATTCGTCATCGCCATACTGGCGTATGACCCGGCGTGATGGTATAGGGTGCCATTGGTTACACGTCTCTGTCACCTCTTGTACGCACTGACCGTACTTTGAACAGAGGACGTTGCATTTCCGATGTGTTACGACCCGTGGCTCTACCCTTCATTCGATCCCTGCGAAACCCTACATTTCAGCCGGATACTGCACGACCGCATGTTGCAGGTCCTGTACGGTTCTTTCTGGATACAGAAAATTGGGCAGCTGTACCTGTACACGCCATCCAAGCTCTGTTTGACTCAATGCCCAGGCGTATCAAGGCCGTTATTACGGCCAGAGGTGGTTATTCTGGATACTGATTTCTCTGGATCTATGCACCCAAAATACCTGAAAATGTAATCACATGTCAGTTCAAAGTATAATATATTTGTCGAATGAATACCCGTTAATCATCTGCATTTCTTCTTGGTGTAGCAATTTTAATGGCCAGTAGTGTACAATACTTGCCCATTTGTTGTACCATGCTTTCACTGATTTTTGTTTCACAGTACTGGCGAGTAGATGGTATACGAAGTACGCTAGTATGATATTACTTTTTGTGCGGGCCAACCGCAGTGGTGCGCCGGCTCACGCTGCGTCGGACGCTCACGCTCTGTCGGACGCTGCTCTGCTGCGTCTGGCTTGTGCGGGTCCCCTGGCAGGCAGAGCTGATGTCGCGCAGCGATTGGGCACGTCGCGGGCGCGACGCGAGAGCAGAGCGAGGAGAGAAGCGAGCTGCTGAGCGGCCGACAAATGGCGGACACGGCGCCAGTTAGCCGAGACCGAGGGCCGAGGGCTGGGGCTGCGGGCTGACGTATGGCCACCACCTGTCCGCCATCCCTCCTGCCAAATGGCGCGCGCGCCGGGACAGTGGACTGCCCCACTGAGTTCATCTGTCAGCGGGCGGCAAAAGGCCTGCGCTGCTAAATTCCCTGTAACTCCAGCTGACAGTCACTGAACATTCCACACTACCATATCTCACTCACTTCATTACTTATTCATTCATTCACTCGCCTTGTTTCGTACATCACGTCATGAACGAAAGATGTGGAAGGAGCCATGTTATGCAGGGTATCAATGAAGCTCCACCAACACTTGAACCTGGAAACTGTTGGAAATCGAGAATCATGGTATTTCGTTTAGGAACTTCCGAAGTTCTTTTCCCTTTCTTGTAGATTTGCTTTCGACTGACTACAGGCAATGACAAATCGCAAAATGTCATGCTGTATGTGGAATCAAAATCTGTTACAATTGGATTGCGGAATTATCGGCGTCATTGTGAGACACTACTACCAGCAAAAAGAAGCATAATGAGATGGATCCAAAATTTTAAAGAGACACAAAGTGTCAAATATTTTCCGTGAAGTAGACGCCTTTCTGTATCTCAAGGAAGTGTGCAGCGCAGCCCCTAGATGCCTCATCGTCCAGCATCACGTGGCCTACAGGACGGAGAACCTGTCCTTGAAGTGTTACACAAGCGGTTAAGACTTTTTCCGCACAAGGTGAAAATGTTCCAAGCACTGAAGCTATACGATCGTCCAGTGTGGTATACTTTCGCGTGTGCATTAGATGCAGACAATGACTAGCTAAGAAAATCCCTGTTTTCAGATGAAGCAACGACTCACGTTTCCGGACACGTAAATCGCCACTGCACTAGCTTTTCGTACTCGGATAACCCACACAACATACGTGAACGCATCCGAGATAGCCAGAAATTTAATGTTTGATGTGGCAGGCCCAGAGTTCTATACAGGCAACAGACTAACGGAAAAGTTTTACCTGGACATGCTCGATTAGCTCCTGCTACCGCAGATCGAAGAGCTGCAGCCATCCTTCATCATCCATTATGATGCTGCACTTACACATTGCAATTTGATGTGCTGAATTACAAATTTCCCGAGAAGTGGACTGGACGAGACGATTCCATCGCGCCGGCTGCTGTGGCCGAGCGGTTCTAGGCGCTTTAGTTCGGAACCGCGCTGCTCCTACGGTCGCAGGTTCGAACCCTTTCCCGGCATGGATGTGTGTGATGTCCTTAGGTAAGTTAGGTTTAAGTAGTTCTAAGTCTAGGGGACTGATGACCTCAGATGTTACGTCCCAAAGTGCTTAGAGACATTTGAAGCAATATCAACTAATGATGACGCAACTCTGAACCCCACGCGGGCAAAACTTGAATATCGCCTTGATGTTCTAAGACCAACGAGTGGGACACACACTGAAATTGTGCCTTTAGAGAGAAAAAGGGAGTCGTCCGTTATTCTGTCGCACCTGACATGGATAGCTTCATGCTACGAAGCTACAAGATGTAATATACCATGCGTACTCTAGATTCTACATAGCTTATGATACACTGTTGCTTTTTGTGCACTTTGTGTAGTCCTCATATGACACAGTGGTGTAGGTATTGTTTGATGTAACCACAACTGCTCGGTTTTGTGGATCTGAGGATGGAAATACATATTGCCGAAACTGCTAATCCAGTAATTGTGTTAACATAGCAATGTCGGCAAATAAATTGGTGTTCAAAACGAGACTGCAGAAAAAGCTGAAAGCTGCTGAACGTTTTACAACAAATGATGCCCTATCTATATGACTTTAGAAGTTATGAGTTTTTTAAAAATTAATGCTGAACTTTATAGACATCCTGTGTATTGACACACTGACGCAACCACTGCTGGTTACTACTGTATAGTACTCTAACAACAAAGTATGACTTTCGTTAAGCTACTCAAACTGATAATTATGGTAACTACTCTACTTATAGATTAGTTTATACATGTATGCTAGGAGAAAAAAGGTACTTTAAAGAGATCGAATGTTTCTCGTCCTACATTACTCACCTGGTGCTTTCATCTCGTACTTGAAACAAAGCATATATGTAGCTTTACACGCAACACTGGCAGCTGGTAACATCAATGTCTATCTCATGTAAATATCACATTATTCGGAATGTACGTTACTGAGACAAAGCAAACTGAAAAGTTACAGGATGCCAAATAAATTATCGTTTAAATTTCTTTCTTTTTAAATATTTGTGAATTTTTAATGTTCTGTCCGAAGTCCACAGGCAACCTGTCAAAACATTTTGCAGAAGAACGTGAAATTCCTGTCTCATCTTTTAGTCTCCCTTCCCCTGTAATATTTTACTCTTTCTTCTTTTTATTTAATTTGTGACAACTGAATATGGGTAAGGCATGGTAAGAGATGTTGTCTAACTGGAATGCTATCTCCCCCCGAAAATTAAAGTTCCTCAAATTTAGGTGGAGATATGTTGCTTTGAACAGATAACTGTACATATAATTTTACTTCCTTTATTAATTTCATAAGTAACACATTTCCTAACAACGTCTAGGTCTAGCCATGATTGCATTAACAGTTAAATCTTAGTTGCGCTTTCACACTGAAGTTTGCCATTCCTGAACAGTTGATCCAAATCAGTCTGTCAGGCTCCAACTTTTCACGGTAGCGTTTATAGCTGTACGAATAATAATATGTTCAGCCAACCGAATCTACTGATTAAGACTAACTATACTGTTTTGTCCACAGATTTTATGTGCAATTTGACGCATCCTCCGCGAGTACACCAAACAATTACTCATTGCTGCCCTACAAATCGAAGGAAGATTTCCAGAATCATATTTCATCATATAATCGAACAGTTCAGATAATTTTTGTGCCAATTAATTGTATGCGACCGTTTTGTGCGAAACCAGATGGACAGCCTTCCCTGTAGCGCTCTCAGCCCCGAAAGCTGCATAGAATCAACGATACTTAAGGGATACGAATTACTACGTGACATCACTATTGATAGCAATATCTCTTACAAACCCCAGAAAGGGTTGGATAGTCTTTTCGGTAATAATGTACGGGGTGAATCACTTAAAACTTGCACCGCAAATATTGCCGAAATAGAAAGCGCTATTGAAGGGCGGTTTTCACAGAGTGGATTGGTAGTCAGGGGCACGTATCTTTAGCCAATAAAGAGATTGTAATAATATTTAGAAAGTGTACTTTCTGCAAAGATACACTTTTTTAAAACGAACAATACCTATTGACATCAGCAAAATAAACTTAGAGTAAAATTGCGGTGTGAGTGCTGTTTGTTGCGGGATTCTAGTGCGAGTCGCTTATGAGAGGCCGTATTTTGAAAATTTTCCACAGCGCACTTGTTTATTCCAATCAACCTGCGTAGTTTTTAGGTATGATGTTACATTTTCTTACAGTGAGCTTGTGTATTCCATGTTGTATCCCACGCAATCGCACGACGAAGCGGTCTGAGTCAGGCAAAAGTCATACGTACTCCGTCGACATAGGTCCACCCGTATCACGTCTGTCTCCGTCAAGATCTGTAATGAAACGATTACAAGAATATTCTTGACTTCCGTACATGGGCTTTTAGACAGGGCACTCCAGATGTACCGTGTATCTTGTCTAGTGATGAGGCCGCATTTACCAATCATTGCCACCTAAACCGCCGAAGCATGCACTGTTGGCCTGTTTACAATTCCGTTTGGCTTAGGTAGGCAGAACGTCAGCGTCCATGGAGTGTAAACGTGTGGTGTGGGATAGTGAACTATCAGCTAATAGGCCTTTTTTTATAGACGGAATACTGGATGGGCACAAGCTTATTTGCTTATCTGCGTCCTAACGGAGCATCTTCCACGTTCTTCTGGAGGATAGAAGGGACGTGTGGTAGCAACATGATGGCTGTCGAGCCAATAGTGCACGAAATACTACAGCCTGTCATCATGGATTGTTTCCAAATCGTCGGATTGGACGCAGTGGATCTATACTTTGGCCGGCCGTTCCCCGAACGACAGTGGACTTTTCTCTGTTGCGAAAACTGAAACGCGCTGTCTAAAAGGACATACCAATTACACAAGATGATACTAAACGATGTATTACTGCAGCCTGCTCGGGTATATCCGCTGAAATTCTTGCATGTGAAGAGCAGTCGTTCCATACCACTCTGGGAGAGTGTATTTCCACTATCAGTGGCCATTATGAACACAAACTGTGATGGACAGTTGTGTCGTTACTGGACAGAATCCGCGTAGCTAGTGTATGCGCTTCTTTTGTTCTTTAGTGTGTACTACCATAGGTATTGTACAAGGGTCGGTTTGGGAGCTGTTCAGAATACGATATCTCGTAAACGATTCGCTGTAGACTCCTACAACAAACACCGGTGATATTCCAATTTAACTTACTTTTAGTTGCTTAGTGTCAAAAGGCATTGTTCCTTTTAAAAAGTGTGTTTTTGCACAAAAATACACTTTTTTGAGTACTATTCAAATTCATTAACTAGCTAACAAATTTTGTAAATTTGTGGTAAGGTCTTATGGGAGCAAACTGCTAAGGTCATCGATTCCTAACCTTACACTATATTTAATCTAACTTAAAGTAACTTACGCTAAGAACGACACACACACCCATACTCGAGGGAGGACTCGAACCTGCGACGGTGGGAGCCGCGGGGACCGTGACAAGGCGCCGCAGACCGCCCCGCAATTGGCTAACAGCTCGCGCCCTTGACCACCAATCCATTCTGTGAAAACGGCACATTAGTAGTACTTTTCGTTTCCGGACGGTTTGCGGTGAAAGTTTTAGGTAATTTAACTTGTATACTTCTAGCATTGTGGTTGGGAATTGCTGAGTCATCCTAAATTCATTTTGAGTTAGTTACCATGAAATTCATTATTGATAACGATATTGGCATGTAAGTGTAATAAACCGCTAGGTCGCTGAATTGGATTTGGCAAGGCTTTCGGGAAGCCAATATTTTGTTTCATTTTAGCTGTAATAACCCAAAAGGTTAATGGCACAGGACAGAATAGACCAAAAGTATGCGAAGAATGTTAGCAATCTTTCTGCAAAACAACAGAGATAGTGAGTGCAAATCAGGGAGAACTGAGCTTTGTGGATAACTTACACAACAGGGGTTATTATCCACCGGAATGCTCAGTAGCTTCACACACGGAGCTCATTCCTTACGCGCTAAATTGCTCACTACTCTTAGTACCCCTAAGTCATTGTTTTATTTGTTTGGAATGGTTTGACACGAGGTTTAGTGATATTATGTCACACGCTTTTGGCAGTGGGCTAATTGTTAGTCTGCTACATTTTGTGCCGTTGCGGACACTGCGCCCTTCCGCCGGTGCCCGCTGGTCACGTTTCGGCTTCGCGGCGGAGCGCGCAGCGCCAGCTGAGCGACAGTGGGGTGCGTCGAGTTCGTGGGCCGGGTAGCGGGAAGGAGCGTAGAGTGTGGCTGGAGTCCTGCGCCGAGCTGCGGCAGCAAAGTTTGGACGGAGAGAACTGCTACTGGAGAGAACAACAGATTTACCTCGGGCTAGACACTTGCAAGTCTTTCCGAATGCGATTGAGGTCCTTCTATATCAGGAGTGGCCAAACCGCGGAACGCCGGCCGCGTGCGACCTTCGCGTCACTATTTTTTGGCCCGAGGAATTGTTTCATATGGAAGAAAAAATTTAACTTTTGTTGTTGTTGTTGTGGTCTCCAGTCCTGAGACTAGTTTGATGCAGCTCTCCATGCTACTCTATCCTGTGCAAGCTTCTTCATCTCCCAGTACCTACTGCAACCTACATCCTTCTGAACCTGCTTAGTGTAGTCATCTCTTGTTCTCGCTCTACGATTTTTACCCTCCACGCTGCCCTCCAATACTAAATTGGTGATTCCTTGATGCCTCAGAACATGTCCTACCAACCGATCCCTTCTTCTAGTCAAGTTGTGCCACAAACTCCTCTTCTCCCCAATTCTATTCAATACCTCCTCATTAATTATGTGATCTACCCATCTAATCTTCAGTATTCCTCTGTAGCACCACATTTCCAAAACTTCGATTCTCTTCTTGACCAAACTATTTATCGTCCACGTTTCACTTCCATACATGGCTACACTCCATACCAATACTTTCAGAAATGACTTCCTGACACTTAAATCTATACTCGTTGTTAACAAATTCCTCTTCTTCAGAAACGCTTTCCTTGCCATTGCCAGTCTACATTTTATATCCTCTCTACTTCGATCATCAACAGTTATTTTGCTCCCCAAATAGCAAAACTCCTTTCTTTACTACTTTAAGTGTCTCATTTCCTAATCTAATTCCCTCAGCATCACCAGACTTAATTCGACTACATTCCATTATCCTCGTATTGCTTTTGTTGATGCTCATTTTATATCCTCCTTTCAAGACACTGTCCATTCTGTTCAACTGCTCTTTGCTGTCACTGACAGAATTACAATGTCATCGGCGAACCTAAAAATTTTTATTTCTTCTCCGTAGATTTTAATCCTACTCCGAATTTTTCTTTTGTTTCCTTTACTGCTTGCTCAATATACAGATTAAATAGCATCGGGGAGAGGCTACAACCCTGTCTCATTCCCTTCCCAACCACTGCTTCCCTTTCATGCCCCTCGACCCTTATAACTGTCATCTGGTTTCTGTACAAATTGTAAATAGCCTTTCGCTCTCTGTATTGTACCCCTGCCACCTTTTATTTCTCGTAAGACCCCCAAAAGAGCATTCCATCGAGCCTCTTTCGTATCATATCCAGTAACAATAGGCATATCTCAGTTTTTGATCTATATTCATAGTCGAAAAAAATCACTATGTTTGATTTATTTTGAAAAGCCCGCGCACCATCTTGAAGAAAATATAGTTTGCTCTGCGATACACAACCAACAATCAGTAGTAGTATGGATTACGCAACCGGATGCGTTTGTTGCGGTGCGCGATTGAGACAAGTGCCAGACATAGCCAACATATTCCATATTTAATTTACTGCAAACTCACAACACTATTGGCGGTAAAGTTGCCGCCCTTCACGTGTGTACATAGTGCACATTCGATCGCCGCCGGCCGCGGTGGCCGAGCGGTTCTAGGCCCTTCAGTCTGGAACCGCGTGACTGCTACGGTCGCAGGTTCGAATCCTGCCTCGGTCATGGATGTGTGTAATGTCCTTAGGTTAGTTAGGTTTAAGTAGTTCTAGGGGCCTGATGACCTCAGATGTTAAGTCCCATAGTGCTCTGAGCCATTTGAACCATTCGATCGCCAAGCTAGGTATACTTTTGTCACAGGATTCTAGATGCATCTGCACATCGTTTTGATCGCGTGTCCGGGAAGTTAACGCAAAAATATCATGGCAGGTGCTGGTGACAAATGAAAAAATTTTAAAACGTCCTTCTGGCTGATTTTTACTATGAAACTTGTAATTCTAGAAGCATCAACATGATAAATTAAGCAATAAATGAAATTTTGAATTTTTACACTATTTTGACCTACATCCGCCCTTAAGGGGGGGTAGGACGTCAAACAGGCCGACTTGGAGCAGTAGAGGCATCACAGGACATTTTAATTTCCAGCGTCTACACTTTTACAAATAAATTCATAAAACTTTGTCAGAATCACCAGGAAGGATTCAGGATTCACGCACATTGCAGTGGAAATTCGAAAACATAACAAAACAAATTTTTTTGGCGTGTGAAAATTCATCATTTTTTCACTTAGTAATGGCTGCATTTGTTGCTATAGACACACTTTTCTTCATATGTTAGAGAGATTCTTCGATGAATTTTGCACAGCATACATACCATACTTACAGGTGCATGAAACTCTAGAATTTATTTAATTTATGATAAAACGAATGAGCTGTTCTATTTTAAACTTCATGTTTAGAAAAAACACAAATTTTGTAGTTAATTACCTCAATTTTTATCACAGTTTTTAATAGATTTGGAAAATTCTAGAGTTTCATTTACCTTTAAGTATGGTTTGTATGCTGTGAAAAATTCATCGAAGAATCTCTCTTATTTACGAAGAAAAGTGTACCTATAGCAACAATTGCTGCCATTAGTAAGTGAAAAAACATAATGAAATTTCACACGTAAAAGAAATTATTTCGTTATGTTCTACAACTTCCACTGCTAAGGCCGTCGGCACTGCGCTGCCTGCAGTGAGAGGTAATGCCTGAGATTTGGTATTCTCGATACACTGTTGACACGCACTAGGAGTACTGAGTTCCCAAGATTTCCGAAAGGGAATGTGCTATGCGTCTAGCTCTAACTACCAATTCGCGTTCAAGTCTTCATTCCCGTCGCGCTGCCATAATCACGTCGGAAAGCTTTTGACATGAATCATCGATGTACAAATGACAGCTCCACAAATGCGCTGGCGTTTCATACCTTGCGCACGCGATACTACCGGCGTCTGTATATGTGCATATCGCAATCCCGTGACTTTTGTCACTTCAGAGTAGTGGGCCGGATGGTTTCAAACGAAGCGAGACAGATCTCGAGGCGCAGGCCTGTCGTGACCCGCATTCCGCACGCTGCTCCCTGCGGGGGCGGCAGCAGAAGCAGAATGAAGTCGGCTCATCAGAGGGGCGCCGGCTAATTCCCGCAGCAGACAGCTAATTACGCCCGCTGCGGCTGCATTATTCAGCCGGCCGCCGCGTAAACACCTGCTCTGTTGCGCGCCGCCCTTCTGCCTTTGGCGCGCCCGCGTGTTGGTGTGTGTGTGTGTAAGTGAGGGAGGGTGTGGGTGTGGGCTCGCGGCCCACGGACGTGCTCCGCCTACCGACGCCCCGAGACGCCACCACGTCTGCTGCCGGCGCGTCTCGGCCACCGTCTCGCCGTGTTCGCAATCTTCACATCCGAGATTGCTCAAGCTTTGACACCAGCACAATGTTTTCAACATCAGTTAAACCTACAACGACTGATAGTGCTCTAGTATCGGAACAAAGGCTTCCTCGGCTAGTATCAATTTAAATAAATTCCTTTTTGTTGTTTTGCCACGTAATTTTGAAACAGTAAAACAACTGTGAAGGCGATGTTTCGACCGTCTTTACGATAGTCCTCTTCAGGGCGACTAAACTGGTATACGCTGATACAATAGCTCCCTAATTAGCAATCATATACAACTGCTCCATCACCGATATATCTGTACCTACAGATTGGAAAATTGCGCAGGTCGCACCAGTGTTTAAGAAGGGTAGTAGGAGTAATCCATCGAACTACAGACCTACATCATTGACGTCGGTTTGCAGTAGGGTTTTGGAGCATATACTGTATTCAAACATTATGAATCACCACGAAGGGAACGATCCATTGATACGTAATCAGCATGGTTTCAGAAAACATCGTTCTTGTGCAACGCAGCTAGCTCTTTATTCGCACGAAATAATCGTCGCTATCGACACGGGATCTCAAGTTGATTCCGTATTTCTGGATTTCCGGAAAGCTTTTGACACCGTTCCTCACAAGCGACTTCTAATCAAGCCGCGGGCCTATGGGGTATCGTCTCAGTTGTGCGACTGGATTCGTGATTTCCTGTCAGGAAGGTCGCAGTTCGTAGTAATAGACGGCAAATCATCGAGTAAAACTGAAGTGATATTAGGTGTTCCCCAGGGAAGCGTCCTGGGACCTCTGCTGTTCCTGATCTATTTAAATGACCTGGGTGACAATCTGAGGAGTTCTCTTAGGTTGTTCGCAGATGATGCTGTAATTTACCGTCCAGTGAGGTCATCCGAAGACCAGTATCAGTTGCAAAGCGATTTAGAAAAGATTGCTGTATGGTGTGGCAGGTGGCAGTTGACGCTAAATAACGAAAAGTGTGAGGTGATCCACATGAGTTCCAAAATAAATCCGTTGGAATTCGATTACTCGATAAATAGTACAATTCTCAAGGCTGTCAGTTCAACTAAGTACCTGGGTGTTAAAATTACGAACAACTTCAGTTGGAAAGACCACGTAGATAATATTGTGGGGAAGGCGAGCCAAAGGTTGCGTTTCATTGGCAGGACTCTTAGAAGATGCAACAAGTCCACTAAAGAGACAGCTTACGCTACACTCGTTCGTCCTCTGTTAGAATATTGCTGCGCGGTGTGCGATCCTTACCATGTGGGATTGACGGGGGACATCGAAAGGGTGCAAAAAAGGGCAGCTCGTTTTGTATTATCACGTAATAGGTGAGAGAGTGTGGCAGATATGATACGTGAGTTGGGATGGAAGTCATTAAAGCAAAGACGTTTTTCGTCGCGGCGAGATCTATTTACGAAATTTCAGTCACCAACTTTCTCTCCGAATGCGAAAATATTTTGTTGAGCCCAATCTACATAGGTAGGAATGATCATCAAAATAAAATAAGAGAAATCAGAGTTCGAACAGAAAGGTTTAGGTGTTCGTTTTTCCCGAGCGCTGTTCGGGAGTGGAATGGTAGGGAGATAGAATGATTGTGGCTCGATGAACCCTCAGCCAAGCACTTAAATGTGAATTGCAGAGTAATCATGTAGATGTAGATGTAGATATATTTTAGTCATCCCTAAGAATACCTTTGCAAAGAATGTCGAAACATGGGTTTTATGTTTTAGCATTTTGTAATGACACGGTCAAACATCCAATAGAATATTATTTAAGGATATTAGTTATGCACGTAAAGGACCTTAGCTTCCGAAAGATCAATCTCCCCGATTGAAATTGCAGCTTGTGAGCTCCCCCATTGCTCGCTTCTTTGATAATTAATACCTCATTGTTTATTAATTGTTGTTTCTTAATTACAGTCGTTTTATCATTGGTTGGGTGGAGTTCATTAAGGACAATGAAGACGCTCCTGCAGCGTTTTCGATGGGAAGTGTTTGTTCACCCACAATACAGTCCTTAATTGGCTCCCTCTCTGCTCACATGAACCGTTGGCTGCGAAAATAACATTTTGGCACAAACAACGAAAGGCAGACAAGGGCAGAGAATTGGCAGAAAGCTTAGGCGGCTGCTTTCAGTGACGAGGGTACTGGAAATATAGTATAACGCCACGACAAATGTCTAAATCGGAACGGCGATTATTTAGAGACGTAGCGGGAAGGTGTGGCTAACTGTTGCGAATAAAAAAACTTTTGGTTTTCGTTGTGGTTCAAAAATGGTTCAAGTGGCTCTGAGCTTTATGGGAGTTAACATCTGAGGTCATCAGTCCCCTAGAACTTAGAACTACTTAAACCTAACTAACCTAAGGACATCACACACATCCATGCCCGAGGCAGGATGCGAACCTGCGACCGTAGCGGTCGTGCGGTTCCAGACTGAAGCGCCTACAACCATTCGGCCACTGCGGACGGCTTTCGTTGTGGTTTTGATTTCGCTACCGATCGGAACTTACTTTCGGAACAGCCCTCGTATCATCCCCCAAGCCGCGACGCGGATGAAAATGGTCGTGACTGACTGTCGTTGAAGAGGACTGTCATAAAAGATACGAGGAGAACAGCTGCAAAATTCGCTCCAGAACTGAATGTGCACTCACAAGTCCTCTCAGCACCAATGCAGCACGGAGGGAGCTCCATAAAGTGGGAATTCCAAAACCAGTCATTAGTGATGGAAATATCCGTGACTGAAAACAGCTGAATCCATGAAACCTGGGCTATGGAGCAATCGAAGAAGGTCATTTGGTCAGGTGAGTCTTTTTTCGCACTGTTTCCAACTTCTGGCCGAATTTCCATCCGAAGAGTGAAACAGGGTTTCGGTGGTGAATTCAGCAGCAATATCGTGATATTTCGAGGGCCCAATGGGTTCTCTTCGAGATCGCAGTGCTTCCAAGGATGAAATGACCATTTTGACTGCTCAGGTCCATTTTATAATACAGTGTGTGTTGCCAAATGGCAATGCTGTATTTCAAGACGGCAGGGCCCCTGTTTAGACAGCTCACATTGTCCGGAAACGGTTTTGCGAGTACTGTGATGAACTGTCGCATCTCCCCTGCCCACAACTGTCACCAGATCTCATTATTCATGAACGTTTTTGGTCTACCTTGGAGAGAAGAGTGGGTGATCGTTATTCACCTCTGTCATCGTTACTTGAACTTGGCGCAATTTTTTGGGAAGAACGGTATACGGTTCCCTTGACAACCATGTAGGACCTGTATTTGCCCTTTACTTGGCGACTGGAAACTGTTTTGAATGCCAGTGCGTTACGTATACCTTACTAGGCATGGTAAGGTGTTGTGTTTTTGGCGTTCCTATATCCTTCCCCATCCCCTGTAAAATACGGTAAACTCTCTCTTATCACACAATTACATAAAAATTTAGCAATGGTGTAGGTATGAGTATGCTTGACGTTCCTTAATCATAAAATGCTTTAATACTCTCTGCTGTTCGTTCCGAAAATCAGAGGGATCTCTTACTTTATTGTCGGTTTTGCATAAATATATGTTCATTACACTACCTAACCATGGGACATTCCCTTGAAATTACATGTGTGATATGAAACGCATCTGTCTAACAACTTCAGTTAATATTATAAAGCTACATGGTATGGATTACACCAAGTGGTCCTGCTGGTTTTTATACTCGAACGTCTTTTGAACTTGCACTTTAGGCGAAACTGACGTTAAAAAATTACCTGCGGGCTTCTGACTAAATGACACAGTGTCTGTTGACCACTTAGCTAGACTGAGAAATGTATGCATATACCCAAAACACTTCTGGACTTAGGTAACTGCAATGATCTGACTAAATTCTGACCAACCGTTGTCCTAAGGTGCTGGTGCTGCTAATAACGCTCATCGCAAATTATCAGCATGAGACGTGCAGAGCATTGCCATACTGGCTGTTTCTTGAGGTGTAGGGCGAGAGTCCTGCTTCTGTCAATACAAACACTCTCTCTGGACGAACTCTTAGATGTGCGTAGCTTCGTCTCAGAACAAATGTTGATTGCAAGTGCTACTAAAAATTTTGCCACTCTAAAGTTGGCCAATCGCATGTCTTAACGGACATCACAATTGAAAAGAAAATTGAAAGATACTTCTGTTAAGAAGGCTTAAATAATTGGAAGGAAAATCAGCATTGGCCGTATTTTGTTGTTTTATTGTCACCAAAATCGATTTTCGGTCACTTAGTGACCATCCTCAGTGCTGTAATACACAATTAAAATTGTTAGGCACTGGTATCAAGCTATAACAACAAGCTTGTGGTTATAGCTTGATGCCGGCCGGTGTGGCCGTGCGGTTCTAGGCGCTTCAGTCTGGAGCCGCGTGACCGCTACGGTCGCAGGTTCGAATCCTGCCTCGGGCATGGATATCTGTGAAGTCCTTAGGTTAGTTAGGTTTAAGTAGTTCTAAGTTCTAGGGGACTGATGACCACAGATGTTAAGTCCCATAGTGCTCAGAGCCACTTGAACCATATAGCTTGATACCAGTTCCTACCAATTTTAATGGAATATTACAGCACTGAGGATTGTCGCTAAGTGACCGAAAATCGATTTTCCTGACAATAAAACAACAAAATACGGCCAATGCAGATTTTCCTTCCAATTCTATCCACTATTTGGTCGTGGTGCACACAACACGGCATGGATTCGCTTAAATTATTGTTTAAATAATATTTGGCAATAATCTGTAGCCACTGAACGTAGGCGTACTTGTACAACAATACCGGCATATTGATTACTAGACAAATTATAATTATTTTAAATTATATGAGTGTGGCAGAATTTTTGCAATATTTCTTTGTTTAAATATTGTTGTAACATATTAGTTTCGTCCAGGAAGTGGTCATGTTAAATCAGATCATATTTGCAGAGCCTGAGAACGATGTATTTTTGTTGGGGATGGCCATCAGCCAATGAGAGTTGGACAGCTGGAGTGGAGATGGGGACTTCTCGAGTGAAGAGCTCAAGGGAGGGATTCCGGGCGCTTAATGTCGAGAGCTTGGAGAAAGAAGACCTGCCTATGGTAACGTACGTAATTCAGTAGTATAGGCGATTGCTTCTGGGCGGCGAACGGCCTCTATAACAGTTTTCAAGGGACTTATATTTCGAAAGGTTTGAATTTTCTGCAGAGTAGGACTAACTTTTGCAGCTTGATTTACGGAACAGAGAATAGACAGAGTAAGAGCTGCTATTCTTCGCCGGCCGTTGTGGCCGAGCAGTTATAGGCTCTTCAGTCCGGAACCGCGCTGCTGCTACGGTCGCAGGTTCGAATCCTGCCTCGCGCATGGCTGAGCGTGCTGTCCTTAGGTTAGTTAGGTTTAAGTAGTTCTAAGTCTAGGGGACTGATGACCTCAGATGTTAAGTCCCATAGTGCTCAGAGCCATTTTTTTTGTTTTTGTTTTTGTTTTTGCTATTCTTCGTATCGTGTGCGCTAATATGTGAATCATCATGTTGAACTCTGAACTGAATATTGTGTGAATTGTAATTACGAAATGGATTTAGTTTTTACGAGTCTTTCATGAATATTTAGTTTGGAGATTTTGCTATAATTCTCCTAACTTAACTGCGTTTGACAAACGTATTTTCTGTCTATATTTTAATGGAATATCGTAGCACTACTTCCCGTTTATTTGAAATTTGTTTTCTTGAATAAACATTACTCAACATAATTCTCTGTCGTCTTCATCAATTACAGACGTTACAATAGAACCCTTTTTATTCAATTACTAGTTTATCTTTTATTCTCTGTCTATTTTTTAATTCGCAATTCTATCCAATGCATAGGCTATTTGCCTGTATGATCACAGCGACAGGTTATTATTTGCAGCGAACTAGCTGCGGGGCGTGAAAGGAGACGTGCGCGGTTCGATCCTGTGGCTGCATCGAGTTGTTCTTTTCAAACAGAACCATGCATAGCCCCAGTACCTGAAGCACAAGAAACCGCAAGTAAAGACGCAACTGGTTTGCTCGTATGGGGTGCTGTTTGGAAGAGCAACTACTCAGTAGTGACCATAAGGTACCGTCCCAAGATGCACCCTGTTCCCGAGAACTCTCACAAATCAGTTAAAAATAATACCTGCACCATGTTAAACGTGGTTGAGATATCATGTTAGTTAGTCAGTGCGTACAGTCATTGCAATCCAGTTCGCGTTTAGAAGCAATTTTCTAATACTCTGCCTCCTCATTAACGCTTATCTGAGTTAATTCTCAAAGGAAATGAAAACGGGCATGCCAAGTGGTTTGCTGCTTTTCATCTTAACTACGGGACAATCTCCCTCAGTTAAATCAATGTGTATCTATCTAAGAGATCATTGACTCCTGGACATTGCAATCGATGTACTCAAACCATTTCCTTTATGGGACAAATCATAGTGGCTACATTCAGAAATGTTAGCTGCAACTTTCCTAGATTTGCTAGCACACATTGTATTTGGTATATACTCAGTTTCATCTGTTGCTCTCGAGTCTGTAATTCCATTAACTTGACGTCAGCGTTTAACGACATGAGACTTGACTCTAAAACCAGTCACTTTGCCTACATCTCAATGTATCCATCACTGCAACAGTCACTGTCTTATCAAGTATTCTCTTCAAAACGACTTGGAGGCAAAATTAGACGCATTCAAGATCAAAAAGCTACGTTGCTTTCCCCAAGCTCTTAACCACGAATGTGGAAGCTTTGTAGAAACTAGGCGGACCCCTCATGTAAATTTCGACTTACTAAGGCCGTGATAGAAAAGCTGACAAGAAGACCGAACGGGATGATAAGGCGTCTGTTTGGATATCAGGGAATAATTTCCATGGTACTAGGGGGAGCTGTAGAGGAAAAAACCTGCAGGGTAAGACAGATGTTGGGTTATATCCAATAAATAGCTCAGGACGCATGGTGCAAGAACTACAGCGCCGCAACATCATGTTTCACTCTCGGGACGTAAACTTGGACACAAGTTGAAAACAGTTGAAACAAGACTCGTCCGAGCAAATAACTTTGTTCCATTGCTCCATAGCCCAGTTTTTATGACTTCGGCACAATGTTCTTCCTGTTATGCGCATTTGCATCACTGATGTGTGGTTTTAGACTCTCATGATTTTGGACTCACAGCTTGCCCTGTAATTCCCTTTGTGTTATTTTGGTGTTGCCAGTATTTGCTAGTGGGACATTGAGTTCTGCAGTGACTTTTTCAGCCAGCGCTCTGCTATTTTTCGTCACAATCCGTTTCAATGACCATCTGTCACGCTCACGAAATACACACGCTCGTCCGCGTTGTGACTTGGCGGATGATGCATTTTTCCGCTTTTCCTGTGTGCGCTGTTAAAGCCTTCGATACAGTGCTTCTTGAAACACTAGACCCTTGAACTATCTTGGTTACGGAAGCACCCACCATAAACCAACTATCTGCCTACGTTCCAATCCATTTAGCTCTGAAATAATGCACTCAAAATATTACTCAACACGTATTCAGGAGATGGCACACGTGCCATTAGTGGTCAAATACAACAGCGCAACCTGCAGGCTTGCCTCACATTTGCATTTATGTTCAGCCATGCATTTCTACCGTTGTTTCCATTCTTTTGGTCAACCGCTGTAGCAATACCCCAGTAACGGGAACAGATACATTGCACCACGGTATGGGAGCCACGCTATCCTACGTAACCGCAGCTCTGAACAACCAATCAAAGGAGCATGGAAAACATTCACCTCAATTACATTATTTGATGCTTGTAAAAGATACGTTGAAGGTCCTTAATGGTGTCAGAAAAATCAAGCCTCAGTCGAAGACTAGAGTTAGTGGACTGAATAAAACGCAAAGTGAGTATTTACCGTTGCTTTCAGATATATGAAAGCTGTGTGCCGGTTCAGGGCTTGAAACCGCAACGTTACCTTTCTCCGGCAAAGCTCTTGCATACTAATCATTGCAGGTGCTCCTAGTCTCTGCCTACCTACAATCAGAAAGTTTCATCGGAAACTGTACGCTGAAGAGCAAAAACATTTTGGAAATAATTGCTTGAAGAAATACAACAACAAATTACATTTCATCTAGCGTTATGTATGTCTCGATGAGTTTCGGGCTTGCAGCCATCTTAGATTATAGTAATACACTTATAACTTCATCCATCGTATGTGGTCTAGGGTTAGCGTCTTCGATTAGTAATCAAAACGATCCTGGGTTAGAACCCCACCACTATTTAAATTTTGATTAAAAATCATCCTCAATGCTGACCAAAGACTTCCGGCACAAGAAGCCACCCTTGTTCTGTCAACAGCCTTTTCAAAGAGGGAAGAATCACCAATGATAGACGGTATGAGGATGCTCTGCATTAAAGACATATGATGTGTAGCTACTCGACATGTGGATTGTAACTGAAAAAGTATCATGACGATCTCTCGAGTGGCAAAGGATTCTGGGATAGTTCCCCATTCGGATCTCCTGGAGGAACTGCCAAGGAGGAGGTAACTACGAGAAAAAGATTGAATAACCAACGAGAGGATAACGATCCACGAGATGGAGCGTGGAATGTAAGGAGTTTGAACGTGGCACTGAAGCTAGAAAACCCGAAAAGGGAAATGCAAGGGTCAATCAAGATACAGTGGATCCGATGAAGTGTTGAATAGAAGGCAAAGATATCTGGCCGGGTGAGTACAGGGTAAGATCATCAGCAGCAGAAAATTAACGAAAGTAGGCTTCGTTAAAAAAAAAAAATGGCTCTGAGCACTATGCGACTTAACTTCTGAGGTCACCAGTCGCCTAGAACTTAGAACTAATTAAACCTAACTAACCTAAGGACATCACACACATCCATGCCCGAGGCAGGATTCGAACCTGCGACCGTAGCGGTCGCTCGGTTCCAGACTGTAGCGCCCAGAACCGCACGGCCACTCCGGCCGGCTTAGGCTTCGTTATGAACAGGAAGGAAGGACAGAGTATGGACTCCCGCGAACAGATCAGTGATATGATTTGAATAATCGACAGCAAACCAATCTACTCTACACTACATGTGGAATAAAATAGTTTAGGTGTACATGCCGACATCGCAAGCCGGAGATAGAGACAAAGAAAGGATATGAGGATATTGAACGGGTACTTCAGTAAAGGGAGATGAAAATCTCATGGTCATAGGGAATTGGAATGCGGTTGTAGGTGAAGGAGTTGAACAGAGGATTATGGTAGAACATGGGTTTGGTACTACAAGTGAGAGAGGAGAGAGACTAATTGAGTTCTGCAGTAAATTATAGATATTAACAGCGAATACTCTGTTCAAGAATCACAAGAGGAGGAAGTATACTTCGAAAAGGCCGGGAGCTAGGGAAAATGTTTCTGTTAGAGCACATCAGAGTCAGGTAGAGATTTCGAAATCAGATACTGGACTGTAAGACGTACCCAGGAGCAGATACAGACTCAGATCAAAATTTACTAATAATGAATAGTAGGCTGAAGTTGAAGACTCCAGTCAGGAAGAATCATTGTTAAAGGAAGTGCGACACTGAAGCACTAAGGAATGAAGACATAGGATTGAAGTTCTCTGAGGCGTTAAATACTGCGACAACCGATTCTCAATAGGCAGTTCAGTTGAAAAGGAATGGACTTTTCTAAAAAGGGCAATCACAAGAATTGGAAAGAGAAACATGGATACAAAGAAGGTAACGTTGAAGATACCACTGGTAACAGGAGAAATACTTCAGTTGATAGGCGAAAGAATAAAGTACAAAAATATTAGAGAAAATTTACGAATACAGAAATACAAGTGACTTAGGAATGAAATAAATATGAAGTGGAGGAAGGCTAGGGCTAAATGGCTGCAAGAAAAATGCGAAAAAATAGAAAAAGAAATGTTAGTCGGAAAGATTGACTCGGCATACAGAAAAGTCAAAACGACCTTCGGTGAAATTAAAGTCAAGGGCGGTAACATTAAGAGTGCAACGGGAATTCCACTATTAAAACAGGGAAGAGAGTGAACACGTGGAAAGAGCACAGTGAAGACCTCTGTGATGGGGAGGACTTGTTTAATGACGTGATAGAAGAAAAAAATGAGTCGATATGGAAGAGATGTCAAATCCAGAATTAGAATCGTAATTTAAAAGGGTTTTGGAAGACTGAAGATAAATAAAGCAAAAGAGATTGATAACATTCCAGCGGAATTTCTAAAATCATTGGGTTAAATCCCAACAGAACTACTATTCATGTTTGTGTGCAGAATGTCTGACACTGGCGGTATATCATGAAAATTGGTGAAAACGTCATCTTCAGCGTACCGAAGATTACAAGAACCAACAAGTGCGGGAATTACCGCATAGTCATCTCGACATCTCATGCATTCCAAGTTACTGACACGAATAATAGACAGAAGAGTGGAAAAGAAAATTGAGGTTCAATTAGATGAAGATCAGTCCGGCCTTTGAAAAGGGAAAGGCACCAGACTGGCAGGTCGGATGTTCCGTTTGATAAAGGAAACAGGACTGAAGAAAACTAAGGACATGCTCATAGTCTTTGTCGACCCTGAAAATACTTTCAACTATGTAAAGTGATGAAGCTGTTCAAAATTGTGATAAAAATAGGGGTAAGCTGTAGGGAAAGACGGGTGACATACAGTAAGTCCAAGAATCAAGAGGGAACAATAAGAATGGAAGCTCAAATACAAAGGGTTCGAATTAAAAAGAGTGTAGTTCAGGGTTATCAGTGAGAAGATATCCTATGCTCATTGAAAGCAAAGAAGAATTACAGTATCTGTTGAAATTAATGAACATAGAAAGACGAAAGTAATGAGATTAACTGAAATGAGAAGAACAACAAACCTAACATCAAAATTGTTGACCACCAATTAGATGAAGTTAAGGAATTTTGCTACTGAGGCAACAAAATAACCCATGATGGCAGGAACAAGGAGGATATAAAAGCAGATTAGCACAGGCCAAAACGGGATTCCTGATAGTATGAAATATGGGCTTAAATTTTAGGAAGAAATTTCTGAGAATGTACGTTTGGAGCACAGTTTGTATGATAGCGAAACATGGAGTGTGGGAAACGAGAGCGGAAGAGAATCGAACGATTTAAGATGTGGTATTGGCAGAAGAATGTTGAAAATTAGGCGGACTGACAAGAAAGAATGGGAGGTTTTACGCAGAATTGGCGAGGAAAGGAATGTATGCAAAACGCTGACAAGGAAAAGGGATAGGCTAATAGGGTATGTGTTCAGACATCGCGGGATAACTTCCATGGCACTAGAGGGGTGTAGAGGGTAGAAATTGTAGAGGAAGACAAGGACTGGAAAATATTCGGCTAATAATTTAGGACGTAGAATGAAATTTTCACTCTGCAGCGGAGTGTGCGCTGATATGAAACTTCCTGCAAGATTAAAACTGTGTGCCGGACCGAGATTTGAACTCTGACCGACCTTTACTTTTCGCGTGAAAGTGCTCTACCAACTGAGCTACCCAAGCACGACGCACGACTCCCTCTCACAGCTTTACTGTTCTGCCAGTTTCGAGGGAGAGCTGTGAAGTTTGGAAGGTAGGAGACGAGGTACCGGCGGAAGTAAAGTTCTGGGGTGGAGGGGCGTGAGTCATGCTTGGGTAGCTCAGTCGGTAGAGTCTCGGTCCAGCGCACAGTTTTAATCTGACAGGAAGTTTCAATTGAGAACGTGTTTTGCAAGCCCTACTCAGAGATGAAAAGTTTCGCACTAGAGAGAAATTCGTGGCGAACCGCATAAAGACAGACAACGCTAAAGAATTACGTTTGCTTCTGTAAAATGTGCGTGAAGTCGCAATAGTGCACCAGTGAATCAAAAAGTGTACGTACAGGGTTATTACAAATGATTGAAGCTATTTCACAGCTTTACAATAACTTTATTATTTGAGATTCTTTCACAATGCTTTGCACACACATACAAAAACTCAAAAAGTTTTTTTAGGCATTCACAAATGTTCGATATGTGCCCCTTTAGTGATTCGGCCGATAATCAAGTTCCTCCCACTCGGCGCAGCATTTCCCCATCAATGAGTTCGAAAGCATCGTTGATGCGAGCTCGCAGTTCTGGCACGTTTCTTGGTAGAGGAGGTTTAAACACTGAATCTTACACGTAACCCCACAGAAAGAAATCGCATGGGGTTAAGTCGGGAGAGCGTGGAGGCCATGACATGAATTGCTGATCAGGATCTCCACCACGACCGATCCATCGGTTTTCCAATCTCCTGTTTAAGAAATGCCGAACATCATGATGGAAGTGCGGTGGAGCACCATCCTGTTGAAAGATGAATTCGGCGCTGTCGGTCTCCAGTTGTGCCATGAGCCAATTTTCCAGCATGTCCAGATACGCGTGTCCTGTAACGTTTTTTTTTTTTTTTTTGCAGAAGAAAAAGGGGCCGTAAACTTTAAACCGTGAGATTGCACAAAACACGTTAACTTTTGGTGAATTGCGAATTTGCTGCACGAATGCGTGAGGATTGTCTACCGCCCAGATTCGCACATTGTGTCTGTTCACTTCACCATTAAGAAAAAATGTTGCTTCATCACTGAAAACAAGTTTCGCACTGATCTCATCCTCTTCCATGAGCTGTTGCAACCGCGCCGAAAATTCAAAGCGTTTGACTTTGTCATCGGGTGTCAGGGCTTGTAGCAATTGTAAACGGTAAGGCTTCTGCTTTAGCCTTTTCCGTAAGATTTTCCAAACCGTCGGCTGTGGTACGTTTAGCTCCCCGCTTGCTTTATTCGTCGACTTCCGCGGGCTACGCGTGAAACTTACCCGCACGCGTTCAACCGTTTCTTCGCTCACTGCAGGCCGACCGGTTGATTTCCACTTACAGAGGCATCGAGAAGCTTTAAACTGCACATACCATCGCCGGATGGAGTTAGCAGTTGGTGGATCTTTGTTGAACTTCGTCCAGAAGTGTCGTTGCACTGTTATGACTGACTGATGTGAGGGCATTTCAAGCACGACATACGCTCTCTCGGCTCCTGTCGCCATTTTGTCTCACTGCGCTCTCGAGCGCTCTGGCGGCAGAAACCTGAAGTGCGGCTTCAGCCGAACAAAACTTTATGAGTTTTTCTACGTATCTGTAGTGTGTCGTGACCACATGTCAATGACTGGAGCTACAGTGAATTTATGAAATCGCTTCAATCACTTGTAATAGCCCTGTATATTCATATAAATATATTCATGAAGATGTAAATCGTTTTCGCTAACTGAAGGTGTATGAAATCGTGAAAACGTCTTGTCTTAAATAAAGTTACATAAGAAGTGGATAATTGTACTTATGAAAGTTATTTAATCCACATCCACGGATGTCAACCACCATTATCATGGACTAAGTAATTTTCCTTCCGTACAGGCTCCTGGGGACGGTCATTCAAAGAGGCCTACAGGAGATCCACTATTGCGCTTGGGAAGTAGGAGACAGGTAATAATGGACTGAAGACTTGAGTTAGATTTTGAGGGATCGTTGTAAGAGCAGTCACGTCCAAAGAGAATGCTTCGACATCGAGTCCAGCTCTGGCACACTTTTTAGCAAGCAGGGTGTGTTGGTACCACACATCTTGTACACTATACAAAACGTTATTGTGTGGACTACTAACTTCAAAATGGTATAAAGCAAACGTCGGTAAATTTTCCTGAAAATGCCACTATAAACTGAAAGCTCTCAAACAAAACGACTCTACACTAAATGTGCCACAATCAGACTCTGGCATTGTCGAGATAAAGTTAGTCCATAGAGAACGCGCAAGAGTGAAAATCGCGAAGAGTACCATACGTTTAAGTCTGGTGTACCGCCGATGAAACACAAATATGATGAAGTCCAGTTGCTGATCACAGTGTCAGAAGACACATCTCTTCGATGTAGAGGCGACTCTGGTGTACGTCCGTGGGTAAAGTTCAAAGTGGACGGTGGTGTAGTCATAGCGGTGGCTCCAGAATGAGATTCTGATTGTGGGAATGCTTTCACAATCGGCGCCTGCTTCAGGAAACTCATTCGGAGTGAACTCCCTGAGCGTATTGGGAGAATTCGCTAATAATAATAATAATTTAGTGTAGCTCTGCGGCTTAGAGTTATCCAATAGTACACAACTCCGGTGACTTTTGTATTCCTAACATACCCCAGTTTTCCAACCGGCGAAGGGAGATGTATTGTTTAACGTGGAATTCAAACCGCATGTCGTTTCTGACGACTCCTCACATCGGTGAGAGGTGAAGAGCAAGTTAAGATGAAAACTGAAAAGTCAGTCGTCCTACTGAGATTCGGTCAGATGACCACTCCGTTTCTGTGCACGACGTTTTGATACAAACTCATCTACAGATTCTGATGAAAGAGTTGGCGACACAAACGGCCATATCTTTTGTTTGCATTGGCTTAGAAGCTTAAATTTTTGATGCTGCCAAGGGTCGGTAGACCTTAGTACTTAAGCACACTCAGATATATCTACCCGTACCTGAGAAAACTTTCTTCTTAACAAATGGACACACAGAGAGACGGAGAACAAGGTGATCCTATAAGCCAAAACGTTGCCCAGATACCAGGATACTGCAGGTATTACTTTGGTTCTTGTAGCACACGGAGGAGAAAAGCTCCACAGGACTACTGGACTACTGACTGCTGGCGGCGCTTGGTTTGCTATCCTTGTCTGTTGTCTGACGTGGTGCCTCCTTTGATGCCCAATTGATGGCTGAGTAGGTGCAAGGTCTCGACACAGCAATATCGAACTAAATTCTTACACTCACCCTCCCCCCCCCCCCCCCCCCAACTTTTTCTCTCTTCCGAATTATGCTATTAAAGTGTCTTGGTAGTATGAAATATGACCATGGCAGTTATTTATAACTTCGTCCCCCAAATGTACTTTCAGATTATCTGATGAATCCTACCCAGGCAAATGGTGTAATAAATAAATTACAAATCTGAAGGCTGCGACTGTGTTTACAATCAGTTTATAATCAGACCGCCACCATGGAATGGAATAGCTTTTACCTAAAATTTTTCAGCAGGATGGAACACCACCGCCTTGGCACCTGAATACAACAGCATTTCTTAACAGTGTACTGTCTCGACGATGGATCGAATGCAAGGGGCGTACGGATCTCTCATTGCATCATTGGCTTCCAGGGTTGCCTGATATTACAGTATGACATTTGTGAAACACTCCGTCAATGTGCCTTTTGTTCCAAAAACTTCGGGGGAGCAGTCATGCCGCATAGCATCAGTGGTGAATGCAGTAATTCCCGACGTCATTGCAAAAATATCGGGATAATTCGGGATGTGTCAAATGGAGTGGATATTGAATATCTGTGAAAGGTAACTTAAAACTCTTATCCTAAATGTAATTGTAAAATGCACCCCAAGGTTGAGCGTGCATGCGTATGAAAAATAAATCCTTGTATAATCGTATGGATCTTTCGAAATTGAGAATTTTGTGTCCTAGGCCTAAATTAAAACTGATCGCAAGATTCTGTCTACATTCACACAGAAATACCATCCTGTGGAATCGGACTATTGCTTTCGACACGCGTATGAAGATGCTTTTCTTGTAAATTAACATCCGTATCATATATTTCATGTTCATTTCAATGCTATTATACACACTGGAATGAAGATATTCCGAACTGGCTTGCTCAACGAAGAGTTAAGAGTGTTGGAATTGAGTTAAGCCTCGATCTGAATAACACCTATGGCCGCGAAGCGAGAGTCTCTGCACAATACAGATGGACTAATTTTGTATCAATATCAAAAGTGTTCTAATTCGGCTATTGTATTTACATATGCAACAAAACAGCTGATGATCCTTAATAAAAAAAGAAAAAAAAACGTTCAGACGTGTGTGAAGTCTTAACTGCTAAGGTCATCAGAACCTAAGCTTACACACTACTTAACCTAAGGTATCCTAAGGACAAACACACACACCCATGCCCGAGGGAGGACTCGAACCTCCGCCGTGACCAGCCGCACAGCCCAAGACTGCAGCGCCTTAGACCAGCGGCTAATCCTTAATTAAGAACTATCAGTCTTTTGCTTTTAGTGTCGCACGATATACCGCGAACGTTAAGTAACACTGTTTTACGATTTTCATCAGCGATTTCAGACAGCGCCGGTATTCGACCCAATAAATAATACACTTAGGGCAATAAAAATTGCAGTACTCTGATGACGACGATGCAATAAAAGTGATATTGGCAACACATAATTGATTAGCGTTTCAAAAAATGGTTCAAATGGCTGTGAGCACTATGGGACTTAACTTCGGAGGTCATCAGTTCCCTAGAACTTAGAACTACTTAAACCTAACTAACCTAAGGACATCACACACATCCATGCCCGAGGCAGGATTCGAACCTGCGACTGTAGCGGTCGCGCGGTTCCAGACTGTAGCGCCCTGAACCGCTCGGCCATCCCGCCGGCATTAGCGTTTCAGTTCAACGCTATTAAAGTACGGGGAAGAAATGCGATTTACACTGTGTGTATAAATAATTGAAGTTGCTGTTGAATGTTGGTTGTTTGTAAGAGAGAGGATGATAATCAACACCTTGCAGGATCCTAGGTGCCCCACGCGACTATCCCCCTTAAAGGACATATCATATATCGTTTGCTTGGCCGTGTAGGTACGTACAAACCACGTTATGTACTTCGAATCAGAACATCGGTTTGGTTGCAGAAAGACAGGCATCCATACCGACAGTGTGTGGATGTCTGGAGCAAAACTATCAACACAACGGCCATTGTCAACAGCTTCCCTTGTCACTGCAGCAGAAAAAGGCGCGCTGAGAACGCACCGCCCAACGACATTAGAAAATTGTAGCGAAATGCAGGAAGATCTGCAGCGGATAGGCACTTGGTGCAGGGAGTGGCAACTGACCCTTAACATAGACAAATGTAATGTATTGCGAATACATAGAAAGAAGGATCCTTTATTGTATGATTATATGATAGCGGAACAAACACTGGTAGCAGTTACTTCTGTAAAATATCTGGGAGTATGCGTGCGGAACGATTTGAAGTGGAATGATCATATAAAATTAATTGTTGGTAAGGCGGGTACCAGGTTGAGATTCATTGGGAGAGTGCTTAGAAAATGTAGTCCATCAACAAAGGAGGTGGCTTACAAAACACTCGTTCGACCTATACTTGAGTATTGCTCATCAGTGTGGGATCCGTACCAGATCGGTCTGACGGAGGAGATAGAGAAGATCCAAAGAAGAGCGGCGCATTTCGTCACAGGGTTATTTGGAAACCGTGATAGCGTTACGGAGATGTTTAATAAACTCAAGTGGCAGACTCTGCAAGAGAGGCGCTCTGTATCGCGGTGTAGCTTGCTCGCCAGGTTTCGAGAGGGTGCGTTTCTGGATGAGGTATGGAATATATTGCTTCCCCCTACTTATACCTCCCGAGGAGATCACGAATGTAAAATTAGAGAGATTAGAGCGCGCACGGAGGCTTTCAGACAGTCGTTCTTCCCGCGAACCATACGCGACTGGAACAGGAAAGGGAGGTAATGACAGTGGCACGTAAAGTGCCCTCCGCCACACACTGTTGGGTGGCTTGCGGAGTATAAATGTAGATGTAGAATGTAGATGTAGATGTAGACAACACAGTACTCAAGGAGTGGCGCTATATTGTTTTTGCGGACGACTCTTGATTCTGATTAAAACATCACGATCGATGAATTGTGTGTGGAAGCTCTGAGGAGCACTAACGTTGCCAGATTGCATTTCATCGTCGTACAGGCGCAGCAACTAGACCAATGGTAAGAGGTGCCATTGGTTACACAAAAAAGTCACCTCTCGTTCGTTATGAACAGCAACCATTACGTTTCGGATGTGTTAAGGCCGGTGCCTCCTTTCTATTTTCGAGGTCTCCATAATATCTTTCAACAAGATAACACGCCTGCATTTCCGCACTGTCCTGACCTTCCACGGTACACAGGGTGTTCGACTGTTGCCCAGGAGAGCATATTCTTGGGTATTCTTACCCAATGAAAACATCTAGTGACTGCCTAAGCAGCTTGGAATGCAGTATCCGTAACTGTCATCCAAGCTCAGCTAGACTGAATGGTCTGCCAAGTCAATCCTGTACAACCCAAAATCACCGACAAATTTAATAATCTATTCTTCCTACCCCCCCCCCCCCCCTCCCCCTGAACCATGGACCGTGCCGTTGGTGGGGAGGCTTGCGTGGCTCAGCGATACAGTTAGCAGCCGTACCGTAGGTGCAACCACAATAGAGGGGTATCTGTCGAAAGACCAGACAAACATGTGGTTCGTGAAGAGGGGCAGCAGCCTTTTCAGTAGTTGCAGGGGCAACAGTCTGGATGATTGACTGATCTTGCCTTGCAACATTAATCAGAAACGGCCTTGCTGTGCTGGTACTGCGAACGGCTGAAAGCAAGGCGAAACTACAGCCGTAATTTTTCTCGAGGACATGCAGCTGTACTGTATGGTTAAATGATGATGGCCTCCTCTTGGGTAAAATTATCCGGAGGTAAAATAGTCCCCCATTCGGATCTCCCGGCGGGCACTACTCAAGAGGACGTCGTTATCAGGAGAAAGAAAACTGGCGTTCTACGGATCGGAGCATGGAGTGTCAGATCCCTTAATCGGGCAGGTAGGTTAGAAAATTTAAAAAGGGAAATGGATAGATTAAAGTTAGATATAGTGGGAATTAGTGAAGTTCGGTGGCAAGAGGAACAAGACTTTTGGTCAGGTGAATACAGAGTAGGTTTAATAATGAATAAAAAAAATAGGAGTGTTCGTAAGCTACTACAAACAGCATAGTGAAGGCATTGTTGTGGCCAAGATAGACACGAAGCCCACGCCTGCTATAGTAGTACAAGTTTATATGCCAACTAGCTGTGCATATGACGAAGAAATTGATGACATATATGATGAGATAAAAGAAATTGTTAAGGTAGTGAAGGGAGACAAAAATTTAATAGTCATGGGTGACTGGAATTCGATAGTAGGAAACGGGAGAGAAAAAAATGGTTCAAATGGCTCTGAGCACTATGGGACTCAACTTCTGAGTTCGTTAGTCCCCTAGAGCTTAGAACTACTTGAACCTAACTAACCTAAGGACATCACACACATCCATGCCCGAAGCAGGATTCGAACCTGCGACCGTAGCAGACGCAAACGGGAGAGAAGGAAACATAGTAGGTGAATATGGAATGAGGCTAAGAAACGAAAGAGGAAACCGCCTGGTAAAATTTTGCACAGAGCATAACTTAATCATAGCTAACACTTGGTTCAAGAATCGTGGAAGAAAGTTGTATACATGGAAAAAGCCTGGAGATATTAGAAGGTATCAGATAAATTATATAACGGTAAGACAGAGATTTAGGAACCAGGTTTTAAATTGTAAGACATTTTCAGGGGCAGATGTGGAATCTGACCATAATCTATTTGTTATGAACTGTAGATTAAAACTGAAGAAACTGCAAAAAGGTGGGAATTTAAGGGAATGGGACCTAGATAAACTGACTAAACCAGGGGTTCTACAGAGTTTCAGGGAGAGCACAAGTGAACAATTTAGAGGAATGGGGGAGAGAAATACAGTAGAAGAAGAATGGGTAGCTCTGAGAGATGAAGTAGTGAAGGCAGCAGAGGATCAAGTAGGTAAAAAGACGAGGACTAGTAGAAACCCTTGGGTAACAGAAGAAATATTGAATTCAATTGATGAAAGGAGAAAATATAAAAATGCAGTAAATGAAGCAGGCAAAAAGAAATACAAACGTCTCGAAAATGAGATCGAGAGGAAGTGCAAAATGGCTAAGCAGGGATGTCTAGAGGACGAATGTAAGGACGTAGAGGCTTATCTCAGTAGGGGTAAGATAGATACTGCCTACGGGAAAATTAAAGAGACCTTTGGGGAAAAGAGAACCACTTGTATGAATATCAAGTGCTGAGATGTAAAACCAGTTCTAAGCGGAGAAGGGAAAGCAGAAAGGTGGAAGGAGTATACAGAGGTCTATACAAAGGCGATGTACTTGAGGACAATATTATGGAAATGGAAGAGGATGTAGATGAAGATGAAATGGGAGATATGATACTGCGTGCAGAGTTTGACAGAGCACTGAAAGACCTGAGTCGAAACAAGGCCCCGGGTGTGCACAACATTCCATTACAACTACTGACAGCCTTGGGAGAGCCAGTCCTGACAAAACTCTACCATCTGGATAGCAGGATGTATGAGACAGGCGAAATACCCTCAGGATTCAAGAAGAATATAATACTTCCAATCCCTAAGAAAGCAGGTGTTGACAGATGTGAAAATTACCGAACTTTCAGTTTAATAAGTCACGGCTGCAATGTACTAACACGAAATCTTTACAGACGACTGGAAAAGCTGGTAGAAGCCGACCTCGGGGACGATCAGGTTGGATGCCGTAGAAACGTCGGAACACGGGAAGCAATACTGACCCTACGACTTATCTTAGAAAATAGATTAAGGAAAGGCAAATCTACATTTCTAGCATTTGTAGATTTAGAGATAGCTTTTGATAATGTTGACTGGGATACTCTCTTTCAAATTCTGAAGGTGGCAGGGACGAGCGAGAGGCTATTTACAATTTGTACGGAAACCAGATGGCAGTTATAAGAGTCGAGGGGCATGAAAGGGAAGCAGTGATTGGGAAGGGAGTGAGACAAGGGTGTAGCCTATCCCTGATGTTCAATGTGTATATTGAGCAAGCAGTGAAAGAAACAAAAGAAAAATTCGGAGTAGGAATTAAAATCCATGGAAAAGAAATAAAAATTTTGAGGTTCGCCGATGACATTGAAATTCTGTCAGAGACAGCAAAGGACCTGGAAGGGCAGCTGAATGCAATGGACAGTATCTTGAAAGGAGGATATAAGATGAACATCAACAAAAGCAAAACGAGGATAATGGAATGTGGTCGAATTAAATCGGGTGATGCTGAGGGAATTGGATTAGGAAATGAGACACTTAAAGTAGTAAAGGAGTAGACTGGCTATGGCAAGGAAAGCGTTTCTGAAGAAAAGTTTGTTCGCATCGAGTATAGATTTAATCGTCAGGAAGTCTTTCTGAAAGTATTTGTATGGAGTGTAGCCATGTATGGGAGTGAAACATGAACGATAAATAGTTTGGACAAGAAGGGAATACAAGCTTTAGAAATGTGGTGCTAGAGAAGAACGCTGAAGATTAGGGGTGTAGATCACATAACTAATGTGGTATTGAATAGAATTGGGGAGAAGAGGAATTTGTGGCACTACTTGACTAGAAGAAGGGATCGGTTAGTTGGACACGTTCTAAGGCATCAAGGGAACACAAATTTAGTATTGGAGGGCAGTGTGGAGGGTAAAAATCGTAGAGGGAGACCAAGAGATGAATGAACTAAGCAGATTCAGAAGGACGTGGGTTGCAGTAGGTACTGGGAGATGACGAGGCTTGCACATGATATAGTATCACGGAGAGCTGCATCAAACCAGTCTCAGGATTGAAGACCTCAACAACAACAACATTCTTCCTGCTATACTTTATGCGAAAAATACGTAAAATTTCGTCATTAGCTGTTGTAATTCATTAATGGTCAGCGGTGGAGGGCCGTGTCCTGACTTCGTAATTTCACTCTTGTAATGCAGATACTAAAACATAGTGGCAATCCAGATTTACTTACAGACAGGAGAACCTGCCAACGCATTGTAAAATCTCGCTGTGCATGGAGATACCTGTAGACAACTGTGAAGAGTGCAAATAACAGATCTTTCTGACTTTATGCTGACCTGTGTTTGATCAACTGTGCCATCCAGCGTGCACTACTGTCTGTGGTAGAGCCTCTGCGTAAAACATAATATCGCAGGAAAGATGAACAGTGTAGGGAAAGGCATCAATGATAGAAACCGGCAGAGTAGTTGCAGATACACAGAGAAAATGAAACAGAGCGTCCGTATTCGACGGCAGAGCAGAGATGCAGGGGTGCCTGGGACGCCCCGCAGCATTCGACACCCACGCCTCCCGCTTTGCTGAAGGATAAAAAGAAGAGCGGGCCGCCCTCCGCCCTTCGCCTTTCCCCGTGCAGAATCGCGCCACGCAGCGCCACCTGCCGAGCCGCACTGCATTCTGGGCACGCGCTGCGCGACAAAAGGTACAGCCCCGGGGGATGGCGGTGAAAATTCCCACCACTGCCAGAGCTCCGCATAACCCGCGCGCCAATCTCCTGGGCACCCAGTTCAGTTCTCCAGCAAACGTCTCTCGCAGCAGCTCCATGGCGCTGATAAGGAAACATCCCACCGACTCCACTCGCGCGTGCTCTGGCGACAAATTCTCTCACGGAAATCGCAGAACCAATGTTTAGCCGATTACAGTGCAGCTTTCTTAAAAAAGAAAGATGTGGCATCGGCGAGGGCTATACCAAAGGTGGTTAACCATTCATAGGGTATAACACAGGTGTTTGCATACGGCTGATACAGAAATAAATATCAAGATTTAATATTTTTACACCACAGTAACATTATTATATTTCAAGACACAAAGAAATGACTGATATTAGCTGGTAGTGGGCATTGATCTAAATCAATGTGAAAAGTTGAAAACTTGTGCTAGAATGGAAATTGAACGCAAGTCGCCTGCTTGCTAGTTAGATGCTATGACTACTGTCCCATCAGGACACAGCTGCGCTGGGGGCATGCTATCGTAGTGCATGCAGTTGCGATGACCACTGTGTCTGCATGGCGAAGTGGCCAGCACGTCTACATAGTGAGCAGAAGAGTTCGAGTCCCAGTCTGTCACAAACTTTCAACTTTCCCCATTGATTTAAATCAGCACCCACTAGCAGCTAACGTCATTGATTTCTATGTATCTTGATTCATAGGCAATGGGTTCAAAGTATGTCTGATCGTTCGAAAGAACAACACTACAGATAGATTATTATATTTGTATGATCGATGATCTATTCTTATGTTATAAGCTGAGCCTAATACTTCGGGTGGGGACCCAATTCCTCAGGCAGCACTGTCAGCCAGTTTCTCTTACCTTCCGCGTTGCCCGCATTTGCCCGATTTCCTTTGCCATCTCAGTAGTCGGACGACAGGCACCGCACATGCTCCAGAAACGCAATGGGAACATCATAGATTGGTTCTTGTGTTGTCAGCAGCTACAATTACTACTGTGGTTGGTGACAAACACAAATAAGCGCGTCGACTTCCAGCAAGTTTGACCTTCCGCATAATCTTTCTCCTTTCGTTCGTTAGTGGCGCCAAAACATATTAACATAGTTTTATTCAGTGTTTCTTTAACGTATTTTATTATTATTGTTCATTTTTTATCCTTCAGTCACTCATGGACCCAATATTTTCGTAGATAACGTTTACGAAGCGCATTGTCCAATGCTTGACATAGGGCCACAGCAACATAATGTATCGGTAATGTGATAGACAGTTCATCGTTTTCCTAATACAGGTCAGTCCAGTTTGGTCAGTTCTTCCACGTTACACAGGACTGTCGCCATCTCTTGATCGTTTTAGCTATCGCTTCATTGTTTTTTAGTCAAGGATCAGTTTCTGATTGTTAATTTCATGCCTTCACTTTCACTGAACGGAAATTTGTCACTGATGATGCTTTTAGCAACTGAAGGACGCTGAGAACTTCGCATAGCCGCGCCAACTGTTACCCTGGGGCATTCTGTAATAGCTACCTACACCATACGACAAAGTATTGTAAGTAACCATCTTTTGCTATGAAATTACAAATATTGTTTGTTATATAGGAATAGGCCCGTTTTTTGTGGGGCGTATATGATCCACACTTCATCAGATGATCATATTTTCTTCTTTATTTGAATATATTCACTCGTTATTTCGAAAATATATCAGATAACTTTGTTTCTCCATTATCAAACTATAAATTTATAAAAACTTTCTGTACAGATACACACCAGAAGATGCAACTGAAAAGTTGGGATACCGGCAATGTGAGACTGGTCGATTTCAGTAAATACAGCTTTGCGCAGTGTTGGACTTTTATTCAGTTTCCTGTTTTGGAACTTTGGAACTTTGACCTTCCGCATAATCTTTCTCCTTTCGTTCGTTAGTGGCGCCAAAACATATTAACATAGTTTTATTCAGTGTTTCTTTAACGTATTTTATTATTATTGTTCATTTTTTATCCTTCAGTCACTCATGGACCCAATATTTTCGTAGATAACGTTTACGAAGCGCATTGTCCAATGCTTGACATAGGGCCACAGCAACATAATGTATCGGTAATGTGATAGACAGTTCATCGTTTTCCTAATACAGGTCAGTCCAGTTTGGTCAGTTCTTCCACGTTACACAGGACTGTCGCCATCTCTTGATCGTTTTAGCTATCGCTTCATTGTTTTTTAGTCAAGGATCAGTTTCTGATTGTTAATTTCATGCCTTCACTTTCACTGAACGGAAATTTGTCACTGATGATGCTTTTAGCAACTGAAGGACGCTGAGAACTTCGCATAGCCGCGCCAACTGTTACCCTGGGGCATTCTGTAATAGCTACCTACACCATACGACAAAGTATTGTAAGTAACCATCTTTTGCTATGAAATTACAAATATTGTTTGTTATATAGGAATAGGCCCGTTTTTTGTGGGGCGTATATGATCCACACTTCATCAGATGATCATATTTTCTTCTTTATTTGAATATATTCACTCGTTATTTCGAAAATATATCAGATAACTTTGTTTCTCCATTATCAAACTATAAATTTATAAAAACTTTCTGTACAGATACACACCAGAAGATGCAACTGAAAAGTTGGGATACCGGCAATGTGAGACTGGTCGATTTCAGTAAATACAGCTTTGCGCAGTGTTGGACTTTTATTCAGTTTCCTGTTTTGGAACTTTTAACACCCGTATGTAAACACTTTTGTTTTACTGTGTGAATGGCAAACAATTACGTATAATTATTTTAGTTACGGCTATGCTACTTTTAAAATTGTCTGTACCAAAGGTAACTTTGCTTTGGGTCACATACAGAGAACGTAGATTATAGGAAATGTCGCAGTAATCTTTTTGCTAGGTATCAGTACGTTGATTACGGAACGCCGACCCTAGTGGCCGAGCGGTTCTAGGCCCTACAGTCTGGAACCGCGCGACCGCTACGGTCGCAGGTTCGAATCCTGCCTCGGGCATGGATGTGTGTGATGTCCTTAGGTTAGTTAGGTTTAAATAGTTCTAAGTACTAGGGGACTGATGACCTCAGAAGTTAAGTCCCATAGTGCTCCGAGCCATTTGAACCATTTTTTCAAATGGTTCAAATGGCTCTGAGAACTATGGGACTCAACTGCTGAGGTCATTAGTCCCCTAGAACTTAGAACTAGTTAAACCTAACTAACCTAAGGACATCACAAACATCCATGCCCGAGGCAGGATTCGAACCTGCGACCGTAGCGGTCTTGCGGTTCCAGACTGCAGCGCCTTTAACCGCACGGCCACTTCGGCCGGCGAACCATTTTTTGATTACGGAACTAAGTCACTGGCTCATTGTGTTATAAACTTTTGTAAGCCACAGTGATTCACCGTTTGCTGCTGAAACTGGCGTTTTGACAGCCGTTTTCATCTCGTCGTCTCTAAGAGACGAGAACTCCTTCGAACTTAACGAAAGATTGAAGTCAGTGGAAACGATATCAGATCTACTGGAGTGATTTTTAAACATCTCAAAACGGAACTCTTGCAGAAAATGTGCTGTAGTCTGAGCTGTGTAGGCAATGTCGTACATTGCCAGAAAACCCATACTGGACATTCTGTGCCTTCTGTGCTGAATTTCGCGTCACAACATGCGGTGTGTTTCATAGTGACCTTGGGACAGGAAGCGAGAAACTGTAGGTAGTTAGTCCAGTTTGTCCATCCACCTGTGTTCGCTAAACGTGTTTTTCGACCTCAACTCATCACCCTGTTTTCAGAGTAAAATGTGATTCGAGGAAGCCCGTGCGTGGAGGATCGCGGTAGCTGCTTAACCATAATATGATCATAATGTGCCGCATATACGGCTGCACAAAATTCGTCACCAGTAAGACAATTTTCTGGTCCGTCTATTAATTGGTGGTTGTCTCTATCTCATGACCATGTAGATTGAGGGTCTCGACTGCCATTGTGTGTGGGAATCTGACAACAGGGAGCATCTAGAAGTTACCTGAGTATGAGATTGAAGTATCCCGAAATCGATTTCATTTGCATTTAAGAATTCATGCAACAAAGATGTAGCGACAAACGAATTGAATAAGAAACAGAATAAACGCCTTGAACATTCTTTTTTTTCTGATAGGTTCAGACATCAACAACAACTTAAATCTTATAAAGCAAAGCACGCAAAATCAAGTGCATTAAAATTTTTGTATTCGACGACTGATCCTCATGGGGTTGTTTTTATACAAATGTCATTCAAATATATGCTATTAAAGATTAACTGAAAAATCAAAAATATTCTGTAATCGTTTTGATTCAGTTGAGAACAGTCACCAGTCTCAGGTGCAGCCATTTTGGAGAACCGCAAAAAGAAAATTAGAAACAGTAGTTGCTACTGCGATTGTGAACACACTCTCTCTGTGTTGTGATGAGTAATCCTTATTCCAGCTTTTCCAACTTAAAAATTGTTAAAAGAGCAATACTAATATAATATTTACGTGATTTAACAGTCACTTCCATAAATCTTCGTAATTATTAAAATATTTAGCAACGAACAAAAGATATAATTAAACCCTAACAACACTTTAACTAACAGTTACCAATGGCTCTGTACATTAATTACACGAATTTATTAGCTGAAGCTACTCTTGATATGCATTTGATACTTCACCACAAGCTAATTACTTGGTCACTAAACTTGCTAGCTATCTTAAGTACACTCCTGGAAATGGAAAAAAGAACACATTGACACCGGTGTCTCAGACCCACCATACTTGCTCCGGACACTGCGAGAGGGCTGTACAAGCAATGATCACACGCACGGCACAGCGGACACACCAGGAACCGCGGTGTTGGCCGTCGAATGGCGCTAGCTGCGCAGCATTTGTGCACCGCCGCCGTCAGTGTCAGGCAGTTTGCCGTGGCATACGGAGCTCCATCGCAGTCTTTAACACTGGTAGCATGCCGCGACAGCGTGGACGTGAACCGTATGTGCAGTTGACGGACTTTGAGCGAGGGCGTATAGTGGGCATGCGGGAGGCCGGGTGGACGTACCGCCGAATTGCTCAACACGTGGGGCGTGAGGTCTCCACAGTACATCGATGTTGTCGCCAGTGGTCGGCGGAAGGTGCACGTGCCCGTCGACCTGGGACCGGACCGCAGCGACGCACGGATGCACGCCAAGACCGTAGGATCCTACGCAGTGCCGTAGGGGACCGCACCGCCACTTCCCAGCAAATTAGGGACACTGTTGCTCCTGGGGTATCGGCGAGGACCATTCGCAACCGTCTCCATGAAGCTGGGCTACGGTCCCGCGCACCGTTAGGCCGTCTTCCGCTCACGCCCCAACATCGTGCAGCCCGCCTCCAGTGGTTTCGCGACAGGCGTGAATGGAGGGACGAATGGAGACGTGTCGTCTTCAGCGATGAGAGTCGCTTCTGCCTTGGTGCCAATGATGGTCGTATGCGTGTTTGGCGCCGTGCAGGTGAGCGCCACAATCAGGACTGCATACGACCGAGGCACACAGGGCCAACACCCGGCATCATGGTGTGGGGAGCGATCTCCTACACTGGCCGTAACCACTGGTGATCGTCGAGGGGACACTGAATAGTGCACGGTACATCCAAACCGTCATCGAACCCATCGTTCTACCATTCCTAGACCGGCAAGGGAACTTGCTGTTCCAACAGGACAATGCACGTCCGCATGTATCCCGTGCCACCCAACGTGCTCTAGAAGGTGTAAGTCAACTACCCTGGCCAGCAAGATCTCCGGATCTGTCCCCTATTGAGCATGTTTGGGACTGGATGAAGCGTCGTCTCACGCGGTCTGCACGTCCAGCACGAACGCTGGTCCAACTGAGGCGCCAGGTGGAAATGGCATGGCAAGCCGTTCCACAGGACTACATCCAGCATCTCTACGATCGTCTCCATGGGAGAATAGCAGCGTGCATTGCTGCGAAAGGTGGATATACACTGTACTAGTGCCGACATTGTGCATGCTCTGTTGCCTGTGTCTATGTGCCTGTGGTTCTGTCAGTGTGATCATGTGATGTATCTGACCCCAGGAATGTGTCAATAAAGTTTCCCCTTCCTGGGACAATGAATTCACGGTGTTCTTATTTCAATTTCCAGGAGTGTATATGAACATTGGGCATAATACAAACACCAGCTTAGCATGACATCTTGAGGTTCTGGGTACTCCACCTGATATCAGTGCCGTTTTCGCACGATATTTCAGCAGTGTGACTTATCTTTACCATGTGCTACCTGAGACAGTCTCAGCTAGCACTCGGTGAAGGTAAGAAGTCACGTTGTCGAAACTTTGTGCAAGGATGACGTTGATAGCCGGCAGATACACAACACCTCAAGAGGTCAACAGATCGGCTGGAAAGTCCGAAGAATTACACCAGATTATCATTATAACCTAGTTTGTTAATATAGAGTACATGTCAGTGACAGTAATAAGGGACTCAAAAGGAACGTTTAGACACACAGAAATATTAGCCTGTTAATTCATCGTAATAAGGCAGCTGCGAAGATCTAGCCGGTCTGGCATCATGACTAAGATCATTGTCCATTTGGCAGCTAAAACAACCTATAAAGCATCATAGTGACAAAAGGGTGCAACGTGATACTTATGGGAAATAAAGAAAGTATCAGAAATAGGTGAATGTAATGAGAGACACATAACATAAGAAAAGTATGGAAAACTATTGGCCAAAAATAGGAAATTGTAACTGAATTGTGTGAGGACAGTATGTATACAAAATATCGGTTACAGCTAAGAAATGCGGCATGGCTGTCTTACACTGTCGATGTTAGTGCCACAACAATGTCAACTTTTATGTAATTTTTACTGTATAAAGTAGAGAAGCTAACTCCCCTCTTGTCGGCTGCAGTCTTGCGGTAAATTCCCGTCGCTAACTATCTACAATAACTACTTTGTAGTTAAGGAATTCTTGATTCAACACTAAAGTAAAAAGGAAAAAAAAGGAGATCATTATGCTGTCCACATGCCCCTCCATACTTATCGGCTGAGGACGACACTATGGTCGGTCGATACCCTTGGCCTTTCTCTCTTTTTTATATAGATTCCGTTGGACAACTAATCGAGATAGCACATGGAAAATGTTATCAATATTCCAACTTCATCACAACTGAAATTTCATTTTTAAGACAATCAGTTTAGCATATGCTGTTTCCATCTACAGATATATACACATTTCAAAACTGGTATCATTGGATGAGACATTGAAGGTGGTCTGTTGTTAATACGTTTCACATGATAAGTTACAGCTATGGCAACGGTAATATCAACATAACGACCATAACGTTGTATTCTTTGGGTAATGAGACCCTCCGAGAAGAGCAAATTAAATCAACAATAGGAACTGTTAACAGACAGACCGAAATAAGTTTCACAAGTGTTGTGTAGTATCATTTAAATGTGAATAATGTGTGAATCCTTTCTGTATGGTTTGCATCATGCTGAGGATATGAAGAAATATTATCGTAATGAAGGTGTACCTACATCGACATGAGATGATAACAGCTAAAATGATTTGATTACTCCACGTATATGGAGTATGAACTGTCGATTTCTAGCCCCCACGAGGCCAAGACTTACGTTTATTAGGGGGTATAAAATAATAGGGATTAAATTCATTGACAGATGTTGCGTTCTATTGTGAGTATAGTAACAATGAGTGAAAGAAGCATCTACGGGTAACACCATTCAGCAGAACATCGTGTGGAAACATCTGTTTGCACGAATAATACACAGTATTTCATAAAGATTTACTCAGTTTTTCAAGAATGTATCTTCTACAAGAATGAAGGGATGACCTGGGAGTAAAATTTAACTTAGGCCTACACACAGGGCTACTAAGATTTCATTTTCAAAAGAACCACCCGATTTTACAGAGTTAGATCTTTTACATGCTTGCTCATTCAACCTAGGTGTCATTATTCAGTCGTGTTTAGAGCCAAAGTTTTCATTCAACTTTCGTAAATGTTCAATGTGCCCTTCACAGATTGTACGACAAAGGTCCAGGTGACGTTTGTAAAACATGCTCTTGCTCGTTGCTACCAGTGCGGTCGTGTTCCGTCCTTTTGAAAATGAAGTTTTACGTATGGTCTCGCAATTATGGAAAAGTTCTGTTTCCAGCAAATCCAGGTAAGTGATTCCTTTAACTATATTTTCCGCGAAGAGAAACTGGCCGTAAGTCTTTCATGAACGTCTTATGGAATAATTTCCTGGAGTGACTCATAGGAAGAAAGTACGGCAGCACAAAAGCGAGCAGTAAGAACATATAACAAATCTGTTCATTAATATTAAGACTAATTATGTATATACATCTTGTAAACTGACGCGTTCCTCATCATTTTGATAAAAGAATCGTTCAGATCGTCTGTGGAAAAGGCAGATAAGTAACTTCTCTAAAGACACGAAGTTTTACAGTGCCCCTTTGGTGCTCGACTGCGGTCAGTGGCTGTGGTGTTCCTCATATTACTACTTCTTGACAGTTCGTATACTCATGGAATGTAGAATCACCAGTGATTACTAAACGTTAAATGATATTATTATCATCGATCTTACGCCCTGAATATTAAAAAAAAAATACGCAAATAAACAAAATATTAAAAAATAAAGAATAAGAAATAAAAAAGAAACTTTACAAGTTTTTCTGTCACTGTACCATCACGAAGGGCTTACTGGATTTGAACGTTGCGTCTGTGCTGCGGCAAATAGCCAAATAGCGAACTACTTACTCTCTTAACTATTTTATCTATCTCACACATCCGTATTTAATGATATTTAATGATGTTTATTTATCGATATGTGCTTCGAAGCCTTAAAGTTTTCATAGTGAGGCACATGTGGTGACCGTCGACATACTTTGCAGCCGCAAAGTATGTTATTTCAAATCATGGATCGTTATCAAGTTACGGTGGCCATACATGATAACGACGCATGGTTATGAAATAACATGCATTGCGGTTGCACTGTATGTCGATGGTCACCACGTGTGCGTCATCATGATTCACTGAGCGCTTTGAAACTGATATCGATTAATAAACATCATTAAATACAGTTGTATGAGCTAGATAAGAGGATTCAAGAACCAATAGTTTCTTATTCCCCGAAACAAGTGCACATAGGCTACGTTCTGCAATTTCTGCCTGTAAATGAAAGGTGTCAGAAATGAGCGGACCCACTTAATCGCATTCTCAACTTCCAGCACCAATAAAAATTTACACCCTTTTCATATAGAAAAAATACCAAGAACAGTGGCGATGGAGAATGTCAGCGGACACTTCGAGCTCACTTCTTAAATTACATTGTGAAACGTCCCCTTAGAAAAATTAATGAAATATTGTGCTGATAAACCTCTTACATTATTTGATTTTCAAACAGCTGAGCAGAACTGAACGTACTCAGACATTTCGATCATTCCCTATTCTGATCAACACTAAACTGACACACAATATTTTTAGCGAAATGCAGTCTGACTTTTAATAATCCCTACAAAAGAATGGCCCTGACTAACAATAACCTATACCTTTCACAAATCACTTACCTCACAAAAATCTTCGTTACTCAAACTACTGCAATACAACGAGCGCCAATACTGCCAGCTAAATAAAAGATTCCAACTACTGAAGGCACTAACTACTGATAGGCATAGTTAGTAAATGAAAGATTTTGATAGAGAACAAGCAATGTATTTACCTCAATAGTGTTCAAAAGTCATAATATATATATATATATATATATCAGTCCATGATATCCAATATTACAAATTTACTCTTTCTGATGGACACACGTCCAGATCGTCCGCTCTCAAAATTCCGCCATCTCTCTCCCCACATCCACCATTGCTGGCGGCTCACCTCCAACTGCGCAACGCTACGCGCTGTTAACAGCCAACTGCCCAACACTACAATAGCCAACAACAATGCAAACCAGCCACAGACTGCACACAGCACAGCCAGTGATTTTCATACAGAGAGCTACGTGGCGTTACCAACAAAAAAAACCTATACAGACTACTTACATAGCCCTGCTTGTTAGTTGTACGATTACGTAACGACTATAAGGCTCACATACTTAGAACATATACCAGTACTGCTAACGAGATTTTAATGCAACATTTTGGTTTACTTGAGAATACATTCCGGATTTAAAGTACTTTCTGAGAGATACCAGATGACACAGTGGTTAGTTTATTTGACCGCTACGCGATTATATCACGACGCTACTAATGAGTGACACAATTTGTATTATTGTTTTTGTGCTGTATCTGTTTTATATCCGCACAGTTTTTCTGAATTCTTCTGGAAAGTAAAACATGATTTAGTAGTAACTTTTGTGGTATGGCTACTATGAGACAACCTTTTCCGTAGCACAACAATACTTTACAGTACAGTACTTACTTCATCATGGCAATAAGCGTAATAACTAAGATATCTATAAGCATAGCATTTCACTTTTGTTTATTACGAGGTAAGTACATTGACTTCTACAGAACTTTGCTTACGGACGACGATAATTACTACACTTGGCACATTCTTACCGTTAAGTAATGACAGAGATTGTCTTACAACAAGACGCACAGTTCAGCGCTGCAGTACACGTATTTGAGTGATTAATTTTGTACTTAAAACGTCTATTTTTAAAGAATTTTGAATTAAAATGATACAAAGGTTTTCAGTGATACATTTCATTCCATTCCTGTAATCTGTAACACCCGAGGGTGTAATTATGTTAATCCTCAGGGGGGTACACGCTTCCTTTGTGTACCCTAGCTAATATGGTATTTGCTTATACAACTTTACACATCGGTACCACATTTCTCTAACACATAAATTACTCAGCTATCTGATCATTTAACTGAGAGAGACAAACATGTATTTTACTACGTCAGTGACAGATGTTTACGTAATTACACAGTTGTATAACTTCACACTCATGAAATTGCATTTTGTATCTACTTTGTGAACTGTTCATATATTTTTCAGAACCATTGTGTTACTATGAGAGCTTTGAATGATGTATTTGGTATGGTGTCATGATTTTTAAAGTACGTTTGAGGTAGATGACACTACTGAAATGAGCAGAGATTTCTGTTTAGGTTTTGAAATTATTGCAGAAAGCTACAACGATTTTGAGATTTGGCTGAGGTGTTATGATGTTATTATTACGACCACGATGTGTATCATGCTGTTGAGGTACGTTTATGATCAATAAGCTGATGCTATATGAGGAATTTGATTATGCTACATATTTATAATGATGAAATATTGAAGAATGTCGACGAATATGTATATGTGTAATAAGGTTAGGAATAATGAGTAGTGGTTAGGGACGCTGATTTGGGAAAAAGGATGTTGGAAACCAAGAATCGTACTTTAAGAGTTATGAAATGTGCGTAAATGTGTGAATGTATTACAATGCCGACGAAAATTTTTTGGATACTGTTATATTTATAGGATTTTGTTTCTACACATTTGTAACGCAAATTCTCGACCTGCGAAATTTTTTATATGAGACTGTCACTGTAGTGCAAACTGCTGTCGTAAATATTTCGGTAAGAAAGCCAAGTGACCTTGACGTAGTGCGCTGTAGGCGCCAAGCTATGCAACAGTCGCCTGGGGAAAAAAAAGCTGTGCCTTTCAGAGGCACAACAAAAGAAAAGGAGAGGATATTAACCTCACTATTGACATTCCTTTCTAGAGAGCATCGCAAATACGACACACTCATTACTTGGAAAGATACTTACATCTGCACAACTGATTATGACAAGCGTGTTTCTATGAGAGTTGAGAGAATTTCTACTAACTTACGAAATGCCATGACTACTGAATGATATTTTTATGCTTTACTTTGTACATAGTTGCTTATTTCACTTGATATCTGGTTTCCAGCTGTGTTGCCACATTGATTTTATAAAATAAAATTAAATGCACTTGCTAATGTGAACACTTTCTGTCAACAGATCTATTAAATAATAATTTTATGATTCACATTCTTCGGAAAAGGAGCACTTGGAAAGGAAAGAACGACAAGAAGGGACTAATAACAGTAACTGCATATATAATTTTCTTTTCAAGTACTTGGTAATTTTTTGTAGAATAAGTTTTTTGGGGTGCACCACTTTAATTACATAGACATTAAGATGTGAATAGACATTTCCCTTATCTGCATTGTTGACTTTAGTGTACTATATTTTTTGCTTGTGGGTTTGTCATGATTAGATATAAGTTATTGCATTTGCTGCTGCTGTTTGCCAGGCATAGTGTTACTGAATTTCTCTTTGTATTACGCTATTAAGCCAGTTTTACTAGTGATTTATCATTCTTATTTGCTGCAAATTGCCTCATATTAGTTGTAACGTTGCATTTGCTGAGCTAATTTAGATTTACTACTGCTTGCTCTGCCAATTTGTATTTTTTTGTTGTCATTGCTGTTTGTGTTAATTTGTTTTGTGTTGCTGCATTGCCTCGTCCCTTTGCTTATGCATCTGAGCTCAGTAGACTTAAGTTAGCTTAACAGGGGGTAGACTATATAAGAGAATGAGTTGCGATGAATTGGAAGAAACGCATTGAGAAGTTTTACGAAAAAGTACAGAAAGCAGGTATAGATAGCACTTTTTGAAATAATGAAGAACGAAGGGAGAGCTCCAAGAAGTAAAGAAAGTTTTGTTTGCAAAATACTGCAGTAAAACGAACCCTGTTCTTTCCTTGTGATATCCCATTATGTGTTTGTGTACCCTTGGGTATTTGTGTTCTTCCTGTCTTTATGTGTTTATCTGATGAGAGTTACATTGTAGAATTTCTCTGATAATATGTTATTTACTTTGTAAAGATGTTTATACATTATTTATTCTGTTTTGTTTCAATGCTCATATGTGAAGTTGATGTTTCGAAAGTTATTCTGATCTTTTATGTATGTACTTACACCATAATTCCTGTAACACTGATGTATAAGTTTATTATTCTTTTGTAAAGCCTGTGTTACTACAAATGTTATCTGTACTGTTATGTTCTTTAATGATGTATTTTGTACCTTTGTAATTGTATTCTTATGTTGTAAATTTATAGACACCAGTTCTTCAAATTAAGTTTCATTTCAGTGCACACGTTTCTGTTGGTCATAATATATGCACAGTATGTGAGAAGTTGGGACTGTTAGTGCTTGCACCTGTGTTAATAATTCAGCAAGGGACTCGTTAACAGCATTGCTGGTTCTACGGACAATTCCAAAAACTTTGTGAGTGCACAAGTGGTGGTTATGGACTTGCTATATTATCCGCAAGACTCTTCAATGGTGATTGTGCACCCGCACAGTCACAACAGATGGCTGCTGGCCATCTCTACAAGGACTACAGTGGGTCTGCGTCTTTGATGACCCACCAATACCATTATTTCTACAAGGACTACAGTGGGTCTACACCTTTGCTGACTCACCAGTACCATTATTTCTACAAGGACTGCACTGGGTCTGCACCTCTGGTGGCCCACCAATACCACAATCTCTACCAGGACTACAGTGGGTCTGCTCTGTGACGACCTACCTACCAATATTCTTCAAAACTTCGACTGACTGCGCGGTGAGTTTGCTCCGTTGTGGCCCATTAGCTGTCTGCATGTCAAGAGTCAGCACTGTCTTTCCGTTGGAAAGACAACACTACTTCTTCAAGAGAGCATGGAACTCCACTACTTCCATGTGCATTTTTTTTACTGCTCAGACTGTGAGAAAAACACTGTGATTTTACTGTGGTGAACGATCAGGACTGTCTTTATGGACTGTGAAAAAATTTTAGCTTTTGACCAACATTGTATCAATAAGTGTGTGTATTTGATTTCTTTGTTATTGTAATTGTGAAAAAATTTTAACAAATATGTACTGGCCAGTACCCGAAACTATTTGTAAAATTTATTGTGGGGAGCATGGAGGCTATGTAAGTAGGCTGTTTAGGTTCTTACATTGGTAACGCCACCGCCACCTAGCGCTCTGTATGAAAATCACTGGCTGTGCTGTGTGCAGTCTGTGGCTGGGTGGCATTGTTGGAATTTGCTATTGTAGTGTTGGGCAGATGGCTGTTAACAGCGCATAGCGTTGCGCAGTTGGAGGTGAGCCGCCAGCAGTGGTGCATGTGGGGAGTGAGATGGCGGAGTTTTGAGAGCGGATGATCTGGACAGAGACAATAAATTTGTAATATTGGATATCATGGACTGATATAGATATTATGACTTTTGAACACTATTAAGGTAAACACATTGTTTGTTCTCTATCAAAATCTTTGATTTGCTAACTATGCCTATCAGTAGTTAGCGCCTTCAGTAGTTTGAATCTTTTATTTAGCTGGCAGTAGTGGCGCTCGCTGTATTGCAGTAGTTCGAGTAACGAAGATTTTTGTGATGTAAGTGATTCATGAAAGGTATAGGTTATTGTTAGTTAGGGCCATTCTTTTTTTGGGATTGTTAGAAGTCAGATTGCGATACGCTAAAAATATTGTATGTCAGTTTAATGTTGAACAGAACAGGGAAAGAACGAAATGTCTGAGTACGTTCAGTTCTGCTCAGCTGTTTGAAAATCAAATAATGTAAGAGGTTTATCAGCACAGTAATTCGTTAACTTTTCTAAGGGGACGTTTCAATTGTTTGTTTGTTCATATGACCTTATATTTTCTAGAGCCGCTGAAATGTACGGTAGAACAGCGTAATAGTAAGACTCCAGCGAAGTGTATCGCCAGATCTACAGAAAGCAGCGCTTCTATAAAGGTGTATTATTATTCTGAACATAGATTTTTTAAACAATAAGAATAACTTTTCGTTAACAATTAAAATGTACTATTTGGCTTATGTCCACGTGCCTAGATAATATCGTAATTGTGATCTCTTGAAGGACTGTAACCAATAATTAGCTTATTATTGTACCTGTAATTTGAGGAGTTCCATTTTTAACTTCTGTCCGAGTAACTTCCACGGGCGTTTGAAAACACACAAAGAAGTTTACATGTACACAAAGAGGTATACTCTAAAAAATCATTGATAATACTGAAGATTTTTGTGTGTATGACAGACTGCTTAAATAAGACTATTTTGAAAAAGAAGCTTATAGGAAACTATGAAAAGGAAATAATGTAAAAACCAAAAATGAGACCGGTTATGACATACACAGCTCAGACAAGACCGGAGACATAAAAGGAAAGAGACTTTTAAAAACCACGGAAATGAAAATTCAGCGAAGAATTACAGTGAAGACACTTACAGATGGAGAGAGAAGCGAAAGCATAAGAGAAAGAAGTTAATTGGACTGGATTAATCAGTTGGTACATAAGAGAAAGCATGGATGGGACGCATACACAGCATTGATGAACGGAAGATTGTGAAAATCTTAAAAAATAAATTATAAGTTTGGAAAAGAAATATTGGCTGTCCATCAAAAAGATGGGGCGATGACCTCAGAGTAGACAGACTGTACTGACGAAAACAGGCTTTGGAATACCTGCGATGAATGTTCCTTACTGTCTGCTTGTACTATGGACGTTCAGTAAGTAAAGTATCACATTTTTTTCTGAAATTAGGATGGTTTTATTCAGGATTCCAGTAAACCGTATTACTCCCCTCTCTTTTGGCAACAAAATACTATTTTTCAACATAATCTCCGTTCAATGCGACGGTGCTATGCCACCTTACTGGAAGGGCCTATGTGCCCGCATGGTACCACTCTACTGGGCGATGGTGGAGGCAACGTCTTGCTGCACCAATAACCCCTCCATCATGGCACGTACTGCTTTCCGCGGAATGCATCTTTCATTGGGCCAAACAGCTGGAAGTCGGAAGGTGCGGGATCCGGGCTTAATGGGGTCCAATGAAGTTGTGTGAGCTCCTCTCGAGTGACCAGACTTGTATGAGACCTTGTGTAGTCAGGGAGAAGTTCATTTGCATTATTGTAATGACGAACGCGCTGAAGTCGTTTCTTCAGTTTCCTAAGGGTAACACAATACACGTCAGAGTTGATCGTTGCATCATGAGGGAAGACATAAAAGAGACTAACCCCTTCAGAGTCCAAGAAGACCGTCGCTCGATTGCACCGGCTGAGAGAGCGACTTTGAAAGCGGTTTTGCGACACTCCCTGGCTTTTGTTTCCGGTTCGAAGAGATGAACCCATGTTTCATCACCTGTGACCTCGGATGGGAGTGTCCACAAGTTCCAGCATTGTAGGAGTCGTAGCAGTATGCGGCCGGCAGGCACGGGGAAGGTCGGACAGGTTTGTGCGACCTTGTTGCGACGATGACAGACACCACGCTCAACAATTTACCGTGCTTTTGTTCACAGCCAGGTCTCAATAGACATCCTGCAAAACTTCATTGAATAATTGCAATGCTCTGGGTTTCCATCAAAAGAAATCAATACAGCTCTCTGACGCACCTACATTACAGACGCCATTTTGAAGGCTGCGTATAGTCCCACCACCTATCGAAATTCATGAACTATAGGAACTGATGCGGAAATATTCCATGATGTCCTACAACAAGTACCGCATTTTTTAAATCGAGCCGGCCGGAGTGGACGTGCGGTTCTAAGTGATTCAGCCTGGAACCGCGCGACCGCTATGGCCGCAGGATCAAATCCTGCCTCGGGCAATGATGTGTATGATGTCCTTAGGTCAGTTAGGTTTAAGTAGTTCTAAGTTCTAGGGGACTGATGACCTCAGAAGTTAAGTGCTCAGAGCCATTTGAACCGCTTTTAAATCGAAATTTGGCGTGAAAAGTAATGTGTTGCATTACATATTGAATGCCCCTCGTACTAACGGAGGGGAATTCTTTAAACATTATTTTACTATCAGTATATAACGAAAAACTAAACAAACATACAGAGTTTCCAGTTTAAACGTTATTTTACACGTGCGTGAGCGCTTACCCGGAGAGACACTACTGAAAACTATTCATTTATGTTCTTTAGAATTTAGCTTCTACGATAATCACATATTTCCGTGACAGGCAGAATTACCCAGATCAGCCTTTTGTGTGTTGACACATGTCATGTCTTTACAAGTGCACAGCAGAAGTTTTCATCTAACCGTTCTGGATAGAAATCACATTCAGAACTAAGTTTTATAGTACGGGGTGTCAAGAGAAATTTGTGACTGGACTGAAGATTTTTCTGTAGGAAGGGCAATGTATCTTGGATGAAGGGTCATCAACAAATACAGAACTAACTTAAGGTGCCCTCCATGGAAGTGTGCTGTAATCCTTGCAGCTCATGTTGTAATGACATTGCAAACAAATTAATATCAACCTTAGAGTTTCATAGATGCTGTAGCTAGCTACACTAAAGCATCAAAGAAACTGGCGTAGGCATGCTTATTCAAATACAGAGATAGCTAAACAGGCAGAATACGGCTCTGCGATCGGCAAGACAAGTGGCTGGCGCAGTTCTTAGATCGCTTACTGCTTCTACAATGCCACGTCATCGAGATTTAAATGAGTTTGAACGTGGTGTTACAGTCGGCCTACGAGTAATGGGACACAGCATCTCCGAGGTAGCGATGAAGTGGGGATTTTCCTGCACGACCATATCACGACTGTACTGTGAATATCAGGAATCCGGTAAAATATCAAATCTCCGACATCCCTGCAACCGGAAAAAAATGCTGGAAGTACGGGACCAACGACGACTGAAGAGTATCTTTCAACGTGACAGAAGTGCAACCCTTCCGCAAATTTCTGCAGATATCAGTGCTGGGCCATCAATTAGTATCAGCGTGAGAACCAGTCAACGAAACATCATCGATATGGGCTTTCGGTGGTGAAGGCCCACTCGTGTACTCGTGATGACTGCACGACACAAAGCTTTACTCCTCGCCTGGCCCCGTCGACACCGTCTTTGGACTGTTGACGACAGGAAACATGTTGCCTGGTTGGACGAGTCTCGTGTCAAATTGCATCGAGCTGATAGACGTGTACTGGTATGGAGACAACCCCATGAATCCATGAGACCTACATGTCAGCAGGAAACTGTTCAATCTGGTGTGTGGTGTTTGCAGTTGGAGAGATATGGGACTCCAATACGACTATGATAGGTGACACGTACATACGCACCCTGTCTGCTAACATGCATCCATGCATGTTCATTGTGCACACTGACGGACTTGGGCAATTCCAGCAGAACAATGCGACACTCCACACGTCCATAATTGCTAGAGACCGAAACCGGTCATATGAATAAAAATTTTGCAATCAGGACGGATTTTAAGTAACATTGTATAATCACTGACTGCTGCTATCCCATCAGACATTATGTCTGTTTTTGCAAAATTAGTCGAGTCCATCTACGTCGTGTTGTGGCACTTCTGTGTGCTCGTGGGAGCCCTACACAATATTAGGCAGGTGTACCAGTTTCTTTGGCTTTCCAATGTGTAACGAAGTACTGGTTCAAAAAAGCTGCACATACATTCAGCTTACAATTTTTCATAAAAATATCAGCTACAAAGTAGACTGCCGATAAATTCACTCGTGTGAAACATTGTTGAAGTGCGTGTGACCCATACCGAATAGGAGCAACACGGATTATTAAACATATACAAAGCAGGGCAGCACGTATGGTCACAGGATGTTTTGCACTGGGGAGTGTGGCATTAATGCCGAAAATACCTGAACTGGCATACGCATGAAGATAAAAGCCACCTATTCCACGAATTCCTATTTACCAAGTTTCAGGGATCAGAACTGAAAAACCTACGACACATTACGGCCTCTGCATGTCACTCCTGTATGAACTGTGTAAATAAGTACACACTAATTATAGCGCGCCGAGTGATATTTAAGCAGACATTTTTCCACCACCCCAAACGTGATTGGAAGTGGAAAAAGCCCGAATAAATAGATTAATAATAACTACAATGACGATGTGAAATGGCTATTAGGGCCTGATACATCAAAAGATGGACAATACGTGATGGCCTACAAAATACATTGAAGTTGGTAAAATATAACTGATTGCTGTTGATGTGTGTTATATTGGTGCCCGCATCGTTCCATCGCATTTGTGACGTGTCTTTCCCGAGGCTAAACTTTATTCGTGCATTATTTTTCTTGCTTTATTATCTGCCGGGGGGGGGGGGGGGGGGGCGACGGAGGATACGTTACATTGTCCCAACAGCCACAGGTACTGCCGCTGAGCTCACGCGGCAATACATGTTGTGAGCAGAGTGTACAGAGCATAGAGCATCCATTTGGCAGGCTTGTCGTTAAGGGTGCTGTGCACTGCGCAGGTGCCGCTTATCGGAGTTAGGGCGGCTCGGGCAGTTGCAACACGGGGCGCCTCTGTCTGTCCTCACACGGGAAGGCAGCGTTATCGCGGACTCTACGGCCTCCACCGCCTCCTGCTACCTGTAGACGGGATCACTAAGCTCCACGTGTGACTCGCCGTCTCAATTACCCTGACACCGGCGAGTGAAATCAACTGCCGCAGAGCGGCTCTGAGGGAGCACTTCGTGAAACTACTCGTCCATCTGCCAGAGCTGAAAATGTGCTTGTTGTCACATTTGGCTGCCGACCAGAGCGTGTTTACGTAGGGGCATGAAATGTTTGTGGCCTCTAATTTGTTGCAAGCACCGCGCGATTGTTGATTGCTATTTTGCAGTACATAGCTTATCATTGGTTAAATGCCGTTCAACATAAAGTACGTAACAATATTTCCTGCATAAAACTTAGTCAATATTTTCGCTTAGAATCAGTGCACCTATTGTCGTACTCTACAGCATACATGTTGTTGCATGTATTCGTAGAACATTCTAACGGTTTTGTTACGCACTTTTTCAGATGACAAGACACACCCACTGAGCCCACATTGTGCTGCTGGTTTTTTCTATCAACCATTTTGCTGAAGTTATATTCGTCTGATAGAATAGAACCACCAGAAGCAACCATGCTACTTCGAGCACCCTTCAACAACCGAAAACCAAGATCCTTGGGAACAAATCTAGTGCCTGTGGTGCACAATCCTTGACAATCAAAGAGCACGTCGTGCATGATTCTGGGGAATCAAAGGGAAAAAAACGAGCAATTTAATACTAGAAAGGAAAGTAATTCAAGCGTACCTTCAGTAAGGTGTCCGGCAGCCTTCTGATCTGTTGTGGCTTTCATGGTTTTTATATACATCATTATGAAATCACTTCCGGTTGAGAAATTTCGAGATTCCTTTCATATGTACATCATTAAATCTCTGATGTATGAGTACGCATTGTTACCCAACTGGCTGAAGGTATCAGTGCTGTATATGAATGTGGAATAACCAGAAAGTATGCTGTCGTACCTTTTGGGAACGTTAGTTTTATGGGCATTTCAGTTCTCGTTTCAACAGACGTTTTCAGTGTTTCTTCATCTTGACACGAACGAACAATCGATGAAATGTATGGATTTCTGGAACTCTGTAAGAATCATGTAATACGTAATATAGCGACTGAAAATTGCAATCCATTTCATAAACTTGCGTACTTTTTTGTGCAAATATCAACAGAGTGGATCTCTTCAGAATATCTAGACAAATTCAGATATACATTCAACTCTGTTCTGTCTACTGCATCGAATAGTCTATAGTCAACTACAATCAAATTCTTGTTTGACTGTGAAGCTAAAATTACGAGTATTGATCTTTAGAAAGCTGTGTTGAAATTAACTTGCCACATCCATGTACTAATTTCTGGTGCCAGAGATTCAGTTAAACCCCAATAACGAAATGCTAGCCAACATGCTACTGGCATTTCCCAATACATCTTTTCAGTACAGTTTTCGACTTAATCTCCGCATTAGCTGGAGTAATACAATAAGTATCTTGTCTGCTGCGAATCAGTACAAGTTCATGGCGAGCGGCTAAAATAATTTTCTATAAGCTTCTGCGAATGCGAGTACTATACCTAGCTGCATACACAAACCAAAGCGTTCATCTGCACCAGGCAGTTCTTTTGGTTCATTTCTCGTTCTCCAGTGACTTGCTGCTGGACAAGTCGGAGGCTGTACAGATCGGTCCTAACTGGGAGCGTGACTCATGTAATCTGATAGTTCTTGAAAAGATAAAATGGCGTTATAATGCTGGGAGACGAACGAGCTCACTCAAACCAGTGGATCGTGTTTGTGTGACAAAGTTTTGGTGCGGTCACCCACGATGCCGACAATTTTGTGGGAAAGCTCTTATTCTGGTTTCTGTTCAGATTCTACGGTTTATGATCCCAGTCACCCCATTGGTAAGGAACTCCAAAATAAAACTATTTAAGGGTTGTGAACCCTGGTGTACCTCGTTGTATGGCAGAAGTGCTGGATGGCCTTAATTATTGTCCAGAAAGGCTGTGGTCGTAATTCAGAAAACTGTTGGTGTGGCTGTCTTACGTTTATGGGCGTGGCGGCTTCAGCCTTATTGGTTTGCGGTATTGAACTGAAACTCAGTTATGGGATAAGTCATGGTACTGTATAATCTTAACTGTGTTGATAAATGTGAACGATTGTCGTTTGGGTAAAAAATATTGTATTGTTTCATTGTGATATTTTCTATGCATGGATAATGAGGGATATACAAATTAGTGGCTACATATATTCATTAATTAAAACTTCCGGGCTGAATTGCCGTGGTCCATATATAAAACTTCTTCTCCTCCTTGCCTACTACGGGCAACATCTTCTGAGGTAAGTCGGCGACTGGCTGCTAGGCGCTGGAGGTCCCGCTTATATATAGCGCTTAGATGGGGCCACCACTCATCACGTGCTTTCGACTTTATCTCTGGCTAGTGCCATCTCTCTCGATTACAGGAAATCAATTGTCACTTCGTTTGTACAAAGTCGACCACCATATCTTGTTTAGTTTTACACCTTCTTCTTTTTTATTATTTTAATCCAAAGATACAATTTACCATGGAGAAAGAGAGTAATGGACAACTAAATTTTTTGGATGTATGAGTTATTAAACGGGCAGATGGGACTTTAGGGCACAAGGTATATAGGGAAGACACACACACCCATCGTTACCTACATAAGGATTCAAATCATCATCCTAGGCAGAAGAGAGGAGTCATAAAAACTTTAGTGGACAGGGCTAATAACATCTGTGAGCCAATTTACTTGCAGGATTAATTAAGCCATTTGCGAACGGCTTTCAAGAGAAATGGGTACACTGACAACAAAATAGATCGAGCACTCCACCCTAGAAGAAAAGTGTCCGAAAATACACGACAGCAACAACGGTCGGCTGGAAAAGTTTTTCTTCCATTTATTCATAACATCACGGACCGTATTGGGGAAGTTTTGGCCAAGTTTCAAGTGGAGACAATTTTTCGACCTACCAAGAAAATTAGTGAAAGTTTAAGATCGGTGAAAGACGCACGACACCCCTTAGCTACACCAGGTGTGTATAAAATTCCGTGTAGCTGTGGCATGGTTTGTATTCGAACAACTAGAAGGAGTGTTAATACCTGCATAACGGAACACAAAGGGAACTGTAGATTGGGACAAATTGACAAATCAGCTGTAGCGGAACACGTTTTCAAAGACGGTGATCACAAAATAAAATTTAGTGAGACAAATGTGATAGCTAGGACCTGACATTATTATACCCGCATGTATAGAGAAGCTATAGAGATCTACAAACACGGAAATAATTTTAATAGAAAAGAAGAAGGATTAAAACTAGACAAGATATGGCGGCCGAATTTGTAAAAACGAAGTGACAATGGATTTCTTGTAATCGAGAGAGATGGCACTAGCCAGAGATAGTTTTAAAGTCGAAAGCACGTGATGAGTGGTGGCGCCATCTAAGCGCTCTATATAAGCGGGACCTCCAGCGCCTAGCAGCCAGTCACCGAGTCACCTCAGAAGATGTTGCCCGCAGTAGGCAACGAAACGTCAGGAAGGAGAAGAAGTTTTATATATGGACCACGGCAATTCAGCCCGGCACTTTTAATTAATGAAGACGCCGGCCGTGAAAGCTTACATGTTAGGGATACATATATTGTTTTATTATATGCACCTTTTCATAAATTATTGTAGTCCCATTCTGTAATTATTGGGAACACTGTGCGAATATAAGCTTTTAACTGCTCAAAATTTTACGTTGTCTTATATTGATTGGATGAGAGTCATAAATATTGTTATTTTCTTTTTATGGCAGCTTTTTACGAAACAAAAGTGTAATGGAAATTTGAATAAAAGTATAAAACCAACTCAACCACACCCTTCCACTGACTCCTTACATAATATCTATTATCTTGTTTTTTTTTCTTTAATTATTGTGCAGTGATTGACAAGAGATGGGGTGAAAGGGGACACGGTTTTTAGTTTAATTTTCTACAGTCAGTTTGGAGTTTTCGTATTGCATTGTAACTGGCTGGTGATAAGAAATACTTCATTGGGATTGGCTGGAGGAAGAGGGAGGGGAATAGATAGTTCTTCATTTTCCACTAACACAACTGGGCTATTTTTAACACTGCACTATGAGTGGCTGGAGGTAAGGAGGGAATGTCTCTCCCACTGATAAGGATGATGATGTTGAAACGTGGCAGGCAAAGTTGCATGTGATTATAACTGAAGGATGGTATCAGACTTGGGCCTATAGGGAGTGTATTTGTCTTAATTATGTGCTCGATGTAGCCTCATTTCCTTTCATTTAAAACTACTCTCCTGTTTTTGTGTAGGCCGTAGTGGAATCCGCTGTCTTCAGTGGCGCACTCAAGGCTGCAAGAGATCGTTGCATCAGCCGAAGTATAGGCGTGCGACTCCTGGTCTGCTAGGTTGCCTGCATGTCAATCCGCAGGCGCTTGCCATGCGGCAGGTCCACTGCGAAGGAGGAGTGACTGCGATTGTCTGTGATTGATTTACACGCCGCCGTGAAAGTGCTCTGTCCCCCTCTGCTCACTGCCCCCTTTATTCCATCAAATGGACTACGGTGTCGGGTGCGTGAAATCTGATGTCGTAATATACGTTGATCCTGGTCCACTGGTTAGATATGTCCGCTAGACCGCTAGTCTATGAGACGTACAATAAACAATAAAGTAACCTTCATTTATTAACGTCAAACGACTTCCTACAGGTCCTCAGGCCACATTTTTTTTCTTCGTCAGTCTTCTGACTAGTTTGATCCGGCCCGCCACGAGTTCCTGCCCTGTGCTAACCTCTCCCATCACAGAGTAGCACTTGCAACCTACGTCCTCAATTATTTGCTGGATGTATTCCAATCTCTGTCTTCCTCTATAGTTGTTGCCCTCTACAGCTCCATCTAATACCGTGGAAGTCATTCCCTCATGTCTTAACTGTTGTCCTATTATCCTGTCCCTTCTCCTTAGCAGTGTTCTCCACACGTTCCTTTCCTCTCCGATTCTGCGCAGAACCTCCTCATTCCTTACCTTATTAGTCCACCTAACTTTTAAAATGCGTCTGTAGCACCATATCTCCAATGCTTCGATTCTCTTCTGTTCCGGTTTTCCCACAGTCCATGTTCAACTACCATACAACGCAGTACATTCTCAGAAATTTCTTCCTCAAATTAAGGCCGATATTTGATATTAGCAGACTTCTCTTGGCCAGGAATGCTCTTTTGCCATCGCTAGTCTGCTTTTGATGTCGTCCTTTCTCCGTCTGTCATTGGTTATTTTACTGTCTAGGTAGTAGAATTCCTTAACTTCATCTACAGACATCAAACATGTTTTCCATCCCGGTTCCCAGAAATCCTGAAGATACACGTTGACTGTGGATATTGTATCACAGACACGGTCCCTTTGACTGTTCAGAGATGTCACTAAACCTACCCAAAGATGTAGACAACCGTGCATGAGCAGCGTCTATTAGACGGAGGGGGTCTGACAGCCGATCAGTTCCAGTCATTCCACTACGAAGGAGGTACACAGCTACTGTCATCCATGTCCATGTCTATGTCAACTACGTCTAGACGGTCAATACCGCGGTTCGATCGCGTCAGCATTGTTACTTTGTGCCAGGAAAGGTTCTCAGGCGTCTCGGAGTGAACCAAAGCAACGTTGTTCGGACATGGAGGAGATACAGAGAGACAGGAACTGTCGATGACATGCCTCGCTCAGGCCGCCCAAGGGCTACTACTGGAATGGATGACCGCAACCTACGGACTATAGCTCGGAGGAACATTGACAGCAACGTCGCCATGTTGAATAATGCTTTTCGTGCAGCCACAGGACGTCGTGTTAGGACTCAAACTGTACGCAATAGGCTGCATGATGCGCAAATTCACTCCCGACGTCAATGGCGAGGTCCGTCTTTACAACCACGACAGCATATAACACGGTACAGATGGGCCCAACAAAATGCCAAATGGACCGCTCAGGATTGGCATCACGTTCTCTCCACCGATGAGTGTCGCATAAGCCTTCAACCAGACAATCGTCGGAGACATGTTTGGAGGCAACCCGGTCAGGCTGAACGGCTTAGACACACGGTCCAGCGAGTGCAGCAAGGTGGAGGGTCCCTTCTGTTTTTGTTTGGCATTATATGATGTTGACGTACGCCGCTGGTGGTCATGGAAGGCGCCGTAACGGCTGTACGGTACGTGAATGCCATCCGCCGATCGATAGTGCAACTAATCGGCAGCATATTGGCAAGGCATTCGTCTTCATGGACCACAATTCGCGCCCCCATCGTGCATATCTTGTGAATGACTTCCTTCAGGATAACAACATCGTTCGATTTGAGTGGCCAACATGTTCTCCAGACATGAACCCAATCGAAGATGCCTGGAATAGATTGAAAAGGCCTGTTTATGGACGACGTGACACACCAACTACTCTGAAGGATCTACGCCGAATTGCGGTTGAGGAGTGGGACAATCTGGACCAACAGTGCCTTGATGGACTTGGGGATAGTGCGCCACGACGAATACAGGCATGCATCAAAACAAGAGGACGTGCTACTGGGTATCAGATGTACCGATGTTTACAGCAGTCTGGACCACCTATGGTGGTACAACATGCAATGTGTGGTTTTCATGAGCAAGAAAAAGGGCGGAAATGATGTTTATGTTGATCTATGTTCCAATTTTCTGTACAGGTTCCGGAACTCTCGGAACCGAGTTGATGCAAAACTTTTTTTGATATGTGTACTTCGTGACCATCAATCCTGATGTTAAGTTTCTCACTGTTCTCATTTTCTGCTACTTCTCATTACCTTTGTCTGTTTTCGATTTACTCTCAATCCATACTCTGTACTCATTAGACCATTCCATACAGCAGATGTTGCAATTCTTCTTCACTTTCACTCAAGGTAGCAATGTCATCGGCGAATCGTATCAGTGATATCCTTCCACCGTGAATTTTAATTCCACTCCTGAACCTTTCTTTCATTTCCATCATTGCTTCCTCAAGGTACAGATTGAACAGTAGGGGCTACGTCCTTGACTTACACCCTTTTCAATACGAGCACTTCGTTCTTGGTCGTCCACTCTTATTATCCCCTCTTGGTTGTTGTACATATTGTATATGACCCGCCCCTCCCTGTAGTTTAGCCCTACTTTTTTCAGAATTTCGAACATCTTGCACCATTTTATGTTTTCGAATGTTTTTACAGATCGATAAATCCTATGAACGTGTCTTGACTTTTCTTTAGTCTTGCTTCCTTTATTAACCACACCGTCCGAATTGCCTCTCTCGTGCCTTTACCTTTCCTAAAGTCAAACTGATCGCCATCTAGCTCATCCTCAGTTTTCTTTTCCATTCTTCTGTAATTTATTCTTGTAAGCAACTTGGATGCAAGAGCTGTTAAGCTGATTGTGTAATAATTCTCACACTTGTCAGCTCTTGCCGTCTTCGGAATTGTGTGGATAATGCTTTTCCGAAAGTTAGATGGTGTGTCGCCGGACTCATACATTCTGCACACCAACGTAAAAAGACGCTTTGTAGCGACATCCCCCAATGATTTTAGAAATTCTGATCAAATGTTATCTAACCCTTCTGCCTTATTCGATCTTAAGTCTTCAAAAGCTCTTTTAAATTCTGATTCTAATACTACATCCCCTACCTCTTATAAATCGAGTGCTGTTTCTTCTTCTATCACGTCAGACAAATCTTCCCCTTCATAGAGACATTCAATGTATTCTTTCAACCTATCAGCTCTCTCCTCCGCGTTTAACAGTGGAATTCCCATTGCACTCTTAATGTTATTGCCCTTTTTCGATATCTTCACATTTTTCCTGGAGTCATTTCGTCTTAGCTCCCTTGCACTTCCTATTTATTTTATTTCTCAGCGACTTGTGTTTCTGTATTAATAAGTTTCCCGGAAAATTACTGCAATTCCTCCTTTCTTCGTTCAATTGAAGTATTTCTTCTGTTACTAATGGTTTCTTCGCAGTTACCTTCTTTGTACCTATGTTTCCCTTCCCAACTTTTGTGATGGCCCTTTTTGGAGATGTCCATTCCTCTTCAACTGCACTGCCTACTGAGCTATTTCTTATTGGTCTATCTATAGCCTTAGAGAACTTTAACCGTATCTCATCATTCCATAGTACTTTCGTGTCCCACTTCTTGATTCTTCCTGACTAGTGTTTTAAACTTCAGCCTACTCTTCACCATTGCTATATTGTGATTTGGGTATATATTTGCTTCTGGGTGCACCTTACAATCCAGTATCTGATTTCGGATTCTCTGACCATGGTGTAATCTAACTGAAATCTTCCCTTATCACCCGGCCTTTTCCAAGTATACTTCTTTTTCTTGTGATTCTTGAACAGAGCGTTCGCTATTACTAGCTGAAACTTGTTACAGAACTCAATTAGTCTTTCTCCTCTTTCATTCCTTGTCCCAAGCTCATATTCTCCTGTAACCTTTTCTTCTACTCCTTCCCCTACAACTGCATTCCAGTCGCCCATGACTATTAGATTTTCGTCCCCCTTTACATACTGCACTACCCTTTCAATATCCTCTTACACTTTCTCTATCTGTTCATCTTCAGCTTGCGACGTCGGCATGTATACCTGAACTATCGTTGTCGGTGTTGGTCTGCTGTCGATTCTGATAAGAACAACCCGGTCACTGAACTGTTCACAGTAACACATCCTCTGCCCTACCTTCCTATTCATAACGAATCCTACACCTGTTATACCATTTTCTGCTGCTGTTGATATTACCCTATACTCATCTGACCAGAGATCCTCGTCTTCTTTCCACTTCACTTCACTGGCCACTACTATATCTAGATGAGCCTTTGCATTTCCCTTTTCAGATTTCCTAGTTTCCCTACCACGTTCAAGCTTCTGACATTCCACCGCCCCGACTCGTAGAACGTTATCCTTTCGTTGATTATTCAGTCTTTTTCTCATGGTAGCCTCCCCTTGGCAGTCCGCTCCCGGAGATCCGAATAGGGGTCTATTCTGGAATCTCTTGCCAATGGAAAGATCATTATGACACTTCTTTAATTACAAGCCGCATGTCCTGTGGATATACGCTACGTGTATTTAACGCAGTGGTTTCCATTGCCTTCTGCATCCTCATGCCATTGATCATTGCTGATTATTCCGCCTTTAGGGGCAGTTTCCTTCTCCTGGACAAGAGAGTGCCCTGAGCCCCTGTCCGCCACTGTGGCCTCTTTGACGAGGCCATTGGCAGAATGTGGGTGACTTCTTATGCCGGAAGCCTTCGGCCGCCAATGCTGATTATTAGTCAAAATTTAAGCAGCGGTGGGATTCGAATCCGGGACCGAAGACGTTCTGATGATGAATCAATGACGCTACCCCCTTTTTTTGCTTTTTTTTTCTTTCATTTTGTTCGATATACTTCGATGCTTCTGGTCTGTTCTTGACTGATTTTTTTATTACAGAGAGGATGCAGCCCTCTGACGGAACACGCTGAGCTACCGTGTCGTCTCCCCTAGACCACGGGTGCAGGCCACATATGCTGACGAAACAACAGAAGCTAAAGGCCTGGGAATGGGCGAATCCTACAGAATATTCAATGCTGATAGGGAAATAATATTGTGGTGAGATATGGACTGACATTGCAAGCATCCATGTCCTGTGGTCAACATTATTCGTATTTTCAGTCTCTCATCTTATTTCCCTTGTGGTTTCAGCAGTGTTTTCATACCTTTTCTTTTCATTGGCAAAACACTTAAAACAATATTTTGATGCCGGTGGAATTATAAGTGACAGAATTACTTCCCTTAATATATGGAGTCCTGTTCGAAGCCCAACACCATTTTCTGCACAACATTCTGTTACCTAGAAAGGAAACTCCAAAAATATACATAGGCCACGAAAGGGCGTCGCTTCTGCCTTAACACTGGAGAAACAGTAAAGGCCACTGCAGTATTTTCTGAATGGAAAGTCGCGACAGGTTTGAGGTAGCAATTCCCTACAGGGCTGCGGGCTCCGAGCCTTGCCGCTCCGCCACGACAATAGTGGCTCATAAATCTCGTGGCTTGGGGCGCCCCACCCCAACGCCCAATGAGACGGCGCCATTTCTCACCAGAAGGCCTCGTGAGTCGCGCCAGGTAGCCTTGACGCCGCCAAGAAGAACCTACAGCACTCAGAATTATTATTAAGCCTCATGACTTTTGGTAGAATATATAGATACGAGCCAAATAAATATGACCACCGTCCACCGCGAGGCTGAATGACGCTTTGCAGGTGGTGCGAACTCGTAAGGAGGTGAAGAAACAGCACAGTGGAGACGAATGGGCAGTTACTGTAGCGACGATACAGGACACAAATGGGTAAATCGACTAACACAAACCAGTATGAACCTTATCGCTTTCATCTCTGTTAAGTGTCTGGAGCATCTAGCTTTAGTTTATTTCCCTGGTACAACATGCCCTGTTTCACTCAGCATCCCACTGCATAAAATGCGTAGTTGCATTATTTCTAAAATCTATTTAGAGGTGATGTGGAAAATGTGAAAACTGTAGTCACTACGAGCATGTTGATCTTACATCAATGGAAGTACAAAACGTCGTGCTAATAACATCTGAAAACAGAAAATCCGCAGAGGAAGACAACTTAATGCAGATTTATTTACACTGAGGTGTCAAATGTCATAGGATACCTCTTGATTTCGTGTTGGACCTCCTGCTGCTTGGCGTCGTGCAGTAACTATGTGGCATTGACATAACAAATCGGAAGCCCCCTGCATTAATATTGATGTATGCTACCCCTATAGCCGTCCATAAATGCGAAAATGTTGCCGGTGCAGGATTTTGTGCACCAATTGACCTATCCATTACGTTCCATAAATGTTCGATGAAATCCATATCAGGCAATCTGTTGGCCAAATCAATCACTCGAATTGTCCAAAATGTTCTTCAATCACGATCAGTTGTAGCCCGGTGACATGGTACATCGTTGTTTGTGATCATGACATCCATGAATGGCTGTAAATGGTCTCTAAGTAGCTCAACGCAACCATTTCCAGTCAGTGATGGGTTCAGTTGGACCAGAGCACCCAGTCAATTCCATGTAAACACAGCCCGCACTATTATGGAGCCACCCTAGCTTGCATAGTGCGTTGTTGACAAGTTGGGTCAGTGGCTTAGTGAGACCTGCGCCACCTAGAACCCTACCATCAATCTTACCAACTGAAATCGGGACTTATCTGACAAGCGCACTATTTTACAGTCGTCTAGGTTCCAATCGATGTGACTACGAACCAAGGGAAAACGCTACAGGCGATTCGTGTTGTTAACAAAGACTCTTGCGTCTATCGTCTGTTGCCATAGCCCACTAACGCCAAACTCTGCAGCGTTTTCCTTACGGATACGTTCGTCGTAAGTCCAACATTGATTTCTGCAGTTATTTCAAGCGGTGTTCCTTGTCTGTCAGCAATGACAGCTCTACGCAAACGTTGCTGCTCTCGGTTGTTAAATGAAGGCCGTAGGCCACTGCGTTCTTCGTGGTGAGAGGTAATGTCAGAGGTGTGATATTCTCTGAATCCTCTTGACAATGTGGATCACTGAATATTGAATTCCCTAACGATTCCCAAAATGGAATGTCCAATGCGTCTCTCTCCAAGTACCATTTCGCTTTCAAAGTCTGTTAATTCCCACACTGGGACAATAATCACGTCGGAAACCTTTTCACATGAATCACCTGAGTTCAAATGTCAGCACCTCAAATGCACTGCCCTCTCGTACTCTGTGCACGCGATGCTGCCGTCCTTTGTGTATGTGCACGTCGCTATCGCATTACTTTGGTCATCTCAGCGTAAATATGTTCCGATTTATTACTAATAAAATAATTAAATTTTGTAAATACTTGTTGGGAATACAGCAACATACCAGGGACTTGGCAGACAGCCGTTGTCATTCCGTTATTTAAAAACGAAGAGCGCAGAAAATGTGACAACTGGCGTGGTATTAATCATCTGATTTACTGTCAAACAGACTAAAGATGCTTTCGGAAATGTTTCATACTGAAGGACAAAATGGAATTCAAGCTGAAAGATCTTGCTTAGACAGTGTTTTTCCAGTCTACCAAAGTACTGTAAAAGACAGAGAACACAATCATCCCACATACGTACATTTACTGGCTATGAGAACGCTGTTTATAAAGTTAACAGAATTACACTAGGGAAATTTTAGAAAAGAATGGTATACCTCAGCATCTAATAAGCGTAATTCAAAATATATAATACACAGCAAAATCAAAGTACAAAAAGCAAATTCGTCTGCGGGAGCTCCTCTCAAGGAGTGAGACAAGTGTGTCCTTTATCATCCACATATTTAATACATACGTAGAAGAGGGCAGAAAGATGTGGCAGAATAAAGTAGCGCGTCATTATAAGCCTAACAGTGAAGTTATAAATACATATATGTTTGCAGATGATCGAATAATCTTAGTGAACTCAGAATATAAGTTACAGAGAGCGATTAGGTCCTTGCATAAGGTAGAAGATGATTACAATATGAAAATATCTAAAGGTAGAACTAAAATAACGGCAATCTATGGTAAAGAGTATTGAAGAGTAAAAGCAATAACCGATGATAAGCCGCAAGAAACAAATAAGTACTTTCAAACACTTGGAATTTGAGCTCTCATATATCACACGCAATCAAGAACATAAATTGCAAAATTCCAACGGTTGGTTAGTACTTTAAATCGCACTCTCCTCAGAAAAGTTAGAAAAAAGACAGTACTAAAATTTTATAATGTGATGGAACTACGTTATGAGTCAGAGACTTGGACTCTAAGCGCCAGTCATAAGAGGGAGATTGAGGCAGCAGAGATGAGAGTCATAAGACCTCTGGCTGCTTACAGACTCATAGACCGAATAAAAGATAGTGAAATAAGGAATGGTCTGGGTGTCAGAAGCATACTTCAGGAATGAGACGAGTAGAGAAAAAAATGGCATGAGCTTATGCAAAGAATGACAGAAGAACGACTAGGTAAACTGATATGCAAATATATACCTCGAGGGAAAAGGAATGTTGAGGGTCTTATGAAGAGATAAGAAGATCAGCTGCGTTCTACTTTGAATTAGATTAGGCAAGAATGTCTAAACCAAAACTGGATATGATTACGAAAAACGCGTATGAAAGCGTTCAGAACATTATGCCCCTGTTGACGAGCGTCACGGGAATAACGAAGATGACCGGCTGATGGTGTGCTATTGTCATTAGTGTCTACGGGAAGTGGTTGAAGGAGTGTGAATCTGCGAGAAGGCGACAAGGTTTTGGACGTCCACGCCTCTTTACTAAACGTGGCTTTCGGTGGCTTGCCCGCTCTGTGTAGCAGGACAGGCTGTGTCCCGTGTTGCCGGCCGGAGTGGCCGAGCGGTTCTAGGCGCTACAGTCTGGAACCGCGCGACTGCTACGGTCTCAGGTTCGAATCCTACCTCGGGCATGGATATGTGTGATGTCCTTAGGTTAGTTAGGTTTAAGTAGTTCTAAGTTCTAGGGGACTGCTGACCTCAGAAGTTAAGTTGAAACGTCCCCTTTGAAAAATTATACATGACTATGCTTAAACTGACACACAATATTTTCAGCGCAACGCAATCTGACTTTCAATAATCCCTACAAAAGAATGGCCCTGATTAACATTAACCTATACCTTCCACAAATCACTTACCTCACAAAAATCTTCGTTACTCGAACTACTGCAATACAGCGAGCGCCACTACTGCCAGCTAAATAAAAGATTCAAATTACTGAAGGCACTAACTACTGATAGGCATTGTTAGCAAAAGAAAGATTTTGATAGAGAACAAACAATGTATTTACCTTAATAGTGTTCAAAAGTCATAATATGTATATATAGCAGTTCATGACATCCAGTCTTACAAATGTATTGTCTCTGATGGACACACGTCCAGATCATCGGCTCTCAGATTTCCGCCATCTCTCTCCCCACATCCACCACTGCTGGCGGCTCACCTCCAACTGCGCAACACTACGCGCTGTTAACATCCAGCTGCCCAACACTACAATGGCAGACAACAATGCAAACTAGCCACAGACTGCACACAGCACAACCAGTGATCAGCGGAACCTGTGTCAGTAGCGGACTCTGCGAGCGTTATTGCAACTACGTACAGAAAAGCTATTTTCCAGCCGGATAACTTTCAGTGTCACTAGTCCAAAATCGTGCAACAGTAGTTTGAGCAGCATGACTGAGAACTCATGTTGATGTCTTGGCCACCAAATACGTCTGATCTGAGTCGCGCCAAACACATCTGCGACGCTCGCCAGCTCCACGTACTCAAACCGCCGGCTTGTAATTTACAGTAATTGCGTGTAATGTGCATGAACATATGGTGGTACATACCTCCGGAAACCTTCCAAGAACTTGTCCAGGCCATGCTGAGCATAATCGCTGCTGTTTTGCTCGTTCCAGAAGTGGACCAAAAGCAGGCGATCACAATCTTTCGGCTCAACAGTGTAAATCTGTCTTGACGTGACCAGCTTCTAATGAAGAGGGGCACCTTGTATTTACTGCCTCGTATTTTCTAGATAATGAAAATGCTGCTTTCGCATGTCAGTAGAAAGTTGCAGAACAGTTCATTTTAAAATTTCGTGTCAGATTAAAACTATTCGCGGGTCGGGAACTCTGGCACGCGTTCTTTGCCTTTCGTGGGTTAATACTCTCCGACTGAGCAATCCAGCTCCAACTTAGAGCCCGCCCTCACAGCTCTATTTCCGGCATTACTTGTTTCATAATTTCAAACTCCTGCTTACCTTGAGAGTACTACTGGAAGAAAGGATATTGCGGGAAACTTCTGAGAGGTTTGGACGATAGAAGAGAGGTACTGGCGAAAGTGAAGATGTCGATACTAATCGTGAGATCCGCCTGAATATCTCAGTCCGATTACTCTTAGCGAAAGATATCCGTAAACCGAACCAGTTACACACACACACACACACACACACACACACCTTCAGTGCACACTGTTTTCGTCGTAATGTTCTCTCGCTAATAGATGAGCCTTCATTCACTGTCTGTAGAACTTAAGTTTGGAAGCTATTTTGGTGTAGGAGCTGTGGAACGCATCTTCGATCCCTCTCCCTCAGGGTATTTCCCCGACCACACTTCTGACGTCCTGTGTCGTGGCCGGATGTGTTACACCATTGTTTGTATACACTTTGAACAGACCGCTGTGAAACACCAACATATCCAGCAACTTCACACACCATATGGTCATGGGCACGGCCAATCACGATTGCCCCTTGTTGCCGTTCTGTCCCGTCCTTATGTTTACCCATGTTTACGAACGGTGTTCGCCTGAAATATAAATCAGTGTTCCCTACTGCCTTATGCGTACATAGAGGCAGCGCGCATGCGGTTGAGCACGTGACTCGATCACTGCACCATCCGAAAAAGCTTAACGAGTCAACTGTGCGTGCGCACTGGTATGAATAATTTTTTGTCCGGTGGGCTCATTGTGAGTCTGTGTATCTAATTCAAATGAAACTAAACAGAACGTGTTTGTGGCAGTGTAATAGTTCTTAAATGTAGTTCGTCTCTTCTCCCTCCCCACCCGCTCTCTCCCTCTCCCTCCCTCCCTATCTCTCTCTCTCTCTCTCTCTGTATGTGTGTGTGTGTGTGTGTGTGTGTGTGAAATCTCTGGGAGCATGAGCTTCTACTACTACACTATAGCGTGTAGGCATGGAAGGAACGAATATGTTGCAGTTGAATGTGGAATGTCAAGACATCGCTACACCGTATCAAGTAACTCTACAATCTGCACTGTGAAAACTGGTTTATTAACCGAGTTTCCTTATGAGGAAAGTCAGTGATCAACTTGCGATATCATCCGCCGTTGCACTGAGAAAGTAGCTTAAAAATTTTGTCGGTGAATCTTGTGTAGGTCTTTTCGATGGAAATACAAGTAAAGAATGGACAGCGCATTCGCCCGTGAAAATTAAAGATGCCAGATTCCAGTCCCGGTCCAGCACTATGTTTTACATCTGTTAACAAGGGAGTTGTGACTACTTTACATTATTTTTGGTACAGTCGTCACATTCACTCGATAGGTAGGAACGCGTCAACATGGATAATAAAACACCGAAAGTCACATTCGGAACAGTGCCACACGAAATCAGTCATTACGACGCTTCCTTCACGGCAGCACATCAATAACATATAGAGGAAGACATGACGTTTATAAGGAGATGCAGCAAATGAGGGAAAATTATAGGAGGTAGCTTACCATGGTAAAAGGATCGAATCAAGTCGAGTACTGGTTTTGGCAGCGCAGTTAAAGTTTAGCATAGTGTAGCACTTAGTTTCCAAAACGAATGAGTGGGACGACGCCTGCCTTCCTCTCCTTAAAGATATAACGTAAATATGCAAATTAGTAGCATTTAGATTGGCATATAACAAATCCATTCATGAGAAGTCATTAAAAATGGCTTGCTCATGGAGATCCAAACTTTGATCGACAAATTTAACGCAATAATTGTGAATTGTCACAACAAGTAGTCATCTAAGTAAACTGTCCCATAGTTTTACTTTCATCCTGTTAGCTGCTACATCGATGGTACTTTAACTTAATTCAACAGTTATGCGGAAAATGTGCAGGAAAGCTGCTTAAAAAGCCTTGGTGCGATCAGAAGGGAGCCAATTTTCACCATTCGACGAAGGAAAGAAGTAAAAACGTGTTCAGGAGTACCCAAGTCACTTAGAAGTGAAATAAATCGGAAGTGCAAGGAAGCAAAGGTGAAATGGCTAAATGAAAAATGTGAAGCGATCGTTAAAGAAATGAATGTTAGAAAACCCGACTCAGCATGCAGGAAAATCGAAACAATCTTTGGTGAAATTAAGAACAAGGGCGGTAACATTAAGAGTGCAATGGAAATTCCACTTTTAAATGGAGAGGAGACAGCGGATAGGTGGAAGGAGTACACTGAAGGTCTCTGTGAGGCAAGGACCAGACTGACGATGAGATATAAGGAGAAACAGGAGTCGACAGGGAAGAGACAGGTGTCACACTATGAGACTGAGAATTTAAGAGAGTTTTGGACGACTTAAGATGAAATAAGGCAGAAGGGATTGATAATATTTCATAAGAATTTCTAAAACCAGAAGTAGCAGCAAAACGACTATTGATGTTGATGTGTCGTATGTATGAGACTGGCAACGTACCATCAGACTTCCAGAAAAACGTCATCCACAGAATTCCGAAGAGTGCAAGAACCGACAAATGCGAGAATTATCGCACAATCATCTTAACAAATCGTGCATCTCACAAGATTAACGTACAGAAGAACTGAAACGGAAAGTGACCATCAGTTGGACTGCAGCAAAGACAAAGGTACTGGAGAGGCAGTTCTGACGTTGCGTTTGATAATGGCAGCAAGACTGAAGAAAAATCTAGTCGCATTCACAGGATTTGTCGATCCGGAAAAAGCGTTCTACAATGGTAAATGATGCACGATGTATGATTCTGTGGAAAATGTGGGTAAGCTGTAGGGGAAAACTGGTGATACACATTATGTACAAAAATAAGAGGGAATAGTAAGACTGGAAGATCAAGAACGAAGTGCTCGGATTAAGAAAGGTGTGAAATGTGGACCCTGACGAAATAGCTGTGATGGAAACAAAAGAAATGTTGAAGAATCGGATCAAAATTCAAGGTGAAAGGATATCTGTTATAAGATTCTATTATGACATTGCTATCGTCAGTGAAAGTGGAGAAGAACTGCAGGATCTGTTGAATGGAATGGACAATCTAATGAGTAAGGAATATGGACAGAGACTAGATCGATGAAAGACGAAAGTAATGAGAAGTTGCAGAAATGAGAGCAACGAAACGTGGAGTGTGGTAAAACCGGAACAGAGGAGAATATAAGCATTTGGGATGTGATGCTACAGAAAAATGTTGAAAATTAAGTGGACTGATAAAGTAAGGAGTGAGAAGCTGTCCTTAGAATCGACGAGGAAATCAACATTTGGGAAACACAGACAAGAAGAAAGGGCAGGATGATAGGACATCTGTTAAGACCTCAGGGAATAACCTTTATGGTGCTGGTGGGAGCTGTAGACGGTAAAAACTGTAGAGGAAGACAGGGATTGGAATGCATCCAGCAAATAATTGAGGACGTAGGTTGTAACTGCTACTATGAGAGGAAGAGGTTGGCGCAGGAGAGGAGGAAAGAAATTCGTGGCAGAGTGCATAAAACCACCAGTAAGAAAACTGGGAAAAGAGCTGTGAGGGAAACTAGAATTTCCGACAACGTGTTTGTTTCAAGATGTTTCCGTTGGTTTCGGCACTACTTGGCAGTGTCTTGCAAGTGTCGGAGGTTCTATGAATTGGTTTATGCAATCGCGGATCGTTCATTAGGGTCAGCCTGCGTGAGTTGGTATCTTGCGTCATTTGGTGGGAGAGCCGCACAACATCTAAATTTGAACGACGGGAACTGTAAATCCGCTAGCATCAAGTTTTTGAAAAATTTGTTAGTCAGCCGCTCTCGACCCATCTCGATCAAATTAGCCGCTGTACGTCTATGGAAAGCCGCGCCAACGTGTGAGCAGTGTCTCCGCATCAGGTGTACGCTTTTGGTTATTACCTTCCACTGCTGTACATTCCATCCTCTCCACTCTGGTTAGGCACTTAATAAATTATTGCTGTGGGTGACTTGCTGTGGAAGATCAATGCGTTATTTCTATGTTTACTGCAGAGCGTGTTTGTGCACCCGCGTGCGCTCTCTTATGTGTGTGTGGGTGAGGGGGGGGGGGGGGGGGGGCAGGGGGCAACCATTGCCCAAAGTTAGGTGCCATCTCTAATACAATGAACACGTTTATGGTAGACCAAATTCATCTACGATCTCACTGCTACAGTCATCAAGAAACTGTTTTTATTTGTTACTCTCTTATAAATACGGCTCTTTGCATTGCGTAACTGCAGAAGAAGACAACCTACCTTTGTAAGTCACAATATATAGTAAGTCCACTATCATAAAAGTAGGGGGCTTCTGTATGTAGGCAAAGAAGCACCAACTGCTCGTGCGAAGCTCAAATGGTATTAATTATCGTTGCGTGTGGAATGACTTTACAGTACAGCAACACAGACCAAAAGGCAATTCCTCCCCCGAGTTCCATCGTCTCCTCCCTCCCCTCCCTTCCCATATAACCACAATATTTATTCTGTTGCTGTTTTGAGACCGCGACGAAACTGACTTATTGTACTCTAGGCTGGAAAAGTCTGAAAACTGCCAATAACAGATGAAACCCATAGTCACCTGGTTTAGAGAGGAACTGCGACTGTAAGAAATAATCAATTATAACATCAATAACATGTGCATACTGCAGGAAACGACGATCTACATCTGTAAGGAACACGTACCAACAGTTGTTTCGTGTTTCTCACATTGTACTATCACTTTCCTCTCTTGCTATGACTCTTTCTCATAGTGCCCAAAGGGAAATAAATTAATGCAGACGAATGCAGACTACCTTTCCATTCGTAGGTACCCACAAGGTTGTTTGTTTTTTGTCCTTACTATGAAAAGACAAAGAGAGGTTCTTAACAGTTAATGTCACAGGGAAAAATCAGAGGCAAGGGACATATAGCAGCATGAAGGACATAATCGAGAGAGTTAATTCAGTTTTCGGTATGCAGTTGGAACACTTGATAATAATGAAAAGATAATGTCATGGAGGGGCAAGAATAAGAAAAGTGAAACAAAACCCTCAATGACACTGAGAAGGGAGCAACACACCTGATGATGATGACAACGATTAAATTACATTTATTACTTGTCTGCTGAAAATACCTTGCATATGGCATAGCTACAAAAGAGAAAATTGTTGAAGACCTTAGTACCCGAAAAAATTTCTTAATGAAAAATAAAAGAATTCAAAAACATGTCACTCTAGAAGTACGTGAAATGCTCGATAGAGGAAGCGGACGTTAGAAGCTAGAATCTGCACGTACCAGCAATGGAGCTCAAAAACAGTTGTCCTTCCACTTATTAGCGTCGCACAGATATGACGTGAATATTCGCGACAGTCGTCATTAAAAGTTTAATAAAATCTCCAACGATAAGAAGTCCTCAACAGCAAGAAGCAGGTCTAATATGCTGCTGAATGTTCTTAGTTCTACAGAAGCATAGTGAAATATGCAGTATACTTTAACAATCTTTGTAGTGAATGCTTAACTCAGCGTCTTAAAAACATGCAAACAATGGGGATGAGCGGTCAAAACTTTCCAAATGATATTTTAAGCGAAGGATGACATGAAATAACTTATTCTATCTCAACAGTACTAAATCTACATGGTCCTTGAATTGATTAGAAATGGTAATGCAACGAAATATCTAATAAATATACTCCATAAACAGTCACTACAAGTTAATGAAGCAGAAAGCAGGTTGACTGGTCACAAAGTGTAGCCAAAAATAAAAGCTATTTCAGCACGATCGTTGAGTTCACGCATCAAGAGTGAGCACCATATTTCCAATTCTATGGATTTTATCTGATGGCTGAAATCTTTGAGGTTAGGTCCTTCGGATTTACTTGTGAGTTTTGATGTGCTATCACTATTTAAACGAGTCCCTCTGAAAGAATCTCTGTGTTTGATGAGTGTAAAACTGGACGAAGAGTTGGTGAAGCTTTTTCGTCATGTAGTGACATCGACATATTTTTCATTTAATGGAAAGTTTTCTGAACAGAATGACGGTATGGCTATGGGTAAGTCCTTTATCGCCTATAGTCACAAGTTTATTTATGGACGACTTACAGGATACGGTGCTAAAGACTTCAGCTATGCAACCAACGTGCTTCTGGAGATACTTAGATGATACTTTTTCGTTTGGCCTCATGAACGTGATGCACTCAGTAGATTTTTGGACCAGCCAGCTGTCTTCATACCAATATTAAATTTACCATGGAGGCTGAAAGTGATTAAGGCTTCCATTTCTGGACGTCATGGTTTACAAAGAACGAGACGGTTCTCTGAGACATAGTATTCACCGAAAGCGGACAAATACCGATCGATAACCGCATGGTAGGAGTTGCCATCCACATCTCCAACGCAATGGCGACCTTAGGACTCTAGTACGCAGAGCATATGTCATTTCCGGTACTGACGATATAACATAAGAAATTGCACATTTGATGACTGTTTTTTTAAGGAAAAGTGATACTCTGAAGCAGAATCGTTAGGTTATGGAGTTTGGACCATTCCTGGAGATGCCTGAAGAGCAGCATATCTGTGATTTTTATTGCTTGTGCTGGAGCATAAAGTTTAAGATTGCAAGAATTTTAGTGAATTTTAGCATTAAGAATGTATTTCATCCACCTTCCAAGGTTAAGGGCACCACTCGGCTCTCTGAAAGATGATCTGGGATGTACGAAACCTGACATGTATAAAATTCTATGTCAGTGTAGGAATTCTCTCCGTCCAGGACATGTGTGTGGTGTGGAACATCGCCGTAATACGAGGCTACAACAGCCTCAAAAATTTGCGGCAGAGAACACTGCTTAAACGAGGGACACAGAATGAAATTTGATGAAACTGTGCTAGCTGCCAACAGTTCCGGTTTTTGGAACAGTGTTGATGTAGATAGAGGCAACTGATATAAGGTTGGCAGACAATTTGATTAAGAGAGACAATATTTTTCCTCTTAGCAGGACGTGGTACCTGTATACCGCATCAAGACAGAAATCTTTTTGAAAATAGTCTTCGAGTGAGATAAATAGTGGGCGCTAGTGTTCTACTAAGAGCGGCGCCACCAGCCCAGTATCGGAGGGCAGCAACTGCAATGGACGGTGTATGCGCCGTGTACGATATGTAGGGTTGTACAGAAACACTGTTTGTAGCCTCGGTATCAGTTTACACCAGGACATAGCAGCAGAAGCAGCAGCGTTCTCCTGAAGATCGAGGATAGTTGTATCGTCGAAATACAGAACCACTTTGATTTCAGGATACGGCACCAAATCCGAGGAGGCTTTCATGCAGATTGATACTTGAATTTGTCTGACTATGACTCTTCTTAAAGTTAAAGGATATCGGTACTTCCAATACATTGAAGGGTACAATTTTTGTGGTTATGATAGGCCCATTTTTATCATAATATCGTAGGACACATGACTTTTTGAAACCACCTTACTTTTACATTTTTGTCTTTTGACATTGCTTCTCTACAGCATAATGTAAGTTACATATTCCTTCTGTACTTCTGCTCTACGTATCTATGCTTGTGTTTCACCTCCTATAGTGTAAAATATTTACTTATCCATCTTATTCTGTATTGACAGTGACAGCTTCAGATCCAATTGAAAGTAGCTTCATATAAAGGCTGAAACCGGTCGAGGACTTAATAAAATACTCATTAGCAACCGGCGAGCCTTTTCATTAATCGAACATACAGTTACGGAATCAGCACCATCCGAATATGGAGAAAATAATAAATATTACTTCGTCCATGATGATTTGACAACACAGTGGCTGTTCACTGAAGAAGAAACAGCAAGCAACTACTCTTATTGAATGAATGATTTATTCCTCAGTACCCAGATTCAGGCCTGAGCCTGTCATCAGACAACAGCCAGCATTTATTATGCAACTTTCGGGTTTTTGCCTTGAAAGGTAGAGCATGGAGGGCTGCATAACACATATCAATGATGGCGACTCCTATTCTGTATAAAATGTGACAGCTGTATCAAGGTACTGAACGTTGTCCAAGTGTCGTTATTTCGAAATACATATTGTTTGTTCGTAACTTGTTGCCTTTTGAAGAGATCATGTAATTAGTGTAATAACTATATACTTTCAGGACTAATGAACAGCGAAATTGTTTAAATAGGCTTCTCGTTGTTACGAAAATTAATTATTAGACACACAGGCACAGACTGGAGCTTTAATAGGCCTAATTATTCTCATGAGGGCGTAGTAAATATATTCTGCAACTTGCTTGAAGTATGCCATGTTTTGGCATACGCTCCAGTGGACTTCTCCGTGATTTCTGTCAAGGGTTCCAGCCGTACTGACTACACTTCTCTACAACGAAAAAAAAAAGGACGAACATGAAGAATGGGGCACTTTGGAATGTTTTACTGCTCGCGACTTAAAATTTCCAGCTCTCCCTTCCTCAGCAACACAGAAATTTCTGGAGGAAGCCAGTATTTGTTGTATTCATACAGATTTAGAATGTATTCTTTGCGTGGGAGGTACCACGAGGATGTCTGGAGTAGTTTGAACTTAAGGGAAAAATATTATTCACAATAGTCTTAATCGCATTCGATGAAGTTACAGCAGTCCACCGGTTTAGACTCTTAGGAGTCATCATCAGAAACAGTAACACATCGAACAGTCTCCTAATGGTCGTCTTGGTCAAGTGCAAGATGCTGGTTTTGATAACCACTGATAAGAGTCAAAATTGTAAACTTCTGTGAGTTTATCCCATGTGACCAACCAAATACTGATTGAAAAAATAAAATTTCCAATTATTCGTACCGAGAAACTAATGACTATATATCGTTCAATCAGAGCTTAGCAGTTCCTTTAACAATACAACTATTCTTGTAATCTCTTTATAACAAAATCGAATCGCAACGATTAGTTCTTTAGTATAAACAGATCACAGAGCTTCAGTCCTATCAGTTTACAGTAAGCAATTTAGAGAAGTTACTACCATACCAGATAACATTACCTCTAAGAAATTATTTCTACGCTGCTAAAAGTCAAAGCATATAACTGTTGTGGAACAAGGAAGAAACTTATCACTCTGATTCAAAAAAGGTACCGTCTCCTATGTGGCAGCATGCAAAGTTACACAAACTTAGAGTAATAACTTTTGTACGCAATTTATTGAAGCTAATAAAGAAAAATGAAACGGGTGCTCGTATTTGGTAGACAAATGATACGAACAGAAAAGCTCAGCAGTATTCGTATGCCGTTAGTGCTTTTATTAGCATTATATTGACGTCATGTAGTGCAGAAACCGGAGTGACTGAAAAAGGTTCTAAATAATGCACATGCAATTTACGCTCGTCCTGTATGCAGATGTGAACGCTATTACGTGTTGAATATTACGTTCTCTTTCAGTTAACTGACAGTTTTATTGTAGTAATTGGTTATGACTAATACATTAATTAAAAGAAAAAAATCTTTCTTTCTGATTGAACCAGTTTAGTGAGCGGAAACGAACTTTAACGAAACTTATATCCCACGTGGAGAAGCATGTATTTATACGTGTCAACGTCCCAAAACATGTCTAACTGGGCGCTTATTTTAGATTAACTAAAATTCATGTGTCATAAACGATATGATCCAATTTCATGGTATCAATTATATGAGGCGAGTGTTCCATGAAAAGTTATCTGACTGTTAAGAATAACTATCATCTGCCCGTCTGTTAACCTTACCGTTCCAGATTCCGCAATAATGATACGTACCGATATTTGAGATATAACCTGTACTCTCACAACATGTTAGAGGGCGATTACTATCAAATTTTATTCAGTTTTAAGACATTTAAGTATATGCAGAAATAGTGGCGAGAGGTTGTTTAGTTTATGTAGTGGCTAAATATTGAATGGAACGGCTTATTGTGCTGTTGTGAAGTGCATCTTTCATGTACTGATAATGTTTATCTTTGGTCTGTATGTTCTAAATGTTCCACACAAGTTGTTTGACGAAGGTAATTACTGTTAATAAGATCTTTTAGGTATTTTAATAATGCATAATTCGCGATGATTGGTCTTTATTTAATAATACACTCACAGGTTACACATGGGGAGCCAATAAAGAATTATTAAAAGCTATCCACCTGGACATGTGCATATTTACAACAAAGCAATTTAGTATCAATGTTTCCATCTAAAACTACACTACAAGGCGCTGATCATGTAACGTTACTTCTGAAGTCGCAAGAAGAGAACATCGCAGAATGAAGACTCACTTGCGATGTGTATTTAATTTTGTGTTGGAGTAAAGATTGGTGCTATCTGGAAAAAGCTATAATAAAAAATGAGAAACTAGTATTTAGTTGTTTTTTTAACAATAAACAACCCAGTTACATAATACAGTATTTGCAGACACTGAACATAAAACTTGAAAAAGTTGCCTATGACACGACTTTAATGTAGTGGACACTAATCAGTAACAGCAATTTTACAACGTTAGTTGCGTTAATGTGCGTTCCGAACCTGTAAGGTCAGCGAGATACTGCTATATCACATGTCACAACTTTTGTTTTATTTTACGTGTTTACAATCGTAGACCCAAATCGAGGAGCAGATCTCCATAATCACGAAGTGTTTCAGTACACGAAATTGCAACAGAAAGGTAATAACAGATAAAATAAAATGTTTATGAATTGTAAAACGATGTCAAGCTGTAAGTTTATGGAAACGCAACTAACAATATAACACAGGAGTCAGCTTAGTTTTTCAAGGAACTCCTAGACATAAAAGAAAGCGTGACCCATGAGGAAACTCATCAGTTTGGATTTGAAATGGCATGGATTACTGGCAAGATTTTTGAATGCTTGTGGTAGCTTATTGAAAATGGATGTAGCAGAATACTGCACTTCTTTCTGTAGAAGAGTCAAGAAAATGCGATCCAAATGCAGATTGGATTTCTGCTTAGTAAAACGGAGCGAAAGTTGCTAATTCTTGGGAATAAGCTGATACTGTTTACAAGAAACGATATATATATATATATATATATATATATATATATATATATATATATATATATATATATATATTAGAGTTCATAAAATACCATAAGTTACAAGTGAATGAAAATAAACAAAGTAGATTACTTTTCGTGTCGAACTAGAACTTATTCAGGTACTGTCGTAATAGTATAAATGGCAGCATTAAGTCTTTGAGCAAGATCCTGAACTTGGGCTTTCCAAAACAGTTTGCCATACGTTTGAACACCAAGAAGTTTTACCTGTTCAGTCCCACAAATTATATGCCCATTATGTGTAATGAAAACAACAGGTTCTGTTGAACTGTGTGTTAGAAACTGTAAAAATTTAGTTTTAATGCAGTTTAGCGTTAGTTTATTTTTTTTGCAAACCATGATCTTCTGTCTTGAACTGCACCATTAGAAACATCGTGAACGATACACATAACTTAATGCAAAATAGTCTCATCCGCAAATGGAAATATTTTAAAATCACCTGTAGTACTAGAAGGCATATCATTTATATAAATAAAGAACAACAGTGGCCTGAGCACTGATCCTTGGGGAACCCCTCCCCCCTTTAACTGTCCCCCTCTCGGACCTCACAGCATAGTCATTTTCAGTGACTTAGAGAATGACATTTTTCTGTGTGTTTTAAAGTGAGAGATGAACAAATTGTGAGCTACTCCCCGAGTTCCATAATGGTCTAACTTCCAGCGCAATCAAACGCCCTAGTTAAAACAAAAAAAACAACAAAAAACTAGTGTTCGAAACATTTTGTTTAATCCATCCAGAATCCCACAGAGAAACGAGAATATAGGATATTCAGTTGTTAAGCCACTTCCAAAACCAAACTGTACGCTTGATAGCAAATTGTGTGAAACGAAATGATCGATTATCCTTATATAAAGCCCTTTCAATAACTTTTGCAAACACTGAAGGTATAAAAATAGGTCTAAAATTGTCTACAGTGTCCCTTTCTCCTTTTCATAGTGCGGCTTTACTACTGAGTACTTTAATCGTTTAGGAGACTGACCATTCTTAAAGGAAAGTACAGGGCTAACATGTGCAGCAGTCCACTGTATCCATGAGGGTCCTTAGTTTTCAGTGATTTAACTATCGACTCAGTTTCCCTTTCTCAGCATCGCAGGGGAGGATTTCAAATGTCAGTCTCAGAAAGGCATTTTCCAACAGAGTTATATGATTCCCTGTAGCAATCAAGGTTTTATTAAATTCACCAACCACGTTCAGAAAGTGACTGTTAGATGCTGTACATATATCTGACTTACGAGTAACAGAAACATTTTTACTGTGTTCTGACTTTATGTCCCGAAACTTGTGCTGCTGACCTGACACTTCTTTCATGACTAGCCATGTGGTTTTAATTTTATCCTGTGAATTAACTACTTGCGTACCGAATACTCTTTGCCTTCCAAATAATATTTTTAAGCGCCTTACAGTACTGTTCATAATGTGCTACTGTAGCTCGATTGTGACTACTTCTAAAATTTTGAAATAATTCTACTTTCTTCTACATGATATTCTTATGCCACTAGACTGCCATTCAGGCTGCCTTTTACTGCTAGTACCCTTTTTAGAACGTTCTGATGGAAAGCAACTCTCAAAGAGCACGAGATATGTGTTAAGGAAAGCATTATATTTGTCATCTACGTTATCGGAACTATAAACATCCTGCCACTCTTCTTCTTGAACGAGATTTAAAAAAGTGTCTGTTGCCATTGGATTAGCTTTTCTACATTGTTTGCAATTATATACAGTGTTTAATTGGGTAGAAAAACCTTTAGTGTTGAAATTTGTGCATCATGCTCTGAAAAACCATTCACCATGTTTCTAACAGATTACCCATCTAGCGATGAAGAATGAATAAAAATATTGTCTGTGGTTGTGCCACTGTTCCCTTGCACCTTGGTTGCAAAAAAAATATAGTCTGCATCGCATCATATGAGTTCAGGATATCTTCCAACATCCTCTTTTTGCACAATCACATACAAAGTTAATACTGAAGTCACAATATGTAACTAATTTTTAGTACTTCCTATAAAGTGAGCTAAGAACCCCCTCTCTCTAGCTTGAGGAGAAGTGCTGTGAAATTACAGTTATGGGACATACAGTCAATAACATTTAGAGATTTAGTTTCACTAAATTCAATTGCCCCTGCACAGCATTCAAATCCCTGTTCATTGCAATGGTTTGATACATCTATAGACTCAAATGGAATACTGACCACTCCGTCATTCCGCAAGACACTCCTTGGAATACGGCCACCTAATCCTTGCCCTGGTAAAGGAAGCATTTGAAATGTAACGTTATACAAGTGGTGTTGTGATATACCAATTATGTCAGAGACAACATCTATAAGCTCTTCACCTCTTATATTTTGATGAAATATGCTAATTCCTTCCCTGCTTGGATACTCGACTTTCTTTGAAGGTGATTCTTTGTTAGAGAGACCCTTTAAGCAGGGATACGTATCAGCTGACCTCGGTCTAAAGAAGGTGCAGCCCTAATACCAGCAGCTATATTAATTTTACCGTGAGTCATCCAATCACCGCCCGATACACTGTCAGTTATAACATTTGCCAACTTCGCCTTGTCGTGCCTATTGATGTAAGTTTCCAGTAGTTATTTGTTTCATAATAACAAACAAATCACTGAAATACTGATAAAGTTTGTAACTATTAGAAAATTGAAAATTGCTTTTCCCATACTATGTGACCCGTTATATAAACACGGCTCAAACTAAAATACTGATTGCTTTTGGGAATTCTTTACGTTTATGATTACTGACTGCTACGTCATAACTCCACCGAAACATCCTAGCTAGAATTTAAAACGATTACTAGCAGAAATATGAGTGTTCACGTAGCCCGAGTAGGATACTGAATTGTGTTGCATATTCTGTTCTGCGGAACTGTTCCGAATGTTGCAGTGCACTAGAAAAAGTAAGCGCCAGCGAGCGACGCAGCACTGTTACGCGGGAGTGCCTACTTGCAGGCGTAACTGGCGCCTAGCGTGGCATGGCGCGGCCTGTGAGGCCGTGGAGAGTACAAGGGCGCACGGTGGATTGTGTGGCGGCCACGCACGCTGGCCGGCGACAATGCTATCGCAGGGGAGCAGCCGCGGCTGGCCGCGCTCCTATGCTGTTGTGTTGCCCGCCTTTGTTTGCTCGCTAATTTCCTCGCTTATGAATCGCAAAAGCGCTGCCTCCTCCTTGCTTCCTCCTGATGCATTTTGAACTGCTAAACCGCTGTCCTCATCGGTGAGTACGATGCACCTCTAAAAACGAGACTGTAGACCACCAGTTTTTTTGGCGGAAGTGTTTCATTTTACCTGTAACTCTGAGTAACTGATATCAGTTAGGGATACAAATTCATCATACTATCCCTGAAGACATATTATATTTTACGGAGCACAATAAGATCACGCAGTTAGATATCGCACATCTTTTCTATGATTCTGCGTTCCGTCTCTGTGATGAATACTGCTGCATCCCTCTACACCACAAATACTAAATTATTGCCGGCCGGAGTGGCCGAGCGTTTCTAGGCGCTACGGTCTGGAACCGCGCGACCGCTACGGTCGCAGGTTCGAATCCTGCCTCGAGCATGGAGGTGTGTGATGTCCTTAGGTTTTTTTTTGTTTTTTTTGGTCATTTTGGTCATCAGTCTACTGACTGGTTTGATGCGGCCCGCCACGAGTTCCTGTCCTGTGCTAACCTCTCCCATCTCAGAGTAGCACTTGCAACCTACGTCCTCAATTATTTGCTTGACGTATTCCAATCTCTGTCTTCCTCTACAGTTTTTGCCCTCTACAGCTCCCTCTAGTACCATGGAAGTCATTCCCTCATGTCTTAGCAGATGTCCTATATTCCTGTCCCTTCTCCTTATCAGTGTTTTCCACATATTCCTTTCCTCTCCGATTCTGCGTAGAACCTCCTCATTCCTTACCTTATCAGTCCAGCTAATTTTCAACATTCGTCTATAGCACCATATCTCAAATGCTTCGATTCTCTTCTGTTCCGGTTTTCCCACAGTCCATGTTTCACTACCATACAATGCTGTACTCCAGACGTACATCCTCAGAAATTTCTCCCTCAAATTAAGGCCGGTATTTGATATTAGTAGACTTCTCTTGGCCAGAAATGCCTTTTTTGCCATAGCGAGTCTGCTTTTGATGTCCTCCTTGCTCCGTCCTTGGTTATTTTACTACCTAGGTAGCAGAATTCCTTAACTTCATTGACTTCGTGACCATCAATCCTGATGTTAAGTTTCTCGCTGTTCTCATTTCTACTACTTCTCATTACCTTCGTCTTTCTCCGATTTACTCTCAAACCATACTGTGTACTCATTAGACTTTTCATTCCGTTCAGCATATCATTTAATTCTTCTTCACTTTCACTCAGGATAGCAATGTCATCAGCGAATCGTATCATTGATATCCTTTCACCTTGTATTTTAATTCCACTCCTGAACCTTTCTTTTATTTCCATCATTGCTTCCTCGATGTAGGGGCGAAAGGCTACAGCCTTGTCTTACACCCTTCTTAATACGATCACTTCGTTCTTGATCGTCCACTCTTATTATTCCCTCTTGGTTGTTGTACATATCGTATATGACCCGCCTCTCCCTATAGCTTATCCCTACTTTTTTCAGAATCTCGAACAGCTTCCACCATTTTATATTGTCGAACGCTTCTTCCAGGTCGACAAATCCTATGAAAGTGCCTTGATTTTTCTTTAGCCTTGCTTCCATTATTAGCCGTAACGTCAGAATTGCCTCTCTCGTCCCATTACTTTTCCTAATGCCAAACTGATCGTCACCTAGCGCATTCTCAATTTTCTTTTCCATTCTTCTGTATATTATTCTTGTAAGCAGCTTCGATGCATGAGCTGTTAAGCTGATTGTGCGATAATTCTCGCGCTTGTCAGCTCTTGCCGTCTTCGGAATTGTGTGGATGATGCTTTTCCGAAAGTCAGATGGTATATCACCAGTGTCATATATTCTACACACCAACGTGAATAGTCGTTTTGTTGCCACTTCCCCCAATGATTTTAGAAATTCTGATGGAATGTTATCAATCCCTTCTGCCTTATTTGACCGTAAGTCCTCCAAAGCTCTTTTAAATTCCGATTCTAATACTGGATCCCCTATCTCTTCTAAATCGACTCCTGTTTCTTCTTCTATCACATCAGACAAATCTTCACCCTCATAGAGGCTTTCAATGTATTCTTTCCACCTATCTGCTCTCTCCTCTGCATTTAACAGTGGAATTTCCGTTGCACTCTTAATGTTACCACTGTTGCTTTTAATGTCACCAAAGGTTGTTCTGACTTTCCTGTATGCTGAGTCTGTCCTTCCGACATTCATATCTTTTTCGATGTCTTCACATTTTTCCTGCAACCATGTCGTCTTAGCTTCCCTGCACTTCCTATTTATTTCATCCCTCAGCGACTTGTATTTCTGTATTCCTGATTTTCCCAGAACATGTTTGTACTTCCTCCTTTCATCAATCAACTGAAGTATTTCTTCTGTTACCCATGGTTTCTTCGCAGCTACCTTCTTTGTACCTATGTTTTCCTTCCCAACTTCTGTCATGGCCCTTTTTGGAGATGTCCATTCCTCTTCAACTGTACTGCCTACTGCGCTATTCCTTATTGATGTATCTATAGCGTTAGAGAACTTCAAACGTATCTCGCCATTCCTTAGTACTTCCGTATCCCACTTCTTTGCATATTGATTCTTCCTGACTAATGTCTTGAACTTTAGCCTGCTCTTCATCACTACTATATTGTGATCTGAGTCTATATCTGCTCCTGGGTACGCCTTACAATCCAGTATCTGATTTCGGAATCTCTGTCTGACCAAGATGTAATCTAATTAAAATCTTCCCGTATCTCCCGGCCTTTTCCAAGTATACCTCCTCCTCTTGTGATTCTTGAACAGGGTATTCGCTATTACTAGCTGAAACTTGTTACAGAACTCAATTAGTCTTTCTCCTCTTTCATTCCTTGTCCCAAGCCCATATTCTCCTGTAACCTTTTCTTCTACTCCTTCCCCTACAACTGCATTCCAGTCGCCCATGACTATTAGATTTTCGTCCTCCTTTCCATACTGCATTACCCTTTCAATATCCTCATACACCTTCTCTCCTTAGGTTAGTTAGGTTTAAGTAGTTCTACGTTCTAGGGGACTGATGACCTCAGAAGTTAAGTCCCATAGTGCTCAGAGCCAGTACTGAATTATTGCTGCTAGAATTTGTTTCTGGTAAGTTTGTAAGCGCCCCGTCTATCAAGACGGAGTATAAAATGTTTCCTATATTTACTCGTGCGAAAGAAACAATTCATTGGCTGACGGATCGGGCACCTAAACCTTGAAAGTGATGCATTACATATAACGTCTGTGGGACAACACTATTTAGATGGAGAGCAAAAAATGTCATTCACCTTTGGGATGAGTCATAGTTCAGCCACATGCCACCTCACTTCATTGCAGCACTACATTACACAGTTGGAAGGCGAGCTAAATAACGTTTCACGAATGAGGAAGGCAGTTGCGAGTATTCTAAACGTGCTTCATCCAAATTATTCGGTCACACTTTATATACACTACTCGCCATTAAAATTGCTAACCACTAAGATGACGTGCTACAGGCGAGAAATTTAACCCACAGGAAGAAGATGCTGTGATATGCAGATGATTAGCTTTTCAGAGCATTCACACAAGTTTGGCGCCGGTGGCGACACCTACAACGTGCTGACACGAGGAAAGTTTCCAGCCGATTTCTCATCTACAAACAGCAGTTGACCGGCGTTGTCTGGTGAAACGTTGTTGTGATGCCTCGTGTACGGAGGATAAATGCGTACCATCACGTTTGCGACTTTGATAAAGGTCGGATTGTAGCCTATCGCGATTGCGGTTTACCGTATCGCGACATTGCTGCTAGCGTTGGTCGACTTCCAATGACTGTTAGCAGAATATGGAATCAGTGGGTTCAGGAGGGTAATGCGGAACGCCGTGCTGGATCCCAACGGCTTCGTATGACTAGCAGTCGAGATGACAGGGATCTTATCCGCGTGGCTGTAACCGGACCGTGCAGCCACGTCTCGATCCCTGAGTCAACAGATGGGGACGTTTGCAAGACAACAACCATCTGCACGAATAGTTCGACGACGTTTGCAGCAGCATGGACTATCAGCTCGGAGACCACGGTTGCGGTTACCCTTGACGTTGCACCACAGACAGGAGCGCCTGCGATGGTGTAATCAACGACGAACAAGTGTGCACGAATGGCAAAACGGCATTTGTTCGGATGAATCCAGCTTCTGTTTACAGCGTGATAATGGTCGCATCCGTGTTAGGCGACATCGCTGTGAACGCACATTGTAAGCGTGCATTTGTCATCGCCATACTGGCGTACCACCCGGCGTGATGGTATGGGGTGCCACTGGTTACACGTCTCGGTCACCTCTTGTTCGCATTGACGGCACTTTGAACAGTGGACGTTACATTTCAGATGTGTTACGACCCTTGGCTCTACCCTTCATTCGATCCCTTCGGAACCCTACTTTTCAGCAGGATAATGCACTACCGCATGTTGCAGGTCCTGTACAGGCCTTTCTGGATACAGAAAATGTTCGACTGCTGCCCTGGCCAGCACATTCTTCAGATCTCTCACCAACTGAAAACGTCTGGTCAATGGTGGCAGAGCAACTGACTCGTTACAATCCGCCAGTCACTACTCTTTTCGAACTGTGATATCGTGTTGAAGCTCCATGGGCAGCTGTACCTGTACAAGCCATCCGAACTCTGTTTGACTCAGTGCGCGGGCGTATCAAGGCCGTTATTATGGCCCGCGGTGGTTGCTCTGGGTGTTGACTTCTCAGGATCTATGCACCCAAATTGTGTGAAAATGTACTCACATGTCAGTTCTAGTATAATATATTTGTCCAATGAATACGCGTTATCATCTGCATTTCTTCTTGGTGTAGCAATTTTAATGGCCAGTAGTGTAATTCTAAATACACAGATGTACTAGTGGCCAGGACTAACCTTTGGTCGAAAATTGTTGGAATTATAAGCAATGTATCTTCAACCGTTGAGATTTTTGCTACAAAAATTATGCTATTACAAAATCAATCTCGACGCTGATAAATACATACTTAGTTGTTTTTATGATCATGTTACGAAATAGTTTCAGAATTGGTGATATTCTTAACTTGGCAGTTACACATCAGTGCACATATACAGGGTGTTCCATTTATCCTGACCATCCAAAACAACTTAATGTCCAGAGGGAAAATAAAAATGCATCAAGCAAATGTTGTTTAGGTACCAGTTGGACAGCAACTATCAAAAATGTCTCTCTTGGATATTTCTTCATTACGTTGATATGAATAGCGTTATATTATATATTTTTATTTGGAAATCCTCTCCTCAAGACCTGTTCTAAAATCTATAGCAATGTATCGTTCACGTAAACAAGTCATTATTAAAAAGGTAATGGAAAGTTAGTCTTGAATCTCTTATTCCAGCACTGAGCGAAGATACATGTGACAGTAAAAAAATGGTAATGTAAACAAAATGCACACTGAGCATTCATTCACCCGTTTCCAGTTGAAGGTTTGTGTGGATGCAACGAAGAAGACGTAGAAATTCTACTCATCTATGGAGAATTAAGGAAGCGGGACAATTGCAAAAATGTTTTCTTATCTATAATACAGATATACACTACTGGCCATTAAAATTTCTACACCAAGAAGAAATGCAGATGATAAACGGGTATTCATTGGACAAATATGTTGTACTAGAACTGACATGTGATTACATTTTCACGCAATTTGGGTGCATAGATCCTGAGAAATCAGTACCCAGAACAACCAACAACCTCTGGCCTTAATAACAGCCTTGATATGCCTGGGCATTGAGTCAAAAAGAGCTTGGATGGCGTGTACATGTACAGTTGCCCCTGTAGCTTCAACACTATACCATAGTTCATCAAGAGTAGCGACTGGCGTATTGTAACGAGCTAGTTGCTCGGTCACCAATGACCAGATGTTTTCAATTGGCGAGAGATCTGGAGAATGTGCTGGCCAGGGCAGCAGTCGAACATTTTCTGTATCCAGAAAGGCCTGCAACCTGCAACATGCGGTCGTGCATTATCCTGCTGAAATGTAGGGGTTCGCAGGGATCGAATGAAGGGTAGAGCCACGGGTCATAACACATCTGAAATGTAACGTCCACTGTTCAAAGTGCCGTCAATGCGAACAAGAGGTGACCGAGACGTGTAACCAGTGGCACCCTATACCATCACGCCGGGTGGTACGCCAGTATGGCGATGACGAATGCACGCTTCCAATGTGCGTTCACAGCGATGTCGCCAAACAAGGATGCGACCATTATAATGCTGTAAACGGAACCTGGATTCATCCGAAAAAATGCCGTTTTGCCATTCGTGCACCCAGGTTCGCCGTTGAGAACACCACCGCAGGCGCTCCTGTCTGTGATGCAGCGTCAAGGGTAACCGCAGCCATGGTCTCCGAACTGATAGTCCATGCTGCTGCAAACGTCGTCGAACTATTCGTGCAGATGGTTGTTGTCTTGCAAACGTCCCCATCTGTTGACTCAGGGATCGAGACGTGGCTGCACGGTCCGGTTACAGCCACGCGGATAAGATCCCTGTCATCTCGACTGCTAGTGATACGAGGCCGTTGGGATCCAGCACGGCGTTCCGTATTACCCTCCTGAACCCACCGATTCCATATTCTGCTAACAGTCATTGGAAGTCGACCAACGCGAACAGCAATGTCGCGATACGATAAACCGCAATCGCGATAGGCTACAATCCGACCTTTATCATAGTCGCAAACGTGATGGTACGCACTTCTCCTCCTTACACGAGGCATCACAACAACGTTTCACCAGGCAACGCCGGTCAACTGCTGTTTGTGTATGAGAAATCGGCTGCAAACTTTCCTCATGTCAGCACGTTGTAGGTGTCGCCACCGGCGCCACCGTGTGTGAATGCTCTGAAAAGCTAACCATTTGCATGTCACAGCATCTTCTTCCTGTCGGTTAAATTTCTCGCCTGTAGCACTTCATCTTCGTGGTGCAGCAATTTTAATGGCCAGCAGTGTATGTACCATGGCGCAGTACTACTGTAAACGATATGTTGTGAACTTTAATGGCAGTTGTTATTTAAAAGCTGCATCGTTATTACTTTTTCTTTTGTTCTGGCCGAGGGATAGTATTTTTATGAGTAATCTAAAGGCAACCTGAGTCTTAGGTTCCAACCCAGCCACTCCTCAAATTTTGAATAAAGATCAAAGGAATGGCAGCCGCAGATACCCGGCGTAAGGAGTCACCCTCGTTCTGCCAGTGGCCTTATCAGAGAAGACAGAGGAACAGTCAGAGTTTCAGGGCACTCTCTTGCCGTTGGGATGGGAAACAAATTCAACATACGGAAGAATCAGCAATGATTAACACCATGCGTATTCAGAGGACAAAGGAAACGACTGTATTAAAGACACGCAATGTGTATCCACAGAAAATGTACTTGAAACTGTCCTGATAACCTCTCCTTTGGCAAAATATTCTAATTGAGTCATGCATTCGCATCTCCGGGAGGCGACTGCCAAGGGAGAGCTGACCACGAGAAAGTTGTGAAATGACTAACGAAAGGATAGCATTCTACGAGTCAGAAGTTGAACGTGGTAGGGAAAACAAAAGATCGGAAAAGGGAAGAGCAAGCCTCAGTTTAGTTCTACTGGGATACATGATGTGAAATGGACAGAAGATAAGGACTTCTGGTCAGTCGCATGCGGAGAAAAATGAACAGGAACAGAAAAATTGAATAACGGAATTTAGGTTCATTACAAATCGGGAGGTAAGGCTGGAGAGTGAGGTACTCTGAACAGTCAGTGATAGGGCAACAAATCAGTGCCAACGACAATAGGTCGGATTTATATGCCTACATCATAAGAAGTAGATGAAGAGAGGGTGAGTGTATATGAGGATATTGAACTCAGTACTGAACTCAGTATGAAGAGGCGGATGGAAATCGAACGCTCCTGGGTAACTGGAACTTTACAGTAGGGGAGGAGCAGAAGACAGTGTTTCGTGAGAGTATGGGCTCAGAAGCAGGAATAAGAGAAGAGAAAGACTAACTGAGGTTTGCAACAAATTTCAGTTTGCAATAGCAAATACACTGTTCAAGCACACTTATTAAAGGCGCGGAGATATGGGAAGGTTCCAATTTGATTACATAACGTTCAAACAGATATCTCGAAATCAGTAGGCTGTAAGGCATGCCAGAAATAGATATTATAAAGACTAGAATGAAATAGCTTACTGAAGATCTGAGGAACGATCAGGAGTGCTTGAAATCCTTTAGAGCTGTAGATATTGCATAGTGAATAACACAATAAGTGATTCAGTATAAGAGAATATTACATCTCTAAAAAGTAAAATGCGCATTTACAGAAGCTGGAAAACTGTAGGTGTAAGGAAGTAACTCTCAAAAGATATCAGTTGATCGATGAAAGAAGGAAGTAAAAAGATGTTCAGGAAAAGAAAGAAATAAAATAATATCCACAATATAAATCAGTGAAAGGAGGAAGATTCAGAAGACATACGGAAGACAATACACTGTCATCAGTGTACAGAATATGGATTGAGAGAAAACCGAGAAAAGACGAAAGCAATAAGTAACAGAAACAATCCCTAGATATTATGAAAGTGGATGTTCATGTGTATGAATGTTCCACATCTTTTACTAAACCACTGGACCGGTTCAGTCAAAGTTGGCGCGCATTATTACTTACTGTCTAGAAAGAATCGCTGCGCAGGAAAGAAGCACCTACCTACCAAAGGGGTAGGGACCCGACTCGCGAATGCCCAGATTTTATTCATCCAGAATTCAGGATATTTTTTCGTGGACTACACCCACAAAATGATGCCAGTGTAAAAGTTTATCGCTTATTAGATTTTCGCTGTTTATGTAGGAAAATTGTCGCATCTTGCAAGACGTTTAATTTTATTATTTCTTTGCTACTAACTCTATTTGCAACACGTATCTCAGACCGTATGCTGCTTAATGTTCGTACAAAATAATATCACTGTGCAACACACAGTTGAGGAGATATAACGTAATAAACATTGAGCTGCCTGACAACGCAACTGCATTGTCAAATTCGCTACAGATACAGCGAAATGCTGTATGTTATTAGCATGTTCAGAATGTGCGAAATGTATTAAATATATGTGAAATAAATGTTATATTTGCGTATTGGGGCATAGCCACGGCTAAAAACCTCCTCCCAAACCACAAATCGATTTCAGTCAAGTCTGGTACATACACTACTTACTATCTGGAAAGAAATACTATTGGGGTAAAAACCACTAACTTCCTGTTGGCGAAGGGGTGATAACGTGGAGAAGGGAGGAGGAAGAAGTAATAGGCGTAGAGAGGGGAGGAAGAGAACATGGGCACAGAGAGGGGCAAGGAGCGCATGGAAAGAGGGAGGGAGAGAGAGAAGGAGAAGGAGAGATAAATGTACAGAGAAAGGGAAATGGAGAGGATGAACAGATAGAAGTAGCGGAGAAGGTGAACAGAGAGAGGGGGAAGTAGCAGATGGACAGAGGCGCAGGAGGAGTGGGAAGGAGGAGGTGATTAGAGAATGAGAGAAGGACATTGTCAGAAAGGAGGGCAGAGCAGAAGTACGGGGAGAGGAGGAGATGGTCTATTGGAATTGAAATAAATATATACCCAGGCAATGAAGGGCACTGACCTATTTAACAGTAAACTCAAAAACTGGAGACCATGATGTAGACGAATTTGAGTAATTATGCTGCTTTGGAAGGAAGTAAACCATGACCGAATCATGTGAAATACATTGCCAAGAAGAAGGGACAGGATGATGTGGCATAATAAATCAGTCAATAAATTCATTGGTATTAGAGGGAGCTACAGAGAGGAAAAACTGTAAAGCAAGGTAGATTCTGGTGTGCATCAAACAAATAATTGGTGATGTTAGGTGCAAATGCTACTCTGAGGTGAAGCCGTTGACACGCAATGCTACTAAGGCAGAGAACTGGGTAGAGAGCAACATGCTGACAGGAACCCACCTGCCAGGTGGATGTGATGCTGCAGAAAACTAGAAATTTCAACCTAAAGCAACAAGTGTCGTAAAACTCGCAGAGACGAGGCTGCTGAAGTTACTGTTCTCACTTCTATTGCAATGAGTCCACACATGAGCACACAGTGCCCAGTGGGTATGAGCATCCAGTGTAAGTTTGATCACACCCCACCAGTTCCATTTTTATCCTTACTACGTACATCTACATCAAGAATTTCATCGGAAAGATTTTAAGAATTGAGTACAGATCTTTCAATGGCCACAGCAGAAAATCCTCGCCGACCACGTTTTATTCTCCGATGTTGTTAAAAAAGGACATGTAAATACTTACACTATTTAATTTCCGCACTATAGGTGATGTACTGCAATATAGGCCGCTGTATGACATTTTAATGAATAATTATTTCCCGCTAGCTGCTTGGAGTTTATTGTTTTCCCGTACTATAAGATTATTTCGTCGCTATTGCCATTTTATAGTACAGCCTGCAATCCTTATGCATAGTACAGAACTAGTCAAATACGTGGAAGTTTACGTAGAATATGTACAAAGGTATTCTTCCGTGAAGTAGTTCGTAACACATATACACGCTGCATCTGTGTCTGGACGCTGTTTTCACTTTGTCTTATATTATCAACAATTATGAATTTATCATAAGATTTGTCAGTTGTTTCTAACTTGACAGCTTATTTGCTCGATTCAGTGTACATGGTTGTAATTTTCATGCTCTCTTATATTATGATTTATCACATTGTTTTCGGAAGATTTGGCAGTTGGTTCTATGCTGACAGCTTTATAGCTTGATCCAGAGATGTATGTTTCAATTTGTTTGTCTCTGTCATAGATATTGCGGTATGAGTTATTTGTGTAACCTTTCGTGTATATCGTAATTTGCTTTATTGCTTCATAATGCTAATAACATTTTGGAAATAGTGTCTATGTTCCAGGTCTGTTTCTTCGTTTAGAATATATTTCTGCCTGTTTTTTCTCGCTTGGTAAATTTCTATTTCTTCCCAAATATTCATGATGATCCCTTTTGGTTGTGCAGTATCTGGATTCCTGTTTCGATGTTTCCCGTTTTATGATTGCGGTTTTTTTATATAGAAGGAATGTGGATGAGTTAATATCAGAATCCATTGTATGTTCTCTATAAGTGACGTGTAGGTTCGCCTCATTTTTCTTATGTAACACTTTTCCCAGTTCTCGCAGCTAATTTTTGATATTCAAGATATGAGTATTTTGGTACTTTTTGATGAATGGAGTTTTGTGGTTAAGTTGTTGGATGTTTTGAAAACTAGTTTTTCATATGTGTTTTTTTTATAACGCGGCATTTGAGATAATGCCCATACAAGTGGTAGGTACTTATGCGTTTTGCTTTTTGTGTTCCATTTCTCGAATGATTTAATTTTTTATTTTATTGGTTGGTGTTTAGGTTTCATTTTTTCGTTATATAATCGTTGTACTGTGCCTGAATCTACATCATTTTTATACGGTAAATAGTCTAAGAGTCTTTACTTCATTGTGTATGGCTTCTGGTTCGATTTGTATAATTATGTTTACTGTAGAGGGTAAGAACGCATATTTTTGGGATTTTGAGTGGCAGGAGTCGTAATTTATTGTCTTGTCGGCTGTGGTCGTTTTTTTTTTATAAATTTTGAAGGTGTGCTTGTTATCACTGTTGTTTAATTGTGGGTTGAGGATAGTAATGGATTTTATATTATTACGTAAATTGTTTATCTGTTAGTGGATCAGTTGTGTGTCCATTTCTGTTCCTTCTAATAACGTTAGCGTATCATCTACATATCTATAATAGTATAGTACTTTGTTTGTGTATAGACTGTGTAATTTGAAAAAGTTTTCATCTAGTTTGTCTGATAAGATGTAGACTACTGTTTCTGATTCTCTGCTGCCCTATCCACCCCATCAGCTTGGTTGCACATTTTATTAGTAAATCTCAAATAGCTTTATGCTAATGTCAATCTGAGGAGATCTGCTATGTCTTGTATTTTTGTAACTGGAAATTTGCTGTATTGAACAGCTTCTGTTCGATAATGTCCATTTTGTCTGTGGAAATATCTGTATATAGATTTTAAATATAGAATGATACATGTTGCACATTGTTCGGGATTTATATATTTTTTATTTTATTTCCTAACGTTCTCGAATTTTTAATTGTAAACTTACTTTCATATGGGTGAAATTTTGTAAGTATTGTCTTTAGTTTTTTGCTTATTTGGTACGCTGGAATATGGACGTCGTCTACTCAACGTGCAAGGATGATTTGAAGAGTCTGGGAAAAAGTATGAAAAATGTTTGTCTCGTGATAAATCTTACCAATACGCGGGTACAAATTGTAGTTTGACTACTGCCTGCATACTAAAATGGATCAACGTTGTCTTGAATGTCCATTTCTGCATGAACAAATAATGTCTTCAGAAGAAATTTGAGGTTAATTTTTTAAATTAACGTGTTTTTGTAGATTTCTCAACTTTTCGCTGATGCATTACTTTCTTAACCATGCGTCTCGGCTTCTCTCGTCTCATACATCCTTAATCTTTGCCTGCCAGCAGATCACATGAGATACAAATATTTGACAAGTGTCGTGAAATGAAAGCGTCTTGAATTGTTACTGAATTACACTTGGTGAATTTTGCAATGGGAAGGAAGAAAGAAACGGTCGGATTCTTGGGGTACCATGAGCTAGCTACAGAAAAGAAAAGAAGACTAATACATCGTCTACCACACTTAAGCTCTCATTTACTCTTAACAAATTCGGAAGGATAATATTACGCCTTGGAGAACAGTTCAGGAAGATTGTCTCGGTATGCGTTTGTGTGAAAAATCATTTCCGATTACCTACTTGAGACATGTTTCAGTCCGTCACACTGCCATTCAGCGGCGTTTATACACACGCGCACGGTACACCCCACTCCAGTTGACACGCAAAAAACGTTTCACCACGGGGATTTCCAACGTGTCCACTCACTCATTCAACCCCTACCCTCACCCACCCCCGTCCACCTCTCCATAGACACGTGTGAATGTGCTCGAAAAATGGGGGTTTTGGACTTGGTGGGAACATATGCGCAGTTTCTTTGCCAATTTGCCTGTTAATACTCACAAGTTAATTCGACCTCTGAAAAAAAAAAGAACAGCGGAAAAACGTTCACAAGCCCACTGTAAAATGTCCATTTCAATTAGCGTCACGCTGTTCTGCATGTTACATACAATTACAGAGCCTCATCTCGCTTCGGGTGATTAGTAAGCTTTATGTAATTTTCACGATAATTTCGGCAACGCTTGACAACGTCTGAATCCTGTTACCCAATCAATGCTGTTAAACTTTGTACCAATGCATTCGAAAAAAGAATGATAAGTTCTGAAATTTAATCTACGCTACTCTGCTCTAGATTTTCGCAACATGCATAATTCTGTAATATCGCGGTAATCTAATGTTTGGTTTCCCCTAATTCCGATAAACATGTCAAGCATCTGTTGCTGGAACGATAAAAAAAGAACAACAATTACTTTAATACACGACATTCTGCTACCATATGACCACATAATTTTCAGTCCATATTTCTGCCACTTAATAACTGTTGGACGTTTCTGCAGTTTGATGGAACATCAGAGTATTACACTTGCTTAGTTCCTAACAATTTCTGTCCACAACGCTTTTTTTGCAAAAGACAAACATTGAATGTTTTCTTACAATGATTTTTTGGTACTGTATAGAATATATAATATTTAGTTTGAGTAATTGTATCATCCGTTGTTTGGCATCTATGTCTGCCTCTGGATGCCCTTTGATCTCAGCTATGTTGTTGTTGAGGTCTACAGTGTCAGAAGACTGGTCTGTACAGCTTTCTACACCAGTTTGTAGTTTGCAAGTTTTTTCATCTCCGAACTACTGTAATCAATTTCCAATTGAAACTGGTTACCGTATTTATCATATGTAGCTATCTACAATATTCACCCTTCTGGCTTTCCTCCGTTACCAATTTCCTTGATGGCTCAGGATGTGTCCTTTTCAACCAATTCCTTCTTTTCGTCAAGTTGTGCCTTAAATTCCTTTTTCACCCAATGCGATTTAGTACCTCTCTATTAGTTACTCGATCTACCCAACTAATCTTTAGCATTGTTTATAGCACAACATTTAAAAAACTTTTGTTCTCTTCTTGTCTGAACGGCTTATCGTGCAATTTTCGTTTTTGCGCAAGGTTACACTGCTGACAAAAACCATCATAGAAGACTTTGTAAAATTTATTTTCTATTAGATGTCAACAAAACGCTATTTTTCAGTAATGTTCTTCTTGCTACAGCCAGTTTACATCACTCGTTTTGCTGCCCAATCAACAAAATCCACCTACTTCTTTTAGTGTCTCTTTTACTAATCGAGCTCATTCAGAATCACCTAATTACCTCCTATTACCTTGGTTTTGCTTTTGTTGCTGTTCATCTTATAGTCTCTTTTCAAGATACTGTGTACTCCTTTCAACTGGTCTTCCAAGTTCTTCGCTGTCTCTGACAGAATTACGATGTTATTGGCAAATCTCAAATTTTTGTCTCTTCTTCCTGAACTTCAGTTCCCTGTCCTAATTTTTTGCTTGATTTTCTTTTCTGTTTGCTAATTTTAAAGACTGAATAACATTGGCAATACTTTCTCACGACCTTCTCAGCCACTGTTTGCATTTCATGTTCTTCAGCTCTTTTAACTGAAGTCCGCCTTCTGAACAAATTGTAAATAACTTTTTGTTCTGTGTATATTCCCTGCTGCTTTCAGAACTTCAAAGAGAGCAGACCAGTCAACATTGTCAAAAGCATTCTCGAAATTTACAAATACTTTAAACATAGCTTTACCTTCCTTTAAATTCTCCTTTAAGAAACTGTAGAGTCAGTATTACCCTGCGAGTTACTACATTCCTTTGGAATTGTAATTAATCTTACTCGAAATCGGCTTCTTCCAGTATTTCCATTCCTATGTTAGAATTTTGTGAAAGTATTTTACCACCATGAATTATTAAACTGACTGTTCGGCAGTATTCACACCTCTCAGCATCTACCGTTCTTCGAATAGAAATTATTGCATTCGTCCAGAAGCCTGAAGTTATTTCGCGTGTCTCATATATCTTGCGTACCAGGTATAATAGTTTCTTCACGGCTGGCTGTCTATGATTCCAAGGAAATGCCGTCTACTCTACGGGCCTTGTTTCGACTTACGTCTTTCAGTATTCTGTCAAATTATTCTTACAGTATCGTATCTCCCAACTCAACTTTATCCACTTTTTCTTAGGCTTCTATAATATCGCCTTCAAGTTGATTTCCCTTGTATAGTGTAGTGTAACGACGTAAGTTTTGTATAAATGATTTTATTTTAACATATGACCATGTGTAGACTTCGTCACCTACGTCAGTTACAACACACTTCAAAATTATTTAAATTCTTTTTAAATTGTCTCTGAATGGTTCTTGAACGAAACTGTAAAACATCATCATTTGAGTCGTATGCGCAGAATTACGTCACTCAGTCCAATTGGTTTGGGCAAACTTTTTTCAATTTAGATGTCGTTTGTTTCTTCTCGGAAATTATATTAATGCAAGTTATCTGCTTTAATAAATATTAGAACCACATTGAATAAACTTTCAAGATTCAAACTCGCGACGAACGTTCTCAAAATTAATAATCTTGTCAAATAAATTCGTAATTCATTAAGATAATTCTTCATAAATAAATTCTCGGAACACGCATTTAAACTTTAGTTGGCTCCACTAGTTTATTATCTTCCTACATATAGACGTGAACCTGAGCTTCGACAAGATAGGACTGAAGATTTACAATATGATTAAACTTTCTATGACGTCATTGTTGTACAAACATTACAAAATCTTATTTTTTTCAGTTTTTAGAAGCACGACGCAACAACTCGGTTTCAGGATCTTCTGTTGCTCTCTGGCTGTCGACCCGCGACGTATAGTGGCCAGCAATTTTCTCTCTGGCCCCGGCAGTGAAGATGCTGTCTCCGTTCGTTGCGCCGCCCTCTCCGTACATGAAACATAAAAAATAAATACAAAACTTTAGATAATTCACAACAATTACAAAGATTACAAAAATACATAAACAAACCACTAAATTAAATTTACATTCACCTGCAAACTGGGCTGACACTAGTGGATGGGTGACGCTTCAATTTCGCGTCCCACTACAATAGCCCTTCTATTCCTTACACCTTCCAGCTTCCCCTTTCTTTTGGTACTTCCTAGTCATCTGAGGCCTTGATATTATTATTGTAGCAACTTCTCTTTCCTCTAAAATTCTCTTTAATTTTGATATATGCAGCATGTGTGTTTTTCCTAGCTATGCGTGTACCATGCCCCTAAATCCCTGCCGGTCGCGGTGGTCTAGCGGTTCTAGGCGCGCAGTTCGGAACCGCGCGACTGCTACGGTCGCAGGTTCGAATCCTGCCTCGGGCATGGATGTGTGTGATGTCCTTAGGTTAGTTAGGTTTAATTAGTTCTAAGTTCTAGGGGACTGATGACCTCAGATGTTAAGTCCCATAGTGCTCAGAGCCATCAAAATCCTTGCATTCCTCGTCTTGGCATTCCTGCTTGGCACTGTTGCACTTTCTGTCAATCTCATTTTTAAGAAGCCTGTGTTCCCTTCAACCTTTTTCATTTTCTGCAATTTAATGAAAAATGTTTTATTCAGCTGCTGCGTCAAGACGAATAAAATAACTTCAACAGGCATAAGCCTGTTTCGAACATAAGTAAAATTACATATGGCACCGTATGTCCTCCGCCAATACCTACTTTACCTATGTCTGAAACAGGCTTATGTCTGTTGAAGTTGCTTTATTGGTCTTGATGCAGCCGCTGGGCTAAGACATTTTTCATTTATTAATGGTTATGAATTTTGAAGAAGTTTTATTGTTATAGCAGAAACCATGGTCAAGGTTTAAAATAAGCATAATTTACTGCAACTGTGGGCTGTTTTTCATTCGAGTTAATATATTCTCTCATTTAATCAATTTTATTCACCCTATCACGAACTATCCAAGGATTGCTGGTGAGCTTGTCCGTTTTACATATTTTATCCTCTGCCACTCTGTCACATTTCCAAAGTCTGTGACATTATGTGTGGCTGGCTCGGAAGGCCAGAAGCGGTGAGTATATTTGACGGTGTGGTTGGTTGGCTGAGGTGGGCCACCTAGCGGCCGGGGAAGCAGAGTGCTGGTGGCTACAGGCGTGCATTGTAGGACGTCGCTGAACAGTGCGGGTCAGTGGGAAAATCCGTGGAAGGAAGAGGGGTGGAAAAGAGCTGTTCCCTTGCCGTACACATTTGGCAATGTCAACCGCAGTGGACTTAACTAAGGGGATGAATAATAATATTTCAACGAAAAATACGTAACGAGCCATAGAGTCATGCTACGAGAAAACCAGATACACCAAATAACAGACAGCAGTGAGTCCCATTCTTCCTGTTACCCCACTTCACCAATTTTCGACTATATCCAACTTAAACTATCCATTTCTGATTCCAAATTCTCTGAGATGACTACATAAGGGATTTAGCCTCCCGCACTCCGACCCTTAGAAGGTTACTTTTTTTCTGAAAACGAAATCCTCCTGAGTATTCAGCATGTGGAGACTGGGATAGCAGTACCATTTACCTCTGGAATATTTTACCTGTGGCGTCGATAGTTACGATGCCACAACGTAAGTTGGCACTACGGGAGAAGACTAACTACGCCGACCACAGCGCCCTCTGGCCGACGCTGTGGAGCTCAGCAAGTGCCGTCTTGATTTTTGCCCATTTTATCATGAACAGACGGCCTGGAAACATCGCTTCGACTACCGAGTGGGCTAGCTTGCTGTTGAGACTTTGATCCGACTTGGGTTACGGCTTCACACCTACGTGCTCATCCAACCCAAGTTATGTAAGCCTTTGTTATTTACTTGTGTTTTTTGACTAGTAAAAAAATGTTAGTTGTATGCAGTACCGAAGTGCTTCACCTCCCCTGCTCCCACTCGCTTCCTTTACTCTCGGCCTATATTACACAAGCAATTCACAGGAGCAGACCCACGCACCGCCTATCCAGGTGGGATACAAAATTGCCCAAGAGTATTCCGTTATCTGTAAGGCGTACAATAGAGGTACATGCCCTCTGGAAAAATAGCTGCTGTAGTTTTCCATTCCATTCTGCCGTTCTCAGTATCAACATAACAAGGGCTTGTTGACGAATGTTACAAGACCAGACTAGCTGATCATCCAGATTGTATTTCCTCTCTACAGTGGAGTGTGTGGTTATTAGGAACTTCCTTGCAGATTAAAGTTGTGTGCTGGGGCGGGTCTCGAAACGAGAATATTTGAATTTCTCAGGCAAGATCTCCAACGATTGTGGTATGCACGCAAGGCTCATGACCCGAGCTCAAAACGTCCGCCAGTACCTCGTATGCTACCTCCCAAAATTTTCCTGCACAATTTTGCTGGACTAGCACTCCTGAAATTAAGGGAAATATGTGGTATTGGCGGAAGTAAAGCTGTGAGGGACGGTCATGAGTAGCGCTTCCGTGGCACTATAGGTAGAGCACTTGCGCGAGAAAGTCAAAGGTTCCATGTTCGACACACTGTTTTAACCTACCAGGTAGCTGTAGATTAAGACTGTTGTTTGTCCAGCCACTTTAAAAGCTGCTGTCTCTCTCTAGGAACGGCAGATTTGTCTAGCCTGTCCACAGACACCACACCGTTGTGGTCGCACCTACGGTACAGCTATCTGTAGCGCTGAAGCACACAAGGACCGCACCGCTGAAAACTCCGTGGTTCAGGGAGGCCGTAATGACATACATAAAATTAACCTGAATAACGATAACAATACAAAAAAATAGACTCAGACATATATGACGTAATATGACACACTTTTTTCTTTCCTTTTCAGAATGGGCATCTGCTAGTCTTTGTTACGTGTAATGATTTTCTATGTTTTATATGGAAAATTATAATAAGCGATAACAAAACAATGAAACAAATTCTACTAACGTAGCCAGTTCCCGCCGATATTCTGGATTAAAAAGGAGGATGAGTAATACGTATTTCATACCGTTGTGCCTAATCTCCAGTCGTGTGCCCGTTCACTGACACACTATTTCCGTGTTCAGAGGAGTTCTCTCACGTAGACAATTTCATGCCAGGTGAAGCTAGGCTGTGCGCCTATTGCCGACGTTAAAGCGTTAATGTAAAACAGAAAACGTTTCCGAAAACCTGACGTAAGCGACAGAAGTAAACTATGTGATCAAAAGTATCCAGACACCCCCAAAAAAATGTTTTCATATTAGGTGCATTGTGCTGCCACCTACTGCCAGGTACTCCATATCAGCAACCTCAGTAGTCGTTAGATATCGAGAGAGGGCAGAATGGGGCGCTCCGCGGAACTCACGGACCTCGAGCGTGATCGGGTGATTGGGTGTCACTTGTGTCATACGTCTGTACGGGAGATTTCCACACTCCTAAACATCCCTAGGTCCACTGTTTCCGATGTGATAGTGAAGTGGGAGCATGAAGGGACACGTACAGCACAAAAAGGGTAAAGGCCGACCACGTCTGTTGACTGACATAGACCGCCGACAGTTGAAGAGGGTCGTAATGCGTAGTAGGCAGACATCTATTCAGACCATCACACAGGAATTCCAAAGTGGATCAGGATCCACTACAAGTACTACGATACTTAGGCAGGAGGTGAGAAAACTTGAATTTCATGGTCGAGCGGCTGCTCATAAGCCACACATCACGCCGATAAATTCAAAACGACGTCTCACTTGGTGTAAACATTAGACGATTGAACAGCGGAAAAACTTTATGTGGAGTGACGAATCACCGCAAGCGATGTGGCGATCCGAAAGTATGGTGTGGCTATGGCGAATGGCCTGTGAACGTCATCTGCCAGCACGTGTAGTTCTAACGGTAAAATTCTGAGGCGGTAGTGTAATGGTGTGGTCGTGTTTTTCATGGAGGAGGCTTGCACCCCTTGTTGTTTTGCGCCGCACTATCACAGCACGGGCCTACATTGATGTTTTCAAAATGGTTCAAATGGCTCTGAGCACTATGGGACTTAACATCTATGGTCATCAGTCCCCTAGAACTTAGAACTACTTAAACCTAACTAACCAAGGACATCACACAACACCCAGTCATCATGAGGCAGAGAACATCGATGTTTTAAGCACCTTCTTGCTTCTCACTGTTGAAGAGCTATTCGGGGCTGGAAATTGTATCTTTCAACACGACTGAGCACCTGTTCATAATGCACGGGCTGTGGCGGAGTGGTTACATGACAGTAACATCCCTGTAATGGACTGGCTTGCACAGTCCTGGCCTGAATCCTATAGAACACCTTTGGGATGTTTTGGAACTCCGACTTCGTACCAGGCCTCACCGACCGACATCGATACCTCTCCTTATTGCAGCACTCCATGAAGAATGGGCTGCCATTCCCCAAGAAACCTTTCAACACCTGATCGTATGCCTGCGAGAGTGGAAGCTGTCATCAAGGCTAAGGGTGGTCCAATACCATACTGAATTCCAGCATTACAGACGGATACATTTGATCACATAGTGTAGCTTTGCTATTGCTGCTGTGCTATTGCTGCTGCTTCTTCTCCTACTTCCTTTTCTTGTTTCCTCTTCTTATCTTAGGGCTTGTGTAGACAGATGGGAAGACCGGTGAATTAGCTGCTTCATGAAGTGTGTTTTCTTCTTGTCCTCCCAGAACCTCATCATCCTTAGCTCTGCTCTTTGTCATATTTTCTTGTCTCAAGCACTTGGGACGCTCCTTTTCTTGTATCCTTCTCTTTGCAAATTGCACAGCGTGTATTTTGTTTTCAATTCTCCTCTTCTCCCATCTTGATCTCCTATTGTGACCAGTTATTCGTGAGTTCAACAACCACTTGGTTCATGTTTTTCCTCTTTTCTTCCCCACTGTTTTACCATACTTTTTTCATCATCCCATATGTATCAATCCTGATCAGGTATCTCGCGACAGTTAAACTTATTAGTGTATTTCCTCACCATATTGACCTTATTCTCAGGTACAGTACATCCATAGGTCTATACTTCCAACAACCTCTTTTAGAGCCCAGTACTTTCTTTCAGTAATGGTTACACACCAAATTTTCCTAACGTTATAACCTCAGCTGCAAATAATACTGCATCCCTTGCAGTTGTCTTTGCGTCTCTGGGTGCATTTCTTCTATACGGCTGATCACACAAAAGGCTGACTTCATCTTCATCCACTCTATTATTACTGAACTATCCCTGTTTGCTATGTATTATCTCAGGTATTCCAGTTTGCTCACGTTTTACACGATACCGTCTGGTGTTTTCCAATCCCCAGTAGTAATAGAGAAAAGAAAACTTCGAGCGTTGCACAAGACATCATAATTCCATCAAAGACAGCAAAGGACTTTGAAGAGCAGACAAACGAATAAACTAAGGAGGATGTAGGATGAACAGCAACAAATGCAAAACAAGGATAATGGAACGTAGTTGAATTAAGTTGGGTGATGCTAAGGGAAATGGATTAAGAAACGAGACACTTAAAGTAGTAGACGAGGTTTGTTATTTGTGGAGGAAAATAACTGGTGGTAGCCGAAGCAGAGATGATATAAAATCTAGATTAGCACTGACAATAAAAGCGTTTCTGAAGGAGAGAAATCTAACATCAAATAGAGATTTTAGCGTTACGAAGCCTTTGTGATGGAATTTGCGTGAATTGTAGCCATGTTTGGAAGTGAAACATGTACCATTAACAGTTTACAAAAGAAGAAACTTTTGAAATGTGGTGCTATAGAAGAATGCTGAAGATGAGATGGGTAAATCACGTAACTAACAAGGTGGTATTGAATAGAATTGGGGCAAATAGAAATTTGTGGTAATACCTGACAAGAAGAAGGGATGAGCTGATAGGACACATGCTGAGACGTTAAGGGACCACCAGTTTAATATTGTAGGGAGGTGTGGGGGTAAAATTGTAGAAGGAGACCAAGAGACGAAGTCAGAAGGATGAAGGTTGCAGTTATTAGCCGGCCGCGATGGTCTAGTGTTTCTAGGCGCGCAGTCCGGAACCGCGGCGCTGCTACGGTCGCAGATTCGAATCCTGCCTCGGGCATGGATGTGTGTGATGTCCTTGGGTTAGTTAGGTTTAAATAGTTCTACGTTCTAGGGGACTGATGACCACAGAAGTTAAGTTCCATAGTGCTCAGAGCCATTTGAACCATTTTTTGCAGTTGTTATTTGGAGTTGAAGAGGCTTGCGCGGGATAGAGTAGCATAGAGAGTTGCATCAAACCAGTGTTCGTACTGAACACAACAATAACACACAATAGCCATTAGAGTCACCATCGTAAACTATCCACAGTCTCTCTCATCAGGCTTTGTTGCTTAGGTTGTCGAGCTGTTGCATCTTCTTCTGTCTTATTACCCCTATACCGTCCCAAAAGCTAGGCAGACATCTTGCGTCCTATTGTAGCCTTGATTCATTTATGTAAAAAAGCTGCTTCATCAGTGTGGAAGGTGACACGCGGCTCATCTTTTGCACCCTTGTAACTTTTAACGAGAGAAGCTCGGGCCATTCTCGCTCCTGAGGGGTAGGTAGCCCGCACCGCAGCGTCCATCGGACGGCGCGCCGCGCCTCAGCGAGCAGCCCTGGGAGTGACGCGTGTCCGCGGCCAACGTGACGGGCCAATAACCCGGGAAGCCAGCCAGCCAGGCCGTGATAAGCCGCCAGCCAACGCCGCAGGCACGGCGCTTTTGATCCTCTGCACAGGCCTACCACATTCTACTGCAGCAGGCGGGCCTGTCCTCGATTGTGAACTGGATATACACCGTCTAGCAGCGTTAACGCAGAACTTGTAAGTACGGAACAAGACAGCGGAATTTTCGGTTCATTGCTAAATAAGTAATATTTCCAAGAGAAGTGTAGGGTCAAAAACACTGAGGGGGCAAGTCATGCGCTAGCGATATGCACACATACAAGTGGCGGTAGCATCGCGTACACAAGGTATAGAATGACAGTGCATAGGAGTAGCAGTCAGTTGTACTCAAGTTATTCGTGTGTAAAGGTACACATGTGACTATGGCCGCACGACGGGAATTCAGACTCTGAACGCACAATGTTAGTTGGAACTAGACTCATGGGACATCCCATTTTGGAAATCGGCAGGGAATTCAGTATTCTGAGATCCACAGTGCTAAGTGTGTGCGGAGAATACGAAATATCAGGCATTACCTCTCACCCTGGACAACCCAGTGGCCGACGGCCTTCACTTAACGATCAAGGGCAGCGGCGTTTGCGTAGAGTTGTCGGTGCTAACAGACACGCAACACTGCGTGAATAGCCTCAGGAATCAATGTGGGACGTACGACGAACGTATCCGTTAGGAAGCGCCTCGAAATATGTCGTTAACGGGCTATGGCAGCGTACCTTTGCTAATAGACTGCAGCGCCTCTCCTGGTGTCGTGATTGTATTGGTTGGATCCTAGACTATTGGAAAACAGTCGCCTGGTCATATGTCCTGATGTCAATTGGTAAGAGCAAATGTCAAGGTTCGAGTGTGGTGCAGATCCCGTGAAGCCATGGATCGAAGCTGTCAAGAAGGCACTGCGCAAGCTGGTGGCTGCTTCATAACAGCTACCGATAGACTTCATGTTTCCAAACAACAAAGGAATATTTCTGGATGACAATGCACCATGTCACCAGGTCACCATTGTTCGCGATTAGTTTGAAGAACATTCCTGACAGTTCGAGCAAATGATTTAGCCACGCACATCTTCCGACATGAATCCCATCTAAAATGTATGGGATGTAATCTAGAAGTAAATTCGTGCACAAAATCCCGCATTGGTGACACTTGCTCAATTATGGAAGGCTGTAGAGGCAGTATGGCTCAATAGTTCTGTCCCGAAAGAACAGATACCATCTTAGTATATATATAAGGCTCATCGGCCATTTGACCATCTCCTTCTTTTGTGCGAATGCACAAACAGTGCCCGAACTCTTACGGGAATCGGCAACGCGATGCGAGTAATGTGTATAATGGTCGAGGGCACTACGAATGCAGTGCGGGACAATACGTTGAGAATGTGGGTTTCGCGGGAGGCGTGCCATAGATAAATCCCTGCAGTCGCGCTATCCTCTGTGCCGTCGGTGGATCAGATGGATAGAGCGTCTGCCATGTAAGCTGGAGATCCCGGGTTCGACTCACGGTCGGGGCAGACTGGAACCGCGTACCGTAACGATCGCTTCGTCACAGGTTAGCACGTAACCACAGAGCTAGGGAAGAGGTATGTGTATTGTTCTCCTCTTACGTGGCCAATAACGGCTAGAACTCGTAGATGACGAGATGAGTTGCTATTTCCACGTGTAACTCAGACCGCCCTCAACGCGGAATTTGATCCCTTCGTGATAATACAGCTCTATTACAATTTGTTGTTGGTTCAAAACTGCAGATTCCTCAATTTTTCCACATATTGCGCTTGAATGAGTTCGAATCCCGGCCCAGCACTAAAGTTTTCATTATTTATTATCAAGCTCTAGCATGAGAACACCTATCTGCTGGTAGATAATAATTTTGATTTTTAAAGTATTTTCATTCGTTGTCAGCACTAACGATATCTGACGTTTTTGACTCCCAGTGTGACACAGAAATATTTGCGAGATAACTGTAAGTTCAAGGATGCTGGTGGAGAAAATTTCGGTAGCTGACGTCTCTTTGTGTGTAGTCAACAACGATATGTGTGGGGTTCGATTCCCAGTCAGCACTGAACTCTTCGTCTAGTTCAAACATGCTCACATGTCGCTGCTGGTGTAACAAACCCATATTTAACGTTCGTTTTCTCTAGAATATAACAGCGATAGGTGTCAGGTTGCAGTCCTGGGAAGGAAAAAATTAATGTTTCGTCTCGTCATTTCAGTTAAAACATCTAGCTACTGCCGAGAAAATCCGATATGCACAATTGATTGTGCTTCGATAACAATTTGATTTTGTTCTGGGTTAGAATCCCTGTCCAACACAAAGCTTTACCTCACGGCATTTCAAGTAAGTTACTTGTGAAGAAGCAATATTTACCATCTCTCGTAGTTCGTTAACAGAGACAATAGACGCTGGACAGGAACCCGTCCGTTAAAAATGTTCATGTTACGTGATTTAAAGTTAATATTTGCCAGCTGAAACTGTCTAAAATCGAGGTATATCACTCTCTGTATGCATAGTCAGGAATGATTGTTAGTTTCCGTCAGTCGCGAAATGTTTGCCTAGTCTGCATGAGCTGGGTTTGAATCCATTTGCAGACCGAGACGGTTCGTCGTGTCATTTGAAATTCGTACATATTATGAACTAGCTGCTCGTGAATAACTTACATTTTTAATGTCTTTTTGTGTTAAATAATAAGTACTGTATGTTACTTTGGAGAGGAAATCATGAAAACGACGAACTTACTTCGTGCGTTAACTATCTGACGTAATACTGAGAGTCGTAACATTTCAGGTATGTCATTTATTGTAATAAATGCGAGCTTACAAGCCTTAATGACAATCTTATCTGTGATAAGGTTTTCCCTGATATTTGTGGTATCGTGTTATAGCTTTACATCTTGAGTTATTGCGTTAAACAGAGCAGTTTTTTTCTAGTGGTGACTTGTTGGAACCACTTTCAATAGTCAAACGACTGTACCGAGGAGCGATTAGAGGACCTGCTAAACAGCTGCGTTATGTGGATTGCATGTGAATCAGGCGAAATGCAATTCAGGTCGTTCGGATACTTCTGAGCACGACTGTACGTCGCATACGGGAAAAATCTCAGCCACGTGGTCGCTTGACCAGAATCTTGGGCAAACAGGGCCTTCCTATTTCATATTTGCTGAAATAATTCCAGAGAGATGCAGATACGATTACATGAATCACACCTAACACGTTTTTGCAATTGCGGTGTTAGTACTATTGATCACCTTATGTAATACGAGGGGTGAACTGTTGGAAAGCATTTACTGTGGCACAAAATTTAATCACAGTCAATATTACCACTCTAGTCCACGAGACTAGCTACTTTTATGAACAGCAGCAACTAAGGAGATGATTAAGAAAGAGCTTTTTTTCTGATCACCGAAATGGGTCTAACACAATCAAAAACTTATAAAATGATGTCACGAACAGACAGCTGTTGCACGTGTTAATAATACTTGAACCTTCTCTTTAGTTACTAACAATATTTCACAGATACGCACAAACAGTTAACTGCAAATGATTGTGTTTGTTGTTACATCATTTTTGTAACAATATTTTCATAATTTTATCACCCAGTTACAAAATACCATTCACTGTTATTTTTCATTTCAAACAGCTCCGACGGTGATCGTGATGGTCAAGTGGATAGAGCACTAGACTCCGATACTGCATGTCTCTGGTTCTGTTCCGAGTGGGGTCGGGGATTTTTCCTCGTCCCAGTCCCTCCAGGACGGCCCCAGGTCCATTCAACCAGCTGTCACATTGAATACTGGGATTTTTACTGAGGAAGAGACCACGGCAAGCGGCTCGTCACCCAGCCACCTCCTATTGCCGCTGCGAACGAAAGGCTGCATTCTAGCTGCATCAGGCCAAAAACCCGTTCATATGTTGAGCCCACAGGCTTTAACTCTTTTTTAATAGACCTGATGCTGAATGAATTCTCGAACAAGAAACCTTTTACCATATAGTAATTACGATTTCCTCTCAAATAAGAAAATGTATTCCAGCCAACGGAGCGAGGTGGCGCTGTGGTTAGCACACTGGACTCGCGTTCGGGAGGACGACGTTTCAAACCCGCGTCCAGCCATCCTGATTTAGGTTTTCCATGATTTCCCTAAATCGCTTCAGGAAACGCAAATCAATAAATCAGTCAACCACCTTTGTCATCCAGTCTCAGATTCTGGAGGCATTGCACGCTGTAAATATCGAAATGTTTATCATGCACTGTGATGTTCCCTACTATGAGAATGGTGATTTTTGTTAGGTTTGAGTTTCAACTGGGCTAAAAATTATTGAATATTGCATAGCTTGCTGTAGTTGTCGACCGTGACTGTGTAAATTACTTGGGGTTTACTGTCAGTGTAGAATATTGCTGGAAGTAAGATGCTTCAACACAACTCCTTGAAATAAATACTAAGACTTTCTTCACCGATGTTTCCGATACGTTCTTAGAGAACGTTACAATTAATTCTTCTAAAGAGCACTTCCTTAATAAACAAATATCGCATGTACAATTCTCTCCAGATCTGACTCACGAATTACATGAACAAAGTTCTACAATCTTCTGCTGTTTCTTTAGCATCATTGTTTTGTTTTAAATAACCGATTTCAGTTCAACATGAACCATCCTCAGATCTATAGACAATAGTAAAATGACCACCCGAATGTGTCTGTTACATGAGTAACCCGTTCAACTATTAGCAACTTAGTAGGCTACCTCACATACTAAAATAATAATTTGGTAGAATCCACGTTATTAACATAGAATATAAATCTGCTGCCACCAGATGGCGTTCCTTACATTTGTCAAATCTGAATAAAACATACATACCCACATCGAATTAATTATAATTTTTATTCCCAGAATAAGATTTTCACTCTGCAGCGGAGTGTGCGCTGATATGAAACTTCCTGGCAGATTAAAACTGCGTGCCCGACCGAGACTCGAACTTGGGGCCTTTGCCTTTCGCTGGCAAGTGCTCTACCATCTGAGCTACCGAAGCACTACTCACGCTCGGTCCTCACAGCTTTACTTCTGCCAGTATCTCGTCTCCTACCTTCCAAACTTCACAGAAGCTCTCCTGCGAACCTGCAAGGTGAGTCGTGCTTCGGTAGCTCAGATGGTAGAGCACTTGCCCGCGAAAGGGAAAGGTCCCGAGTTCGAGTCTCGGTCGGGCACACAGTTTTAATCTGCCAGGAAGTTTCATAATTTTTATTTCTTTGTTGAGAATACAGTTCAGGGAGGTAGTTGCATCAACATTAAAATGTTTGGTTTTTCAGCTCTAAAGGACATTATAAAACCATATTAAAATATTTGTAATTTAAAAGAAGGATATCGTCTATGTCTATGGCGTTGCTGTTGGCCTGTTTGCGCCGTGGCTTACTCCCTAATGTCATCACTGTTTTTGTGTTATGTCATGGTTTGACCATTCGTCTCCCACTTGCTTCCACGAACAGAGGACCGCGCAGGAGGGCCCCTTGACCGATGTGAGGCGCAGCACATACGTTCCAGCTGTCCCACAGTACACTTTCTCTCACCTGTCACCTTTGATAGCTTTATGCAACAATCAGCACCTCAGTAATTCGTCGGAAACTTTAAAATAGGCATTATGACTGAATTCTCTCTTTTTATTCAGCATTAGTTTAGGATCCTGATTTTGTGAGTGTAAATTTCATGTTCCTCAAAGACATTAAACTATAGGGTGTACAGTAATTATACATAATAATTATGAGTTACTTATGGTTGTTCAAAGCAGAAACATACGTAAAGACTAATAGTAGGTTAAATGAACGGTTTGAGAGACTTCGACACATTAAGCCACAATATTCGGAACCGGCAGCACTAGAACAACACGTTTCTGCCCAGTACAAGAAGGCCGATGACCAACGGAGTTTGCGCACCAGCAGTCAGCACTTCGACAGGTCAACGACCGAGCAGACGGCCGATGATTCCAAGGAGAATAACTATCAGCGCTGTTCGCACATCAATGGCCCAGGAATTGTCAGCATACTAAACTCAAGTACTTGTCGTATCTCGCGATGCAGAGGAAGACGACAGGGCAATGCCCGACCACGCCGTCATAGAGGTAAAAGAGTGGAAAGGTGGCAGGTGTGTCGACATTGCTCACGTTTCTGCCCAACGTGAGAAGTCTCGTAGATCAACGAGCAAAGAGCCAGTCTCTGCCCTAGAAACTTCACGACATTGACAAAAACACCCAATAAATATCTCCGACTAACGGGCAGGAGCAGTCCTTCGACTGGAGGAAGAAGACACGGAGAAACGTCGCCTAGATGAACGGACCGGTGGTTAGTCAGCGAACGTACTTCACTACAGCGGCTTAGACGGTTCGTTGCTCGACAGAAGAAGATGTCGGTACCGCGCCAGTAGGTCAACGCAGAAGATGCCATTCCAGATATTACCAGAAAGAAGTTCTTGTGATTCTTAGCCATATGGCTGGTGAGGACGAAGGGACTGCAGCCTCACCAAATGGGTCACCTGTGAACCTAGACTTTGATGAACCCAGCCAGAAGACGTCGAATCTGAGGGTCGCTGGTTCGATTCAGCGACGGAGCACTCCGCGCCACTCCGTAGCCGCTTGTTGCTAACGGAGCGAGAAGTGGGTCACGGTCACGGTGCTGAGGAAAGAATACGACGCCTGCGACACGAGCCGTAGCCACATCAGCGGTCACTGGAATCTGTACGCTACGACACTGCCGCTCCGCAGCGGCGAGGAATTGAGCGTCTTAAAACATTTTGCATTACGCTGTTTGTTCAAAAGTTTTTATGTCTCAATAAATGACTGTTAGTGGAACCACCAACATTTCTCTCGCACCTCACCCTGTGAGCCAAAGACAGAGCCCACTCCGCCGCCCACAACGTGTTGTTTCCTCTCCCGCTGTCACTGACAAAATAATGACCTTTGCTTCTCTTTGTCACTGACGCTCAATATCCAGTGTCACTAAACCCTGACCCGCTACAGCACAAACATCCATCTTGCGAACTGTGTGGGATGTTCAAATTTGGCTCGATGTTGTGAGTAAGTGCCATAAGATTACCATACGTACCCCAAACGCCGTTTTGCTTTGAGAGTAACAATGCATCCTGTCCCGATCAGGGCTGTATCTACATGTTTAGCATGTGAAGAATTTTGCCAGACAGATGCTGCTTACGACCTACTCCCGTCAATAAGCTGTACCAAATTGTGGGTATAGCTCCACCACACATTCGAAGGCAAGCTGCAACAGAAGTGGAGAAGAAAAAACAAGAAATCGACCCTAGACATCCTTTGTTCGGACATGACCCCTCAACAAACAAGACTGTGGTCAAGAAAAAGCTTCCTACAGAAAACTATGGCAATTCGTTCATCTCCCAGAACTCGCAGAGAGGAGCTTTGGCGAGACTCCCTAGCTGAAGACAATCACATAACGGTCAAGGAGGAAATAGACGAAGGTTCACACCTGTCATACCTGGCCTGGAAGACTTTGAACAGGCTCCGAATTGGGGTGTAAAGGTGCAAAGCCAACCTCAGGAAGTGGGGCTCCAGTAATGAGGAGGAAACTTGTCAGTGTGGTGACGTACAGGAGGAACGACATCTGCTAGTCTGCAGGATCCCACCGGCTGCATGCACTATCTGTGATCTTGCTGCAGCCAGCGAAACTGCTTCGATAACCGCCGAATACTGGGCCCATCAAAAAATATAATTATCTTGCTGCTTGTTTATCTGCTGCTTGTTTGTATATATTATTGAATCTGTGTCATAAATACTACTGTAAATATTTAATTGTGCAAATTTGTTATGTGAATCAATACTTATTAGTTGTTATAGTTATTTTATGTCCTGGACTCGAAAAATAAATAAATAAATTTGAGAGTATATGTGTTCCCTGAATCAAATTTCGAAGTTCGTTCTCATTTGCCCTATGGCTTGTTTACTGCAGTCGTTACGTTTGATCCTGACCATACTGACATCCTGAAACTTTTTCCGACTATTACAGATTTTATGACAGAGTTGAATTTTAGTATGTTGTTTGTACGAAAACGAATTATAATATCGGCCTTACGAAAACATTTCTTTTGTTGTTGTTATTCTTAGCTGTGACGTAACTTCAACTTTTTTCCTTTTCCTCTTCTTTATCTTGTTGTAAATTTTCGCCCTTTCCTTGGCCCTGTGTTCATTCCGCACGGCCATTACTTTAAAACACTCAGTTCTTTTTCTGCTTTCCGTTGGCTCCTAATAATCTGCACACCACTGCATTAACATATGTCCACTTGTATAATGTGCGTTTTCCTGAGTTTGGGTTTCATGAGTTTGCATTTTGAATATGCTGAATTCATATTTTCGTCATATTTTATCAGTGTTAAAATCGAAGTAGTTTATGCTGTTACTCTCTTCAAATCCCAGAGTGAATTTAACTGTCGGATCGTGGGAACTTATGTGGTTTGTTTTGAATGTAATTTTCTCTCATAGGTATAGTAATATCGAATGAGACAAATGAACCAGAGACCACCCGGTAGCCATAGCCTTATGGGCTGTATTAATAACGTGGATTCTGCCAAATCATTTTATTATGTGATGTAGCGTGTAAATTTGCTGATACTCTGGCAGGTTACTTTTATAACAGATACATTCAGATATGTCCTGGTGCATTTGACGTTGTTCGACGTTGATGTTGGCATTTTGTATTTCGTAGAGTATTTGTTAATTCGTTATTTTACTGATGTCTACAGGTCTGAGGATCGTCCATGTTCAACAGAAACCGACCTTTAAAAAAATGAAAAATAATCTATCGGGGATTTGTTCGCTGAGGACATTACGTCAATGTTAGCAAATATTCATGAATTGTTTCCAGCTTTATTACGCTCGCGCATTTACTCCAGGGATGCGCAGGGTACCCGCGTGGTCAGGGGTGCCTTGTCACGGTCCGTGCGGCTCTCCCCGTCGGAGATTCGTGTCCTTCCTTGGACCTGGATGTGTGTGTTGTCCGTAGTGTAAGTTTGTTTAAGTTGTGTGTAAGCTTATGGACCGATGACCTAAGCGGTTTGGTCCCATAAGATAAAAAAAAAAAAAATACAAAAAGAAAAATTACTCCGGACTTGTCACTCTGAAACTACGACAGGTTTACGTGCACAAGTACTCACGCGGGTACTGTACTTTCTCTCGCCAAGTTTCTGCAGTCGCCGCACCTACTTGAAGACACGATGCGTTCCTTGATAAATTGGGCACTTGTAAAATATACGCTGTAACAAAATCTCAAAACATTTGCGCTTTCCTAAATATTACATCATTTTTCTCGTTTTATAGTTTGCGATCATCATTCGTCGGAAATGTAGACGTCTGGTTGGACATCACTCTTACGTAGTGGTACGTAGGTAGCACCACAGCATTATGAAGAGCTAATGCGCGGTAGACAAGGCACGTGGGATCCTTCGCAGGCTTTGCGATGCTCACGATAGTTAGCATTTGGCGATATTGTGTAGGAACGCTTGACGCCATTCAGTTTACGTGATGGTGAACTTTGCCAGAACCACCTGAGGTGTCAGGTGCACGCCGCCGCCTAGCGTTCCCCTCCACTCTCTCCTCCACCCCCGCCCGGCCAACTCCCGGCTGTCGCAGTCAGATTCTGACCTCTGACGCGCCCAGTGCCTGCTGTAATGCCTTCTGCGTGATTGAACGCGGCCGTGCGTCATCTGGGATTTGCGCTCTGCTGCAGATTACCAATTGTAATTTGAATGTATTAGTGGTAGCTTGAAGGCGTACGAACAAATGGCGCCACATTTATTTGCATTAAGCGCACGAAATAACATATTCTCATGCTCCCGGGAACGTTGGAGCAAGAGAAAAGTAACGATCGGTGTTCCGAATGTATTTGGCCTTTATTCTGAATGGCTTAATTTTGCAGTTCTGCGCTTGTGCACGTTAAAAGGGAAATAGTAACTTTAAAGCTCTCTGAATATCGGTAAGCATTAAAGAAGAGTGCAATAATGTAATTCTGGATTACGATCTTAGACTATACATACAGGATATCCATAATCAAAACTGCAGTTTCAAAACGCTGTAGAATGGGAAAAACTGCTCAGAATGACGTCAGGAATGGAAAAAAAATTAACGAAAATTTGGCCAATAGATCTAGGCTGTTAGCGTCAGAACATGCACACCAGCAGATGCGCGGCCCCTTGCTGTTCCTCAGTTTGCGTCCGAGATATGCAACATGACTGTCTCCATGAAGGAACGAGCACTGTGGGTAAAGCACTTTTACAGGTACGGTGAATGTGCGCCTGCAGAAGTTCCGGACACTCGAGGGTATGAGAAAACTCTTTGGTTCGATGCCTGCTAACGATTTGGAGAAAATGATTACAAAATTAGAAAAGACAGGTTCTTTTGAAATGCAGTTTGACAGAGGGAGGAAAACAGTTAATCCTACTTCTGTCGAAGATGTGGCCACAGTACCGTAGGAGGGTCGAGCAGTGGTGTGCTAACATGCAGTGTACGAGGAATTGGTCGAACGTTGGACAAGCCTGCATGCACGGTGCATAGAATCCTACGAAACATCCTGACTGCTATGCATAGAGAATCACTCATGTTCAGGAACTACTTACTGCCCACCAGCCAGTTAGTCAAAGTTCGTTCTGGGATTTCTTGCTCGCATGGAAATGGACAATGAATCGTCATGGAACATTCTGTTGATAGACGGTGTCCATTTACATCCACAAATACATGCCAATACGCAGAATTGCGGAATATGGTCAACAGAAGATCCACACGGATGTCAACCGGTGCCACTACATTCTGCAAAGGTGACAATGTGGTGTGCGGTGACGGCATCGTTTATAGTATGGTCGTAGTTTTTCGGGAGATGACTCCTGCGGGTTCTGTTAATTGTACCGTCACTGGTAAACGCTATATACTGACTCGTCCAAGAACCAAGTACCTATGGCCTAATGGCCCCACGGAAAATGATAAATAAATTAAGTGAAACTGGTTCTTTCAACAGTAATCTGTAGTCACATCTTCTCCTGTGCATCTTCGTTTCCACTTGTGTATACCACAGCCAACGTTTTAAATAATCTATGAAATATTACAATTTCTATCTGAACCTACGAGTCTTCAGTTGCAATGCTTCCACCAGACTCAGGAATGGAAAACTTTTACAGTCTGATTTTCCCAAAAAGTCATTTCGTACTTCAAACACGGATTAAATTCTTTAATGTTCTGCTGCAGTAGTCCTCTCCTGACTAGTAAAAGCGACCACAGTTTGTCGTAGATGGCCTTAACTGATACCCAGATGGAAAAGCTCTTTGAAGGAATTGATTTTTTGTTGTAATTTTAGTAATGACTGTGTAAAAAAAAAAGAAATTTAGTGACTTAACTCTAGTATGTATACCCTGGGTTCAATGGACCCGGAGAGAGCTTTAATTTTTAATTGCTGTAGGAAAGACTTAAAACTGGTTCTTCACCGATAAAGTATGCTCTTTTTCAATATTCAATAACATATTGAAGGTACTTTTGGAAATCCGTGTCATTAGCCTTAAGTGTCACTTACATTTTCTTCTTTATACTATATGTTTACATTACCTAGGTGCGATGGGTCCTATGGTTCATGTTGTAGTGTCATTAATTTAGACTTTGTTGTAATCAATTAAATTTTTGCTGGAATTCATGTAATGCGTTATTGGCAGACATAAGCTTTGTTGTGATTGCATAAAATACGTTGCTATAGTTGCTACTCTGATTAGCTGTCTGGTAGCATTTTTGCTGGGTTGTTTAAGAGATGAAATGTTGCGGTGGATGGTTACGAGTGTGTGAAGCAGTACAGTAATGTTGTTCGGGTTTGCTATACAGCAGTGTTGCGTTTGATATTCGATACTCTTTTCTTTGGGAAAAAGGCAAAAGTTATCTGTAACACTAAGCAATAACACGAACAGCAGTCCTTTAAAAGAAATTGGTACTTAGATCATCCTTCATATTATTCTTTTTCAGGTAGAGTAACGGAATCCATACTAAAAAAAAAAGAAAAGGAGCCGGAAAGAAGACAGAACACTTTTTTCAGCCACAGATTTTTAATCAGTTGTTTCTCAGTGTGTAGCTGAAGATGGCGATTTTCTTTATAGTGTAAGTGCTTCTTCGGGTAAAATCCATGAAACTCTTCCTCAGGCAGCGTCATGCAACTCTTTGGTTGGAGGCTAAAGTGGTGATGGTGATGATGGTGATGGTGATGACGATGATGATGATGATGCTAATGATGTAACTAATTATGCCTCTGGACAAATAAACAGTGGAAGTGCTAATATGCTTATTGCTCCAAATTGTATGCTATGGATTGAAAGGTCCCTACAGCAAAATTAAACTCCTGCACAAAATTTGGTGAAATTTGTACCAGGACAGCAAGGAGCATAATCACTTACACCCGCAAAGATGCTTAGCATTTGTTTATTCCACTACCTCTGTGGACGTAATTGTGAGATGCAAGAACTTAGGGGCAAGATTTTGCGTACCAAGTAAAATAAAATGTACTAGAAAACAAATATTAGTCTTCCAGGGAGTTTTGCTTTGCATTGGAGCAGATAAAGGCTGGGATGCTCCGATCAGGATGGTTTTCGTGGGAAAGTTTTCCAAACTTTTTACATAAACCTACAACGTCTGTGAGTCAGTTTGAGGCAATAAGAAAATTCATTAGATTTGATGCCAAAGAACAAGAGAGGCTATGTTATAAGCCCATAAGCTTGTGCTATATCCGACTTATGGAAAATATTTATAGGACAGTAGAGGAAAGTAATGATACCCAAAATGAATATTATGGTGGGTGAACAACTAGTTCATTTTGGGGTCGTTGTATATTTGTGCAATATGTGTCAAATAATATGGAATGAAAATATTCTGGATATGCGATGCTGAATGTGGTCACGATATTGATGGAGCTATGTATTCAGGAACAGAACCAGGTGAGCCCTCCTATAAAAATTTTGGCCTTGCCACAGTGAAAACCCTTGCAGCCAGAAATGTTACTGTAGATAATTGGTTCAAATGGCTCTGAGCACTATGGGACGTAACTTCTAAGGTCATCAGTCCCCTAGAACTTAGAACTACTTAAACCTAATTAACCTAAGGACATCACACACATCCCTGCCCGAGACAGGATTCGAACCCGCGACTGTAGCAGCAGCGCGGTTCCAGACTGTAGCGCCTAGAACCGCTCGGCCACCTCGGCCGGCTGTAGATAATTATTTTACAAGTGTACCATTGGCATAACATGTCTTGAGTAAAAACGTAACTGTTGTGGGAACAATGAGAATGAATAGAAGAGAAATTACTAAAGAGATGAAGTCAAATAGTAGTAGATAAGTAAATTCAAGTCCATTTGTATTTACGAATAAAACGGCACTGGTTAGTTTTTCGCCGAAATAAAACAAGTGTGTAGTCCTCCAAGTACCATGCACTGTGATAACTGTGATAACGAACAACATCGAAAACGGAAGCCTGAGACGGCGAAATTTTACTGTCAAACGAAGTGAGGAGTGGGTGTCATAGATCAGTTAGTGCCCAATGATACACGCAGAAGACAAACTAAACGCAGGCTCATGGCCCCCTGGTGCAGCATAATGGATCTATGCACTCTAAATTCCTTTATTCTTTGTACAACACAACATTTCATATATCACAAAGGGATTTTGCGGAAGAGAATTTTCATCGAGGAACTTTCGGTGGAATTGATCCAATCGTATATGATCAGCAGATTTTCTAATTCCTTTCTACAGAAATTTATATACCTGTATATGGAGTAGTTCACATCCAGGTAAATAGATTCCTGTGGGAAGTTCATTACTATTCATCAAACATAAAACAGTAGTAGCAGCAGAAACAGTACGGTGGGTCGTCAGAAGAGAAGCTGTTCATTGTGTCGTGCTTCGAAGGACAAAGAAACAAGGAGAGTGTGCTTTAAGTGCACAAAACGTATGTGCCAAGACCATAGCAGTATCTTGTGCAACAAGTATAAAAATTAATGTGATGCTTTTTTGTTTAAAGGTTTGTTCTTCGTTAACACCATAACTGTCAATTTGTGAACGGTTTTGTGAACAGTTAGTGATAAGTAATAGTGATGGCTGGTGTTTCAGTTTTCTAAGGAAAATTATTCAAAGTAATTTATTCTGAATTAAAACCATGCTCAACTTAATGAAACTACTAAAACAGCTTTCACCCGTCCTAGGTTGTACTAATAAACCTTAAAACAAAGTGTTCGTGTAGGGTATAATCCACAAAATACTTCTTTTCATTTAAAATCTCGTACTGGACATTATAGTCCAATGGACCCAGGATATGTAAATGATCTAACGATGTAGGTCATGCATAGAAGGGTTAAAAGATGATCTAAACGTGTATCGGTCAGAATGCTAAACTACGTTAATTTTTACCAAAATGCCTCTAAAGGTTGGCTTATATACGCAGCGGACCGATCGAGGTGGCGCTGTGCTTAGCACACTGGACTCGCATTCGAGAAGAGGACGGTTCAAATCCCCGTCCGGCCACCCAGATTTAGGTTTTCCTTGATTTAACTAAATCGCTCCAGGCAAATGCAGGGCTGCCTCCTTCGAACAGGGAATGCCTGATTTCTTTCCCTATCGTTTCGAACTCTGAGCTTGTGCTTCATCTCTAAAGACCGCGCCATCGGTAGGATGTTACACTCTAGCCTTCCCCCCTTCCTTCCTTATGCACGCCGTAAGACAGCTTAAAACATATGTGGTATGTTTAAAAAGTTCGGTGTATGCTACCACACAATAATCAAAGCTAGAGATACGAACAAATGTTCTTTATTGCCCTTAAAAATAGTCGCCACAACACACTTTTGATAGAGTTCGTACAGCTTCAAGAAACTATCAGCAAAGGCCTCCTGTGGAACCGCTCGCAGAACGACTGTCACACGTTCTGTGATGGCATTCACGCCCGCACAACGTTCACCTTTCATTGCTGCCTTCAAGCGGGGAAACGAAGAAGTCGGCAGGAGCCAGACCAGGGGAGTACGGAGGGTGTTCAAGAACCGTTACCGTCTTCTGCGCCAGGAACTTGCGTACTCTGATCTCGCAGTGTGCAGGGGCATTGTCATGGAGCAGCACCCATTTACCAGCCCTGTGCAACTCTGACCGAATCCGCCGGCTACGCGGTGGTAAAATGCAGCGTTAATGGTTTGACCTGCAGGAACAAAATGCTTATGGATGATGCCGTTGTTGTTGAAGAACGCGATCAACTATGTTTTCACCTTAGATTTTTGCAGACGGCTTTTTTTTTTGGTTTGCCCTGCAGGAAGAAATAATCAGCAGTTTCTATCCGTTTTGCTTTCTGCTCGTCTGTGAGCTTGTGCGGCACAAATCAGGAGCAGATCTTCCGCTTACCCAAATCATCGCGGAAGATGGTGTGCACCGTGTCCTTGCTAATGCGCAGTTCCTCCACAGTCAATCTGAGAGTCCGTCGCCGACCTTGTGCCAGCATTTGTCGCACTTTCTCGATCTTTTCTGGGGTTCGGCTTGTCGATGGCCGACCTGAACGTGGCTCACCCTCAGTTGTTTCCTCCCCTTCACGGAAGCGTCTAAACCATTCGTAAACACATTTGATCCACGTGGCTTCCTTCCCGTACACCTGCACTAACATTCCACGTGTCTCCTTTGCAGTCTTCCTCAGTTTGCAGCAGAACTTGATGTTAACACGTTGCTCCAGTGGGCTGTGACACTTCCTCTCACACTGAATACGTTCAACTGGTCTCAGTCTGTTTACACAGCCAGTTACATGCAGTGCATGCCGTGTATCGATTCTCCTCAAGTGTCTGAAGATCCATGCGCATGTATGCACACATGCGCCAAGTTGCCGTTCAGATATGACACCATTCGCCGAACTTTTTAGACACACCATGTGTACTTTCCTAAAGATGTATGTTGCTTCATTTGTATCATAAATAAACAAAAAATGTAAACCACCAGACACCACACTTGCTAGGTGGTAGCCTTTGAATCGGCCGCGGTCCATTAGTATACGTCGGACCCGCGTGTCGCCACTGTCAGTGATTGCAGACCGAGCGCCGCCACACGGCAGGTCTAGAGAGACGTCCTAGCACACGCCCCAGTTGTACAGCCGACTTTGCTAGCGATGGTTCACTGACAAATTACGCTCTCATTTGCCGAGAGATAGTTAGCATAGCCTTCAGCTACGTCATTTGCTACGACCTAGCAAGGCGCCATTATCAATTGCTATTTATCTTGTGATGCATGTACCGTCAGACCGATGTTCACCAATTATGGATTAAAGTTAATTATTCCAGAAGCTACGTACCTTATTGGCTATATTAATTACATTGTCCTGTTCCAGACCTCACGCCAGTTTGCGTTAGCTTAAACGCGTGCCTTTCGGCTTCCTCCAAACTCCGTGAATTGGCTTCTGCCAATTCACTACATAAACGGCTTCGATTAGACATAAATTAACACAGTGCTGCCACCAACCCTGCATCGTTGAGTACACCGGTTCCCGTGTTCCTGTGAGATCACTGAAGCAACGCCTGCCGTGGCCAGTGCTTGGCTGAGTAACTGCCCTTCTGCTATACAACGCAAACACGACACGATACTAGAAACACACCCATTACAGCCATCTGTAAGTATCAGACACAATTCTTACATTTGGTGAAGGAAAGCTGCCAGTGTGAGCAAAGAGTGGGGAAAACCTTTCCAATTACGCAGCTTAACCTACCCATCAGGATCGCCTAGCCAGTTATGCCGTACGGCTTTACTTTTACTACAGTGCCGTGCATTAATATGAATCCTTGTAGCCCACAGTTGTACCAATACATCGCAGATCTCTGTACAGGATGATCAGTCAACCAAGTAATATTTTAAGGATTCTGTAAAAACATTATTTCAAAAGTATCAGCTACTTCTTTCAAACACTGTGCCAGCGTAATTTCCCACATGGACTACCAGCCTATGAATCCTTTACCTGCTGTTTGCTGTACAAACCAGCTACCCGCACTACCCAGGTGACGTGGGCGACGAGCGGCAGCCACCTGGAGGACAGAGCGCAACGTGAACGCTCTATCGTATTTCAGCCTTCCGACACAGCAGACCCAATTCCCGTTGTCAAAGGAATTACAAAAAGAGGCATCAGCACTCGGTTTGAATAAAAAAGGTCAGTTGCAATCCACACAACACGGATAAGGCGACAGCAAGAAATGGTGCTCTGGAACTAGAAATCACCAAATTCATTTATCTGAGTCTATGGTTTTATGAAGCTCCAATCAATAATGTCCTAAGTAGGACAGTGAAGCCATAGATATTTCAAAAAATTGAAGTCTTATCTAAGTTGTGGTCCTTAGTACTATATAAATCAAACTGCGCCAACACGTCCGCATTAAAAGCTCCATAATGCATGCCTGCGTCATTCCCCGATACGATGATGTCACGATCCATCTGTTGCTCGGTTAGATATAAACAGATGGGCTTGGAAATCTTGTTTAAGTTATAGATTACCGACTGCGTCTTTGTTTCCTTTGCTGATGTCTCCAGCAGCAGCAGACGAAACGTTACACACAGAAACAAGCCTTCGAACACTGCCTGATGCCGAATTTCTGTGACTGTTCAACAAACTGCCAAATAATATACGGATGTCCTTACTGAATATCAAATGTAGTTGCATGTCGCTCATTTTATTTTATTTCCGTATTTATAGTACACAATATTATTAGAAAACACTAAATAACAGCTTAATTTCTAATAGAAATTGTTCCGAATTGGAAAAATTCTAACATTTCTTAAGAAACTTGCTTCACACAACCGGAGGACAGAGCACAACGGGAACGCTCTATCGTATTTCAGCCTTCCGACACAGCAGACGGCTACTGCCGTCTGTTTCCGAGTCTGTTTCTCAAGTCTAGCCACAAGCCACATGAACGTGAACCACCTCCTCTCATGCGTCCTATTTCCTTTATTTTATTCGCACGACCCGTGGACTGACAGCCACCTTTAATTCAGCCCCTAAAAAGCCATTTGTATTCCATACAATACCTATTGTGGATCCTAGCTGAAGGATTATGCTAATACAGTTAGAATCGGAAGTATAGGCCCAATGAATTTCTGGAGTACTTATGTAAACAATAGATACGCCGAGGACACCGCAGGAATTAGTACAAAGACACTACTGGCGAGTACAACAAAATGGGTAGCCGATAGCACGGTATGTACGGGATTTAGGCGTTATGTTTACTGTATAGTGAAGTGCAAGCTTTTAGCAACATTTTTGAAGGCTTAAATACGGAGGATAGGTCTAGGTTGCTGTCAGCGGCAAAACCACAGTCATTCGCGGAATTTCAAGCTGCATAGTGGCAGGCGGACGCTTTCCATTATGTGGATATGAAGTGAAGGTTAAAGAGCAGGATACAGGGTTCGAACATGCCTAAGGAAGGTGGAAGGAACTCCCATACAGATAACAGAACGCAGTATACGTATTTTAGACGTAGGTAGTGACCATTTTAAAAGAGATTGTACAGGCAACCAGCAAAAGAACGTGGAGGATTCTGATGCCAGAAATAGAGGCAAGGTTAGGGTAAGCAGACACCTAGTGTGTAATAAGACAGTGGTTTCGCCTGTTGCCCGTGTTCCATTTACTTGTCTTAGTGTGAAAGAATGGGTTTGTGTCCTACTTGACATGAGCATCTCGTTATCATTAATTAGCAAAGAGCAGTATCACAAGTGTTACTCACCTTGTTGGTTTCCTCCAGTAAGCTTGGAAGTTGGTAGCTGCATGGTTGATAAATCTAGTAAACTGTATGTGTTGGGCGAATACACCATTAACCTACGGATCCTAGGTTTCGCCTGGAAGTTTAAGGCATTCCTGTGATTCTTGGTTCTGTCTCTATGCAACTCACCGACCTGATTATTAGTTGGAGGGAAAGCGAATTTTCATTCCTTTTCACTAGGCAGTGATCTTACAGATTATGTTACCATTTTAGAGTACTGGCTCATGTTCACGTGGTGAAGGAAAGTGGAACAAGTGCATGATAATTTTAGTCATCTACCTCCCGTGCAGGTCGCGTAATTACTGCGCGTATGTCAAGCAAATCCGGTGAGTCGAACTTACTGACAGTATTCCTGTTAGACATGCAACAAAGAGGCTCTCGCCTCCCAGAATAAAACAACCCAAGTAGGTTATTGAGGAAGTGCTTTAGAACTGAACCATTAGACCACTCCACTTAGGTACTCTTAATCCATATTTTTGTTTACAGAAGGGGACAGAGGAGTTTATCTTGTCGTAGATGTTCGCTTTGAATACAAAGATAACATTGAATTCCATTCCATTAACTGACCTTCCATTCCCGTTTCTCCTGGTTTTGTAAGGGTAAATTCTTCACTACTTCGGCTCTCAACCAGACCTGTTATCAGATTCCGCTGTCTGAATACTGTCACCGACCACAGCCTTTGGAATCAGCTGAAATCCCTACGAGGTTAACCGTGTCCCATTTGGACTCTCAACTGGAACAGCGATATTGCCCTGCCTCCTGAATACTAATTTCAGATATTAAATTTAAGTTCATCTATCACTAACTGGATGACTTGGTTACCTTCAATGAGAACTTCTCTCAGCTTGTTAGAAAGGTTCAGGATGTTCTGTGCTGGTTATGGGCGTGGGGCTTAAAGTTAAGCCTTCTCAGGTAAAATTTGCTCAACCACAGACGTCGTTTTTGGGACACATAGTTTCTTCCCAGGGTAATACTGTTGGCCAGAGCTGCATTGAGGCCACCCACAATATCTGGCATGTAAGAGCCCCAAGGAAGTAGCACGGTTCATGGGCATGATTAATTTTTTATTATTATTATTATTTTTTTGAACGTTCATACTCAACTGCGCCCAAATAGCAGCTCCGTTGAATGAATTCAGAAAGAAAGGAACGAAATTTGAGTGGGGTCCTTCCCAACAAGCCAACCTCGAGGGTCTTAAGATGGCATTAGCAACAATCCCCGTGCTGGCGACCACTGACTTGCTATAACATTTGTCGTTCAAACGAATGCCTCTGTGTCGGGTGTGGCGGATGGTCTTTTGCAACAACATTAATCAGCGAGAAGACTGGTAGGTTTCATGGCGTTTCATGGTGTTTGAAGATTAGAGAATCTAAACAATCAGTTTGTGAACCGGAATCATTGGTTGCCCTGTTAGCCCTTGACAATTTCAATACGTATCTGGAGCACTGTCTATTTATCTAAGGATATGATAAACAAGCCCTTAAATGGAGGACACAGTGCATAGCCAGATGCGCAATTAGGATCTTCCCCCTCCCAGTTTAGAGTGCGTCGTGTGCGTGGAAGGTTTAATGCTGTTGCTGACAGCCTTCGTCGCTTGTTCGGGGAACAGGATAGTGAGCCATCAGGGAAACAGACAGGATGAAGAGGAGCTCACAGGCGCTGTACTCACTTATCTCCTTGGCTTTAAGTACATGGCGAAACATCAAGATTCCAATGCTAGGATAAAAGAAATCAAGGTGAAAATAAAAGGGAGAGAAGAGAAGAAAGCCTACCGCCTAAAGGGAAATGTTTTGTGCTGTCCAGCTAGAAGAAATAAATTGGACAAAATAGTTTTACCTCCAGAATTAGTCCCTCTAATATATAAGTATTACCAAGACTCGCCTGTTGGTGGCCATTTAGGAATTTTTACGACTCGAATGAAGATAGGCATAAATTTTATGTCGTGACCCTGCAAAAGGTACTTAAGGAGTGGGTATAGAATGAGATTTTGGCTCTGCAGTGGAGCGCACACTGATATGAAACTCCCTGGCAGATAAAAATTGTGTGCCGGATTAAGACTAGAAATCGGGACCTTTGCTACTAAAGGCAAAGGCCCAAATTCGGTTTTAACCTCTCATAAAGTCTGAAGGTGTGAGTACAGTGGCAAGACTTGTGGCATGAGTAAGCAAATGACAAGTACATAACCTACGCAGAGGGAATACATAGACTATGTAGACCTTGATGTTGTTGTGGTCTTCACTCCTGAGACTGGTTTGATGCAGCTCACCATGCTACTCTATCCTGTGCAAGCCTCTTCATCTCCCAGTGCCTACTGCAACCTACATCCTTCTGAATCTCCTTAGTGTATTCATCTCTTGGTCTCCCTCTACGATTTTACCCTACACACTGTCCTCCAGTACTAAACTGGTGATCCCTTGATGCCTCAGAACATGTCCTACCAACCGATCCCTCCTTCTATTTAAGCTGTGTCACAAACTCCTCTTCTCGCCAATTCTATTCAATACCTCCTCATTAGTTATGTGATCTACCCATCTAATATTCAGTATTCTTCTGTAGCACCACATTTCGAAAGCTTGTATTCTCTTCTTCTCCAAGCTATTTATCGTCCATGTTTCACTTCCATACATGGCTACACTCCATACAAATACTTTCAGAAACGACTTCCTGACACTTAAACCAATACTGGATGTTAATAAATTTCTCTTCTTCAGAAACGCTTTCCTTTCCATTGCCAGTCTACATTTTATATCCTCTCTACTTCGACCATCATCAGTTATTTTGCTCCCCAAAATAGCAAAACTCCTTTACTACTTTAAGTGTCTCATTTCCTAATCTAATTCCCACAGCATCACCCGACTTAATTCGACTACATTCCATTATCCTCGTTTTGCTGTTGTTGATGTTCATCTTATACCCTCCTTTCAAGACACTGTCCATTCCGTTCAACTGCTCTTCCAAGTCCTTTGCTGTCTCTGACAGAATTACAATGTCATCGGCGAACCTCAAAGTTTTTATTTCTTCTCCATGGATTTTAATACCTACTCCGAACTTTTCTTTCGTTTCCTTTACTGCTTGCTCAATATACAGATTGAATAGCAACGGGGAGAGGCTACAACCCTGTCTCACTCCCTTCCCAACCACTGATTCCCTTTCATACCCCTAGACTCTTATAACTGCCATCTGCTTTCTGGGCAAATTGTAAATAGCCTTTCGCTCCCTGTATTTTATCCCTGCCACCTTTAGAATTTGAAAGAGAGTATTCCAGTCAACATTGTCAATAGCTCTCTCTAAGTCTACAAGTGCTAGAAATGTAGGTTTGCCTTTCCTTAATATTTCTGTTAAGATAAGTCGTAGGGTCAGTATTGCCTCACGAGTTCCAACATTTCTACGGAATCCAGACTGATCTTTCCTGAGGTCAGCTTCTACCAGTTTTTCCATTCGTGTGTAAAGAATTCGCATTAGTATTTTGGAGCTATGACTTATTAAACTGATAGTTCGGTAATTTTCACGTCTGTCAACACCTGGTTTCTTTGGGATTGGAATTATTATATTATTCTTGAAGTCTGAGGGAATTTCGCCTGTTTCATACATCTTGCTCACCAGATGGTAGAGTTTTGTCAGGCCTGACTCTCCCAAGGCTGTCTGTAGTTCTAATGGAATGATGTCTACTCCAGGGGCCTTGTTTCGACTTAGGTCTTTCAGTGCTCTGTCAAACTCTTCACGCAGTATCATATCTCCCATTTCATCTTCATCTACCTCCTCTTCCATTTCCATAATATTTTCCTCAAGAATATCGCCCCTGTATAGACCCTCTATATACTCCGTCCACCTCTCTGCTTTCCCTTCTTTGCTTAGAACTGGGTTTCCATCTGAGCTCTTGATATTCAAACAAGTGGTTCACTTTTCTCCAAAGGTGTCTTTAATTTTCCTGTAGGCAGTATCTATCTAACCCCTAGTGAGATAAGCCTCTACATCCTTACATTTGTCCTCTAGCCATCCCTGCTTATCCATTTTGCACTTCCTGTCAATCTCATTTTTGAGACGTTTGTATTCCTTTTTGCCTGCTTCACTTGCTGAATTTTTGTATTTTCTCCTTTCATCAATTAAATTCAGTATCTCTTCTGTTACCCAAGGCTTTCCACTAGCCGTCGTGTTTTTACCTACTTGTTCCTCTGCTGCCTTCACTATTTCATTCCTCAAAGCTACCCATTCTTCTTCTACTGTATTTCTTTCCCCCATTCCTACCGATTGTTTCCTTATGCTCCAATTCGGTTTTAATCTGTAATAAAGTTTGAAGGTGTGAGTACAGTTGCAAGTCTTGTGGCATGAGTAAGCGAATGACAAGCACATAACCTACGCAGAGGGTATACATAGACTATGTAGACCCTATGTTACCATTTAATTTTGTGCTGTATTCTAAATTAGTGAGGGCGTATACCAACGCCTCCATCTTAATGTATGCCATGAATTCATCAGCTATGTCACAACTAATTTCCTTTAACCTGTCGGTGACACAAATTCTAAGTTTTGATCGCTATGGAGAATGGATTGTCACCCCGACGGGCACCTGGGGCGCCGTAACTGCTATCTATCTCCACAGCCCGTCTGCGGCGCCGGCAGAGTGGCGATGAGGCGGCTTTTAGGGCTCTCCTGCCGTCACTCGCTTAGGTCAGCCGTTGCCGCAAAGTGGTCCGCCGGGGGCAGATTGCCGCCGGAGAGGCGCCCCCTCCATTACTGGCCCACCTCGTACGTCACACTGCAAGTCACTCGTGCTCCTCCACCTCTGTTACTTCAGCCAAAAAATGTTTCTGCGTTGGCAGGCATACTACGTTTACGATTAGGTTTCAATTATATTAGGAGCGACTACAAAGTACGTCAGTTCGGTAATAAAAAAGAAAGCAAATACAGATACCATCTTTCTGCACAGCTCTCACCATTTTGTGGGCATTTGCTACAGTGTGGTACAAGGTGTTGTATGGCTTCCTCGTAGAAGTTGCCGTCTGTGTTTCTCTTGCAGTAACTTGAACTTTGAGCTCGTCACCTTTGTTGAATTTATTACCACCACAGGGCGTTTTCCGGTGAAAAAGACATGGAAGTTGTTAGGGGTGCGGTCAGGGCTGTATGGAGAGATATGAAACGAGCTCCAACTAACGTCCTGTTAGAGCTGCTGTACTGAGTTCGCTGTGTGAGGTCGGGCATTGTCATAAATCAAACCAGTAACGTTTGTGACCTTTCCGCGGCGCTTATTCCGTATTGCACGACACAGTTCCATAAGTCTCCCAGTAAACATTTCTACTGTTTGTAAAAAATTTACCAGTAGAATGCCGTGTCTTACTCAAAAGAAGTGTCAGGATTTGCTTGGGTTTAAACTTTGTTGATGACGCGGTGTAGCTCCATTTCGTTGCTGTTGTTTCGATTGAGATGTTTCATAAGCGACTCAAGACTCATCCCTGGTTACCATCTTACTTTGGAAATCATCACCATCTGTGTTGTACCGAGTCAATTAAGCTGCCCAAAAGCTATAATTTTCTTTTCCACGAACCAATTCCACATTAAACAAATATGGGAAACACCAACGTTCTTCATTGTGGACCCACCTCCGTAAACCTGGCATATCTGTCGATGAATGTCGAATGCGCCTGCTTTAGAGTTCTCCGCATTCAGAAAACGAAATATAGGTCTACTTTCACGAGCGGCGGGACTTCCAGTCAACCTCGCCATTCTTAGCAAGCAGTATAAAGCACAAAAAACACTCATACAACTCAAAACGGTGTGATAATCAGATGATTTAAATACGTTACATTGTAAATCCCTGCGTACACTGTGTACAATCACTATGTGTATATATATGGAAACACATGTAATTCACATCTGTGTGACCAGAGACTAAAATATATAATTTAAAATACACTCTAACTGATATCCTTTCTTTCGGTTAAGTCTTCAATGTCGTTCGATCTTTTGATGTCATTCCACCCCTCCACATGTTCCGGCCGTAGTCATGTCACAGCCACTTTTAGCAATCACTCTTCCTTTTTTAGAGAAAAGTTATATTTTTAAGTGCACATTGCTTTAATTTAACCTCAAACAGTTTCAGTGGCACTGAGATGGTAGCGATATGATTGAAGACGTATAATGTTATAATATCTTTGTTTACATCGTCCTCTCCCATAGAAGCTGTTAAGCTAAATTGTTATTGGATTTTCCGTCTCTCAGTAGTTAAATTATGCACGAAATGCAGTTCTCCTGTATTTAGAAAACAAAAAACATAGTCTATGGACTTTCTGGAAATATGGATACGTGATCTGTACATTTCGATCTTTGCAGATTAAAAATAGTATTTGTTTATAAAGTTGGCAAACAATTTACTTTCAATTAGAGTTCATGTTTATGTATTCATAAAATCACAGCTTTTTCATTAAGTCAGTGGGGATTCAGTTAAAAAAAAACTTGCTTCAACAGTCACTCTTGGTGGTAGATTTTCGGCTTTTTTAAAACCATTTCCACTTCATAAAATTTCACAACAGAAGTGATACCACTGTTTCTCGTATTCTGCTCTCGAATGCAGAGTTTTTGGTCGTGTTCCTGTGTGTGTGTGTGTGTGTGTGTGTGTGTGTGTGTGTGCATAGGGTACAGAGAGAAGGAGTTTAGACTGAGAGGGTGGGCAGAGAGAATGTGTGTGTCAGTGAAAATTAATGAAGATGTTTTAAGCAATTGAGAGGAGATGGTTGTGGTTAACTGCAGCTATGTTCCGTTCAAGGGAGAGGGGATGAGTGGCAGTGAGTTAGTGACATTTGGATGTATGTAGAGATGTAGTCAAATGACTGTATTTAATATAATACTAAATGGTATACTAATTTCAAAATTGCGTGGTTTGCCACGTCGGTTTGATCATTTAAGAACTGTTTCTTTCCGTTACCTTTTTCTTAATGTGATAGTTTCCCTGTAGTGTAAGAAAATGTTTCTAATTATTGTTTACAGTCTATTATGTTATCTCCTATCCTCGACGTGACGATATTTCTCGGTTTGCATTTGTGAAGCATTTTCTAATGACAGTCAGCAAAAAAATGGTTCAAATGGCTCTGAGCACTATGGGACTTAACATCTGTGGTCATCAGTTCCCCAGAACTTAGAACTACTTAAACCTAACTAACCTAAGGACATCACACACATCCATGCCCGAGGCAGGATTCGAACCTGCGACCGTAGCGGTCACGCGGTTCCAGACTGAAGCGTCTAGAACCGCACGGCCACACCGACCGTCGACAGTCAGCGGAATATCTACATTATTATGGAGGCGAATTTGATCTACTTAACGTACCTCCACAACATCATTTAAAATTCTTCGTAAGTCAGTAATGGTTTTTTTGTTTTACCTGATACCCACATTCTCACGTATTTTATACGTTGATCGCTGGTCCTTCTCAAGAAGATGTTTTTAAGATAATCGAAACCTAGTTCAAGGCGTTTTCGATATACCTTGCCCTGTTGCAACTGATTTGGCTGTTTTGTAACTTTTTTCTGTAGGAAGGGTGCATTACAGTTGCTGTCTCCAGCCACGTTCTAGATTATAAATCGTATTTGATCTAGAAGACAAATCCACGACTCAAAGTGCGTCATGAAAATGATAGCTGCCCCAAAAGACAAATTATCGATAGTGCTAACTACGATTACGAATGGATGAAAATAATGTTCGTTTCATAAGGCAAACACTAATGTGAAAAGAAGCCACCTAACAGGAACTGTTGCTGTAAATTTGTTAAAACATCTACCAATATTGTACGATGCTACTGTTGTGTCGGTAGCTGGGCCGACACCGTGAAGTTGAGATGGCTGAAAAGGCAAGCTAGACTAACGCAGACGGGCGTGAAGTACTGGAACAGGATACGTAATTAATGTTAGGAAGAAAAGTACGGAGCAGGTTTAATACTTAACTTTACTCAATCATTGAGGTACATCGATCTTGACGATACACAGGAGACTTTAAGTACAATCACTGTATGGCTAATGGCGCCTTGCTAGTTCATAGCCATTAACTTAGCTGATGGCTATTCTGTCTCTCGGCTAATGAGAGAGAAAGGCTTCGTACATCTGGTCGGTAGCTAGGTTCTCGTACAACTGGGGCGAGTGCTCTCTCGTATCACGAGACCTGCCTTGGTGGTGGCGCTAGGTCTGCGATTACACAGTGGCGACACGCGGGTCCGACATGTACTAAATGGACCGCGGCCGATTTAAGCTACCACCTAGCAAGTGTGGTGTCTGGCGGTGACACCACAGCTACCATATGTGATTTCATCCTCGACATGTATTCATTGACACTGACATTTTCATGATAAGGGTCATCGGCCGATGAAATAAAAACTACACTGCTTTGCAGAAATTTCAGTATGGCCTACATGCATTGGTACATCATACACAGCACAATCGCACACGACATTGTATTTATTGAGGCCGCGGGTGAGAATAATTGTCTCAAAGGTACTTGGAGGACAACCCAAGGGGACCGCTACACTTAGGGGTTTCCATGACGGGACAACGTCCGACAAAGGCAGCGCCAGTCGTCTACGTCTCACCTCTGAAGCACTCTCTATGTCGCCCAGGCCATATTCTCCGCACCAGTACTCCGTCACGGGAATAGCACGACACATCTGTAGTCACCGCAGACGGCAACGGCGCCGGAACAAGTCATTCAGGTGAGTGGGACTCGACATGCAATTGGGCATGTAATTGTGATGGGTGTGCTCTCACTCACGACGTCTCGGGACTGATAGCTATGATTGCAGGTAGTGAGCCGGGTGTTTACCATTCCAGCGGATTTGAATTTCCGCCGCATCCGGTAGCGCTGCGCTGTTTACAGTTGTGGCGAGTCCTGGTGCTGGTTTTCCTGGAGCGCGAGACGGCCTCGGCCGAATTGGGCAGTTCCTCTTGTCCCACCGACTAGTGTGGAAGCGGTGGTCAGCCGATATCACTGTCACCTTGCGGAGTACTGCACTTTGCGATTAAACGTTGATGTCCTACGTGGCATGTGTATATATCGGGAAGATTTGTTTTGCTGGTGCCTTTAGAAGTAGGAGAGTCGATAACAATAACATCTCATCTTGAACGCCACCTGAAGAGACAGCGGGACGATTTTAATTTTAGACCGTAAGAGTTTTCTTAGGTTAACACATTTCTGGGTAATACTGATGACATCATTCGGACCATTCTTCATTCGTAAAAGTCGTTGTTCACGCACAATAACTTATTTAAGACTTATTGACGATACGACAGCAAAAAATTATTTTGTCCGTTAAGGAAGCCGAAAAATTAATTGTGATGAAATGGAGGAAAGGAATGAAAAGAGAAGCCACCTGGTTGAATTTTGCACGGAGAATGTAAGCATGGAAGAGATGTGGAAACACCGAAACGTATCAGATAGGTTTTTTAATGGTAAAATAGTCTTTTTATGCTCGGGGACAATGTTCTGTAAATTTCTCGAACGAGTCCAGTTTAGTTTCCTGTCTGATAAAACAAACCCCTAATTTCATTATTTAGCGTTTAGTTAATTCTTCACATTGGGGAGTATCAAGCTACATCACAGGAAAGACGGTTATGTTTACATAATGATACATTCCACCCACATCAGTGCGTGGGAAGCAAAATGTGTTGTCCTTCATAACAAGAGTTTCGCACAACCATATTAGGCGCAGGAACAATTACCCGTGATGTAAAGTGCGTATGTAAAACAGAACGAGCTCAAATTGGTGTTTCATCACTATGCCAGCACACATGACACATTAAAACAAATTGCTGTAACTACTGAAGTGAAGACGCACATGCCATGGTCAACTACTTAAAATAAAAACTTTGATGATTCCCAAGGGATGAAATTAACTAATTGCTAAACGATGAAACAGTGTTTAGTTCATAACAAACGAACAGTATAGGCCGAAAAATTACTTCCTGCAAGGAAAAATAGCGATTTAGAAACCTGACACTAATCGGCAGGGAATTTCTAGGATCTGGTCTCTGGCCATAATTTTCAGGTAATGAACTGTAAGTTAAAGCTGAAGAAATTTCTGAAAGGGGTTAAGGAGATGGAACCTGGAAAAGATGAAAGACGCAGAGGTTGTTGACAGAGCAACAGGCAACTATTGGTCGAAAATGGGAAAGTAATGCAACTAAAAATGTAATGGTAACATTGAAAAATGAAAGAGCGAAGGCAGCAGAGAATCAAATAGCCGAAAAGATAAATCCAAAAAATCATCGAATAAAACAAAATATGTTGAAACAATTCTCATTCATTCTTCCGTCTCAGTTGCACATTTATTTAAATGCGTGACCTCTCTAGATAATTTTCAGATCTATGTATTTGCGCTGTTGTGTCTGTGGCAGAAGCTCATATCAGAGAAGTCATATAACGTGCTGGCAGACACGACGGGTTGCTGGAACAACTAGATAGATCTGAAGATGATCTACAGAGATCGAAACATCTCATGTAAGAGGTCGTTCAATAAGTAATGCCCCACGTTTTTTTCTCAAAACATATTTATTCTTAAGAGTCTGAATTTGGTGACAATATACATCAACATGTCTTGTCCATGTCCTATTTTTCTATGTGGTCTCCAACACGTTCTATGGCCGTATGCCAACGTTGTTGAAGAGCATGTATTCCCTACTGGTAAAAGCTCTTGTCCTGTAGGCGTAGCCATGTTTTCACTGCATGACTGACACTCTTGTCATCTTCTAACTTTGTTCCCCGTAGAGAATGTCTCCGTCGGTCTTAAAAACGCTCCAACAATTCAGATGAAATGGCATTTCTTTGAGTCTTGTGGTCCGCTGTGAGTATTCGTGGAACCCATCGTGAGCACCTCTTTGAATATCCGAGAGTCTCCATCATTTCAGGCGCACTTCCAATGCTGACTAACGACTTTAGCGGCAATTGTCGGGTTGTGATGCACCAGTCGGCACGAATAATGGCATCCGCACGATTCAGCATATCTGGAGCAGTGGCTGTGACAGGACGTCCCGAGCCTGGCTAATCATGGAGCTGTTTCCTGAGACTTTAACTTTATTTACCCATCGCCCAACGCGTCGCCATACACCGCTCACAAACGTTTATGGATGTTCAGCAAGGTTTCTTTTTCTGCACACAAGAATTCAATAACAGCACGCTGCTTGTAACGTGTGTCGTATGTAGACGCCATTTTGACGCTGTACTAAAGCTCTGCCATCTGCCAGAAAGGTTCGAAACTTCACCGATGCACAGAACAAACGCGAAACATGAAATACGAAGCACCAACAAGGACATTTGTCTTTGTATATTAATGGCTCAAAAAAAAGTGTGATATTGCTTATTGAACGAGTTCAACTGGAACTGAAGAATAAATGAGAATTATTTTAAGTATCTGTATAGTTGCTGTTCTCTCGGGATGAATACCTTGCCTACAGTACAACATGTTAAACTTAATTGATGAAAGGAAAAGATATGAAAATTCAGAAAATTACGCTGGGGAGAGGATGTATAGACGTCCACCAAATGATACTGAAAGAAAGTGAAAAATAGCGAAGCAAGAATTGCTACAGGACAAATACGCGACTATGAGAAAGATAGATGCCGCATGTAGAAAAATTAAAGAAACTTTTGGAGAAGAGATAATTATCTGTATGGTAATTAAGAGGTCAGACCGAAAGCAAGCGCAGATGGGTAGGCTGAATTATGGAACGTATATGTGAACTATAAAACGGAAAGGAACTTGAGGACAGAATTATTTAACCAAAGGATGAAGATCATGAAAATGAATGGCAGATGCTGTGCTGCGAGAACAATTTAACAGACTACTGAAACGTAGAAGCCGAGGCAGGGAACAGAACATGGAGTGGGCAATTATCCCCTGAGAATCACTGAGATCCTTGTGAGAACGTGTCGCAACAAAACTATTCCACCTGGTATACAAGACATATGAGGCAGGCGAAATATCCCCAGATTAAAAGAAGAATGTAATAATCCCAATGACAAGAAGTGTATATGCAGTCGACTGAATTGAAAAAAACTGAGCTGATAAATCTGAAGTACTCTTTAAACCAAACGGACCACACTATTAAAGTATGATGGACGTCACGAGGTACAGGGCAAAAAGTTTTCACCTTGCGAAATAGAAAGACTGAATTCAAGTTGACAGTTACTGCCGGTCGAAATATGAGCAAGAGAGATGAAGTACCGCAACCGAGTTCGTAATGAGTGCAAAATTACAATCCGAGCGAAAACATCTCTAGAGATTAATTTCACACCTCATTAACTCTCAGTGAAAATAAACACAACTACATAACCAACAAATAATTAGACACGCTGAAGCTAAAATTTGAAGTTCACCACGATCCCAGGACAGCTGGAAACACAACAGCTGTATTTTCGATTACGGAATGGCTATTATCCGTGAAATCCATTGCTGTGTGAACAAAAAAGGTGCACGTAGAGTTAGATTTACGCGTCAAAGTTCGCTTCTTAACTTGATTCTAACGACAATATTTACTAAAGGAAATAGGTTTTATATTATCTTTCGCCTTCAGTTCACTATGATAAAACACTGAGTTTCAGTTTTTACGACAGTTTTTTATATAACTAAAATATAAGTTTCAGCATGTTGCATTTAACGTAGTTTATAGGGCATGACATCATGACCCAACTGGGATACTATGAAACAGTATTAGTGAAGTTCCATGAAAGACTCTCTAACATACAAGAAAGGTAGCAGCACGAAGGAATTATCAGAACAAGGCGGAACACAGTAGATGTGATCTACGTGTACAGACAAACAAATGATTACAATTTCAGGAAAATAACTAGATGATTTATTTAAGAGAAAGAGCTTCACAAACTGAGCTAGTCAATAATGCGTTGCTCCACCTCAGGCCCTTAAGCAAGCAGCTAATCGGATTGAGACTGATTGACAGGCTTGTTGGATTTTCTCCTGAGAGAGACCATGCCAAATACTGTCCAATTGGCTCTTTAGATCATCAAAATCTCGATCTGGTTGGAGCGCTTGGTTTTCGGCCGTATGGCGGGCGACTGTCAGGTTGATATCTCACTTCCTTCTGGGAGATCTCCAGACACGATTTTGGCCTGGAATCTTATTGACTGGAATACTGCCTCCAGTGATAAGTCCCGCTTCGAATTGACCATGACCAGCATGTCTGGAGACACCCTAAACTGTCACACGCCATACGGCCCTACAGTCCGGAGTGATGGTCTGGGGTGCCATTTCTTTTCATAGCAGGAACCCTTTAGGTGTCATATACGGCACCCTTGCAGCACACGGTTCTTCGACGATATTCCGTCTTGTTGCCCTTTATGGTCAGCCATCCTGGGTTAACATTTCAGCAAGGTAATGCCCGCCCGCAAACCGAGAGATTCTACTGCTTGTATTCATGCTTGCCAAACCCTACCTACGCCAGAAAGGTTCATCCAGTTGAGAACGTCTAGAGTCCTATGGGCAGGGCTATCCAAAGGCTCAGGGTTTTGTCGAGCTAATGCACCAGTTGGTCTGAGTTTGTCACGGTATCCTTCAAGAGATCTAGTTCAAATCAGTGCCAAGGGTCAGAGGTGGACCAAGGAGTCATTGGCTTGCTCGATTTGTGAAGCTCTTTCCCTTGAATAAATCATTTAATTTTTGTAGAATTGTAATCATTTGTCTCTCGTCACTCTTTAAATGTACATCACATCTGCCGAATTCCGTCCCATTAGGAGGATAATTCGTTCATGTTGCGTAGGCTTTTGTTTTTTCTCCCGAGTGTATATGACACTGGATATTCAAAAGGGATAGGACAATTAGCACCAGCGAATGTGTGTACAAGCTACACGACGTGCGGCAAGACGAATTTAGACCAACAAACTTGCAACAGCTGAAATCGTGGTTACTCAATAAAAGTATGCACGTATGTTGATGAATGAAGGCACCAGCGGTTACATAAAAGATGACAGAACGGATCAAATGCTAAGTCTTTTGAAGTAACTTTTGAAGGGAAGGAGATTAATGTCAATCAACCTATAGATGGGTGATGTCATTAGACATGGAGCTCAGTTCGGCTTGGGGCGGATGGGGCCCATATTTGGCGTGACATTTTCGAAGGAAACATTCCCGTATTTCGTGAGAAGTGACTGAACTAAATCACGTAAAATCTATATCTGGATTGTGCAATTAATATGTCTTTGATACAATCACATATTACGGGTGCAATAAGAAGGATAATTACTATCTGCACAACAAAATGTATTAATTTTTTCCTAAATCTGGACGATTCACAGGGAACCGCACGCCTTTCTTCCAGGACGCTAGTCCGCTACGTTTAAAACTCCGCCACTTCTCTCGCTTTGAACGAAAAGAAATACCCTGGGAAACCTTTGCATGGATGCGTTGGCAGAGGAACAAGTTTGATCACATTTCTTGGTAGCACTTACCACTTATTTCCTGTGGTAGTGCAACAACACAATAAGCAGTTAAGTCCCATAGTGCTCAGAGCTATTTGAACCACAATAATATTTGTCTGTATAGCACCAGTGAACTGTGGAATGCGGGGAAAACGTTCGTTATTAGTGGAATTCGAGGTAACACACAGTCAATGCGCAGAGGTGAACGCCATGTAGGTCGCTGGAATGCACACCAGCTAATTAAAATTCCGTCCACAGTGCTGATCCTGGCCACTAATTTTGGCAACAGTACATATCGCTGCGCGAAATGACGCTGCCATCTGTTGGGTAGGAAGCAGAACATTTCACCAGCGGCTATACAAATCATTTAACAATGCTTGTTTTTAGAAAATGCGGATCTAGAGTTACACACTCAGGGCGACACAATGGAGATAACTTATTAACTTACCTCCATAAGCTTATCATCAAACTACAAATTCGCTAATCAGAAAGAAAGGAAAAACAGAAAACTGCGGATTATTCGGACTTAGAAATAACGCATTATCATAAACAAATAAACAGGACAATAAAATTAAATTAAATGACTGCCCCTGTTAATAACTAGGTAGGAATTCAGAAACTAGATAGATGTAGAGAAGTAAAGCAAGTATTCCATCATAGTTTCTTGTATTGTTCTTGTTTATACACACTAACTTGTGTGTGGAGGCACTTTTACCGAATTTAGAGCCTCATGCTGGTAAAGATTACAATATTGTTCTGAAGTTGCGACACTTTATCTTTCTCGTTTAATTTATTTTCTATAGACACGAAGTAGAAACATTAAAAATTATATTTTTAATTTCTTGTTGTGTTTCTTAAGTTGATTAGCAAGGAATGTTTTAAATATAAAATAGACAATATACTAAAACATGTTTATGTTCTTCTGTTCATGGTTCTTTGCTTGTCATGAGGGAAAACCAACCCGAATTCGCCACTTTGCTTGCCAGTGGCGACAGTCGTATTTGATATTCGCCATCTGATACCTGTGCTTTATTTAGAAATACTATCATCTGTGGTATATCAGATCAACAGCCACAAAGAAGAGCGAGTATTAATTTTAAACTAATGAAGCGGGAGGAACAACTAAAGGAGACAGTATTGATGTCATTATTGGCAGTCATGGAACAATTAACTTCAAGAATATACAACGGTAGAAAGCAATTAAAACATCCAGAAGAATGGGCCAGAACTGTTTCCAAAATAAGATGCCTGCGTGGAGAATCCTAGATATCATCTAGGAAAGTGCGTATTCCAGGAGTATGCATGAAAGATCCATACTGATACGACTGCAGATTGAGTTTCAAAAATTTTAGCATTGCAGAAAGGTTGAACATCTTTGGAAAATATTTTTAGTTAGGGACGTTTGAGAGAAATGACACCTTATTCCCAGTAAAACAGGCAAGATGTTTGAAGAGTGTAGCACGTGAGCGAATTCAAGATAAAACTTCAGTATTATCATCTACTTGCTACGAAGAACAGAACGAAACCAAATGTGGAAGACCATGTTTCTTAATACATTTGAAATCTGTAAACGTTTTGAGAATATAGTAATGAAGGAAAGATCTTTCAAAACCACAAGTGAAGAAGACAAATGTGGTCATCATGAAAAGGAAGGCAGATGAATCCCACTATTTTCTCTGGAACGAAAGAAAACTCCTAAGTCCATCACTTAACATCATAATCAAGTACTCCCTGTACAAATTTGTGCGAATAGAAAATGGCTTGAAGCTGCTAAAGCAGGTATCTACGGGAAGCTGCTTCCAGAGGAATACAATCTCGGTTTTCACCAACCCATGCATAGCCTACAGCACCGCTATGGTCAATGAAGATAAACTTACACCTTTTAGCAGAAGAAAGAACTCTAGAGGAGAAGATAGAAGACAGGGAGCGAACATTACAGTCATATGGGACTTTTGGAAGCTGCAACTTTGATCTGCAGCAAGCTTTATTAGCACCAACTGATATCACTAATAAGGAATACTTTGTTTTGTAAGCAACGATTGGAATATTTTAATCTTATAGTCTGTGGCGTAAAATCAAAACATGGAGGTTGTTTCATGTGTTTGTAAATAGACAGAAAACGAGGAAGTTCTGAAACAGTTAGCTGTTTATACGAATACTTCAATTCTCTCCCTGCAATGATAAACCACATTTCCTATTTAGTGATCGCTTTGTGCAACAGATTCTAAATAGCTGCTACAATGTGTTTGCACGCTTTTCAGGAAACACACAACCGAAAAAACCATTGACTGAAAATTCATATTTTTCGTAGTGAAATGGAAACCAACTCAATGCATTGGACAGTCACTACAGAGCAAAAGAAGTTGGAAAACTATTCTGGCCCACTGACTGGTAAACTATTGCCAGAAGTGGAACAAGAAAGGTTGACAAACATCATGGCGTGCATGACATATCCCATGAGAAGATTGACTGATGGGTGACAAAATAACTGTAAAGATTACATCTATAGAGTGTTATGAAATCTTGTAAATATCACAACAGTCTTGATTTAAAATATTTGTTTATTCAGTTGCAGGTTTCAGCCCTTGTGATAATCTTCAGATTGATCTAAAAATAGAAAATGTACATATTTACGTAAAATTTGATGTAGCAATAAGCTGTCAACTATTACAACCAGTATCGTTGTATACATAGTCTGGAAGGTAGCAAACATGCTGGTTGTCATGAAGTCAACACAGTAATAACGTATATACCATAAATGACATCGTCATATAGAGTAAAATCACGCTAAATTGTTAAACACTCCTGACTCGTAATGACGGGTCATCGATGGAATACTGTGCTTAAAACTTCGGTGCAAGCAAGTGAGGGGGTGTGGCCGATAGATGTCGCTGACCGACGACAGTTTTCAGTGGTGTGATACAAAGTCTAAAACATGATCTTAGTCTGGAGGTATAATAAAGCCAATTGTCAGGGCGGCATAAACATGAAGCCTAAGTACTCCATCTTATTAGTTTCTGGTGGAAGTGTTTTGGTACTAAATGTCAGCTTACATCATTTACAGAAATACTAGCCGTTCTGGGTTACAGTCTAAAGTGTAAAGGAAACAGATTTCATTCCTAGGTAGATTCGTTCGAGCGATATTTTCTTTAATATATGAGTACATGAATTTTAGTTGAGCTGGTTACTGCTGCTGTATTTGACTTAAGATTTCCCATGCAACTCGAAGAGTGCTCTGCTTGAATGCTGTGAGAAGTAAACACTGCGAACCTTCCAGACATACCAACATTTGTCCTCACCATTTTCGGGAAGAGGACGTAGACGGAACATCAGTTTTGTTGGTTGGTTGTTTTGGGGGAAGAGACCAAAATACGAGGTCATCGGTCTCATCGGATTAGGGAAGGACGGGGAAGAAATTCGGCTGTGCCCTTTCAAAGGAACCATCCCGGCATTTGCCTGGAGCGATTTAGGCAAATCACGGAAAACCAAAATCAGGATGGCCGGACGCGGGACTTAACCGTCGTCCTCCCGAATGCGAGTCCAGTGTGCTAACTACTGCGCCACCTCGCTCGGTTCAGTTTTGTCATTTTGTATTCGGGAAAATCCTGGATTATGAAAGTAATCTTTACACACCACGTACTTTGCTTCTTTGTTATTCGAAACGTCTAAAAAAACAAAACTGTTCACACGTTTTTCACTGATGGTTTGGGCCAATTTTGCGTTAATTTTGAGCATTATGTATTTATTAACGTGAAAAAAGCGAAAAACAGCGCGATTAGTTTTTGTTTACTTTCTTCTGACTTTCGGTTTTCAATTTATCTAAAAAATGTTCTTTCAGTCTGTCGAATGTTATACGTCTAGCATGTTTTATTTAAGTTTATATGTATTTATTTAAGACGAGTATGTAAGTGGCTTGAAGGCGCGGTGAGGGAGCTGAAGATCTACACTGTTGAGCCAAAGCATTATAACCGCCTGCTCAGTACCGTGTTGGTCCGTCTTTGGAACACAAAACAACAGTTATTCTGTGTGACATGGATTCCAGAAGCCCTTGATAGGTACGTGGCAGCAGATGTCTACGCCGAGATCAAGCCATTGTAGTAAATTTCGAGCCACTGATTCACGAGAGCGCCGCTAGCGACCGATGTGGTGCTAGATGTGCTCCGTCGGATCAGATGACGTAAATTTGATGACCAAGGTATCATCTGAGTTTACTATCACGCTCGTCAAACCACTGCAGCTCGATTCTGGCCTTCGGCCAAGGACAGTTACCATGTTGAAAGATACCATTCCCTTCAGAGTAAACATCAAGTACGAAGGTATGCATGTGACATGCAATAATATTGGCGCAGCCCACGGCTATCATGGTACCTTAAATTAGTACCACAAGTCCCACGGAATCCCGGGTGCAGGCCCCTCGTAGTATTATACTGCGACCATCAGCCTGTGAAAGTGGCACGGTACATATTTTGTTCTGGTGGAGAGGAAGACCAACTTGTGTAACAAGAAATGTGGTTTTTGTGACAAAGAGACACGTTTCCATTGAGCCACGGTCCAGTTTCAATTATCCTGGTGGCACTGCACTCGATTGTTTTTCTTTGCGTGTTCCCATCAGTACGAGTACATAGGGATCGTCTGAAGCGGAGACTCATGCTGAACAATGTACATTGAACGGTGTGCTCCGAAACACATGTGCTGCATCAGCATTGTACTCTGTCGTCAAATAAGCATCAGATTGGTGCCTATCCTGTTTCATAGAATGGACGAGCTTTCGACGTTCACGTCCAACCTTTCGACACGTATTCGTAGTTTCACTGTCCTTCTGCCACTTTACATAGACACTCGGGATAGTAGCATGCGAACAGCCAACTAACCTCGACGTTTCCAAGATTCTCGTCCATAACAATCCGACTTCTGTCACAGTCACCTATGACAGTGTATTTCCACTTTTCATGCCCGTATCGTCCCTAGCCTGATCCCCGTATCGTCTCTGTGGTGCACATGTGGTTTCGTTACCGCATCACGTTATCGTAACGCAACCAAACTGCGTTAAACTTCACTGTGGAGAGTGGTAGTAACATTTTGGCTCATCACTGTAAATAAGAGTAGAGGAAAGGAGGAATGATGAACAAACATAGCGAACAGTGAATGCCGTATAGGAGAAGAGAGAGTGAGCCGCTATTGAGATGGAGAAGGCGTGAGGCGGAGAGCATACAATTACTTTGTATAGTTTTTAGTTTCTGATATTTTTCTGGTAATTAATCATCTGTTTATTGTGTGTTAGTGCTTTATATAAGTGGCAGATTTGTTGAAAAGTGAGGAGATGTCTGTTGCCATTGATGATGCTCATACCTTTTTCTGTTGTGCTTGACCTATAACATTATTGTTTAAGGTGGTTTTGCAAATGTTGATTGGTCTTTGCTTTATTTTCATACGGTGATGTGTGCCTTACACCTTATGTAAAATGTGCTTTTATGATTGGTATTTCCTCAGGATATCTTTTCTGCATCAGAAGTGTACACTTCATAATATTTTTTCCTTCAACGTCTGTAGCATCTAATCTAGTTGGTTAAGTACGTTCGACAGTATGTCGTGATATAGCTGTAGCTGGAACAGCTGACATAGCACCCCGCTCGGCAGTTTGCGCCAGGACGCGTATTGTGTTTCTCCCGCAGCAGCGAGAATGCGAACATGAAAACAGCCGAGTGCAGCCTCTCCGTGAAGCAATGAGCTGCCGTGAGTGGCTGCCGAAGGCTATCCAGAGTGTGGCAGCGAAGTGGCCACAACTTGGAGCCTAGGCCAGAGGCGGTGGGCAGCTGCTTGCCGGGCAACAATTTGAGAGCAGCGGCAGTCCATGGAGGACACGCCATCCAGTGTGGTTTTGTTCCCGGAGTCATTGTTCTTGGAGTTGCGAGAAAATAAAACGCGTACACCCGTCCTTATAATTTTATTTATTTTGTTGCAACCAGTTTCTGTGCTTCAGTGCCCCATCTTCAGGCCGTAGTTGATGCGGATGGGGTTGACACGATCTCTGTACATATCGCATTAGTGGCAAGCATAACTGGATACGCAGATTATCTGAAAACATAGGAGTCAGTACTCTGACCATCAAATGCCAGTTGATGAATCATAAGGACCGCTGTAGGCTTTTTATTTTGTTACAATAGTAAACGGCCGTATTCCCAACGGACATCCTGTCGAAAGGATGGACATACAAAAATTCGTTGCTAAATGACTGTATAAATGCTTGCATGTGTGTGTGCGTGCGTGTGTGTGTGTGTGTGTGTGTGTGTGTGTGTGTGTGTGTGTGTGTGTGTGTGTGTTTGTGCTATTGTTAAATGGTGCACTAGAAGTGTGCTTGAGAGCACCGTAATTAGTAATGCAGATTGCTGGAAATTCTCTTTTTCTGCTCGTCGGTGCTGTTGTTGTATCTCAAGAACTCTGTGAACTAAATTGTGTTCATAAATCGTCTCTATAGTTCCGCCGAAGTCTGCCTATGTCTAATGGCAAATCGCTCAGCGGAAACTGGTTGATAGGTCCCGAAAAAGTACATAGGAGAGGGTAATAACCTTCCTTCGACGAAATCGGACTGTGGCTGGAGGTTAGTGCTACCGAACCACGTTCATCGATTTAGACAATCTGTAGGGCATCCTAGTGCGTATAAACAGGAAACCATATATTATCGAACAATTTTAAACAAAAGTCCACCATATATTCTGCTCTCTCTACAAATTCAATTGATTCCGATGCTACTACTGCCGTAGCAATAAGTTAAACTTTCTATCTAACAGAATTTTTCGTAATGTGTAACTTCAACAATACCTAACATTTACAAAAGACTAGCTTCTACAACATGGCTGTCCTTGACGAATACTCGAACCAATATAAAGTTACAGTTACTATGAACAGTTGACATTGCTCGTTCATGGAATAGCACTGAGCGTCTAAAAATACAGAGCTTACTCGCAGTGTATTGTCAACTACTGTCGGTTATATGAAAAACATTTACGTCCTTGCGCAGAAAAGTACATTAAAAGGTCATTGACCCAGCTTGACACTTTCAGGAGGTCAGGGACCTAATTACGAGATGTATTCACGAGATATTACACAGGCAGGAGCACCTTGCATCCAGCGGGCTGACAACACAATCGAGAGGCCGCCTTATATGAGTACGAGTGTGGACCAACCGGTGCAGTCTGTTGTTCCGTCAGTTGGTCGGACAGCAGTGGTTCTGCGGATTTTAAGCGTGCGCCAGGGTAGACGAGTAACGGTTTGCTGTGGGCAACTTCAGGTAGCGAACCCACGTGTATGGAGGACAGGGCAGCTGCTGCTATCTTGGCAACGTGAAGAAGGTCTCGACCAGGGAGTAACAAATACGTCGGTGTGGGCAGTACGCACTCAGTTGCAAGTCCGCCTGGTCAGCAGTGGCATAGCCTGGTGTGGCGTCCAGCACCTAAGATAGCGGCTAACGGGAATTTGTTCCTGATCCGACTGCAGGCACTGTGCCAGGCGTCTTGGCCCCAGTGAAGACCGTGTTGCCTGAACACAGGTGAATGCGACATATGGTTATGCTCTTAAACAGTGGTGTACAAGAAGAGCTTAGGGCTGGTGATGCCCATGAGAACAATGATTATGCAGTCGCCTACGGTCTGACTTTGATTGGACATTTAGACAGTGCTGATTGTTGCAGGTTTTAGTGTTTTACTGTGTACTGTCGTCTTAACGGTGGTGACACTACTATGTCAAGTTCAGCTGTCCGGAAATACGGTACACTTGTGGAAAGTTCTAAGTTAAATTAGACCCTCGAGGCGTGCTTTTATATTATTCGGAAGCTACGTTTGTCTAACATTTCTCATACTTAGTCTATTGAACTATGTCTATCCTTCCCGATATGCCAGCATTTTTGTGTGCTTTCTCAATACCTTTAGTTTTGTCTTGTAGCTTTAGCGTTAGCTTTTGGATATCGTCTCTCAACTCCCATTTACGTATTATTATTTGCTAGCCTTGTGCCCAGCAACTTTGTTTTATTACTGTTATTTATCTAGCAGGTGTAAGTAATTAAGTGCACGATTTTTGATTTACTTTCTGCTTTTCTTATAATGTTAAAGCAGCGGTATCAAGATATTTTCACGTTGAGGTTAACGTAACGTATACTGCGCATTAGTATTTAGCAAAATTTAGTTCGAGGTTGAATTTTCCAATGAGTTAATAGGTTAATACAAAATATTACTTTACAAAATCTTTGTACATTGCTCACTATGATGACTGTTTGGTGTAACCCTGACACTTCATATTACTGAATTATTTGTCTGACTATCAAACTTCTGTCTGTGTCTTAGGATATCGTTAATTACGTAAATGTTGTATACATTATGAATGAGTAGTGAGAATTAACAGGTCACCCAACAGATGACAGAAAGCAAGTGGTGATGTTGATTACATTAGGTAGCAACTAAGAGTGACTAATTACCGAAACAACACACGAATATAATTGCCGCAAAACATGCCGTGTTAACGCTCTTTGAATTAATTTGTAGAAATCATAGTTTAGGAATGTGATTGTTTAAACGATAATTATTTCTCTATTTAAAATTATTATTCTATCCAAAGTTGTTAAGGAATAAGGTAAAAGAATAGATAATATGCAGATAACGGTAATTCATGGCCAAATAAGAATGATTAGATTAGATGTACTTTTCGTTTCAATTGATCCATAGTGAGGAGATCCTCTGGGATGTGAAAAATGTCGGAAAAAAAGGATATACAACAAATATTTACAAAATAAGAATAGATATGCTAATGTACCTTCCACAGGTCGCAAATGAAATCAGTTCACTTAGGTGCATATGATAATTCTTGGGCTATTGTAGCCACTCATCATCAAATAAAAAACTAAATGAAATGGAAAACATCTTACGGACTTATTTACAATGATCGTATTACTACACAAAATTTGTACAAAGTCGGATTGTATGCAATATTCACGTTATGTGATGTTATTGATACCATACAAAATCGATGGGTTCATCTAAGAAATTCATCAAGGAGTAGAAGGAATTGGGCACCAAAACCCTTTAGACTGTTCGCAAACTGAAATTTGTTATTAGTTAAACTTTTTATGGCTGCTGGCATGTTGCTGAAACTGTGTTTTGGCCGATAGTGAATACCTTTCCGAAACAGTGACATCAAATCTTTTTGAACTGCAGCCTTACAAGTATCAAGAGAAGAAAAGCGTATCAAGTGCAAATACTTAGTTTAAATATAGAATCAGTCACATTTTCACTGTAACATCTGTACCTTTAATTTGTCTATGTTCGTAATAACTTTGTAATAGTTCCTTGTTGATGCACCGAACGGAATCAGATTTTCAGTGTTGCTTTGTCAATGTGCAGCCTGACTCTTTGCATAAACCTGAGGGCTGTCCTTTAAGATGCAATCTGAGAATGAAAGGGAAAACTTCGGCAGGGAAAACGGGGAGGAAGAAATCTGGGAGAGGGATATGCGGTGCTCAGAGTTGGTAACACAAATTAATATGTTTGATGACGCAGCTGTTGAGAGAGAAAAATTGTCACTTGAGAGAAAGTTGAAGTCTTATGACTATATAAGAAATACAAAACTCTCAAATAGTTTATTTATACAAAATGAGTAACTGTCGACGAATGCGACTTTGTGATAGATCTACATATTTCTTTCTTTTTTTTTTATTTGCAGTAGTAGCCTTTCTAGTTAGAACGGTCGTAAGTAAACGATCCAGTGGTGGGTAATTAGAGACACCAAATTACGCCACGTATCACGTGGCCAGTGCAAGGGGTGGTGTAGGGTAAGCAGACAATCGGGACGAGATGATCTCTGGCCGGAGGCGGCGCCCTGCGCCCTGGGAAGGAGAGGACGCCGGCGGGCCAACCATTTGGCTGATTAGTCGCGCCACACAGTGGCCGATCAATGGCGCCGCGCTGCCGTGTGCTGTGGTGTGCTGTGGTGTGGTGTGGCTCCAGGCGGGCATCGGCGCTGCCCTCCCACAGCCTGCAATCACTTTCTTCTTTATTATTCACTACGTCGCGCTCATCGTTACTCAGCGCACAGAGAACATAAACTGCACCCACGCATTTCCACAGTAAACAACTTGCTTACCATGTTGCTGCAGAGGTTTCTGCCTGCCATCCCGACTGACCACTGTATTTATGTAAATATGCAATGCCGCCTGATGGCATTTGGAGCTCGTGAGGCGGTAAGAAAAGTATATGAGCGGAGCAGAGACGAATGGGGAATCATTGTAGCGACGATACCGACAGTAAATGGTAAAACATGCTGATACAGCCGATCTTCAAAAAGGGGAGACAGGATGACCAATCGCCTGGGACCGAGCATCTCTGAAACGGTGAACCTGGTCAGCTGTTCCCGTGGCTTTGGAGTATCGCTTCAGCACTGCGGCTGGATCCATCACTTCCTCTCAGAGAAACTTAGTAATCGACGGAAAATCATATAGTGGAAGTGATGTTAGGCGTTCCCCAAGGAAGTGTTACAGGCCCTCAGGTGTCCTAAACTACATAAACTATTTAGGAGATATTACGGTATATTGATAATTTTTACTTATGGACCGTGTGACAGCAACTGAATAAAACACAATTTTAGTGCCATACGCGTTTCGCCTTTATTTTCTGCGAGGCATCATCAGTGGCGGGTTGCGTGGACAATTTCTTACATATTACGCTCCTTGAAAAACATTGCATTGAAACAAGCGTTCACTGCATAGTGCTGTGGAACGTGGAAAAAACCCCAAATTGGCGTTCATAAGAAGAAGAACAACACCAAAAATGCAACAGGAGCGTAATATGTAAGAAATTGTCCACGCAACCTGCCACTGGTGATGCCTTGCAGAAAATAAAAGCGAAACGCTCATGGCACTAAAATTGTGTTTTATTCAGTTGCTGTCAGACGGTCCATAAGTAAAAATTATCAATATACCGTAATATTACACGCAACTGAGGAAGACAGGACTACAAAAGTTGAAGATATTTAGGAGATAATCTGAGCAGCCCTCTTAGACTGTTTGCAGATGATGCTGTACTTTGCTGTCTAGCAAAGTTATCAGAAGATCAAACCCAATTGTAAAATGACTTACACACGATATCAGAATGGTGCGAAAAGCGGCAAATGTCTCTCAGTAACAAACAGTGTGAGTTAGTCCACATATAAGTAAGTTGTTTAATTTCGATTACATAAGTGACACAAATTTGTAGGCTAAATACTTAGAATTTTGAATCATTTTAACCTGGAAATTTCAGTGACTTAATTTGCAATGATCACATATGTAATGTTGTGGGTAAAACAAACCAAGTTTAAAGAAGTGCAGTTCGTTTTGGATTATCGCGAAATAGGGTAGAGAGTGTAACGTATCTGATAAGCGAGTTGAGATGTCAATCATTAAAACAAAGGCGTTTTTCGATGCTGCGAGATTACACGAAATTTCACTCACCATCTTTATCATCTGAATGTGAAATGAACATGGGGTTCCGTAGACGATGATCCTGGGTGTTCCTCCGTTGATCCTCCAGTTGGTTTGGGGGCCAGGCACTGGGCACAGGATCGTTTTGACTGGAACGTAGATCAACCGAAACGTGTAGCCTTGTCAGATGAATCACGTTTCTTGTTACACCAGGTCGATGGTCGTGTCCGGATACGCCGTATTCCAGACCAACTGCTGCTAGAAACATACGACACATCAAGAACACAAGCACGTGAGGGCAGTAGCACGGTGAGGGGGTCATACATCTGTGCTTCCGTGGCACCTTTGGTAGTAATGGAAGACAGCATGACAGCTGTGGACCAAGTGAACGTTATCGGAGATCACCTGAATCCCTTCACGCTCGTTGTCTTCCGATACCGAGATGGCATCTTCTGGCATGGTAAATGTCCGTGTCACACGGCCAAAATCATACGATGTTGCTTTCAGGAGCGTCACAGTGACGTCACGTTGATATCTTGGCCATCAAATGTAGCTGATCTGAACCCCTTGAACACTTCAAGGACGCCAGCTCCGCTCCCACAAACCACAGGCCAGTGTCTTATGGGACGAATGTAAGCTGTAGCTAGATACTTGGTGCCACATACCTTCTGAAGCCTACAAACAACTTCTTAATCCACGCCAACGCAGAATGGCTGCTGTACTGCGTTCCAAGAGCAAACCAACATACTACACTCCTGGAAATTGAAATAAGAACACCGTGAATTCATTGTCCCAGGAAGGGGAAACTTTATTGACACATTCCTGGGGTCAGATACATCACATGATCACACTGACAGAACCACAGGCACATAGACACAGGCAACAGAGCATGCACAATGTCGGCACTAGTACAGTGTATATCCACCTTTCGCAGCAATGCAGGCTGCTATTCTCCCATGGAGACGATCGTAGAGATGCTGGATGTAGTCCTGTGGAACGGCTTGCCATGCCATTTCCACCTGGCGCCTCAGTTGGACCAGCGTTCGTGCTGGATGTGCAGACCGCGTGAGACGACGCTTCATCCAGTCCCAAACATGCTCAATGGGGGACAGATCCGGAGATCTTGCTGGCCAGGGTAGTTGACTTACACCTCCTAGAGCACGTTGGGTGGCACGGGATACATGCGGACGTGCATTGTCCTGTTGGAACAGCAAGTTCCCTTGCCGTTCTAGGAATGGTAGAACGATGGGTTCGATGACGGTTTGGATGTACCGTGCACTATTCAGTGTCCCCTCGACGATCACGAGTGGTGTACGGCCAGTGTAGGAGATCGCTCCCCACACCATGATGCCGGGTGTTGGCTCTGTGTGCCTCGGTCGTATGCAGTCCTGATTGTGGCGCTCACCTGCACGGCGCCAAACACGCATACGACCATCATTGGCACCAAGGCAGAAGCGACTCTCATCGCTGAAGACGACACGTCTCCATTCGTCCCTCCATTCACGCCTGTCGCGACACCACTGGAGGCGGGCTGCACGATGTTGGGGCGTGAGCGGAAGACGGCCTAACGGTGTGCGGGACCGTAGCCCAGCTTCATGGAGACGGTTGCGAATGGTCCTCGCCGATACCCCAGGAGCAACAGTGTCCCTAATTTGCTGGGAAGTGGCGGTGCGGTCCCCTACGGCACTGCGTAGGATCCTACGGTCTTGGCGTGCATCCGTGCGTCGCTGCGGTCCGGTCCCAGGTCGACGGGCACGTGCACCTTCTGCCGACCACTGGCGACAACATCGATGTACTGTGGAGACCTCACGCCCCACGTGTTGAGCAATTCGGCGGTACGTCCACCCGGTCTCCCGCATGCCCAATATACGCCCTCGCTCAAAGTCCGTCAACTGCACATACGGTTCACGTCCACGCTGTCGCGGCATGCTACCAGTGTTAAAGACTGCGATGGAGCTCCGTATACCACGGCAAACTGGCTGACACTGACGGCGGCGGTGCACAAATGCTGCGCAGCTAGCGCCATTCGACGGCCAACACCGCGGTTCCTGGTGTTTCCGCTGTGCCGTGCGTGTGATCATTGCTTGTACAGCCCTCTCGCAGTGTCCGGAGCAAGTATGGTGGGTCTGACACACCGGTGTCAATGTGTTCTTTTTTCCATTTCCAGGAGTGTATTTAGTAGGTGGTCATAATGTTTTGGCGTACCAGTGCCATTTCTGCTCACATACATGTACAAATATTTTATTTTTTATCTTTCATTACCGTTATAATGTTGAACCTGTAGATTTAAGTGTTACTAAGTCTTTTCTGAAGGTATTTTTATGGAGTGTAGCCACGTATGGAAGTGAAACATGGACGATAAACAGTTTACACAAGTTATTTGGAGATGAAGAGGCTCGCGCAAATAGAGTAGCATGGAGAGCTGCACTAAACCAGTCTTCGGACTGAAGACTGCAACAACAACAACAACATGTTGTGGATGCTGCGAGAAGCAACATGTGAGACATGTGCTGTAGATGATCTTACGCATATATCAGGGAAAATATTACACGTTTTTATGTGCCGAGGTACTTTCCATTCATTATTAACTTATGATTTCTGTCAAATACTGCGTGCTTCAACGGATGACTGCTTTAAGTAAAGGCTTTCATAATGGTTTGTTAAAATTCTGTTAGTATGAGTTTATTCTGCAGATGAACGAGGAATGCTAGATGTCTTAATTTGGCAGGTACGTCAGAGGATTTATGGTTATTATTATTATTATTATTATTACAGGATTAGTGAATTCAAAGATCAATTAATAACAACATTTTACTGCATTCCTGTTATTGTCTGACAAGACTCCCTCTACGGGACATCCTCCTCGCTTACCTCGCGACGCTTCGTTGTTTTATTGATTTGGTCATTCCAAGAACGTCGCAGTCTGCCGTGTTTATGTCGACCAGTAAGTTTACATCGGTAGTTTGACTACCGATGATCTGGCTTTCTCATCAAATACTCAAACCACCTTAATGATTTTCCTTTAATCCTATCACTGTCACATTTGCCCTCATCCTACCTCTTACTTCATCATTACTATTTTTATTGATTCTTGATATTCACAACTATTAGTCGTCTTTTGAGACCAACATCTAAAATCCATAGTTCTGATCCGCATTAAAGGCACATTCAACGATTAGCCTACCCAATCGTTTCTTATTGTTATTATGAATGTTCTTATCCCACCAAGCCGGCTGGAGTGGCCGAGCGGTTCTAGGCGCTACAGTCTGGAACTGCGCCCCCGATACGGTCGCAGGTTCGAGTCCTGCCTCGGGCATGGATGTGTGTGATGTCCGTAGGTTAGTTAGGTTTAAGTAGTTCTAAGTTCTAGGGGACTGATGACCTCAGAAGTTAAGTCCCATAGTGCTCAGAGCCATTTGTACCATTTTTTTTATCCCACAAAAATTTAAAAAAATATAAAGGGAAACGGTCAGGCTGAAGTTAGATGTAGTGGGCATTATTAAAATGCGACAGCACGAAGGACAGGACTTCTGGTAAAGTGAATAAAATTTCAGGCACGAAATGAAATATGGTTAACGCTGGAGTATCAAATAAGGAAGTAGGAATGCGAGTAAGCCTCTTTAAAGAGCACAGAGAATGCATTGTTGTATGCCAGGCAGACACAAAGCAAACACTGGCCATAGTAGTACTAGTTTATATCGGTTCTAGTTCCACAGATGATGAAGCGAGTGGAAAAAAATATAGTGAGGTAAAAGATATTATTCAGGTAATTAAGGGTGAGGGAAATGCAACTGTGGTAAGAGACTTCAATTCTATGGTAGGGAAAGGAAGAGAAAAATGGTAGGAGAACGTGGACTGGGGAAAAATAATGAAAGAGAAAACCGCCTGGTAAAACATGCCAAAAATTTACTCATCACTATGATTTTGTCTAAGAATCATGAAAAAAAGTTGAATACCAGGAAGAGACTTGGACACAAAGTAAGGTTTCAAGTAGATATTATAATGGAAAATCACAGTTTTCGAAACCATGTTTTTAACCACAAAACATTACCAGGAGCAGCTGTGTATTATGACCGTGATACTTTGTTTACGATCTGCAAATTTAAACTTGAAGTATTAGAAAAATATTGGAACTTAAGGAGGTGGAGCTTATTAGTTAAAAGAGCCAGGGGTTGTTGAATGTTTCAAAGGTAGCATTGGTTATCCATTGAGTGAAAGACGGTTAAGGAACACAACAGAAGACAAATGGCTAGCCTTGAGACATGAAATGGTGAAGGCAGCAGAGGATCAGAGACAAAAAGACAGGAACCAGTAGAAGTCCATATATAACGCACTAGACACTGAATTTAATTGATGAATGAAGAAAATATAAAAATGCAGCAAATAAAACAGCCAAAAGGGGATAGAGGCAAAAAAATGAGATTGACACGTAGTGCAAAATGCTAAAGCAGGAATGCATAGACGAGAAATGCAAGTTGTAAAAGCATGCATAGCTACGGGAAACATATATGGCATCTATTAGAAAGTTAGAGATATCTTTGGAGAAAAGAAAAGAATCGGTATCAACATCAAGAGCTCAGGTAACAAGCCGATACTCAACAAAGAAGGGAAAGCTGTAAGACGTAACGCATATATAGGAGGGTTATACAAGTAAATTAACTTGAAGGCAGTGGTATACGAAGGGAAGAGCGAGTAGACGAAGATGAATTGGGAGATGCACTACTACGATAAGAATCTGACAGATCACTGAAAGACCTCAGTCGAAAAAGACCCCTGATGTATACGATATTCCATGAGAATTATTTAAGTCCTTTGGAGATCTATCCATGACATAACTTTTCACCTGGCGTGAAGATATAAAACAGGCAAAACACCCCCAGACATCAAGAAAAATTAATTTCATTCCAAAGAGCACGGGAAATGAACGGTAAAATATTACCGGGCAACCAGTTTAATAAGTCATGCTTGCAAAGTACTGATTTGATTTATATATAGATGAATGCAAAAACTAAGAGAGGGACGATTATTTTGTGTTCTGGATAAAAGTAGAACTCGTGAGGAAGTATTGCCACAATGACTTATCTTACAAGATAGCCTGAAGGAAGATACACCTAAGTTTATAGCATTTGCTGATTTAGAGATTGATTTCGATAATTATGAGTACAGTATATGGTTTGAATTTATGAATACAGGGCTAAACTATAGCAAGCGAGCCGGCCGTTGTGGCCGAGCCGTTCTAGGCGCTTCAGTCCGCAACTGCGCTGCTGCTACGGTCGCAAGATCGTATCCTGCCTCGGGCATGGTTGTGTGTGATGTCCTTAAGTTAGTTAGGTTTAAGTAGTTCTAAGTCTAGGGAACTGATGACCTCAGATGTTAAGTCCCTAGTGCTTGGAGCCATTTCAACCATTTTTATAGCAAGCGAGAGGTATAGAAACGAAACTACAGTTATGGGGGTCAAACGACGTAAAAGAAATAGCAGGGAGTCAGGCTGGGTTCTTGTCTGTCAACGATATTATTCAATCTGTACACTGAGCAAGCACTAAAGGAATCCAATAAGTAATTTGGAGAAAGAATTAAAGTTTGGGAAGAAGAAATAAAAAATCTGAGGTTTGGTGACGACATTCTCATCCTGTCAGAGACACTCGAAAGAGAAGTTGAATGAAATTGAGAGTCTTGAAAAGATGCTATGAGACGAACATCAACAAAAGTGGAGCCGTAATAATGACTTGTAGACGAATTGAACTAGGCGAAGCTGAAGGAATTAAATTAAAAAAATGAAACAATGAAAATAATAGTTACGTTTTAATGTTAGAGCACGTAACTGATGATGGTTAACTTAGAGACGGTATAAAATGCAGAGTGGCTACAGCACGAAAAATATTTCTGAAAAACAGGGATTTGTTAAGATCTAATATAAATTTAAATGAAGGAAATCATTTCTGAAGGTGTTTGTATCGAATGTAGCCCATTACGGAAGTAAAACATCGACGATATGCAATTCAGACAGGAACAGACTACAAGCGTTTGAAATGTGGTGCTAATGGAGAATGCTGAAGATTAGGTGGATATATCGTGTAACTAATAAGGAGGTACTGAATCGAATTGGAGAAAAATGGTACAACTTGACTAAAAGAAGAAATCTATTTATAGGATACGTCCTGATACATGAAGGAATCGTCAGTTCATCAATTTGGTAAAGAATGGAAGTGTGTGTGTGTGTGTGTGTGTGTGTGTGTGTGCGTGTGAGGGATTGGGGGTAAAATCCTTGAGGGAGAGCAAGTGCTGAATGCAGTAAGCAGGTACAAATAGATGTAGGTTTCGATATTTATACAGAGACGGAGGGACTTAAACAGGACATACTATCACTGAGAGCTGCATCAAATCAATACGTATCCATGACCATAACAACAACAAACGCTAAGAATACAGAATCAATATTTGTTTACTGAATGAAGCATGAAGCTGACAGGCGCTGAGTAAGTAGTTAAAATTGAAAATGTATAACCGAACAGAGCTCCATACGTGGTAGGTTTGTTCCCATGAGAGATCCTGTCTTCGAAAACACCTCATAATACCAACATAGACTGGTTGTGTGTGCTGTTTCGTATTTCTTCATGTAATAATCGTTGCCGTTTTGCTAGTTGTTTCTGCTCCGAAAAAAAAGTTACATTCTCAGAAACTATGATTTGGTGAAAAAAGGTGCGTCCAATAATTCATGTCGCATTAACTGCACAGCACACTCACGTTTCGTCGTCATGCAGAGCTTCTTAATGCAAACGCTGATTATTTTTAATAATAGAGGGCGTAGACTAGATCTGTGGGAAGAGTTACAAATTTTTAAACATCTAGAGCTCAAAGACGGTAATATACTGAACGACCAGTTGAACCTTGCTTGTAGACAATTTTTCGAAGGCTTTAAACCTGTACTGTTTATGGTATAACATTAATGCTGGTAACCTCAGTGGTCTATTTTCTCAGGAAGCTATGATGCACTTTCTAATCTTTAAGCTCACTACCCTTTATATAATGTGGTTTTCTCACGATGTATGGCTGCCACTACATCGGCCCTTACGTGATTTTGTCTGGCTCTAAAACGTTGGTTCCCTGCGAATCTGTATTAACTGGATTGTGGACCAGGGTTGGTAATTCTGTCTTAAGAGCCATTATTATCAATTTTAAAGTTCTGACATATATACCGTGTGTGGGCTTCACTAATATTGTAATGTAATTTTTATATTCCGGCTGTATATGCCACTGTACGTAACTCTCTCGGCGTAAGCGCCACCTGCCTTTTTGATGTATTGTACCAAGGCTCCCATACTGTTATAACGGGAGTGTTAAACGCTTTCCTTCTTTTTATTGTTACTTTATCTAAGGACATTATGAATACTGATAATTTACACGTTGCTTTTGTACGCCAACCGGCACATGGTTCGCGCCATGAGCGCCACCTGCCCTGGCCGCAGAGTAACTACGCTGGCCGATTGCACTCAGTCGGTTGTGAGCTCTGCAACATCCATGTACTAATTTATATTTACGTGACAAACCCTATTTTTAGGGCTGTATTTTAATTTTGACAAATGGATCTATGCAGACATTTGTAAAAACGGCGATGACACATCAGTCCATACTAATGTAAAATTGTAAGTGCCAGTCGTCGTTCTCATATTTTTGTAATGCAAGAGCTCTCTAATTTGTGTTAAAATCTATTCTTGACTTGAGTTTCATACCTTTCTAATGTAAGCTATGATGTTCATTGTCCTTAGGCCACCTTCTGAAGAAGACAAATTTAAATTTGTTGAAACCTAGGTAAAGAATTCTTTATCCATTGCAGCTGGTCGGCTGTTTATAATTTTATTTAATAATTGAAATAAGTAGTACTGTGAGTTGCGTGTCCCGATAAACACAGCCATGATTTAAAGTTTAAGTTGTATACTGAAACTCCTACTAATTGTAATAACAGGCTATTGTAAAATACACGTTGTGAATTGGCACTAAAACGTATTACACCGTGGATAATTATATAGACATCGTACGACTAATCATCAGTGCATTGGAAAAGTGAACGTGTATTAGAAACTGCGACCAGAGTGCTAAAATATTGCACCAGTTGTAGAGAGATACAAATATAGCTAACAACATTAGTGCCTCTGTAGGTACCCACGTTGAATGCATTAGAATTACAAAGACAAGCTATAATTATAATTTCTATGTTCTTATTCACGGAAGTCAATTTCTTTTCATGTTTGTCTTCACCTTTATTGTGCATTATTCTGCATTATCAAATTATATGACTATTTGAAATTTCAGTGTGGTCATTTTCACTTTTAGTTTGATTTGATCTTTGCTAGTAAGCTTGTTTACTTTTCGAATTACATGTTAGAAACAATTGTGTTTTCGTTCTCTCGGCAAGTTGAAATAACATTTGACTTTTATCATTTCTCGCAGTATAATCAAAGTATCCCTCTAAAGAGCAGTCATTTAGTTTTACCATATTTTGCTTAAGTTCTACATTACAATCTTGTACTGAAACTTGCTGTCATTTATGAACTTCTGGTGAATAGACTTCCAACTTTGTGAGAAAAGGTCGTTTCCAGCATGACACATTCATTTTAGTAAGCGAACTCTGTTGAGTTTATACTTTTTCTGTTACGTTTGTTCTCTGAACAAGCAGACTAGATAAGTCCACAATTAACTACCTGCAGACAGAGAGATATCGTAAGGATTAGTCAATTCTGACTGAGGGCGCATGTTAGGGAAAAGGAGCAAGTACGACAGTCTTGTTGGGCGTTTCCTGTACTTATAGTAGACTACGTTTCTGGTGTGCTGAATTACGTCGTCAGCCGCTCCATCACGCTAGTTCATGAATAAACAAGAGCCCAACGGGACACAGCTATTTGTCAGCGTCTTGTTAATTCAGAGATCCCGTGTGCAGTATCACACAGAAGGGCTGACAGTATCATCCTGATGAGTGGTAACTGTGAGTGAAGGTGCTGGAACCCTGAATGATGTTAGCTTATTTAGTCCTGCAGATATAGATGTAACGTCGTCCTATTCTTTCTTTGCTGCTTTAGAAAAATGTCATTATAAATGGTACTTATCAAGGGCAAATATTTAATCTCAGTCATATTCTGCTGACAGAGATTGGATAATTACGAAAACTTAACATGGATCGAAATAGAAATATGATCACTCACAACGGTCGTTTTATTCTGGCATCTGCATGGGGCCTGTGGAAACAGTCGGGTACGAGGAACTTATGTAAATAAGACTGAATGACATGCACTGAAATAATGGGAATAACTTAACACTATAGATATTTTTCTGTCGCATCGATGTGAAGTTATGACTTCCAGCAACAGTAATGTAAAGAACATGTATCAGATATTTAAATTTGAAATCATACAAATGTTCCAAATTGTGTTGATAAGACGCATAATCAGTAGAATGTGCTATAACTGCATTTCACTCCTCAGTATCCACTGACTGACTGAGACGCCATTATATGTTTTTAACTTGTTTCCTTAGCACGGTACACATGCGTGTCGCCATCTCCTCTGTCGTGCTTAATTTCTAGTGCCCGGTCTTTTCCCTGCCCCTCATCTCTTTTCTTAGGTTCTTTGTGTAGATTACAATCTTGGTCTCTATTGTTTAACTTTTTATCAAAATGTATTTTCTGTCTAAGTAATCGTACTCATTATCGTTACGTGAACATATTAATGAAGTTAATGGGAATGAATTGTAAGTATGACAGGGAATTTAATGTCAAGGTATTCTCTGTTTCATTTTATCAATGGTTAATCATGCTGAAATGCATATAAATTGTTGATTTGTTCTAGCGGGCATTATTTCGTCTTGTTTTACTCCTTTTGCATTTTCAGGACGATAGACAACGAGGTCACTAGAGACGGAAGGCAAGCTCTGACTAGGGAAGGAGCCGTCCCCGGCATTTGCCTGAAGCGATTTAGGGAAACCACAGAAAATCTAAATCTGGATGGCCAGATGCGGGTTTGAACCGTCGTCCTCCCGAATGCGCCTCAAGTGGCTAACCACTGCGCCACCTCGCTCGGAATGCACAAATTGTTTATGTATAAACAACGCACGTGTACTGCACAAACCGCTGTGGCGCATAAACACTTCAGTCTTCGTCATGTCAATTGAAGTCTCTCGTATATGCTTTGGCATTTAATGTTTTTATTTATAATGTAGAGATTGTTTATCAGATTTGTAACTGTAACCATCCCATTCTTTCAGTCATTGGTTCAAGCGAAATTTATTCTTTTATTATTACTTTTCTTTTCACTTACGAAAGTAAAGGTTTCTAAAACATAATAAAAATTACTATACTACGCATATCCTGGTGTTTCGCTTCTTCATAGGAACATTCTTATTACAGAGGCGATGAGGTACTAAATATTCGTGTTTCAAAATATTCCTCCTTCTTGCGAAATGCGAAGAATCTTTCTACGTTTTTTCATCTTACGAAGACGTCAAATGTATTCCTTTCATACCTGTATTCATAGTTATGGCTACTACGTTTTTTACTTGACTTATTTAGATGATATTGATCCAGATATTAGGACTGTCCTGTACTGCTTCTTCTGTTTCTCTCCATCTGACATGCTGATCTGCAAATAAAATGGTACATATTTAATGGCCAGTCTCCTTTAATGATTTTCGTATTCCATCCTATGATGAATCCAGGTGAGCACCTCGTTTTTTCGCCAGACACCTATCCCTCCGTTAATCGATTTTAATTTACCACTTGCTATACAGACTCAGATGAAAGATTTGTGTTTCGAGATTTTATATTTTCTTCCTTCAGGTACAAGTCTATTATATAACACTGAATTTTCCACAGTATTCTTCTACCAGTATTCGTAACAGCAAGCACGAAGTCTGTAATTAGGCTCTTTGATAATAGCAGTACAGAAGAGGGAAAAAAAGAGCAGTAGATTGAGAAACGGCTTGACATTTCAATTCCTGGTCGTTTAAATGGCGGACAGCACGAGTTCTATCAGACCTTCCCCTTGCAAGTTAATTACAATGCTCGATCGCCTGTGTATCGTTCTGGCACGCAATTCTTCTCTCTGCTGCGTACCAGCTTCGCTTCAATTTACCTCTTCTCTCCCAATTACAGAGGGTACGGAATACATCAAGCTGTCAGTAGAACGTTTTCCTATGTTCCTGACACTTTCAGCTATAGCAACGGTAGCTATAATATAGAATTTGACAAATGCTGACTATATCCAGAATTTCCATATATTATTAAACTTTGTCGATCATGTAATTTACCTCAGAATGTAACGATTAACTGCTACAAGTAATAATTTTCAGTTGCCTGTCAGCGACGTGTCACCAGCAGACTTGAAAAGTCTGCTGCATTTCCACATACGCTCTGCTCTGTAAGTAATTTATATCCCTCCTACCTTTGGAACAGTTCAACAACCCACTAAGCTCTTTGCGGGTTTCCAGTAAGTGTGATCCTCCTCTACTGATAATGATACTCCCTTTACTGCTTTGGTTAACTTTTCTTCACGATTGTGGGATGTGGTTTACGTAACAAAGATACATGTGGAAGGAAGAACAGGGTTTAACGAGGGCATTGAAGACGGGGCTTACGCTTGGAATGGAGTAGGATAGGGAAGAATGGGGAACTGTCATTCCCAGAGGAATCTCCCCGGAGATGCAAACATAAATCTGTATGGCTTAACGGAGATTTTAACCATAGTTCTTCACAATAAAAGCCCACTATCTTACCCCTGTGGCAACGCAGAACAGTTACTGTAGTTATTCCACTGTTTAATAAAGTTTACAAGTACTCAGTTTAATGATTAAGTGACAATGGAAATATCTTGTATGTATCACATCTGTTAATCAAAGGATTCTGTTACCTATTTCGACCGTTTTTAGACTTCATCGCAGCACACACATTTAATTCGTTTCCTAGTAATCGAAATGCTATGGACAGTGATTAAACCTATCACTCATGTTCTCTCAGTTAGCTACCCAATGGGTTCCCCAAAAAGTAAAAAATTAATAGAGTAAATGTATTTCGATACGTAGTGATCTACAACTTCGCTTCTAATTGATGCACGAAACCAACTACGGTGCGCAAAAGTGAAGAGGACGGTGGAAGAAAGTGCTAACCCACAAGAGCGAATTTTGCATTACTTCGGCTATATGTTTCGTTAAGCTCAAAGACCACGACAGAAATATAATAAGGGATAATAATTCATTAAGTAGACAGCATTGCCCATCGGCACATGTGGCTCTTCCTGTTTCTAGCATGTGGTGTATTCGAGAAAAACAACAGACTGGTCGATCAGACTAATTCTCACTAAATTGACGCATAACACTATATTCTGACGTCCCCTTTAGTTATCACAGGCTAATTTTACTATCAGCAAGATTCATTTTCAACAAATGTCTTGGGTGGATATCGTGTGCTTCAAAAAGCTCCGGAGTGGGTGCTTAAGTTGTCCGTGTCTTAGCTACATAGCGTCTACATTCCATTACTTCATCACACATAGTATATCGAAATAAAAACCAGATTACAGATAAACTGAGATAGGATTGTTGCTAGCGGTGTCAAAAACTGCAGGAGATCACAGGCAGTGTTTGAGATTTCCTTAAAACCTGTTGCATACTTGTACGCGTTTCTGCTAGTAGACTGGCAGTTTAGATAATCGTGTATTACTGAGTGGCATAAAATTTTGAAAACTACCATTAGCCTACGTACCCCAGATACGTTAGTATAATAGAATTATTGAAGAGCGAAAGATTTCTTTAAATGCAAATATTTTTTTTGGCCTTCAAACGGATGTTATTGACATCGAATGAAATAACAAGCAAGCGGTTGTCAGTCACTATTAATTTATTCCCATGACTATTTCAGAGATTTAAACCTCTGTCACCAGATAGGCCAACGTATGAGGATTAATATGGCATTAATGTGATGTATTACGACTTTGGAATAACCTGAGGATCTGTCTAGTAGATGAAAAGCAAAGCACTATAAAAATACATGACTCACAGCTCTGTAGAGGTTTTCGAATGAAAGAATGAACGAAAATATAAATGTCAAAAAAAGAAACAATACTGATACTGTACCATAGTCTCGGGCTCCTTTTACAGCCTTTATCAGATTTTTGTTTTTGTAAACGCTGAATGAAGAGAAGAAAAAAAGAAAAGAAATGCTGCCACTGGTGTCAGATCTCAAGTTCCTTCTACGGCCTTTGTTCATCACATTTTTTATAGAGACTGTGGGAAGGAAAGATGGTGTCTGGAATCTAACAAGTACAAAGTAATAAATACAAAGAATATGTATCAACACAAAACTTGATTTTGAAGTGAGTCTCAAAGGATCGTGCAGATCTTTGGCTGCACTGATGAACAGCAATGTAAGTCTAACTATCTCCAGTGGTCACAGATTCTTTTCTGTCAGATTTACACAGTCTAACACTACGTACACATTTATGTACAATCAGGATGACATGTTAGAAACATTAAGTGTCAGCAGCAAAATTTATGTAGACTCTAAACAACAATTTACTAACTATTATTATGTTACATAGGTAATATTTGTGTGTGTATGTGTGTGTGTGTGTGTGTGTGAGAGAGAGAGAGAGAGAGAGAGAGAGAGAGAATGTGTGTGCAAATTTAGTCTTGTAGGTTGCTGTTAAAACAGAGGTGAGAGTTGTCTTGTGACAGCCAGAGCGAGAGCACCAGCAGCAGCGAGTACTGTTTGTATAAAGCGTTTATTTTGCATTTTGTTTACGACCTTCCACTAAGGAAGGGATTCTATTTGTGTTTATCTGCTCTGCATAGTAACTAACAGTTCTTGATAAAACTTTACGTAGTTTTCGTGTTAGATTTCTTAGTGTTTTCTTGATCGTTTAGAACAGAAAGCGCCCTAAAACCGTCTTTTGTATGTTTCGCGGCCGTTAGCCACTAGTCACTTGAATCAGCAGTTGTCTTGTGACAGCCAGAGCGAGAGCACCAGCAGCAGCGAGTACTGTTTGTATAAAGCGTTTTTGTACTTATTTGCTGCGCTTAGCTTTTAAATAGTTTTTCTGGGAAAGCCTAGCGTAGTTTTCGCGTCTCGTATTTCAGTGAGTGTTTCTTGATTATCAGAGTAGCTCATCAGAAGATTATCTTGGGAATTTGTCACCGTATAGAGTAGGGTAAACATAGTCATGTGTAGGGACTGTGGTTGTTGTGAGCGGACGCAAGGAGAATTGGCCACTCTTCGGGGGCAGGTGGAGGCTTTGTCTGTTAGGCTCATCGAGCTCGAGGCGCAGGCGTCGGCTCGTAGTGGCGTTGGGGCAACTGTGGTGAGACCTATGCCTACTTCGGTGGCCTTGGAATCACATGGAACCCCTGATGTCGCTGCGTCTTCCGGCAGTGAGCATCTTACCGGTCAGCCATCACTCCAGGGTGAATGGCGGACAGTGGTGGGCTCGCGCGTGCCTGGCCGAAAGGCGAAGGTGGGATCTGGCCGCGTGGCAGCTGCCTAAACCCTTTCCAACAGGTACGGGGTGCTTCCTAGTGGTGATGACATCGTTTCCGAGCCACCACAGGATGCCTCGCCTGTTGGGCCAGTGGCCGATTCTCCGGCAAGGTCCCGACAGTCACAGAGGGCGGGCCTATTAGTTATAGGGAGCTCCAACGTTAGGCGGGTTATGGAGCCCCTCAGGAAAATAGCGGGTAGGTCGGGGAAGAATGCCAGTGTGCACTCGGTGTGCTTGCCGGGGGGTCTCGTCCGTAATGTGGAGGAGGCCCTTCCGGCAGCTATTGAACGCACTGGGTGTGACTGGCTGCAGATAGTAGCACATGTCGGAACGAATGACGCCTGCCGCTTGGGTTCTGAGGCCATCCTTGGTTCCTTCCGGCGGCTGGCTGATTTGGTGAAGACAACCAGCATCGCACGCGGAGTGCAAGCTGAGCTTAATATCTGCAGCATAGTGCCCAGAGTCGATCGCGGTCCTCTGGTTTGGAGCCGTGTGGAGGGTCTAAACCAGAGGCTCAGACGACTCTGCGACTATAATGGTTGCAAATTCATCGACCTCCGTTATTGGGTGGAGATCTGTAGGGCCCCCCTAGACAGGTCAGGCGTGCACTACACACCGGAAGCAGCTACTAGGGTAGCAGAGTACGTGTGGCGTGCACACGGGGTTTTTTTAGGTTAGAGGGACCCCCCCTTGGGCGAAACGATAAAATACCTGACGGCTTACCAGAGAGGACATTATCATCGTTGATAAAGAACGTCCGTCCTCAGAGACCAAAAACAGGAAAAGTTAACGTAATATTGGTAAACTGCAGGAGTATCCAGGGCAAGGTTCCTGAATTAGTATCTCTTATTGAAGGAAATAGTGCGCATATAGTATTAGGAACGGAAAGTTGGTTAAAACCGGAAGTGAACAGTAACGAAATCCTAGACACAGAATGGAATATATACCGCAAGGATAGGATAAACGCCAATGGTGGAGGAGTATTTATAGCAGTAAAGAATTCAATAATATCCAGTGAAGTTATTAGCGAATGCGAATGTGAAATAATTTGGGTTAAGTTAAGTATCAAAGGTGGGTCAGATATGATAGTCGGATGCTTCTATAGACCACCTGCATCAGCAACCGTAGTAGTTGAGCGCCTCAGAGAGAACCTGCAGAACGTCGTGAAGAAGTTTCGTGATCATACTATTGTAATAGGGGGAGACTTCAATCTACCAGGTATAGAATGGGATAGTCACACAATCAGAACTGGAGCCAGGGACAGAGACTCTTGTGACATTATCCTGACTGCCTTGTCCGAGAATTACTTCGAGCAGATAGTTAGAGAACCAACTCGTGAAGCTAACGTTTTAGACCTCATAGCAACAAATAGACCGGAACTTTTCGACTCCGTGAATGTAGAAGAGGGTATCAGTGATCGTAAGTCAGTGGTTGCATCAATGACTACAATTGTAATAAGAAATGCCAAGAAAGGAAGGAAAATATATTTGCTTAACAAGAGTGATAGGGCACAAATCGCAGAATATCTGAGTGACCACCATCAAACGTTCATTTCTGAGGAAGAGGATGTGGAACAAAAATGGAAAAAATTCAGAAACATCGTCCAGTACGCCTTAGATAAGTTCGTACCGACTAAGGTCCAAAGCGAGGGGAAAGATCCACCGTGGTATAACAATCATGTACGAAAGGTACTACGGAAACAAAGAAAGCTTCATCATAGGTTTAAGAGTAGTCGAATCATAGCTGATAAGGAAAAGCTGAACCAAGCGAAAAAGAGCGTAAAGAGAGCAATGAGAGAAGCATTCAACGAATTCGAACATAAAACATTGGCAAACAATCTAAACAAGAACCCTAAAAAGTTTTGGTCATATGTAAAATCGGTAAGCGGATCTAAATCCCCTATTCAGTCACTCGTTGACCACGATGGCACCGAAACAGAGGACGACCGAAGAAAGGCAGAAATACTGAATTCAGTGTTCCGAAACTGTTTCACTGCGGAAAATCGTAACACGGTCCCTGACTTCAGCCGTCGCACGGACGCCAAAATGGAAAATATTGAAATAAACGATATCGGAATTGAAAAACAACTGCTATCACTTAGTAGCGGAAAAGCATCCGGACCAGACGAGATACCCTTAAGATTCTACAGTGATTATGCTAAAGAACTTGCCCCCTTTCTATCAGCAATTTATCGTAGATCGCTGGAAGAACGTAAAGTACCTAGCGACTGGAAGAAAGCGCAGGTCGTTCCCATTTTCAAGAAGGGTCACAAATCAGATGCGAATAATTATAGGCCTATTTCGCTTACGTCAATCTGTTGTAGAATAATGGAACATGTTTTGTGTTCTCGTATTATGACGTTCTTAGATAATACAAATCTCCTTCATCATAACCAACATGGATTCCGCAAACAGAGATCATGTGAAACTCAGCTCGCCCTATTTGCCCAAGAAATTCACAGTGCCGTAGACACTGGCGAGCAGATTGATGCCGTATTCCTGGACTTCAGGAAGGCATTTGATACGGTTCCGCACTTACGTTTAGTGAAAAAAATACGAGCTTACGGAATATCGGACCAGGTTTGTGATTGGATTCAGGATTTCCTAGAAGAAAGAACACAACATGTCATTCTTAACGGTTCAAAATCTGCAGATGTAGAGGTAATTTCGGGAGTACCGCAGGGAAGCGTGATAGGACCTTTATTGTTTACAATATACATAAATGACTTAGTTGACAACATCGGTAGCTCCGTGAGGCTATTTGCAGATGACACGGTTGTCTACAAGAAAGTAGCAACATCAGAAGACTCGTACGTACTCCAGGAGGACCTGCAGAGGATTAATGCATGGTGCGACAGCTGGCAGCTTTCCCTAAACGTAGATAAATGTAATATAATGCGCATACATAGGGGCAGAAATCCATTCCAGTACGATTATGCCATAGGTGGTAAATCATTGGAAGCGGTAACGACCTTAAAATACTTAGGAGTTACTATCCGGAGCGATCTGAAGTGGAATGATCACATAAAACAAATAGTGGGAAAAGCAGGCGCCAGGTTGAGATTCATAGGAAGAATTCTAAGAAAATGTGACTCATCGACGAAAGAAGTAGCTTACAAAACGCTTGTTCGTCCGATTCTTGAGTATTGCTCATCAGTATGGGACCCTTACCAGGTTGGATTAATAGAAGGGATAGACATGATCCAGCGAAAAGCAGCGCGATTCGTCATGGGGACATTTAGTCAGCGCGAGAGCGTTACGGAGATGCTGAACAAGCTCCAGTGGCGGACACTTCAAGAAAGGCGTTACGCAATACGGAGAGGTTTATTATCGAAATTACGAGAGAGCACATTCCGGGAAGAGATGGGCAACATATTACTACCGCCCACATATATCTCGCGTAATGATCACAACGAAAAGATCCGAGAAATTAGAGCAAATACGGAGACTTACAAGCAGTCGTTCTTCCCACGCACAATTCGTGAATGGAACAGGGAAGGGGGGATCAGATAGTGGTACAATAAGTACCCTCCGCCACACACCGTAAGGTGGCTCGCGGAGTATAGATGTAGATGTAGATGTAGATACATCTACATCTACATCTACATGGATACTCTGCAAATCACATTTGAGTGCCTGGCAGAGGGTTCATCGAACCACCTTCACAATTCTCTATTATTCCAATCTCGTATAGCGCGCGGAAGGAATGAACACCTACATCTTTCCGTACGATCTCTGATTTCCCTTATTTTATCGTGGTGATCGTTCTGCCCTATGTAGGTCGGCGTCAACAAAATATTTTCGCATTCTGAGGAGAAAGTGATTGGAATTTCGAGAGAATATTCCGTCGCAACGGAAAACGCCTTCTTTTAATGATTTCCAGCCCAAATCCTATATCGTTTCTGTGACACTCTCTCTCATATTTTGCGATAATACTAAACGTGCTGCCTTTTTCTGAACTTTTTATATGTACTCCGTGAGTCCTATCTGGTAAGGATCCCACACCGCGCAGCAGTATTCTAAAAGAGGACGGACAAGAGTAGTGCAGGCAGTCTGCTTAGTAGATCTGCCAATAAAACGCAGACTTTGGTTAGCCTTCCCCACAACATGTTCTATGTGTTTCTTACAATTGAAGTTGTTCGTAATTGTAATTCTAGGTAATTCGTCTAATTTATGGCCTTTATATTGGACTGATTTATCATGCAACCGAAGTTTAACGGATTTCTTGTAGCATTCATGTGGATGACCTACACTTTTCGTTATTTAGGGTCCACTGCCAATTTTCGCGCCATTCAGATCTTTTCTAAATCGTTTTGCAATTTGTTTTCATCTTCTGATGCCTTTATTAGTCGCTAAACGACAGCATCATCCGCAAACAATCTAAGACGGTTACTCAGATTGTCTCCCAAATTGTTTGTGTAGATAAGGAACACCAAAGGACCTATAACCCTACCTTGGGGAACACCTGAAGTCACTTCTGTTTTACTCGATGACTTTCCGTCGATCGCTACGAATTTTGACCTCTCCGACAGGAAATCGCAAATCCAGTCACATAACTGAGACGATATTCCGTAAGAACGCAATCTTACTACGAGCCGCTTGTGTGGTACAGTGTCAAAAGCCTTCCGGAAATCCAGGAATATGGAATCGATCTGAAATCCCTTGTCAATAGCACTCAGCACTTCATGTGAATAGAGCTAGTTGTGTTTCACAGGAACGATGTTTTCTAAACCCATATTGACTGTGTGTCAATAGACCGTTTCGTTCGAGGTAATTCATAATGTTCGAACACAATATATGTTCTAAAATCCTGCTGCATATCGACGTTAACGATATGGGCCTTTAGTTTAGTGGATTACTCCTACTACCTTTCTTGAATATTGGTGTGACCTGTGCAACTTTCCAATCTTTGGGTACGGACCTTTCGTCGAGCGAACGGTTGTATATGATTTTCAAGTATGGAGCTAATGCATCAGCATACGGGAACCTAATTGGCATATAGTCTGGAGCAGAAGACTTGCTTTTATTAAGTGATTTGAGTTGCTTCGCTACTCCGAGGATACTTACTTCTACGTTACTCATGTTGGCAGCTGTTCTCGATTCGAATTCTGGAATATTTACTTCTTCTTTTGTGAAGGCATTTCGGAAGGCTGTGTTTAGTAAATCTTCTTTGGCAGCACTGTCTTCGATGGTATCTCCATTGTTATCGCTCAGAGAAGGCATTGATTGTCTCTTCCGGCTAACATACTGTAACCTCCCCGCAGAAATTTAAAAGACAATATTTAATAGAAATGGAGCCAAGTGTAACCTCCTTGCATAAAATGTACTGACTATGACAATTAAATGTTTGACTCGCAATCTGACTCAACGTGCAAGCTCCCAAAAAAATAATGAGAGACAATTTAATGCTAATGAAACTTCAGTCACAATGTAAACTCAATTAGACCGAAATATCAGTCTTTGGCCCTGTGCAAAAAATCAGAATTAATTTCTTACCTCATTGGAACTGCATGTCAAATTTCTGCTCTCATTGTTGACCACGGCTAGGAGGAAATGCATTGCAAGTATTATTTTTTTTTATTTTTTTGAAATTTAACTGAAACTTTTCTTTAAAGGAAATGGAACGAGATCGTTCGTTCAATTAAATGGTTCTTTTATTAAAATTTGCTTTGAAATCAAAATTATTATTGGGGCACTTGGTGAAAATTAATTACAATAAATAAACTTTATCTGATGTGCGCAATGCAGCTTGGTTACCTTAATTAACAATATACCTCATTCAGCATCTTGACCAGAGACCCATGTCGACGCCTGCGACTGCGTCCCGCTCGCGACCGTACTCGACTACTAGTGCTAACAGACTGCCATCCGCAACTGAACTCGACTACTGCTACCGACAGAGTGCTGCTCGCAACTCTCGCGCGGTCAAGCGCAGACTAGGAACGACAAATAGCTCTCTGGTCAGAGACTCTGCAATGCCTGCCCATCGCCGCCACATAACATACGTGTTTTATAACCCTCCACTGGTGGGGCAAAAATTTGGCAGCGATGGTGAGTCATTTGGACTTGCCATCGCAAGAAATTTTTTTTAACTAATTAACTTTACAGTTACAGCATATATACAGATATAGTACATGAATTAAATGTGGTGCACATGCACCGAGCACAAAACATTAGACAATGACAAAAAATGTATACAATGAGTACAGAGCGTATCAGCAAAGACAAGAGTGCACATATACTGTACTTCAGAACAAATCGAAAAATGTCTTTAGCATTTTCACAACAAATAAACATAATGGCAAAAAAATCATGTCGACAAGTGACATAAGTGAACATGCACTGCAGTTCAAAACATATCAGCAAATGAGGAAATGTATATACAATAAGTAACAAATGACATAAGCGCATACGCACCGAAGTATTGAACATATCAGGAAATCACAAAATGTATACAAATCATATTGAAAAATGAGAAAAGTACACAGGCACTGAAGTTCAGTAGAAAGCATATTAACACATGACATAAGTGCACATGTACTGTAGTTTAGAACATATCATCGAATCAAAAAAAATGTATAGGTCATGAATACAAATCATGTTAGCAAAAACTTTTTCTTTACTATGTTACAAGAATTAGGATGGGAAAGGGAAGGATTGCATCATGGTTGTAGCACTTTAGGTTGCATGCAGCTGCTCTGAAAGTCCATATCTTTCCACAGAAGTACAACACCAAGTGACACAATTTGAAGCTCTTTTCCCATCAGAATTTATCAGCGTAGCCAAGACACTGAACTGTCGTAGTAATATTCCACGTTTTCATTTTGGCAGTACATTAGGTACACCAAACAGAGGGACCATAATAACGTCTCCATCGCTTACGGTGGTGGACAGCATGTCGTGTCAACACCAAGGCACACCAACGTGGAATTAGTGCAAAAACCAAATATAGTGCTCCATGATCAGAAGGATGTACAGGACAAATGGATATTGCAGTAATTCAGGGTAGTTAGCTCATAAGGTGAAGGACATTGTCACATACTAGTCTTCATTAGGAATTATATTGGTAGTTTGCGGCATTCGTAGCCTAGTTATTGAACATTTCTGTACCATGTATTTAGTATTACAGAATAATGTTCATAAAATTAAATTATTGGCATCATGGGTAATCGTATTACAATAAACAGCGGCAGTCTTTGGCCAGTTACAAAGCATATTTAGTATGACAGAATAATGTTCATCAGAAGTCTTCATTGAAAAAAGTCAATTATTGGCCTAGCATTAACATAATACATTGAGTTATACAAATTATTGGCACATCATTGGCCAGGTACCAAAACATGAAAAGGCATAATTGAAAACAGGAGCTAATTAATGGCATAATTAATAACATAATTCATTTAGTGACATTAATTATTGGCACTCAGTGGCCAGCAAGTATTGAATAGTATAAAACATTGTTCATCATTCAGTATTATTCAGATCATTAAGAAGTCATTATTAAAAATCAGTTAATTACAATCATAGCATTAACAATCATGGGCATTATAAGTAGTCTCATTACAATAAACAGTGGCAGTTATTAGCAAGTTACAAAGCATTATTTTATATATTTTTTTGTATCATTAAGAAGTCATCACTGAAGTGACATACTATTCAGAGCTGATCAGCATTACTCAGAACTCTCTTAAACTGTTATCATTATTTGGGACTGGTAATACACTTTTTGTTAGCAATGCATTGCTTAGGGTAATTATAGGGGAAAGCAAGAAGAAAAAATCTGTTTCTGGTTTGTTGGTATAAATGAAAATGTGCAATGTCATTCGTCATGAGTCAGCTGTGGCAAGATTATGAAACAAGTAGAGTATATGTAATCACCTTCATAGATTTAATGAACAACTGCTTATAGCACATTAATCTCATAAATAATTTCTCCTGCAAAAAATGTATAAAAATGGATTATTAAGCTGAAAAGAGAAATGCATTTTATGCTGAAAAGTAGTGAACTTGGAATTAACAGGTAGTGAAATGTGTATAAAAAATGAGTTCCATAGCTGTCCTTTCCAAAACCTTCAGTCATTATACTATGCAATATAACACCTGCTGTCAAAGGGAACTGCAACAAATACTTAAATAACTACATAGCATAAACATAACTTCAACATTATCCTCATCTGATAAAAAAAAAATTTCATTATACATCTCATCATAACTCCATTATCATCACCTGTAAAGAAAAACTTCATTATTCATAGTAGCATATTCTTCATCATTATTCATCAGCATTCATTATCATCTGCAAAAATCACTTCATTACTCATTACACAACTATTCCTTATCTCTAGCATATTTCATCACTAAAACTAAGATGTGTAGTTCTGTCTGACAGCCTGCATCAATCACCTTGTATTCTGAAAGAAAAATTAGTTAAGACTGCTATTCTACGATGAGTATAGTATATTCTTGTTAATGCTTGTTAATCCTGATCCATTTACTCTTCCTCATAAAGTTATTGCATCTTCTTTCGTTTATTCCGTAGGTGAAATTCCCATTTCTGTTGAATTTATTTCTTACACGCATCATTTCTTTCTGAAATTGATGAACAGAGATTAATGTCTTACATTTAAATCATATACTCATTAAATAATGACTGGTTTATGGTAACATAATTAAGTATACAGCATAACATGACAGAAAACGTAATATGTCAAAGACATTGACAGTGTTCAAATGCAAAAATGTACACAGAATATCACAATGCAGCAGCAAAAAATGTAAAACAGTCGCGATCTTGAGATGTCATAAGGCAAAAAATGTCGAAGTCGACTGGTGTTTGCTATGTCTTCACCATTTCATAATGCATACGAACAAAACATGAAATAATCGTATATATATAACAAAGAAAATGTGTGATGTTCGTTGTGTTCAGCTTGTATGTAGTGTAGTTAATAGAGGCGATAATTAAAGCCTTTAATGGAGAAAAAATGTAATGAAATTAACATGTCATTAGATAACATTGCATAATTAGTCATAAAATACGTAAGTGTCTCTGGAAAAAAATGTGCACAGTCTGATATATAACAAGAAAAGCGACCTGCTAACCTTACCTTGCCGGGCACTTACCAAGAAAAAATACGATAATCATCAATAATTAGTCATGTGAATATAATTGCATAAATGTTCATAAAAATTAGCAAATAGCATTACAGCATGTTACATCATAAAGTGGTTTCATTCAATAAACGGTTTAATGTTTGAGATATGGTGATTGCCTTTCGATTTTCTGGTTCTCAAAGTTTAGACGTGTACAACATTGGGGTGAGGGATGCTGCGAATCCGATATGGACCTGCGTATAGAAGTTCAAATTTACTGCACTTACCTTTTATTCTGCTGGATAAATAGTGTGTACGCACTAATATCTTTTGTCCAACGTGAAAGTCGCGGCGTGTACAAACCTGTTTTTGCTGTCTTCTCCGGCGCTCTGCGGCACGTTTGATGTTGTTCAATGCAATGTTAATTATTTCATGGTGACGCAGTCGACGACAGGTAGGGAAGTTTACTAATTCTTTGATTTTGTTAGGTGGTTCAAAATTTTTCAGTATAACAGACGGAAATAGCATAGTGGATTCGTTTGGAATGGAATTAATTACATCTTGGAATGAAAATATGTGTGTGTCCCAATCAATATGTCTTTTGTGGCAGTATATTCTACACAGTTTGCCAATTTCTTTCATTAATCTTTCACAGGGGTTCGAAGAAGCATGGTACTTGGATATATAAATCGGAGAAATGTTTCTAGCTCGTAACATACGTGTCCATGTAGCAGAACGAAAATGTTATCCATTATCGGAAATTACTTTCAACACATGCCCTACATGAAATAGAAAATGTTTTACAAATGCTTTCGAAACAGTTTTAGCTGTAGCTTTGCGTAACGGAGTGAAAGTAACAAATTTTGAAGTGAGCTCAACAGCGACAAATATGTAGCAAAAACCTCTGTTAGATCTCGGAATCGGACCAAAAATGTCTACAGCGGCCATGTGTCTTAATTTAACAGGTACAATGGGATATAAAGGAGGAATATGTGAAGTGGTGTCTGACTTAGCTTTCTGGCAAATTTTACATGACGCTAAAACTCGTCGTATACGTTTCTCCATGTTGGTAAAATAACAGTTCTGTCTCAGTACAAGAAAACATTTTCTGGCTCCGTAATGTGCGTAGCTTAAATGAGTGTACCAAATTAATTTGTTAATCAGTTCGTCAGGAATGCAGAATAACCAATTGTTGCTGTCAGGATGAGAGCGGCGAAACAAAATGTCATTGCGTACAGTGTAATGGTTTCTAATCGTAACATTATTCTTATCTTGCCAAAGGTATTTAATTTCTTTCCACACGCTGTCTTTATTTTGTTCTTGTGCATGTCCTGTAATGACGACGAAATAAAATTTTCAAATGCTACTTGTTGAATGTACATAACGCTAAAATTTGCTTTGCAGAAGTTAGTTGCGATGTCATGCTGATTGTTGCTGAGAGAACGGGATAGTGCGTCTGCTATAACATTTTGTGTGCCGGGAATGTGAACTATTGTAAAATTAAATTCCTGTAAATAAAGTTTCCATCTACTTAACCTGTCGTGCGTAAATTTAGCTGAAAGTAAGAATTGTATCGCCCTGTGGTCTGTGTAAACGGTCGTGTGTCTTCCATAAAGAAAATGCCTAAATCTCGTGAAAGCCCATACAACGCATAATGTTTCAAGTTCTGTAACAGAATAATTTCGCTCAGCAGGTGACAGAATGCGACTTGCAAATGCGATGTTTTTAATTACTGTAGAACCATCTTCTTCAATTTCCTGGAAAATGTGTACGCCTAAAGCGGTGTTATAACTGTCGGTGGCAATGGAAAAATTTCTGGTAAGGTCTGGGTGCGATAAAATTGGTGCATTCAACAGGGCATGTTTCAGGTTCCCAAGACCAAATACTGTTTTTACCTGTTAATTGGCATAATCTAGGCGTATCTAAAGCAGAGTGATGAATAAATTTACGAAAAAAGTTAATTAAGCCCAAAAAACTGCGTAGTTGCTTTTTCGTTGTAGGAACAGTAATGTCACGTAGAGCTTGAAGTTTTTCCGGGTCAGGCGCAATGCCTTCTGCTGAAATTACGTGTCCAAGAAATTTTATAGAAGTTTTGCCAAAGTGCGATTTACTAAGATTAACTGTAAGTCCTTGTGCATGAAAAGTTTGTAACAGACGTTCAAGAATCATATTGTGCTCAGACCAGTTAGCTTCTGCGATAAGAATGTCGTCTACGTACGTCGTAATTCTGTCCTTAAGTTCTGTCGGAAGTATTGTGTTCAAACCGCGAATAAAAGCTGCAGAAGGAATAGTTAAGCCGAACGGTAATTTACAAAATTGATAACAGTCGCCAAAACAGAGAAAAGCTGTGTATTTTCTGCAATTCGGATGAAGTTGAATTTGCCAAAATCCTGATTTCAAATCTAATGTGGAATAAATAGCTGTACCGTGAAATTTCTGTAGAAGTTCCTCTAATGTCTGTGGTCGATCTGTTTCATTAATAATTATGTCATTGATGTGACGTGAATCAAGTACATGGCGAAGTGACCCATCTTTTTTCTTAACAATATGTAGCGGGTTTATGTACGGACTAACTGCCGGTTCTATAATTCCTTGGTCAAGCATATCCTGCAATTCTTTTTTAACTTGTTCTCTGTGGATATATGGAATGGGATAATGCTTAGCTTTAAATGTGTCGTGCTGTTTGACTTGAAATTCATACGTAAATCCGGACGTAGTACCAGGAACATTGTCGAAAACTGGAGCTTGCTGTAAAAGAATTTTGTGTAATTGCGTTCGTTCATCGTCTGTATTTGCACTGCTTTGTTTAACTTTATCGGAAATCATCTGCATTACGTCGTAGTCAGTTTCATCTGGAGTGTTATAGTTATGTACGTACGTATCCGTGAACAATGTGGAATTACAGTCTATGTTACGTGTTGCGGAAATGACCTCTGTGCGATTAATTGTTTGTTCTTCCGCAGATAAGGAATGCTGAAATTCTAAAGCCAATTGCACATTTTCGTCCTTCAACATTAAATAAGAATTCTGAAAATCAACCACTGCGTCGTGTTGTACGAGAAAATTAGTACCTAAAATAACGTCTGTTGTCAATAAAGGAACAATTCAAAAATTTGAGTGAAATGTGTGACCTGCAATACAAAATGATAAATGCGTCTGTAATTTAACGTCTACTCTCTTACTCGATACTGCTCCCTTCACTTTTGTTTTGCCTAAAGGTAATGTCGGATAGGTATTCTCTTTGTTACACTCGTTAAAAGTTTCTTCATTTATTACTGATATAGGTGATCCGGAATCGATTACTGCTGAAAATTTCGATGAACCAATTTTAATTTCGATAACAGGATGTGAAATAGTTTTCTGAACAAATGGTCTCTCCTGCAAAAGAGTATCTCTGATATCGTCAAAAGTAATTACATTTTCGTGAACAACATTTTGCGTGTCTAAAGTAGTGCTTGTGTTACTGGAAGATGCGATCTGTACAGTATCTAGTCAGATTCTATCTGTCGTGTTACTATTATCAGGAGGATGTTGTGGCATTTCTACTATTTGAACCGTTCTATTACTTCTTCCAGACGTGTTACGCTCCGGATGATACCTACTGTCGGGTTCATTCATGAGAATATGTTCTTGCGGATGATTTTGCTGTTGGTAAGATCGACTGTTATTATATGTACGCTGATAATTGTGCTCATCATTTTTACGTCCATCGTGATAGTCATTCTATACGGTGCATTGCGATAGGAATTGAATTACTGTGTTTTCTATACGTAGTTATTTCCTTGCTGCTGTGCGTTGCTATTTGTTGTAGCTGAGACTATACGTGCACGCGGCGAAACGTTAAAGTTTGGTTGACCTTGTAGACTGCATTGTTGGTTACGTATGCTAAGCGGCTGACTTTCATGCTGTTGTGGTGAAAAACGTCTATTGTTACTAAAATGCATTCGCTGTTGCTGCTAATATTACACATACTGATGATTAAAATTTTATCTGATATTAAAATTACGGCGGTAGTTCTGGAGTGCCTAAAGAGAATTGTCACTTTCGGTAAAAATTTGTCACATCGGGTTTTCGGTACATATTCTTAATTCTAGATAGGGCAATAGTTAAAGAGCTATTTTGATAGATATAAAGGTTAGTAGAAGAGAAAGCAGCAGTGCAGAAAACTAAAGATGAAACAGCACTACTACAGCTCGGGGCCCTATGCACGCTACGGCACATATTCATTAAAGCGTAATGAATCCCCTGAGGTCAATTACGCACTGAGAATAAATTTTAGTTTTTGCGTTACAGGCAATAGCGGTAAAATTCCAAAAACAAATGGTTGTATCCATGTTAATTCCAATTTCTGCATTATAGGCAATGCTGATGAAAATACAATAGCAAATTGTCGCATCAGGTTCAAAGCTAGCTTCTGCATTACAGGTAATAGCGGTGAAAGTACAAAAATAAATTGTCTTATACAGTGCAAATCGTGTATCTGTGCTCTGTCATTATTAAATTCCTTAGATTTTCTTACAGATAAAAATTGCTCGTAATCTACGTTCTTGTCTCTGAATTTGTGAACACGTTCAGGTTTGTGTGTGAATCTGTTTGTCTGTGTCATTTCGGATTTCAAGTTACGTAGCTTTTCAGATTTTAAGTCGCGTGCCTTTTCGTATTTTAAGTCGTGTAGTCTCTGTAAATTGCTCACATTATACGCGTTGCGCGAGTCTGACAAATGTTCGCAAAGTGGCGTCTGTTGTGATGTGTTATTAACTGAAATATTTTTCATCTCTGTTGCTTCTTGTTGTAAACTTGACAATTTTCTCCGTAATGAGTAATTAGCTGAACCGATCTCATTGACTGTCTGTTGTAGATTTTGGAATTCCGGTGTTTGACTGAATGAAACCGGTGTAGTATCGTCTGATTTGTTGTCATTACCACTATCTATAACTTCAATACGACTGGCCAATTCATCACATTTTTCAGTCAGTAATTTTACCTGATCATCGGTTTTAGAATCAGAGGCATTAATCTGTTTTTGCAACTTACGTGTAGTTTCGTTCAGTTTTTTAACGTCAGCTTGAATTACATCGGAATCTGTGTTAGTTCTAATTGTTCGAATCTGTCTGTCACTATCTGAATATCTGCTGTGTGTGTGTCTGTTTTTGATTTAAGGTCAGAAATCTCATCACGTAATTCCGCGTTCAACTGTTCGATGGTATTAATTTTGTCCGATACCGTAGCAATATTGTTGTCTACATATGTTTTCGCTTTCGCGAACATTTTACGTTTATCTTCTTGTCTCTGAGTAGTGATTGTTTCCATGACTTGACGTTTTACTTTATTTTGATCCTGAATAAATTTGCGGAAACGCGTGTCACTGTTTTGTATGTGGTGATTAAAGCGCTCATCAATTTGAGTGTTCTGTTGCTCGAATTTTGCATCTACCATTTCATCCATTGTACGCGAAAGTTCTGCTGTCATTGTTTTAAACTCGTCGCGTAATTGTGTAGCTGACTGAAAATAACCTGTGACCTCTGGAGTTTTTTCACTTGCATTTCTGTTCTCCTATGCAACCAAAGTCATATGCAACAGTGCATTAAGACTTATCACAAGAAACATCTGTCGCTTCTCAGTAGTGAACCAAAGAAAGGCCAGCGTTTTACAGAAAGGTCAGCGCTTTACCCTTCTTCTTCACTTTTGTTTAACCTTATCAAGCGGTGAAATGGTTAAAACAAAAGCAACTTTGTCGGCAGGAGTGGACTCCAGACACTATTAGATTATCTAAATTACCGGTTTGCATGCTTTTACTAATTTTTTTTCAGGTGGGCGATGGAAGATTTCCGTTCAATGCGCCATATCCAATTCGTTTTTACTGTCTCCATGAAATTCCCTCAGAGTTCAGTTGCTCCTAATCTAGACACATACAGTACTGTCAGTTTCAGTCAACTCACATTCTTCATTTCGTTAACATGTTGCAAATGGGAACGTCTTATTCCATCATCTGCTGAACAGAATTTTAAGTGACTCATCGTCAACTTTTGCCTTTATCTCACTGTTTTTCTTTCATTTGTGACAGTACTCTCGATGACAGCTCTTCCTGCCGATCCATAAAGTATTCTTGTCGCCTATAACTTTCCATTTGTTAGTTCAGTATATCTTCGTCTTTACTACAATCTACATATTGCGCTTCCGTAGTGTAACGTATTGTCTCCCTGTTATATCGAAGTTAGTGGTTATGCATAGGCATTTAACGGGACTGTATGTCATAGAATACAGTATATTGTGAAGCACTTCTCAGTATGTACAGTAGGCTGCAATGAAAGACACATTATCACCGTGAGTGACTGACCACTTTTGATGTTGTCACTTCGATGTGCAGTTAGGTCTTTAGAAGGAAGAATGAAAGATTAGGGTTTCCTGGAGAGGGCGCTCAAGCTCGAACAGATGAGACTGGGGTTGGAGGACGTTTAGCGAAATTACAGAAAACCCAAGTTCGAATATCCAGAAGAGAAACTGAAGTCCGTGCCTTTGAAAATGAGTTGTCATAATCACCGTACAGCGTCGCATGGTAGAGCCGTAGACAGACGAATCTACCGATACACCGTACTGTATTAATCAGTTATTAGAAAAGCATAGGAAATAGTTTGATTTTTACATCCATTATTTAGAAAAATTAGTGAGATGTTGGCACATGTTCACGTAAGATCCCTAGAAAATAGTATTGCAACCTGACACTGAAGAAATCACTTCCATTTCACAAAATTAATAAGACTTAGAATTTTTGTCCAGCTCGTATTGCTACGGTAACCTATTGTGTCGCTGAACACGTTTCAGAACTTGATATGTATGTTTCGGATGGACTTCGCACGAGTTTTCCGCTAGGTGTGGATCGCAGAAACTACAGATAATGCTTTGGCACCATTATGTGCTCCATAATTAATAACGAATTACAATTCAAGGTAATGGGTTCATGGTTTTAAATTATGTGTTACACCCTATCGAATGGAACTTGATTGATTGCTCGTTCCCACGTTCGGTGTGAAATGACAATTCTGTGATAAAGGTTGCCCCACACTGTCAACCTTCAATATTTCAGAAGTGCCAACAGCAATGCTGACGAAGCTGTGAAAGAGAGTCTAAAACTAATTAACTGTAATAGTGTACAATTCTTTGACCTCTGTAGAATATATTTTTGAGAATATTAATTTCTTTTATGAGATATTAATTCCCTAGAAGAAACTTCTCAGCTTCATTCTGTCATTTATTTTAATTAATTAGGCTAGTGATCGATGACTCTGGTTGCTGTCTTTGCCCCCTGATTCTAAAGTTCGTACACAGTTCATGACGTGATGATTGTGTGTGAGCTCTACATTTTACCAATGAAAACGGTTTTTTTTAATGAAGAGTTTCCCGAAATACCATTCCTTAGTACATTCTTTTATTAAAATAAGCAGCATAGAAAAACTTGTGGAATTACTTTTTCTGGTGCGGAAATAGTGTTATTAGTAATGTCCAAAACACATTGGTGTTTTCTTATCAACATCTGCACCCGGGAATACTGAAAATTATATCTTAAATATTTTATTCGTTCCTACCTTAGGTATTATCTCTAGTCGGTATAACATTTGTACGTTTGGTGTTGAATCATTTGTCATTTCCTATAGAGAAATGAACGGCACTATTCGTCTGTTACTAAGTAAAATACTGTTTTAAGAAAGAAGTTAAGTTATTTTAAAATTATTCTCTACAGAATCTCTGTTCCTACATGTCGATTGGAATTGATTTCAGTACCAAGTTAATCTTCACCAATACATCTTTTATAATTACAGTAAACACTTACATCATCAGCTAAATGAACTAACTCTGTTTCTTTGTGTACGTGGGAGGTCATTGCATGCTATTGAAACAACAGTGGGGGTAAATATGCAATACTAATATCCGACAAAATCTCCCCAGTTCATTTTATTATGGTGTTAAATTTTCTTCTTTCGTTTTATTAGACCCACATATGATGAAACATATTTCCTACCTGCAGTTTTACTTTTATATGCTGTTTCTAAATCATTTTATTGTTTACACAGTCACAGTCATTGTACAGACCACACAAAATATAAATGCTATTATCTTTACTGCTTTTTTGTGGTATCTGCTGCGGTGTTTGCAGGAATGAAATTCTATGGTCAGCGCAGGAGACATCTGAGCACAGATATTCAATTAATTCACAGCATTGCCTATTTTCAGACAATAACACAAACCTTAAGAGGATTACTTTGCCAAATAAATGTCACAGCTTTGTATGAGAATATTTCCTTTATTGTAAAAATGTGGTTTCTAATGTGACATGTTATTTTATTATGTTTACTATTATATATATTCCAGTTCCGAAAATGCGTGAAGTCAATTACAGTGGTCGTTGTCTCCCCGCCTTCACATACGACGCACACAGTACTGTAATCAGCAGTATAAATATGATCAGTGTGTTGTTCCTGCAGTGGGCATCGCTCAACTCATTTCTCTGCTGCACATGTTGTAGGTTGATCCTCCATAATGTTCTTCTCCAGTGGGAAGCGAACGAAGATTACTCAATCACAAAGTACACCTTGCACCAAATAACGGGTACGTTGCAACATTTAAGGAATATTTGAGAACTGTAAGCTTAACATACATTTACTTACCTTTTGTGTCATGGTATCAACGAAAGTTTATTTCAGGCAGAAGATTTGTAATTTCCCTTATAGTCTCCAATTTATCTAGAGTTTTGTATGGTGTAAGTGGGGTTTGAATATTTAAGTAAAATTTACCCACGACTCAGATTGACTACGGGAGTGCAGAACTGAAGTGTATCTTACTTACCATACAACAAGTGCGAAAAATGGCGTCATAATCAGTGATAACTACACAGTTTTAAGATTTTACATCTGGTATACAGAAAAATTGAGTTACGATTTAAGATTTTGTATGTTAGCAATATGTGTCCAATGTACATAGGTAAAACTGTAATGATTTTCGAGAAATTATAATTTTATATTGTGGTTAGAAAACTGATGGAAGGATATCCTATACCTATAACAACATTAGAGTAACTACTCTTAGTTTGTACCTGCAAGGAGATGATTATCTCTACTAATACTGACTGTCCTGATATGAAAAGGTAAATTTAGAAGATACTCCTTCTATTTTAACGTAAATTTCGGTCAGGAACTGAACTTACCTAGATTCACTTCTTCGCAGTGAGGTTGGCTGAATTTCCGCCTTCACCGCTAGGGCCTCAGACATTGCCTTGCTGTTGGTGGTTTAGAATGGTCAGGCAAGCAGAACTATAATGGGACAGTGGCGTCAAGTACGAGGAACAGGATCCGTGATGGGGAGCGGAGTGGAATTCGCAGCTCGCCTGCCTAATCAGCTTAGCGCTGGCCGACGGCACGTTCGCGAGCCTGGACGTCATCCCAGGGACTTCCCCGGACGACGACAGCGCCACTACCGGCGTAGCTTTAAATTACGGTGCTCTCGGCGGCAGCGGGGCGGCACGGCTTACTTCCGGCCGATACAGGCGGCGGGGATTACTGGCGGAGCGCGAGGCTCGCTGCAGGCCGACTGAGCGTCCAGTGGCCGGGCTGCACGGTAACGCGAGGTGACGGCCGCTCCACGGGCCCGCGATGGCGCTGTGATCACTTAGTGGGGCCCAGTCTGCGTTCTCGTCTAGCTACTGAGTTAGCAGCGCTGCAGTTCTGACAGCTATCGAAGCTCCTGCGATTCAGAATGAGGATGTCTTGTCTCTGCAATTTGCAAAATCTCTGAAGAGTTTCTGTGTCAATTGTTCTCCAGATTTAGTATGATTTTCAGACCAGTCAGTCCGAAACGCCCACTAAGCCAGCTGGGCCGAACAGGTAATTAGGATAAGGTCACCTTCTAATTGTAATTTATTGTAATTTAATATCACATTTACAACCAAAGCGGCATATAGCCGAACCTTTATCAAATGCAACTTTTTTCACGAGTGAAAGCCTCTGAACAAGAAATCTTAAAAATCAACAAGATAAAAATTCAATTAAAATAGCTAATAAAATAATTAAAAAAACAGCTAGGTGGGAAGCTGTAAGGCAAAGAAGATAGAACAAACATATACAAGGTGCAATACAAATGGCTGAAGGCCACAATTAAGTTTCAAAATTTTGAAATATATTACCATAATCTTTTAAAGGCAGAAGAACGCTATGTTTAATCTTGAAAGATAATTTTAAGAATAAAGTTGCAAAGCTGAAATCCCACAATCAATTTTCTAAAATTTGTTTTTCACATAACCATAAGCCTTAAATTTTAAGTAGCTGAAAACAGATACCGGTAATTAATCACCGGTGGGAAAGGCAATTAAGACAACAGCACTCAGAAGCCTCCAGGGAGGTAGTCTGCCCTCGTTCACTTAGGTGAGAGAGGTGGTGAGCCCAACTTGATCCGTCGGAACCCAACCAGGGGACAGCCACGGACCGACTGACACAACGACTTGCCTGCCATCAATCAGTACGTGAGAACTCAAACACAAAAGGTCACGAACGTTATAATCCACAATAAAATATGTATTAGCTGTCAAAATTACACGCCATGTTGGACAGCGACAAAGGGTGAGCAAAGGACGCTGCCTGAATTTACGTTAGTGGCCAGGGCAGGTAACCGGAACACTAACGGCCACAAGTCAGAAAATTCCGCTGGTTCACTCGAATTGTAGTCAATCAATATAGTTATTTTCACTGAATGGGAGCTAAATTTTAGCAATAGAAACACTCGGTGTTGCTCGCAGAAAAACCTCCCCAACAGCGAACCACCGAAACGAACCACCACAACATGAATGGACGTGGCTTGGGTACTTGAAACCACAACTCAACTTTGACATCCTGAGTCGGTGAACCACGAAGATCGTAGTGATCGGACAGCTGCACAGATGCTCCGACACTGCACAGGGACCGCCAGTGGACCCAGCCGACTGCACCGCGTTGAGATAACTTCCCTGGTCCGCAGCAACCGACCGACCGTCCTCATAATGCCGACAACATCTAAAATAGTCATCAGTGGAAGTAATGCCAACTACACACACAACCTGACAACACTTGCACGAAGACCTGAACGATACCCAACAGTAACTAAACACACACGAAGACAAATTGGGAGTCGATGAACACACACACAGCCGAATCATCAACGATCGGCGAGCCAAAACGCATCGTCCGGTAGGACAACCGACGGACGATCCAGCAAGACCGTGGCCCAGCTCAAGTGATGCGTGGCGCCAATGGTCGGGCGAGCCACGTCGATGCAGACCTCGACTGCACTAGTGCCGCGTCGCAACTCCCTGACTGGCAGGTCCGGACTGCACTCCAGACACATTTCAACTGACTGGTAGCCCGAACTCGCGATCCCAACTCCCTTACAACAGACAACCATCGGGAAGTAATACCAGTCAAGTAAACATACTACGAGAGGGGATATATCGATACGTGCTGCTAGCGCCGGTCACGCTCCGGCGAAGCAGCAGCTCAGTGACAGTAGTAATTTAAATTAGCGTAGTGAGGTGGAAGTGCATTAAAAACAGGGTGTAAAATACATTATGGCGGGAACATGAGCCATGCATGACTCACAGTCCGTGCTTCTTCTGAACGTGTTAGATTTTACCTATTAAGCATATGCACAGATATTAGTCTGATTCCCTCCATTTGGTTTCAGTTCTGGCTACGTTTCCTTGTCTTGTTGGTTTGTATTTGGGTAGCATCTTTAGCAGTCTGTCATCTTCCATTGTACTGATGTACTCTTTACATTTTCTTCTGTATTCTCTACTTTGATTTAGTCGCATTACTCGTGATTACGCTCTTATTTCCGTCTTCCATTTTGGATTTTGTCTTGTGTATCCCACTACATTTCTGGTGGTTCTCATTTCTGCACTCATGATTCCTTTTGTACTCATTCTGTTGTTACCAGTGTTTCGCTTCTATACACCACCAATGGAAGGAGTAATGTTTTGTAGAGTTTCAGAAGTGTCTTGTTCCTTACTCTCACTTCTAAGGTTCGCCTAATAGAACCATTCATTCTTCTATACGCTGAAAATGAGTTTCGTTTTCATGTGATATATTGCAGCGTGATTATTTAATATTTGTTACTTGTTCTACTGTTTGCTCATTAATTTCTAGTTGGTGTGATGGACGGCATCTAACTCTAAATGTGGGAAAATGTAAGTTAGTGCGGATGTGTACGGAAAACTAACCTGTAATATTCGGCTACAGTATTAGTAGTATTCTGGTTGACATAGTCACATCTGGGCGCAACGTTGAAAGGTAATCAGAAATGGAACGAGAATGTGAAAACTGTCGAAGGCAAGGTGAATTGTCGACCTCCACTAATTTGGAGAATTTTAGGAAAGTTTGGTTCATCTGTAAAGGAAACTGCATATAGGACGGTGGTGCTGCGACTTATTCTTGAATGCCACTCGAGTGTTTGGGATCCTTCCCAGCTCGGACTGAATGAGAACATCGAAACAATTCAAGGACTGGCTGCTAGATTTGTTACGGTTAGGTTCGAACAACATGTAAGTGTGTTGGAGATGCTTCGGGAACTCAAATGGGAATTCCTGGAGAGAAGGTGACATTTCTTTCGAGGAAAACTATTGAAAAAAATTAGGGAACCGGCATCTGAAGATGAGTGTCGAATGATTATACTGCCGCCAAGATAAGTTGCACGTAAGGGCCTCGAAGATAAGATACGAGGAATTAAGGCTCTACGGAGACCTACAGTATAGAAGGTCGTTTTCCTCTTGCTCTATTTGCGAGTGGAACAGTAAAGTAAATGCCTAGTAACGGTACTCAGTACCCTGCGTCAAGCACTGTACGGTGGCTTGCGGCATATCTATGGAGATGTTAACGTAGAGTTCAGTTTTGGACCTAAACATACTTCTTCCGACAATGCATTCAACTTTATTTTATTATCACATATCTACTAGTTGTATGAAGCACGGATTACTTTCAGCTGATAATTTGCTGTTTGTAGATTGTTCTCACTATTGGCCTTAATAACCGACTATCTGCAAATAGTATCGTAGGTATACAGTCTAGATGTTGAAAGACGGTTATTTTTTGATGATGTTATTGGATGTGTTAGTATTTGTAAAGGAAAATGATATATTTGAAGAACTCTGGTGAGAGAAACAGTTTTTAGGCAACAATATCTGTGTCTGCTATAGCAGTACTGTGGAGTCATAGCAAGTTTGCCAGTCAGTAGCGGATAGCTGGGGTGTGCAGCAGGCGGGGATTCTATCAGTTGGCGTATATTGCATGGACACACTGTTGGAACTATGTGAGTTAGCCGGCCGGAGTGGCCGAGCGGTTCTAGGCGCTACAGTCTAGAACCGCGCTACCGCAGGTCCGAAACCGGCCTCGGGCATGGCTGTGTGTGATGTCCTTAGGTTAGTTAGGTTTAAGTAGTTCTGAGTTCTAGGGAACTGATGACCTCAGAAGTTAAGTCCCATAGTGCTCAGAGCCATTTGAACCATTTTGAACTATGTGAGTTGCAGATTTATTGCGAGGTGGAGTGACGACTCAGGACAATGGCTGGACAGCACACAGACATAAAAAAGGTTTTGAAATGGAGAACAAGGTATCATTTGACGAGGCAAAAAATTTATTTTTCCTTTTGTAGACTTGATATCGGTCCACTTCACCCACGTCACAGTCGAATTTTTCATAATTAGTCTGTTGACTGATCTTCTGAGTTAATTTACTGACCATAGAAGTAACTAGATTAAATGAATTTTCATATTAGTGTCTACAATTACTTTCTTTCGTACGTTCCTCCTTAACTGAAATTTCACAAGTAATAAGTTGAGTCATGTGTTTCATTGGCATTCTCTGTCAAGATTATGAACGTAATTTCCCCGGGCCAACCGTAACTAGCTTTTAGCAGTATTGTTTTAGCTGTTGCGGAGGCTTGTTGTGTTGCTTCTTCTGTCGGTACATCATTTTACAGGTGAGATTCACACAACTTGATTGTATCGTTTCTTCTGCGCAATGTAGGTTCTGTCAGTTTCAGTATTTTACCAGGGCCGTATGTCAGTGCAGAAATTTTCGTCTGTTTTAGGTTACATTCTTGTATAGATCGACATTACAATTTGGTTCATTTTTATACAGTTTTTTTTTCTATTTCAGACCGTTCCCACTGACCAAGTCAACTGAGCATGCAATTATTTCTTATTAATGAGATCGGTTTGCACACACACAGGATTCATTTCAATTTCATGTAAGTGATGTGGCTTTGAGCTCAGTAGCACATTTAGGTTTTCAGTTCAAATTCCCAGGTTTGTATTTACGATGACACACACACAAGTAAAGGCTACTCACATTTGGCGATATAACAGCTAGTAGTTATAATAGTGTTTAACCAGTTGCGTAATTCCTTTTCAGCTTGTGACTTACTTCATGTGAATTCTGTTTGTGTGTTATGTGTGTCTATTATTATTGGTCAAGCTAGGAATTTTGTGTTTTCTTTGATAAGTTTTTTGCGTTTGCGTAATTACGGTTTCTAGGGCAGTTTACTTTCGGTGTTTGTTTGTAATTAAAAGCCAACTCATTTGTGGCTTGCAGTTTCCTTTCCGATACGTGCATTAACAGTCAATTTTTGATACATTTTTTGAGCAGCAGTACTGTCTGGCAGTCTTTAAAACTTAACAGAGGACACCAGAAAAGCAATGCGCAGCAAAACTTCTCCGAATGTGCTTAGAGAACAAAGTGACGCTGAGACCGCGGAAACGTTATCATTCAGCAATCTCCCGTTGCTGACATGGCTTGTGAATCAGATAACAACAGTGGAATGGACTGACATGAAAGTACAACAGTATGCAATATAAATCAGTTTTCTGGCGTAACAAACAGTGATCGAATTGGTCAAGAATTAAGTAATATCCAACTGCCGGCTTCCAACGCAAATACCTTTAGTAACATGGATTCGGTATGTGTAACGGAAACCATTATGGGTACAAATCTTGATACAAATTTACTAAATGCGGATAGTAGTCCACATATGATGTCGATATTTCAGAGGATTTTCTCACAGTTCGAGCGAAAATTTGACATACTTGACGAAATTAAGGAAGAAACTAACACACGGTTTGGCACATTAGATGAACGGTTGAAACAATCTCAAGCGAAGATAGAAACATTGTCGAAAGAAGTAAAAACCGAGCTGAAGACTGCATTACAACCTGAAGTCGATAGGGTGCAAATATCAGAGAGGGAAGTCGAGCAAATTAAAAGCAGGCAATAGAGAGGATACAATGGGATTCTTGACAAAATTACAAGCGTTGTATTTAACGAAATGGTAAAGCAAGTACAACAACACATCACACAACTACAGGTACAGGTCGACACGATAACTGCCAAGCAGAAAGTTAGCAAATCTTACACATGCGCACTCTGAACATTTTAATAAAATAACAGAGCAAATAGAGGATATTAGCAATAAAATGGCAAATTTGTCCATCATCTCTTCTGACAATGATTCAGTTCATACGACACCAGTACACTTTTCGGAAAGAACAGAATGCCATTCACTGAAATACTTAAAAAAAGAAAAAGATAAGATTAACGTTCAGCAGAAGGAAGACAACAGGCGGCTTCAGGCACAGTTCGAAGGCATCTAAAACAAATTGAAATGATGGCGAGCAGGAACCTTCTCCTTCCTGCTATCCACCAATAGAGAATTCAGAATAGTATCACCATCTCCGGCTTCTTGGGGAACAGCAGTTTATGCCAAACAATACTCTGCAGCAACACAGCGCAGCGCTTCGCCGAGTCAAAATTTCGGCACGCCAAGACGAGAGGAAACTTTTTGACTATAAGCACCTCTTATCAGTACGCAAATTTAAAATATTCCGTAATTACAATGACGAAATATATGTCTAACCGTGGCTGAACCAGTTTTATTATGCTATTCCACCTACTTGGCTTTTACAACACAAGTTAGAATTCATGTACAGTTTTCTTGAAAATGAACCTGCTGTAAGAATGAGAGCACTCATTAGTGAATGTCGTTCTGAGTAAAATTTTTACAACGCTTTTCTCTCATCGTGATGGTCACCAGAAAACAGGATCTTATTAAACACGGTATAATCATGTTGCAAAACTTCGAAGGCAATCAGACATTTACAGCCCTACACAGTACGCTGAAGATATAATCAGGTGCAACAGACATCTTTACAACCCATTCAGATCCCCTGAATTGATTAGAATTTGTTTGACAAAATTAGCAGCACACTTACTCCAAATTATTACTACGGGCTGATGTAAAGGCAACATTAAGGAATTTGTAAATAAATTACAAGAATTAGAGCTTGAAAATGACAGTAATTTGACTGGTAAAGATGCAGCAGAAAAGTTTGACAATTATTACAAAAGTATTCTTGTAATCATAGCAGAAACTACTGGTCATACAATCGGTATCACAACAAAAGAAATTCAATCGCACCCGGCAACACCATCTGTATAATCAAGAGTATCTGCCATCAAAACAGCTACCAAAATCGTCAAAATTTTCAGAGTCATGACCACCATCATTTTAATTAAAACACAAATGAGTATGGTAACGCTAATAAGTATAATGACAAACAATACAACGGTAGCAGACAAGTATACGGTCAGCAATGTAATCATTCAAACAAAGGTAGCTCTTGGTACAACTAGAACCATTCACACTTTAATCAGAGGTCGGGTACATACAACCAACACAATCAGCAACACCCTCCTACGAAATAAGAGTATTAGTACAGTTTCCTCATGTGAGAAAATTAAGACACAAGGATGTTACTGAAATGGCTATTACTGAAATTAAAGACGCAGCAGAGAAACGTCGACAACTCTACAATGCAGAAGCTAAAATAAGAAAGTTTTAAGTAGAACAGAAGATACTAATTAGAGCACATCACATCTCCAGTAAAGGTGTCATTAAGCAAAAGTTTCTTCCTGTTTTACAAAGGACCATATAGGATCAAACGAACCCCACATAAAAATGCAACAGAGGTAGAAACTTTAAGCACTAAAAAATCAAGAGATCTGCAACCCATTTCAAATGTTATGCATTTTCTTGAATTGTTCTTGTTTATTTTCGTCATGTCACATATTACAACTGTCTGATTATAGTGCACTGAGAAGTGAAACATGAGACATACACCTTTCTATTTCTGGGTTAACTTTAGTGACATTTTGGTACATTTGTGAGACATGATAAATATTCCTGCAGTTCAATCTGACAGTGAAACCTTTTATGATATATATTGAAAATATATTAGGGTAAGGGCGGAATATAGTGTGAAACCATGAAATCTTGTGGAACAGCTAGTTTTGTACAGTATGGCTAAATGGTATACAGTGAATGAAAAGCTATAATATTGTCAGTGATGTTGTGTACTTGTGTGTGAACAGAACACAGAAACTATGATGTATTGACTGAGATGAGATGAAGTGTTGATATTTATGGAGTTTATGTGCTTAGTAGTAGCCTGTTGTGCTTGAATATTTTTATGGAACTATATGAAATTATATTTGTACTTATACTGTTAATGAGGAAAGGAGAGGTGACACTGTGCTTCTGCTTTATATACAACTCTGACAACATTACATTATCCTGCCTATGTTTAATAAGAGAATAGGAAACAATTATGTGAATGTTTGATGAATTCCGTGGTCTTTTGGAGAGAGGACACGTTCTGCTGTGCAAACGTTTCACGTTATGGTTCTTACACATACAGATATGAATGACATTTGACCTCTGTACAGCAGTATTATTTCATGTATTTGATGTGAGGAATTTGCTGGCAGTTTTCTTTCATGAGTAACTTACTTTGGTATGACACATACGTTTTTCCGGATTTTGTTGAAGACAGTGAATTTATTATGCAAATATTTATGGTCCAACTTTGACTCTGTAGTGCAATGTGGCTTATGCTGTTATTTACCATTTCTCAACCTACAGATCTAAATACATAGTTTTTATGATAACAGCATTTTATAGAATAAGAAAAGGGGAGAAATGAAAATGCAACATAATCATGATGACTAGTGCCATAGAGGAGACAATACAGAAATGAAAGGAAGATTTATATGAAAGTATTTAGTTTTGAAAGGACAACATAATGACCCAATTTTTTAACCTTTTTTCAACTTTTTCAGATTGTTGGCTGACAGTGCTTGTTCTTGTTCATTACTATGTGTATAGCAAATAGTGTGAATATATTTATTTGTGCACAAGTTCTCTGATTTTTTCTACATACTGGCAATGCATATCTTTATGATTTTGACATATTGTATTTTGAATTTTCTCTGCTTTATTCA